>NW_026988472.1:54428532-55172064 GCF_030222135.1 Aotus nancymaae | reverse complement strand
ATATATAACAGTATGTGTCTGTATGTGTGTATATAGCATATGTATGTAAATATTAGTACATATGTGCGTATATAAATACATATATGTGTACATAATTATGTGCTTATATAAACTACATTATATGTGTATATATGGGTATAATAAAGTACTTGTGTATATATGTGTTCATATATAAAATACATATATGTGTGTGTGGTACATATATGTGTATATGCACATATATTACACGTTTGTGTATATTAGTACATGTGTGTATATATGTAATACATATATGTGTTTGTATGTATGTGTGTATGTCTAAAGTACTTATATATGTGTATATGTGTGTGTATATAGCATACATCTATGTGTGTATATATATAAAGTATATATGTGTGTATATATGTGTATGCATGCATAGATAGTACATATATGGGTATGTGTGTGTATATATAGTACCTATATGTGTGTGTATGCCTGTGTATATACATAGTACCTATATGTGTATATATTAATATATGTGTATGTGTGTGTGTGCATACAAACAAAATGTCAACATTATCGAGTATTGTGGGGTAATAGACCTAGGTTCTGCTCCCGTCTTTGATTTTGAGGCAAATTTTCGTGTAGTCCATGACTAATAATAAAATACGCATAAAATGAAATAATTATCATAATCCAAGGAGCAATGCAGTGTTCGGCTCATCACAAACCCACACATATTCACAGTTTACGTTTTATTGAAGGCTGAAGTTGGGATCTGTTCACTTGTGTTTAATCTGCTTTAACAACATCTGATCCAAACTTCACATGCTTTCAGTGAATCAAGACAAGAAAAGGGACATAGGCCTGTGGGGTTTCTGAGAGCAGAGTGGCCCCTCAGAGGCACTCACTGGAAGCCTGAATGGCCTGTGTCTCTTCAGGGTCTCACTCAGTAAGGCTGATGCTTCCCCACACTGATGTGTGATAAACTTAACTAAGAGGTTGCTTCATTTTTGCTATTTGTGGAAATGAAATTATGCTTATTTTTGATTCCAGTTTCAATGAAATATTGTTTTCAATCACGTTTCTAATTGAATTTTATTGACTTGTTTTTTCTGCTCCCCCGAGAAAATCATGAAAGCCAGAATATATGTATTTGAAAATACATATATTCAAACCTAATCTTGAAAAATATAGTAAGAACTGAGGTCACAAAGAAGAGAAAAACAAAATGTTTCTATTTTTAAGTATTTCAGAATCTAGTTGGAAACAGTGGTGTTCATACAACCAATAAGGAATCAAAGACTATAAGGTCAGTAAGAGGGGTCATGAACAGACACCAGGGGAGTGGAGAGCAGTGAGGGATGAGTTCTGATTTAGGGAAATTAAGAGGCATTTTAGGAGGAGCTTGCACTAACTAAGGCTCTAAAGTCGGAATAAAAATTTACAAAATAAAAAGAAACCAGAGACTCTTCAAACTGGAGGTAGTAGAAACAAAGAGCAGCACAGAAATGTGAGGCTCCACACTAAGAGAGAAGACCGAAGACTGGGTTGCCAGCATGGTGGAGTCAAGGTGGGTACGGGGGATGGTCAAGAAAGACAGAGAGAGAAAGACAGAGAGAGAGAAAGACAGAAAGACAGAAAGACAGAAAGAGAGACAGAGAGAAAGACTGAGAAAAGAAAGAAAGAAAGAAAGAAAGAAAGAAAGAAAGAAAGAAAGAAAGAAAGAAAGAAAGAAAGAAAGAAAGAAAAGAAAGGAAAGAGAGAGGGGGAGAGATCCAAGATGGCTGATCACTAGCAGCTCAGGCTCGACGCTCCCAGTGAAAGCACAGAGAACGAGAGGACGCCACACTTTCAGACGAATATTTGTTGCTCACGGACTAAGAGATTCCCAGCGGAGGAGCCCCACGGGTCACCAGGGCGACTCTTGTGGCCGGCGCGGCGGTTTTGCTGGCGCCTTAGCGCAGCAGTTCTTGGTGCAGAGTCCGGAGATTCCCGGGCAGGAAAGCACCATCAATCTTAACACCGCTGTTTTGGCTGGTGCAGTGGATTGCTCAGATTTCGGCGCTGGGAATCAAAAGTTGGACGTCCGCTCAGAGACCTAGTTAGAAAGTCAGTAATTACAAACACGACAGAGGGATAAATATATAATCAAGGGAAGAAAGCAGCCTAAAAAGGCAGAGAATACTCAAAATCAGAATGCCTCTCCCTCTACAGGGGTTCGCAATTCCTCATCAGTAACGGAACAAGGCTTAATGGAGAACGAGTGTGTTCCAATAACAGAAGCAGGTTTCAAAAGGTGGGTGATAAGAAACTTCTGTGAATTAAAAGAACTTGTTCTAACCCAATGCAAAGAAACTAAGAACCTTGAAAAAAGGTTTGACGAAATGTTAAGGAGAATGGACAATTTAGAGCGGAATATAAGTGGATTGATGGAGCTGAAAAACACAACACGAGAACTTCACGAAGTATGCACAAGTTTAAACAGTCAAATTGATCAAGCAGAAGAAAGGATATCAGAAGTCGAGTACCAGCTCAGTGAAATGAAACTAGAAGACAAGATTGGAGAAAAAAGGATAAAAAGGAATGAGCAAAGTCTTCAGGAAATATGGGACTATGTGAAAAGACCTAATTTACGTTTGATAGGTGTACCTGAATGTGACGAAGAGAATGAATCCAAGTTGGAAAATACTCTTCAGGATATCATTCAGGAAAACTTTCCCAACCTAGCAAGTCAGGGTAATATTCAACTCCAGGTAATACAGAGAACACCACAAAGATATTCTTCAAGAAGATCAACCCCAAGACACATAATCGCCAGATTTATTAGGGTTGAAATGAAGGAGAAAATACTAAGGGCAGCCAGAGAGAAAGGTCAGGTTACCCATAAAGGGAAACCTATCAGACTTACAGCAGATCTCTCAGCAGAAACCCTACAAGCCAGAAAAGAGTGGGGACCAATATTTAACATCCTTAAAGAAAAGAACTTTCAACCCAGAATTTCATATCCAGCCAAACTAAGCTTTATAACCAAAGGAAACGTTAAATCTTTTGCGAACAAACAAGTACTTAGAGACTTCATCACCACCAGGCCTGCTTTACAAGAGCTTCTGAAAGAAGCACTATACATATAAAGGAACAACCAATATCAGCCTTTCCAAAAATATATCAAAAAGCAAAGAGAATTAACACAATGAAAAATTTACACCAACTAATGCGCAAAACAGCCAGCTAGCATCAAATGGCAGTATTAAACTCATATATATTCAAATTGGATAAAAAGCCAAAACCCATCGGTATGCTGCATCCAGACCCATCTCACATGCAACGATACACAAAGACTCAAAACAAAGGGATGGAGGAAGATTTACCAACCAAACAGAGAGCAAAAATAAACAAATAAATAAAAAGTAGGAGATGCAATTCTCACCTCTGATAAAATAGACTTTAAAGCAACAAAGATCAAAAGAGGCAAAGAAGGACATTACATAATGGCAAAAGGATCAATGTAACAAGAAGAGCTAACGATTCTACAGATCAACGAGACAGAAAATTAACAAGGACATCCAGGACTTGAACTCAGACCTGGAACAAGTAAACTTAATAAACATTTATAGAACTCTCCACTTCAATACACAAAACACACATTCTTATCAGTACCATATCACACCTATTCCAAAAGTGACTACATAATTGGAAGTAAATCACTCCTCAATAATTGCATAGCATTTCATAGGTTTAAATGAAATATTGGTTGGCTGCTTGTTTGTTATTTTCTTCCCTTATTCCTTCCTGTCTACATCATTAAGTATAATTATTGGTATAAAAGAGGTTTTCAATACCCATTACTAAATTGCATTCTAGCCTGGGCAAGAAAGCAATACTCCGATTCTCTCTCTCTCTTTCTCTTCCTTTTTCTTCCTCTTCTTCATTCTTTTTTTTCTTTCTTTCCTTCTTCCAAAAAAAATAAAATAAAATAAAGGAGAAAGAGAGAGAAAGAAAAAGAGAGAGAGAAAGGAAGAGAGGGAGAGTAAGAGAAAGAGAGAGGTAGAAACAGAAGGCATGTGTGTGTGAGAAAAAGGGAGAGAGGACAGTCAGTGCCAAAGAGAAAGAATGAGAAAAACAAACAGAAGGAGAGAAAGAAAGAAAAACAGAGATAAAGACAGAAACAGTGAGAGAGACAGAGAGAAAGAAGGAAAGAAAAAAAGACAGAAAAAGTGAGTGTGTGTGTGTGAGAGAGAGAGAGAAACAGAGAGAGACAGAGGCGTTACAGGGTGTTGGAGCACTGCTGTATCCAGATATCTATCAGTGGAGAAGTGGATTAAGAAAAGATGGTCCATCCATAGAATGAAGTCTTATTCAGCCAATATTAGGCCATTCTCATGCTGCTATAAAGAAATCCCTGAGACTGTGTAATTTATAAAGAAAAGAGGTGCAATTGGCTCATGGTTCTGTGGGCTGCACAGGAAGCATGATGGCTTCTGCTTGGCTTCTGGGGAGGCCCCAGGAAAATTTCAATCATGGTAGAAGGTGAAAGGGAAGCAGGAACTCTCGAACATCTTACACGGCTGGAACAGGAGCAGGAGAGAGAATGGGGCAGTGTCACACACCTTTAAACAACCAGATCTTGTGAGAACTCACTCACTAAACAGTACTAAGGGGAATAGTGTTAGATCATTCATGAAAGATTCACCCCATGATCCAATCATCTCCCATTGGGGATTACAATTCAACATAAGATTTGGGTGGAGACACAGATCCAAAGCATATCACAGCCATAAGAGAAAATGCAGTTTTCACATGGCTACAATATGGATGAACCTTGAAAATATCCTGCTCGGTGACAAATCACATCTCGTATGACTTCACTTATGTTAAATGTCCTCCATTATTTTCTAAGACTATCTATACATTGATTGGAGCTTTTATACATATTGATGTATACATTGAAAGTTGCAGAGATAATTGAACAAAGATGCAAATAACTGTCCAGGCATGGTGGCTCACACCTGTAATCCCAGCACTTTGGGAGGCTGAGGTGGGCAGATCACTTGAGGTCAGGAGTTCGAAACCAGCCTGGCCAACATGGTGAAACCCCATCTCTACTAAAAATACAAAAATTAGCTGGGTATGGTAGTGTGGGCCTATATTCCCAGCTACTCGGGAGGCTGACGCAGGAGAATTGTTTGAACCAGAAGGTAAGATCGTGCCACTGCACGCCAGCCTGGGTGACAGAGCAAGACTACATCTCAAAATAAAAGATGCAAAGAACCAAGGAGATCTTCGTCGAGTACATTTCCTGCAGAGGGAAATGTATGACCTTCCCTTTAATGGCCAATGGGTTCTCTTCCACTTTAGGCTGAAGTCCTCAGAGAGTTCGTGTTTCCTTTCACTTTTCAAACGGCAGTGTCTGGGATAGATGAGGTAGGCATTCTTTTCCAGGAGGGTAGATTAGGCAACTATATGAAACGGGGTGCACTACATTCTGTAAATGACGTGAAGCTGAGAGGACGTGCCCTTTGGCCACCTTCCAAGCCAGAAGGGAATCCAGTTCCACCATTGCCTTCACTCTGGTCTGTCTTTCTTCTGCCAATTCAATAATATCCCCAAGCTCTTATTTTTTTCATAGAACTCAAATATTTTCCTTTGTCAAATTTATAAAAATTTTAAGTACAAATTTTCTATGGTTTTCTTAAACGAATCTCTCTTTTACTGCTCTGTAACGTCTATAAGGTCTCTGTAGTATGACCAGTGACCAGGAAAATGCTGGGCATGTGATGACCTTGGGTAAGCATCTGTTGAATGGGTGAATTGATGAATGAATGAAGAATGAATGAATGATGTAATTAATCGCTAATAAGACCCAAGTGCACAGAATCAATCATGTATAATGCTGGCATATTAGAGCTTTGTTATATCCCAAAAGAGTTAACCCAGAACACAAAGAGGGAAGCACAACATTTTTTCTCATCTGTGCCAGTTATTCATGTAACCTCTCAAAACTGTTTAACATTCACAATGTAGCCAAATATACAGTTCCTGGTAAACTTAACTCCATAAAACGTTTCACTCACAGACGGAGACACATTGTTTTATCAGAGTTTCAGGATACTTGCTGGGAATCACTGAATTCTAGAGCAGCCAAGGGCTGTGTGTCTCAGCCCTTTCAGATGTGGGGTGTTCTGTCTCTGGAGAGCCCTGGCTTCCACAGTCCTGTGACTTGCAGTTGACTAAGCCTGGCTGGTTTCTCTGGTAGTTCTTCCTGGATGTGGTCAAATGAATTCTGTGTAGATGGGTTAGTCAGGGTTCGCTGGAGAGACAGAACATCTATCCTAATAGTTAGAGAGGTGGGTCTGCCTCTCCCAGTCCACTGACTCAACTGTTAATCTCCTTTGGTCACACCCTCACAGACATACCCAGGAACGATAGTTTGCATCCTTCAATCAATCAAATTGACACTCAATATTAACCATCACAGTAGGTTTTGTTTGCGCCCTAGTCCCTGAAGGCTGTATGTATCAAGACCTGCACGTAGATCAACAGGATAATTGACAATCACAACTGGATAATGGAACGTTTTCATGTCTCCTCCACTTTCTTTTGAAACCCATTTTTAAAACACCTCAAATTCTTTGATTTGAAAGACTTTTCTCAAAATCCCATCACCAACAGTGAAAAGGATTCTGGCACCAACGGCACTGGAATTTGAATTGTTTGTGCTAAGTGGCTGTCTTTTTGGAATCTCCCCTCTCTTTAACCACTTCTCCTCTCTGTGGCTTTCTGTCTGCTTCCTTAAACCCTGGGCTTTGGAATTTAATCATTTTGCTCAGGACATCTGAGCAGTTTCCCTCTAACAAGAATATGACGAGGAAAGGAGACCACAGACTCCTCCAGAAGAAAGAAATAAAGCATTGCATGAATTCATAAAACTCTGGTTTCAAAGACAAATTGGTATTTATAATTATCTCCAGTGGAGTTCATCCCCCATCCCCTGTTCTATATAAAAATTAGTGAGACTGCCAAGATCCTTATCTTTCATGTTCCTTCTTTTCCTGTGAAAAAAACAAGTGCCAAAACTTGTTAATTTAGCACCATATACATGCTTCTTGTCCCATGAACTCCCTGGGACTTCATGTGCCTACGTCCCTCCTGATTCAGGGATAAGAGATTCTGTCTTCAGCGTGAAGTGCACCTGTTTTCAGGGTGAAGTGCATCTGAATGTGTTTTCTGGTGTTTCAAGAACGAGGTCCTAGTGAGCATGCTTTATAAGCTGAAAAATGCCTTTGACATATGGCAGTGTTTATGTATGTATATGGTTAAGATTTTTCAGCTTTAACAACTCTGAGAGTAGTCTTTGAGAATTTTAGGGGTTACAAAATGAAGACAAAGAAGTTACTTTATCAAAGCAACGTGCTAAAATAATTCATGTTGGTTTGCATGGATTATTTACGTCTGGTGTGCATTGGAAATGCTTTCTTTTTCAGCGAGACTCTGTTTTCTTAGCCTTGACTCTTCAGAAAAGAAGATCACTCCTTATGTTATAATTCTGTGCCATTATAAGGTATTACTGTGGCATTTTGCCAACTAAGGAGGGGCTCCTAGAGGTCTGAAACTTCTGCATATTCTTCTGCACTTTTTGCTTCCTCTGTCTGCAAGGCACGTGTGCAAGTCTCCATCTTGTTGGAAAAATAATCCCCTTCCTCTCCCATGAGAGGTATGTGGAAGTTACTATAGGAGCACACACACAGAGTGTTGTGTTTGAGTTTTCTGGGACTTCTATAAAAAAAGCGCCACACGCCGGGAGGCTTACACAACAGAAATTTATTCTCTCCAAGTTCTGGACACCAGAAATCTGAAATCCAGGTGTCTCATGGTCGTGCTCCTTTTGGAGGCTCTAGGGGAGAATCTTTCCTGCCTCTCCCAGTTCCTGGGGGGCTTCAGGCATCCCTGGGCTTGTGGCCGCATCACTCCAGTCCTGCCTCCATCTCCATGTGGACTTCTCTTCTGTGTCTGTGCCTCCTCTTCTGTCTCTTATAGGAACACCTGCCATTGAATTTAAGAGATCCCTCTAAATCTAGAATAATCTCATCAATAGATTGTCAATTGCAGCTGCAAAAACCCTATTTCCAAATAAAGTCCCATCCTTCTATACCTGGTGTTAGGATGTGGACATATATTTTGGGGGCCACTGTGCCACCCACTACCATATGGACACTTCCTAACTGATGTCAGAATACATGCACTTCCCAATGGTTATATACTGTCCTGTACTTTGATGGACTGTTGACTTTTGGGTGTGAGTAAACCCACATGTCTAGAGCTCTATCTATTCCACAGAACTCAACTCTTACTGGGCTCTCTCTTTTCATGTTATTCTAAGACATGTTTAAACTGCTTGAGTGTTATTGTGCATGTTTCTTTTTATTTTCTTACAGAGTAAAGCCCGTTAATTCACAGCTAGTTAACCAAGGAGTATCAAATTCAATTATATCAACACTGCTTTCCCCCCAGACAAATGCCCTTCTGTTAAAACCACACATAGCAATAGCAATGGCAACTGCAACAATTGCCCCAGCTCTACTTACATCACTCGCATCCCCGTCTTACCAATGTCAATCACCTATGGCCACTGGAAGGTTAGGGCATCACATGTACAGCTGTTAATAAAAGATTTTGCTAAGGACATGTCTTTTCTCCTCCTTCTGCCATGATTGTGAGGTCTCACCAGCCATGTGGAACTGTGAGGCAATTAACCTTTTTACTTTATGAATGACCTAGTCTCAGGAATGTCTTTATTAGCAGCTTAAGAATGAACTAATACAGCACATTCTCCCCAAATCCATATGTGGAAGCCGTAATCCCCAATGGGATGGTCTTAGGAGGTGCGGCCTGTGAGAGATATGTAGGTTTAGATGAGATCAGGAGGGTGGAACCCACATGATGGGATTAGTGTCTTTATAACAAGAGAAAGAGACTCAAAGCGCCCTCTCTCCTCCATGTGAAGGTACAGAGAGGTGGCACCATTTGCAGACCAGGAAAAAGAAAGGAGGCCTTCAGTAGACACCAGATCTGCCAGCACCTTCATCTTCCCAGGCTCCAGAACTGTGGGAAATAACATTTGTTGCTCAAGCCACTGAGCTTAAGGCATTTTGTTATAGGATCCTGAACTGACCAAGACACCGTGAATGTGACCTTCTAAGGTATTAGGGGTTTTGTAGATGTAATTAAGCTAAAAGTCTTGAGATGAGGATGTCATCCTGGATTATTTGGGTAGAGCTACCTTTAATGCTGTAACCAAATGCCATAAATTGTGTGGCTTAGATAAAATATGCACAAAGGGCAAGAGAGACAGAAGAGGACGAGGTGATGTGACCGTGGACGTAGATGTTGGAGTGATATGGCCACAAGACGGAACATCAAAAGGCACCAGAAGCCAGAAGAGGCAGAGAGTGGGTTCTCTCTCTGAGTCTCCAAAGAGGGTGCATTGCTGCTTTCACCTTGATTTTTGGCTTCTGACTTCCAGAAATTTGAAAGAACAAATTCTTGCTATCTTTAAAAATTTGTTTTTTTATTTCCATAGGTTTTGGGGAAAGAGGTGGTATTTGGTTACATAAGTTCTTTGGTGGTGATTTGTGAGATTTTGGTGCACCCATCACCAGAGCAATATACACTGAGCCCAATTTGTAGTCTTTTATCCCTCACCCTCCTCCTGCCCTTTTCTCCAAGTCCCCAATGTCCATTGTATCATTCTTATGCTTTTGCAGCCTCATAGCTTAGCTCCTACTTATGAGTGAGAACATATGATGTTTGGTTTTCCATTCCTGAGTGACTTCATTTAGAATAATAGTCTCCAATCCAATCCAGGTTGCTGTAAATGCCATTAGTTTATTTCTCTTTATGGCTGAGTAGTATTCCATGGGGTGTGTGTGTGTGTGTGTGTGTGTGTGTGTGTGTAATAGTTTCTTTACCAACCTGTTGATTGATGGGCATTTGGGCTGGTTCCACAATCCACCCAGACTGTAGTAATTTGTTACAACAGCCACAGAAAAACAACACAAAAGGTGTATGCATATTTTAGGTTTTGTGGTTGTCATTCATTTTAATGACTGGAACAGACAATTGGTCAAAATCAGTATTAGTAATGCAATTGCCTTCCTAGAGTGTCATTGAACTGGATGTTGGAGAACTAATTATAATTTCTGTTCCACAATGGCTATTTTATATTATGTTCAGCCATGATTTACTACAAATATTTTATTCATTTTATTTCTCCATGCCAGTGTCACACTTCCCTAATAACTGTGATACCTTTTGCATGGTGACTATGTGGAATTAATGAAGCCAGTCTCCTCCTTACTCACTTGATGTATAAATCTAATGTTAATCAAACACCTATTATAAACCCAGCATCAGAACAATCATCAGGAATGCAGCAATGGGAAAACTCCAGGCTTCTGGGTTGATTGAGGTCACCATTCAGCAGAAATAAAAATTGAAATTACATTCAATTCTCAGTATTTGTGATAGCCGTGTTCTATAAAGTCACCATAAACACTGAATTAGCAAATTGTAAACTATTGCTCCTAGGAAAAATACAAGATTAGGTTTCTATGATGTCTGGTCACAACATTTTCATCAACCAGTCAATACATAATCTTGTTTTATGTATGTTTCTGTTTAAGAAAACCTTTCTGAGTGGATATTGTTGATTCATTCACATTGAACTCATGTCCAGCAGTACCATGACTCATGCCTGAGTAATGCTTCTCTAACACAGAGATTTTCTCTGTGAGGCATATTGCAGTCTTTTTGTACTAAGGACCCCAGACAGCACTTCTGCTCTGTTCTTCAGGCCATTTTAAACTGCAAAATTACCAACAAAAAGCATAAACATGCAAAAACACATGGTACTCAATGGACCACAAAAATTTCACTTGTTTAAAGTATTAAGAGCTGAAACAAGAAGGTAGGGCATGGCCTTGTTCCACTGTAGCTGAGAATGTGAGCTTTGAGCAATTTACATTTTTTTCCAGCTTTATGTGTCTGCAAATGACTGCAGAAGTGCTCTATTGATTTCAAGGTTACAAAGTTTCAGTGAGTAGGCAAGTTCAGAAAGACAAAATTTATAAATAATGAAAATCAACTATGCTTAGAAAACAAACAGAATATTCATAATCTCAGGTCTGTAAACTTTTATAATTACACATGGCTAAATCTTTAGACTATTAGTCAAATCTGTGCCTTCAAATTTTTGTTGCATTTGGTTATTTTCTAACGAGCATATTGGATGATAGCCATTGAACTAAGCATTTTTTATAAAGCATGGCTTTTTTTTGAGTTTACTCCATGTACACCACTCTGAGTAGTTGCTACTCTTGTGCAAACAATTATAAAAACAAAAAACAAAAATAAATAAAAGATGAGACTTAGAGGAATTGAGAAAATTGCCCATGCTTGAAAGTGGTTTCTCTGGAACTTGATCCCAGTCCAGACAAACACAGAGATTTATTAACAAAGTTATAGAGAAGTCAATGGCCTCTGCTTTTCCAAGTTCCCTTCTCCCCTAGACTCAGTTCTGTTTTTCCTCTTTGTTCTGTCCTTTTGCTTTTCTTATCTCCTCCCATCGTCCCTGATCTCATTCTCACTTTCCCCTCTGGCCCCATCTCTACATGCTGAACACCCACACATTTGAAGTCCCAGGTCAAAAGTCATTTGTTCCTGAAATCTTACCAAGTTCCTTTAACTGAATTAACACCTCCACTCATTTTTCTCTCTATATGATTTATTCACCTTTTTTTTTTTTTTTTTTTTTTTTTTTTTTTTGAGACAGAGTCTTGCTCTGTTGCCTAGGCTGGAGTGCAGTAGTATGATCTCTGCTCACTGCAATCTCCACCTTCTGGGTTCAAGCGATTCTCCTGCCTCAGCCTCCTGAGTACCTGGGACTACAGCTGCTTGCCACCATGCCTGGCTATTTTTTGTATTTTTAGGAGAGACGGGGTTTCACCGTGTCGGCCAGCATGGTCTGTATCTGACCTCATGATCCAGCCATCTTGGCCTCCCAAAGTGTTGGGCTTACAGGCATGAGCCACTGTGCCAGGCTTTTACTTAATTATGTATTTATTTATTTTGAGAAGGAGTCTCACTTTGTTGCTCAGACTGGAGTGTAGTGGCCTGATCTTGGCTCATTGCAACCCCCACCTCTCTGCTCAAGTGATTGTCCTGCTCAGCCTCCTGAGTAGCCAGGATCACAGGCATGTGCCACCATTCCCAGCTAAGTTTTGTATTTTTAGTAGAGACGGCATTTCATCATGTTAACCAGGTTGGTCTCAGACTCCTGACTTCAAGTGATCTGCCCACTGCAGCCTCCCAAAGTTCTGGGATTACAGTGTTAGCCACCACACCCAGCCTTATTCATTTTTTATATTGCTCTTCTGCTATGGTGTGAATGTTTGTGTTCCTCCAAAAATTTCTGTGTGAAAATACTAATACCCAAGGTGATGGTGTTGGGAGGTGGCGCAGTTGAAAAATAATGTGGTCGTGAGGGTGGAGCCTCATAAATGGGATGAGTGCCCTTATAAAAGGGACCCCAGAGAGCTCCCTCACCCCTTCCACCGTGTGAGGTCACAACGAGGAGGCACCGTCTATGAAGCAGGAAGCTGGATATCACCAGACATTGCATATGGCATGCTTTGATCTTGGACTTCCAGCTTCCAGAACTGTGAGACATAAATGTCTGCTGAATCTATAAGCCTCAAGTCTGTGGTGTTTTGTTATAGCAGCCACAATGAAAGAAGACAATATCCAAAACTCCCTTTGTGTCCATTGCCTGTGTCTCTTTGGCAGCAGTGGCTTCATTTCCCTCCACAGAGTGTAGTCTGCACAGGCAGCAACAGTGTTGTCTACATGTCTATAGCTTCGACATGCACAGTGATGTGTTTTAAGTCAATACATATGTATTGCATTGATTTAAATGTAATGTGATAAAGATAGAAATATGTAAGATGGGCTCAAAAATACTTAACTCCAGGTTGCACATGTGTGAAATAATCTAATATATGAGGAAGAAGACTGCGATAATTCACCCTATGAAGACACCAAGAAATGGCTGTTTTTCACCTGTGCAGAGACCAGGACGCTGGCAAGAGTTTTTAGACATTCCTGGCAAGCTAATTGGGTTTGAACCCTGAATGCATTTTTTCTAACTGGGTGACCCTTGGCTAGTTGTACCAGTAACCTAGGCTGTAAAACAGAGATAACAATGGATCCTTGTCAATACTGATAGTGCAGATTAAATAAAAATATGTAGACCTTAAACTCCAAGACTCCTATCTACATTCAGAGGGCTCCACCCACATTGGCCAATGCAACTGTTAGTAATGTATCCAAGACTTGCTTGCCTGGGGGCACATATCTTAAAGTCTTCCTATTGAGAAAGCGTGTTCCTTCTATTTAAACTGCTAGGTAAGAAGAAATGAACATGCTTTTAAATAATGGATTTCTGCTAACGTGTCTTTAATAGAGCATCCATAGCAACAGGTAAATGCGATCCAGGTGTGGCCTTCTCCTTGGCATGGCCTCTGATGTCTATCCACTGTAGTCTGCATCTCCTCTCCTCTGATATAGGTAAGTGATCATTTTCTCTGCTTCTCATTGAACCAGCAGGAAGGACTTGAAATCATTTAGCAAGCTATCTTGCAAGTGACTTTAGAGTAAAATGTATGCATTGATGTATGCCTACCACTATCCTGAGAAGAGGGAAAGACCATTTTTTGGTACTATATGTTTTAAGAATTGTGTGAAAATACACCTAACACAAAAGTTATCATCTTCACCATTTTAAGTGGACCGTGAAGTAGTGTTAAATACATTCACATTATTGTGCAACTGTCACCATCATCTTCAGAACTGGTTTTCATCTTACAAAACTAAAACTTTCTACCCATATGTCCATTTGTTTTTAAATTAGTGCTTGGTGCACCCATCACCCAAGCAATGTACACTGTACCCAATTTGTGATCTTTTATCCCTCACCCCCTCCCACCCTTTCCCCCAAGTCCCCAAAGTCCATTGTATCATTATTACGCCTTTGCATCCTCACAGCTTAGCTCCTGCTTATGAGTGAGAACTTACGATGTTTGGTTTTCCATTCCTGAGTTACTTCATTTGAAATAAGGGTCTCTAATTTCATCCAGGTTGCTGCAGATGCCATCCTTTCATTTCTTTTTATGGCTGAGTAGTATTCCATGGTACATATATATCAAGTTTCTTTATTCACTAATTGATTGATGGGCATTTGGGCTGGTTTCATATTTTTGAAATTTCAAATTGTGCTGCTATAAACATGTACCAAAATCTCACACATCACCATGAAAGAACTTACTCATGTAACCAAACACTATCTGTTCCCCAAAAACCTATGGAAATGAAATAAATAATAAATAAAATAAACTACTACAGAGAATAAATAAATCAATCAGTGCTTGGTACTCAAAATGTGCAAAAGTATTTTTTAAATACTTCTCATTTTTATTTTAATAGTTGTGAGGAGTACAGGTGGCTTTGGTTACATGTTAAGTTCATTAGTTGTGATTTCTGAAATTTTGGTGCACCCACCACCCAAGCAGTGTACCCTGTGCCCAATACGTAGTCTTTTATCTCTCACTCCACTCCCAGCCTTTGCCACCTCCCTGAGTCCCCAAAGTCCATTATATAATTCTTATGCCTTTGTATCCTCACAGCTTAGCTCTCACCTGTAAGTGAGAACATAATATGTTTGGTTTTCCATTCTTGAGTTACTTCACTTAGAATAACAGCCTCCAGCTTCATCTAAGTTGCTGCAGAAGACATTATTTCATTCCCTTTTATGGCTGAGTAGTATTCCATGGTGTATAGCACATTTTCTTATCCACTCATTGGTTGATGGACACTTAGATTAGTTCCATATCTTGCAAAAATATTTTTGATTCATGTTCAAAAAGAAATGTTTTATCCTTTGAAACTCGATCTTTACTACTCATAGTAAAAATGTGGGCATGCTCTTTCCACTAATAACATACTTACTCCCAAACCCCACAGACCCCTATGTAGTTCTCTGTTCAATATGCTAGTCTTGCTAATGTGGGTCAATCAACAGAGACCCAGAAACTAGAAGACGGATTGGTCACCAGGCTCAAGGGGAGATCTTCGTATGTGTCTGCAGACTAGGAGACAGACACAGCTACTCATTAAAATCTAATACATAAAGAATGTGATTTCTAGGGCAAAGGCAAGGTAGAGGAATAGAAGGGGAGAAAGGAAAACACAGGGTTGGGCCTCAGCGGTATATCATATTCTCTTAGATGGTCTAAGCCTGTTCACTTCAGTGTGAAAATCTTTACTGACATTCTTCTGTCCTCCGAGCTTATAACCTTGGCATAACTTTTTCTCTTAATTTAACAGAAGTTAAGAAAATATTCCCAACTACTCCTAACAATTACCTAAAGTAGACACACATCTAAGGCCTATTCAATAGAGGGGAAAAAAATAAATATTTGTTCAAGTTTGCCTATTTCATTGTATGTTGCAAACTCTCAGGGCCATGGAAGATAGAGCCAATATTCCGGATGATCTGTAAAAGATGCTGAAGTACCCAAACATATAATAGGTCAATTTTTTTTTACAAAAAAACATAGAATTGTGTAAAATAAGACTGAAGAAGCACATCATATAGTTAAAGCAAGTTTCCAGCATTCTAATAGAGTAACATTCTCTGATCACTGTGACATTAGATTATTGACTCTTAAACACAGAAAGATTATAAAAAGGGATGTGAGATTGTAGAAGATTGTAAAGGCATTGTAAGAGACATGAAAACACACAAATACACACAAGCAGACACATAAACAATCTCTGCCTTTTGAGAGTTTACAGGCTGGTTTAGGAGCCAAAGACCGAGACACACAAAACTTTTTTTTTCTTTTTACTTTTTTATTTCCATAGGTTTTTGGTGAACAGGTGGTGTTTGGTTGCATGAGTAAGCTCTTTAGCGGTGATTTGTGAGATTTCGGTGCATGCATCACCTTAGCAGTGTACACTGCACCCAATGTGTAGTCTTTTATCCCTCACCCCCTTCTCACCCTTTCCCACTGAATTTCCAAAGTCCATTGTGTCATTCTTATGCCTTTGCATATCCAATATGTCTATTTTATATATACAAATATATAATTATATACTTTTATATATTTATTGTATATATGAGATGTATATAAAATATATTTTATTATATAATAAATGAATATAAAAATATTTATATTATATATGCTTATTATATAAAATATGTAAAAGAAAGATAAAATAAATATACATAATGTATATTATATATAATATATAAAAATAAACATGTTGGATATATATCACACTTATGTTTGTGCTATACATTTCATGATTACATATTGTTGTGTTATATATTTGATATATTTATATGTATAACACGCTCATTTTTAAAAAATTTATTTTTTTTAGCTCAATAGGTTTTTGGGGAAACAGGTGGTGGTTGATTACATGGAGAAGTTCTTTAGTGGTGATTTGTGAGATTTTAGTGAGCCTGTCATCCGAGCAGTGTACGCTGCACCCAATGTGTAGTCTTTCATCCGTTTCCCACACTTTCTTCCAGTCCCCAGAGTCCATTGTGTCATTCTTATGCCTTTGCATCCTCATAGATTAGCTCCCATTTACAAGTGAGAACATACAATGTTTGGTTTTCCATTCCTGAGTTACGTCACTTAGAATAATGGTCTCCAGTTCCATCCAGGATGCTGAAAATGCCATTATTTCATTCCTTTTTATGGCTGAGTAGTAATCCATGGTAACTTAAATATATATATATATCTTACATTTCATTTATCCACTCATTGGTTGATGGGTATTTAGGCTGGCTCCATAGTTTGCAACTGTGAATATACACTCATTTTTGAGGTGATTATGTTCTATAAAGTCACCACAAACGCTGAATTAATGAACACTGCACCCCAAAACTCATGGCTAGCAGAGCTATAATTCATACCTGAATAAAGCTTCCCTAACAGAAGTATTTTCTATGTAAGGCATATCATAGCTTTCTTTCTTGCGCTTAGGAAGACTGGACAACACTCCAGCACTACGCTTGCAGGACATTTTGTTTTCAATTTACTTATTTATTTTCCAGAGATGTGTTCTCACTCTGTCACCTAGGCTGAAGTGCAGTGATGTGACCATAGCTCACTGTAACCTCAGCTCACTGTAACCTCAAACTTCTAGGTTCAAGTGATCTTCCCACCTCAGCCTACCAAGTAGCTGAGACTGCAGGCACATGCCACCACATCTGGCCCATTTAAAAAAACTTTTTGTGGGGATAAGATCTCAGTACATGGCCCACACTGGTCTCAAACTCTTGGCTTCAAGTGATCCCCCTGTCTCAGCCTCCCAAAGTGCTGGGATTATAGGCATGAGCCACTGCACCCAGCCAGGGTCCATTTTCAACAGTAAAAGTCACAGACAAAAAGCACAAAAATGCAAAAAACATAGCACTCAAAAGATCATGATAAGGGCACTATCTCCCTGTGTGCATGAGTGCATGTGTGTGTGTTTCACGCGTGCGCATATGTATGTGTGTTGTGTACTTTCTGTGAAGAAGGATGCGGCTTTCATTAGGTTCTCAGAGAGGCCTATCGCCTTCTAAAGGCTAGGAATTGCTGTTAAGCCACTCTCCTTGTTTTAAAGGCTAGAAAACCAATTCCTGAAACCTGAGATAATTTTGCGATGTCATAGATAGATACAATTTTGCAATGTCAAACAGCTTGGGACAAAGCGAGGCCCCCAGGTCTCCTCACTCTGTTTTGTCAGAGCACTGAGAGTGGAAACCTGAAATACTCAAGCTAGCGTTCTCTATATTCCATGTTTTCCAATTTACCACTGTATTTATAATGTGGGGAGCTAACCGCATATGATAGAATTACCCTCCGTCCTTATATTTATTTTTCCCCTGATCCATATACATAAGAAAGAGTCAGTATAGGAACGAGGATGTTGCAATATGGTGAACAAAAAGTCACTGGGGACTGTCCTGTAGATTGGAGGCATCTGTAGCTGCTGCTAGAACAAGCTTTGAAAAGTCAGGGAAGACCCTCTTCACTATAAATAGCTCCACAAAGATTTTTCGTTGTCAAGATGAGAATTTTCTTTAAGGATCTTAATGCAGACAATGGATAAGGTTCATACTGGTGAACAATGAGAATTAAGTGAGATAATGTATATGAAACATCAAAATCTTAATAGATTTCCATTTTCTCTCTCTCTCTCTCTCTCACTACTTTCCATGGAGTTTGTCATTAATCATAAAGTCTATTTGTAATTAGCATTTTTCCTCCTTAAACCAAAATTACTTATTGAAACTGCTGAATAATGTTAAGAACATCTAAGTTTACATATTTATTTAATTGAGGCCAAAATTCACCAAAAAACTCACCATTTTAAAGTGTACTATTCAGTTATGTTTAAGACCCTTGCAAGGTTGTACAATCATCATCTCTATTCAGTTCAAAACGTTTTGACTTGATCTTAGCCAAAACGCCTAGAAGTGATAGATCAAAACATTTTCATCACTCCAAATGGAAATGCGTTAAGCAGTTACACCTCATCCCGCTTCCCTGCAGCGGCCCCTGGCAACTGAGTCTGCTTTCTGTCTCCGTGGATTTCTCTATCTGTGCATCTCACGTAAACGGAATCACAGAGTATGTGACCTTCTGTGTCTGTCTTCTTTCACCTGCAGTATAATGTTCTCAAGGCTCATCTCTGTCATTGCATATATCATTACTTTATTTATCCTTGTAGCTGAATAATATCCCATTGTATGGATGTACCACATTTTATTTATTTATTCTCACAGGTTGATAGACATTTTGATTGTTTCCACATTGTAGATTTCGTGACTCATGCTGCCATAAACATGCACGTACAAGTTTTTTTGAATACTTATTTGTTCTATTTTCAAGCCTGACTCATCTCCTGAACTCCAGAACTGTCATCCCAACATGTTTTATATTTTTCCTTGGCCTTCCTCTGCACTTGAATATAATTCAAACTCCTTGGATAGCCAATGAGTTTTTGCATTTTCAGGCTTCTGCTCCCAAAATGCGGCTGCTCCTTGTGCCTGTCATGTAATTGCCAGCAGGTCAACCGCTTTTCAAACTCTGGCTTTCTGTTCTTGCAGGTTCCTTTCCCTGGAAGCATTTCAACTGGCTCTTGTCATGTTTAGCTGATTCTCAGTCTTCGAAGACCAACTCAAATGTCACCTTCTTACAGACACCTTCTTATGGGACCCACGTGGCAGGACAGCTTCTCTTCCTGATTCCTCCGTTTATTTATTTTATAACTCCCGTAACATCTGTGATTTTCTACATAGATTCTTTACTATCCACCTCTCCTCACAAGAGCGTTAGCTTCCTGAAAGCAGAGATGTAGCTTTGCACCTTGCCTGGCACATAGTATATGTTCAAAAAATGCTCATGAAATAAATCATTCTCTTATGATGACCTTAACTTCAACATTTCATGTCTAGACTCGATAGTTTCTCTCCAAAACTCATGTAGTTAGTACCAATGGTCAGAAACCAACTGAACTGATTCCTGAAGAAATAGAGCACTCATCAGTTACCTTTGGATGCATATGCTTGGGGTTTTGAGAGATGCAAATAGAGCATCTCAGCTTGGACCCTGACTCATGAGGGTGCTTTGTGCATAATTTAGGAGGTCTGAAATGATGATAAAGACAAAGAAGGAAAAAGTAAAGAAATAACAACATAGGAAGGATTGAGAAACTCCTATAATTACCTAACCACTCTGAGAAGATCAAATTTTAATAGTTTTCCTAATGCAGTATGTTTTCCAATATAACAGATACACAGAGTGGACTCTGCACAGTAGAACAAATCTTGACTTTGGTAGATATACTAATCGGATCTGTTTATGTGATTCTTATATTCTTATTCCTCCTCCTCCTTCCTCGTTTCTCCTCCTCCTCCTCCTTCTTCTTTTTTTCTTCTTCTTCCTCTTCTTCTTCATCCTCTTTTTCCTCCTCCTTCTTCTTTCTTCTTCTAGACAGGGTCTTGCTCTGTCACCCAGGCTGGAGTGCACTGGCGCGATCATAACTCACTGCACTGTCAACCTCCTGAACCAAAGCAATCCTCCCACCTCAGTCTCCCAAATGGAATGTATATCTTTTTTAATTTCCATTTTTTTAAAAATAGAGATGAGGTCTCACTACGTTGCCCAGGCTGGCCTTGAACTCCTGGGCTCAAGAGATCCTTCCACTTCAGCCTCCCAAGTAGCTAGGATCACAGGCATGTGTCACCACACCTGGATTGATTATTTATTTATGTATTTATTTATTTATTTTTGGTAGAGACGGGGCCTTGCTATGTCACCCAAGATGGTCTTGAACTCCAGGGCTCAAGGGATCCTCCCACCTTGGCTTCTAAAACTATTGGGATTACAGGCATGAACCACCGCACCTAGCCAGTTTATGTCATTTCTATGTCTGCTTAGCATCACAGAGTCCTGCAAACTGCAAACAGACTAGTTCTATAAGAACAAAGACTCCTTGTCCTTATTCAAAATATTGTATTCTGTGGTAGCTTCAGGAGATGTGGGGAGTGTCTTACTCACAGTTCCCTTTGCAGCTTATCTAAACGCACAGCGTTAAGGTAACAGGGTCTTTGCATCAGAGCACTTTCCTTTTTAGGATGGAAAATCCTCTTTAGATGTAACAGCCAAGTTTATCTCTGTGCCTGAAATTAGGTTGTCAGGATACACTGTGTATTTTCTTCTTTTATTCACTGTGATGCTGTTGTACCAAACTGAGTGTTTCATGAAAACAAATGGATAAATTGTCAATTGAGTTGTCATGTTTTCCACCAAATAAGCATGTAGATAGACTCTGCAGTCACAAATATTACCATAATACCTTCTGAGTAGTAAAGAAAGTGTGCGTGAGCTGCCCCTTTTCAAACTTTTTACCCCCAGTCTATGCAGTGCCAACATTGTGCAGAGACAACTTTCTTTTTACTAGGTCTTTCATTCGTGCCAGTAGTAGGGGGCTTTTACTGGAAGGCCAGATAGATCTCATTTGTAATAGAACTATTTGTGCTGAAAGGGAAATTATCCTTGCCACTTAGAGCTTGCTAGAGTAGCACAGTAAAACCCCGGAGATGAATTACAGCTCTAATAATGAGCGTACTCTTCCTGTCCCAGTTTGTCTGGGGAATGTGGGGAGCTGACAATGTGAGCTATGCCTACGGACATCCCTCGCGTTGATAAATCTGCTTCTCCCTGCAGCTCTTTCCAACATAGCATGTGTTTAATTTATTATGCCTTTGGCTTTGCTCAGGGAGCACTGAGTTCTGCCAGTCAGCATGATGTTAAAGCCATGCCAAGCTAATGCGTCCAGTGTTTCCAAGTGGCTTTCAAGAGGGGTCGTGGAGACAGGCAAGAAAACACACAAGGCGGCATTGTGCAAATGCAGTGTCAACTCCTTACATCTGCCCCACATCCCCTCCTAATTCAAGGCCGCTCAGCTCATTGCAGCAGAGACTTTCATTCCAAGGTGGCTTTCCACCTTCCAGTGGTACCTCTGTAGCTCCCTGAATCACTGCACCATCAAAAATCTCCTTAAATAGAACCAGCCTCTGAATGCACTCGGCGAGGTCCTGCATGTTGAAGCCTGTAATCTGCAAATCTGCTGCCTCGTGTTTATATTTTGAGGGGAGGATGAGGTTAATTATTGGAGGCGGAAAATAAATATCACAGAGCAGCTGGACATGTGGGAGCTTGCAGCGTCAGCAGATCATGGACACTCACCCTGCTACCCAGAGAGAAAAGGGACCCCTGGAGACTTGAGCAGAAGGTTAAGTGTTTATAAGAAATGCCTGTGTGGCACTCCAGGGCCACCAGTAAATATTTCCAAGGCAGGCATATTTTCCATAACGGATGGCTGTTTGGGTGGGCAGGAAGTGGAGTCGCTATGAGTAGTCAGAATAACATTCCAGGACTGTAAATGTTTAATGAGCGTCTGCACGTGCGTGTGCGCGCACACACACACGCGCGCATGCACACACACACACACAGACAGGGAGAGAGAGAGAGACATCAAAAGCACCACCTTCCTCAAAGAGAGGAAGTCCTTAATCGTTGAAGAAACCAAAATAAAATGATTGTGGTTTTCCCCATGTCCTCTTGCATTGTAAGTAAATACCTTTACAGAGATTCCATTTCTCCAAACCCTATTTATTCCCCATTCCTTGCAGAGAGATACTGGTACATTTTGACCCCAGGAGGCACAGCCATCCCAGAGTCAAACAGCAATGGATATTTAAGAATAAGTATTTTTTTTTATTTTTAATTTTTTGAAACAAGGTCTCCCTCTGTTACCCAGGCTGGAGTGCAGTGGTGTGATATTGGTTCACTACATCGATCTCCTTGGCCTCCTAAGTAGCTGGGGCTACAGGCATGCATCACCATGCCTGGCTAATTATTTTTATCTATATTTTTTGTAGATATGGAGTTTTGCCATGTTACCCAGGCTGCTCTTGAATTCCTGAACTCAAGCAGTCCACTAGCCTCAGCCTCCCAAAGTGCTGGGATTATAGGCATGAGCCACCACACCTGGCCTCTTATTTGTAATTTTTGAAAAGCATTTTTTATTTTTATTTTTATAGATTTAGGGGATACAAGTGCAGTTTTGTCACATGGAGAGATTGCAGAATGCTGAAGTCTGGGCTTTTTCTGTAACTATCACTCAAATAGTGTACATTGCATCCACTAGGTAATTTCTCATGCCTCACCTTCCTTCCCCCTCCCTCCTTTCCCAGTCTGCAATGTCTGTTATTCCACTCTCTGTGTCCATGTGTACACAGTGTTTAGCTCCTGCTTGTAAGTGAGAACATGTGGTGTTTGTCTTCCTGTTTTTGAGTTGTTTCACTTAGGATAATATCCTCCAGTTCGATCCATGTTGCTGCAGAAGTCATGATTTCATTCTTTTAGGGGTCTGTATAATATTCCACAGTGATATGATTTGGCCGTGATCCCACACAAATCTCATCTTGAATTGCAGCTCCCATAATTCTCACGTGTTGTGGGAGGGAACCGGTGGGAGATAATTGAATCACAGGGGTGGTCTCCCTCACAATGTTCACATGGTAGTGAATAAGTCTCACAAGATCTGATGGTTTTATAAGGGGTTTCACCTTTCACTTCGTTCTCATTCTCTTCTTGCCTGCTGCCTTGTAAGACATCCCTTGCTCTACTGCCATGACTGTGAGGCCTCCCCAGCCATGTGGAACTGTGAGTCCATTAAACCCGTTTCCTTTATAAATTACCAAGTCTTGGGTATGTCTTTATCAGCAGCGTGAGAGCAGATTAATACACATGGTGTGTATATATATACACCACATTTTCTTTGTCTGTTCATGCACTGACAGACACTTAGGTTGATTCCATATCTTTGCTATTGTGAATAAACATATGAGTGCATATGTCTTTTTGAAAGAATGATTTGTTTTCCTTTGGGTAGATACCCAGTAAGTGGGATTGCTGGACGAGATGGTAGTTCTGATAATCAGACTTTCTAAGCCCAATAAAACCAAGTTTTTCTCAAGAAAGCAGTCCCATTGCTACAGATGGCAGGGTTCCTTTCCCCATTCCTGTGAAGATGGTCCATTTATGGTCTCCTTTGCAAATATCTGAGAGATGGAGAGATTTTCTCCACCCACTCAGTGATGTCAACAGTCAAATCCCTAGGAAAAATGAGCTGCCAGTGTATTGTGTTGAGCATTTTAGGAACATCCAATAGTGTGGCATCAGGAGCTTGCCAGATGGAGAATGAGAAGGTTTCTTCCCAGAAGAATTTCCAATCACCTGGACATTGACAGGCCAGGGCATTTGGTCCCATGAATGACTTGATTTGCTTCATCCAAACAAATGTTGGAAAGAAGTTTATTCTCATCTGTTGTGTGGAAGACCACTCTCCACCCCCAAGTCTCTGGTTGTCTTTAAAGACCCATCAAGCTCACTGTGTGCCTCAGAGCCAGATTCCAAAATGTCCTCAGGCTGTCTTCAAGCTTTCTGCCCACAGCTCTGTAGCCAATTTAGGGCACATGTACCATCCACACCCAGCAAGTGAAAATGCCGGTTAAATAGGCAGGCGTCTGAATTCAATAGGCATGCATTCTCTTTCCACAGAGAAAATAGGAGATGCAATGGGATGAATGTCTACGCCAGCTTCCACAAATTTATATGTTTTGGAATCACAATCTATACCATCATGGTGCTATGATATGAACGTTTCTGTCTACAAAATTTCATGCACTGAAATTTTCACCTCCAAGGTGATGGTGTTAGGTGGTGGTGCATTTGGCAGGAGATCATGAGGGTGGAGCCTCATGAATGGGATGAATGCCCTTATAAAAAGGGACCCAGAGAGCTCCCTTGCCCCTTCTACCATGTGAAGACACAGCAAGAAAATAGTGTTGTCTATGAACCAGGATGGACATAGCACCATTTATGAGCCAGGAAGCCAGTCCTCACCAGACACTAAATCTGCCACAACTTGATCTTGGACTGTCAGCCTCCAGAACCATGAGAAATCGATTATTGTTGCTTCAGCCACTCAGTGTGTTCTATTTTATTGTAGAAGCCCAAGTGAACAAAGGCAGGGAGGAATATTATCCTGGTTTGCCAATGGTTGTCATTAAAGACCCATCAAGCCTTCTGTACACCTCAGAGCCAGATTCCAAAACGCCCTCAAGCTGTCTTCAAGTATTCTGCCCACAGCTCTGTAGCCAGTTTGGGGTATGTGTACTGTCCACACCATTCCATGCCCTGCAAGTTGGCATGGAAAACAAAAATTGCATAACTCCCTCATACGTGGAATCTAAAAAAGTCAAACTGATAGAAGTAGAGAGTAGAATGGTGGATGCCAGAGGATGGGGATAAGGGATGTATGTTGGTCAAAAGGTACAAAGTTTCAGTTAGACAGGAAGCATAAGTTCTGGTGATATATTGCACAACAAGGTGAGTGCATTTGCCTGTTCGGGCATTGCTATAAAGAACTATGTGAGACTGGGTAATTTATAAAGAAAAGAGGTTTAATTGGCTCATGGTTCTGCAGGCTGTACAGGAAGCATGGCTGGGGAGGCCTCAGGAAACATACATCCATGGCGGAAGATGAAGGGGAAGCAAGCATGTCTTACCACGGTGATGGAAGAGAGAAGGAGTGAGGGGGAGGTGCCACACACTTTTAAAATGTAAGATCTCATGAGAACTCCCTTAATATCACAAGAGGAGCGAGGGGGAAGTCTCCCCCCATGATTCAGTCACCTCTCACCAGGCCCCTTCTCCAACACTGGGCATTACAGTTCGACATGAGATTTGGGTGGAGACAGAGCCAAATCATATCAGTGACTGTAGTTAATAATATAGTGTATGTTTTAAAATTTCTCTGAAAACGTTCTCAACATAAATGATAAGTATGTGAGGTGATGATTATTTTAATTAGCCTGATTTGTTCATGTTACAATGTATAAATGTATAAAAATATCACATTGTATGTATAATTATTTGTCAGTTAAAAATAAAAATAAACTGAAAACTAAAAATAGTAAGGGGAGTTGCCTCCATGAAGGATCAAAGTGTACATGTCATAGACTTAATTTTAACAGTAACAAAACAAGAAGGTTGCAGTAGTCCAAACACTGTGTGATAAATGATTGCTCTTAAAAATATTTTTATAATTGCCTCAATAAGCTGGGACATAAGTTACACTCTATTAGGTAGGAGTATATTCATTCAGTAGCTCACTGATCTACTCATGAACAGCTTCATCCTATTTACCCAAGAAGGTTGTTTTTATGAAGACTGCTCATCTGAATAGATTTGGTTTCAAATACTTATTATTGAAAGTAATAGATATCTACTGTGGCTGTCTGTTGTTCTAAGTATTCAACACATATTCAAGTGGGTTTCATCAATGACTAAAGCAAGGCTCTATCAACCTATTTACAACCAAGATGGCTGCTCACTGTGAGACTGATGATGGTGGCCCACTGTGAGACCTCTCTCTAGCCTCTGGTAACCACCATTCTACACTCTATCTCCATGAGATCCACTTTTTTGAGTTCCCACACAGGAGTGAGAATATGTGCTGTCTTCCAGCGATTGGCTTACTTCACTTAATGTAATGACCTTCATTCAGTTCCATCCATGTTTGAACAGTTTTAATCAACATGAAATTCACAAGAAAGCAAAACAGTGGAAAGAGGGGACTACAGTAAATTGCCTTGATCAGAATCTAATCAAGAGCTAGTCATCACTTTGGAAAACGCCATTTATGGAAATCCTCAAGCTGCTATTTGAGTTGCCAACACAACACACTGGTGTTGGGAGTTCTGCTATCTGTCTCAATGATTCTATCTAGAGAAAGTCTGTGGGTCTTTTGCTCCATCCCTACCTTATCATTTACCTATTAAAATGCCATGGTGTTTTAAAATAAGAGTTGCTTTCCTGTTACATTTCTGTTTTATATTGCAGTTGCAGCCTCAAATACATGTTTGAAAATTATTTGTGCAGGTGTGTTCATTATCAGTGGGTTTCATTATATTTTTGTAAAAGGAATGCTATAAAACATTCACCATGAAAGAGAGTCTAAGTCTGAGAAAATGATCCTTGGAGTCATTAACCTTTTTACAACCAAGATGGCGGCCACTGTGAGACTCATGAGACTCATGGTGGGCTGCCATATTGGTTGTAAATAGGTTAATGGAGCCTTGTTTTAGTCATTGATGAAAGGCACTTGATTGATTTACAGGTGTATATTATTTGCAGCTTGCTGAATGAGGAGATAGACAGAGGTTTAGAAAATAGTCCATGGACCACTACCTCTTCTTCTTTAAATAGTTATAGCTTGCCCAAGTTATATTCTGATACCATTCTTTCAATTTTCTTAGATCGCCTCTTTTGTTCTTTTAAAAATTTTATTATTATTATTATTTTAGAGACAGGATCTTGCTTTGTTCCCCTGGCTGGAGAGCAGTGGTGCAATCATGGCTCACTACACCCTCAAACTCCTGAGCTCAAGTCATCCTCCTGCCTCAGCCTCCCAAGTAGCTGGGACTACAGGCACATACCAACACAGCCAGCTAAATTTTTTAGTTTTTTTGTAGACACAAGGTTTCACTATGTTGTCTAGACTAGTCTCAAACTCCTGACCTCAAGCAATCCTCCCACCTTAACCTCCCAAAATGCTAGGATTTACAGGCATGAGCCACCTTTCTCAGCCTTAGGTTTTCTTAAAGCCTGGAAATGTTTGATCTCTGTGTCTTATGTTGTAATGTTTCAATTTTTTTAGGTCCCTGTGTGGATTTAATCTGAAACCCCACCATAATATGTTCAGTCCTCACAGTATACTCATAAACTGGCTGCTCCTTTCTGAATTCTACCCATTTAGTCAGCTAAAACACAAAAAGCTTTGGTACATATAAAGAAAAAAGGCAGGTTGGTCCAGGAATGACTCACAGTCTTGTTTGCTAATTAGGTCATGATCTGAATGAGATTTGGTGAGAGAGATTGCAGTCCTAACCAGTGGTTCTCAATGTCGAGGGAGCATTAGAACCTTATGGAGGGCTTATTAAAACACAGAATGCTGGGTCCTACTCCTTCTCATTTAGTGATTCTAGGGAAGGATTATAGAATTTGCAGTTCTAACAAATTCCTAGGTGATGCTGATGAGGCTGATCCAGGTACCACACTTTGAGAACCACAGGGAGACTAAAGAAAGTAACATAGGATTTTTTCTAATATATTTTATTCATAACCAATGAAGAAATCTTACACTTCTCTCTTTTGAAACTCTGTGTGCAGACAAGCAGGACCTGAAAGATTTACCCAACAACAGCTGTCTTGGAGTATGTGCTATAAGATTACTGGCTCTGTGTGCCCACTGTGCAGTAACAAACCAATACACTGAGACAGCAGTGTTTGCAGCAGAGAAAGAGCTTAATTATTGCAGGACACTGAGTGAGAAAATGGGAGGAGATCCTCAAATCTACCTCCCTGTGGAGTTCTGAGCTGTAGTTTTTAAGGGGATTGTAGAGATGGAAACTGCATTCTTTGGTGAGTTAGCTTCTTGTGGTGTCCTTCAGACCAGCTGGCATCAGTACATTCATCAGTATGCAGGACCTGAAAGAATATCTCAAAGGGAAAACTTGTTTCATAATGTTGAAGTTGTTATCTACAGAGCAGTTAAGGAGAACTATAATATAGGGTCCATGTGATTCTAAGACAAGAGGAACCAAACAACTTTGACAAAGCAGGTCAGGGAGCAAGCTGACCTCAGGATGAACGTTGAGTGTGCTGTGAGCTTGGTTTATTTTCATTTCTCCCCTTTCTTTTTTCCCTGATAAATTTTATAAAGTTTATAGGGATGATTTCACATATGTGTTGATAGTTCAAGATGTAGCTCTTCCCTACTATGAAAAGTGCAGAAATCCTTCTCACAATGACCATAGAATGAGTAAAGGTTTGGAAAAGTAGATTCAAGGAAAGTTACCTTTCAAGAATAAAACGAGGTGGTCAGCAAGACAAGACCATATAACAGATCCAGGTAACCACATGTTGGCTAAGGAACATGATATATTACCTGTTCTTGGTTCTGGTATCACCAGGACATAATTTAGGGACCAAACTTTAGAAAATAGCACAAAAATTTATGGAGGGAGAAGGGAGTAATATATTAACAAATTGGAATCAAACTGAAATTTTATCTTTTGGAGAGATGTGCAGAAATGATGGATTCCAGGGTAGAGACCAGGTATGGCCAACAATTTGGGAGTGAGCTCATGAAGAGAACACATTAGTTAATTATGAGAAAATTGCTATTAATTGCATACAGAATGCTGAGCTAAAATGATAGTAACTTGCATTTAAAATGTATAAAAGTTAGTGTTCAGGCACTGATTTGAATCATGCAAAATGAAGCTTTCCTTCCCTACAACTTGGCCTGAGATCCCACCTTGCTTGATTTATGTTTTCCCCCCCACCGGTTGGTTCCACCAACATTCCTGCAGGTTTCTTGGGAGCCCTTCCTCTTAGGGGCTACTTCTGAGGAATCAGACATAAATTACATGGATATAACAATGCTTACAAATAAAATGAGAGGGAATCTGAGTATTTTTAAAATATATAATTGCATTTTTAATTCTTTTAAAGAGGAAAATTTAAAACTGATGATAATTGGGTTTTGCTTTTTCTTTTGAGATGATTTATTGAATAGTCAGATTTCTGTTTTTCTCTGGGAAGTTTACTCATGAGAGGCATCTAATGCTGGCCATGGACCAACAAGAACTGCACATTTATTCTAATTTTAGTCCAGGAGCTGCAGAAGCACAAGACTTTGCCATGGTGCTTCCTCAGAGGATGTCAACTGAATAAACAGAAAAGTTTAACTCAACATTGCACCTTTCCACCGTACAAAGCATTTTTCCCTCCACCATGGCTCCAATAGCAGGAGAAAAAACTAATACTTAATTCAAGAATCTTGCTCTTTCTTTTGTCAAGTCACAAGGCCCATTGATAGAGGAAGCCAGACACACCCAAAGCTCTGCTTTTACAGAAGGAACAGACAAAGAAGTTTTAGAGACCTAAAGAGGACAGTCTTCATACCCATACTTCTTAGAAAATAATTAATTTTCCCCCGTTGTCTCAGCAAAGGAGATGACGTTGTACTTTTTTTTAAGAAAGGGAATCTTTTAGATTTAACAAAATTTAGTTTTTCATAGTTTAGCTTGATTGGTACATATTTTTTAATAGACTTTATTTTCTAGAGCAGTTTTTACGTTCACAGCAAAACTGAACACAAGGTACAGAGAGCTCCCCAGACCCCCTGTCCCTATAAATGTATAGCTTTCCTCATCATCAATTTATCAACAATGGAATATTATTCAGTGCTAAAAAGAAATGAACTATTGAGCCATGTAAAGTTATGTCTCTTTGTTGTACCAGTATCTATCTATATCTATCTTGAAACATATAAAACATATCTATAAATATATTGAGATTTTATATATATAATATTAGCATGAAATATACATTAGAATAAAATATTTTCTCTATATATTTATATATTTCATATGAATATATATTTACATATTAAATATATAATATAAATGTCATTTATAACATATATTTATATATTTAATATAATATAAATACATTTACATATTAAACATGAATGTCATGTGTAATATAAATATCACATATATATAACCTATATTTGTCTAATGGAATACACGAACATACATCTTAAAAGTTTGTTATGAGTATCTGCTACAGTTTGAATGTGTCTCCTAAAAAGCATGTGTTGGAAACTTAATCCCTAATGCAATAGTGTTGGGAGGTGGGGTCTTTTGGGAGGTTTAGGTGATGAGAATCCCACTCTCATGAATGGATTATAAAAGGCTTTGAGGTTATGAGTTTCATCTCTTATTTGCTCTCACCATGTGATGCCTTCCCCATCTGAGGACGCAGCAAGAAGGCCCTCACCAGATGCAGCCCCTTGATTTTGCACTTCCAAGCCTCCAGAACCATAACTGAAATAAATGTCTGTTCATTATCAATTATCCAGTCTGTGGTATTCCGTTATAGCAGCACAGAACAGACTAAAATGTTATCTCTTGGTTGACCTGCCCCTTAATCATGCTTCTCATCTCTTCTAGCCAGGAAAAATGAAGCTTTCAGCCATGAAGAAATGTTCCCTATCTTTCCACTTTCTTAATTCAAGGACCTCGCTTTTCTTGCTAATTATTCTAGCAGTTTTTCAATGCCCTCTCAGCAAAAGCAATGTATATTATGTGGCCCTATATTTTGCAGAAATCACCTCATAAATTATTCAATGCACAATTAAACAAAAACTTTATTTCTGCATTGCTCAATATATATATATTGAGCCAGTTAAAATTGTGCATTCAGAATACATTGTCTGGAGGGTCATCCATGTTGTTCCCTTTCATTATAACTGACATGCCAGGAACCACACCAGAAATCCTAAAGGTGATCATAATTATCATTCGCTTTGGAATAAACCCAAAACATTGTTGAGATTTGTTGTCTACAGGCCAGAGTGCAAAATTCAGCTTCACCTCTTCCTAGAAGTGCAACCTGAAACTAATTCCCGTCTCTCTCTCAACTTGGGCTTGGGGCCATGTAGTGCACACACACCTCCAGGGTTTTCTGAAAGACTGTAGACTTCAATGCAAAATGCTCAGCCCAATGCTTAGCTCAAGGTACTCAGTCAAGAGTCATTAATATTGTAAGTAATGTTAAGGAAAATATCAGAAAATGCACATTAAAATATGGTTATTAAGAAAAGGTCCAGAATGGAGCCACTTTATTTGACCCAACAGAGACATGACATATTTAGAAGCCTTGTGTTTGCATGAACTATTGGGAAAGCAGCTACAGGTTGATGTTGGATCCTTGTTAAATGCTGAAGTACATAAACTAATTATCCTGTTTCTATGTCAGACCCTCTGCAGAAGGATCAAGGAGTAATAAAAAGACCAGAATATCTGCAGCTTCCAAGACCTCTGCTCTAATTCTAGATTTGCAGCCCATGGCTGTGCAACAGGCACAAGAACGAACCAATGTCACCACCAAGGAAAGTGGTACAGCTGAGCCGTACCCAGGTCTGACTCCAAGGGATCAGCTATCGACAGCTATTCACATCATCTGGTTTCTGTGAGTCCCAATCTGCACATGGAAAATGGTCAAATAGTATCTATTTCATCAGGCATTCTTGGTACCTAGAGGAAGAACTGGCCAAAATCATTCACTTAGCATACTGGAGTTATCTTTCCATTTTTTAAATTCAAGAACCTTGCTCTTTTTGCCAATTATCTTAGTAGTTTTTCAATGACCCCTCTGCAAAAGCAATATATTTTGTAGCCTTATATTTTGTACAAATCACCTTATAAATTGCTTGATGCACAATTAAACAAAAAAAAACCTATTTCTGCATTGCTCAAAGAATATATATTTCATTTGTTATAAAATATTATAGCATTCAGCTAAGGTGCATACATTTATTTAATTACACATTTATTTTTAATTTACCTTTTCCCTCCAATTTCTATTTTCAGTTCAGAGAGTTCATGTACATGTTTGATAAATGGATAAACTGCACATCATGGGGGTTTGGTTCACAGATTATTTCATCACCCAGGTAATAAGTGTAGTATCCCATAGGTAGTTTTTTGACCCCCACCCTCCACCCTCAAGTAGGCATTGGTGTCTATTGTTCCCATCTTTGTGTCCATGTGTACTCAATGTTTAGTTCCCACTTATAAGTGAGAACGTGGTATTTTGTTTCCTGTTTCTGTGTTAATTCACTTAGAACAATGCCTTCCACCTCCATCCATGTAGCTACAAAGAACATGATCTCATTCTTTTTATGGCTTCATAGTATTCCATGGTGTATATGTACCACATTTTCTTTATTCAGTCTGCTTTTTATAGGCATCCAGGTTGATTCCATATCTTTGCTATAGTGCTGCAATGAACATACACATGCATGTGTCTTTATGGTAGAACAATGTATACTCCTTTGAGCATATACTGAGTAATGGGATTGATGGGTTGAATGGTAGTTCTGCTTTAGTTTTTTGAGGAGTCTCCAAACTACTTTCCACAGTAGGTGGGCTAAGTTACAGGTCCACTAACCATGTGTGAGTGATCCCTTTTCTCTGCAATCTTGCCAGTTTCTGTTGTTTTTTGACTTTTTAATCATAGCCATTCTGACTAATGTGAGATGGTATCTCACTGTGATTTTAATTTGCATTTCTCTGATGATTAGTAATATGGAGTATTTTTTCATATGTTTGTTGGCTGTGTGTATGTCTTCTTTTGAGATGTGTCTGTGCATATCTCATATCTTTTGCCCATTTTCTTTTTTTTTTTTTTTTTTTGGAAATATTATCTTGCCCTGTCACCCAGTCTGGAGTGCAGAGGCATAGAGGCATGATATTAGCTCACTGCAACCTCTGCCTCCTGGGTCCAAGCAATTCTCCTGCCTTAGCCTCCCATGTAGCTGGGATTATAGGGATGCGTCACCACACCTGGCTAATTTTTGTATTTTTAGTAGAGACAGGGCCTGGCCATTTTAGCCAGGCTGGTCTTGAACTGCTGGCCTCAAGTGATCTGCCTGCCTCGGCCGCCTAAAGTGCTGAGGTTACAGGTGCGAGTCACAGTGCCTAGCTGTTTGCCCATTTTTTAATGTGGTTGTTGGATGTTTCTTTGACATCAACACTGTGTACTGCAACAATATTGGTAAGTGTTTATAAACATTATTTTGATTTTTTTGCATTAACAGTGGTCTCTTATCTCTTTCACTAAAAGATTCCCTTCTGTCTTTCTGAATGGTTTCTTATCCAGGCTTCATCTGGTCATGTGTTGTTGCATGACTTTTGTTAATTCTTTTAGTGTCCTTGGTCTACGTGGCTTCCGTTATTACACATCTCCTAATAAAATGAAAAAATTATAAGGAAGGGTTTTTCAACTCTTACGGCAGTACTTCTTGTTCTGTCTGACCTTCCTTTGTGCTCCCATGGTTACAGTTACCGAAAACTAAAATGAAAAACCTAATGGACTGCAACTGCATGCGAGTATATAATTCATCTCGACCTCTTGCTTTACTAGTGCACTTACTAGAGATTTCAGCTCCAGCATGATTCATTCTATAGGTATGTGGAAAGAGCTTTAGAGAGATCTGGGAGAAATGCAAGCTTTTGTGGGCTCCACCCTTAATAGTGAAGCCATGCACCAAGCCTGAACTGGCCTAGCTTGCTTTATTTATCCTGGCAAATTAACTGGCAGTGGGCGGTTGTTTTGTGGGCATAAGGCCTGCACCAAAATCAATTAAACCTTTCAACTAATGAGAATTTCCTTCATCTCATTGAACATACCCCATTTGTGACGATGGAAACTGAACACATTGAGTCTCTCTTCTCTTGCAAGGCAAACATGATTTTTTTTAACCCTTCTCAATTTTTCTCTTGCTGGTTTTGTGGCTGACAGCGGGAGAAGCAGAGTCTGAGTCAAGTCCATGGTCTCACAGTAAAAGTTTTGCCCTGAGGTTGTCTTCATACTTCTGTGAGTCTTTGTTGTGAATACCCGCAGGGAGCCATGATTTCTGCGCTTTCCTTGCAGTGGGTTGTGGTGTTCCCAATTCTTGCTGGACGATCCCATGGGCCATGAATCACAGTGGGATCTCAGCAGTCAAGGGTGCAGTTTTGCGGGCCAGCTGGGACTGTTCCTCTGGCCAGTGGTTCGCTAAGCTGATTTGAGTGCACTTTTTGAAAAGGCAGGTTTTCTTGTTTGAAGCTGCATTGCCTCAGTTTGGGCTAATTAAGGAAAGTTTTATAGGAAGCTAATAAACTTTTCACCAATCTGCAACCAGTGCACACTTGCGATTATAATAATGGGATCTCAAAACCCAAATAAAAGTTCCCAGTGTACTTGCTTCAACACTTTGCTCTGTGTCTCCAAATCCTTTACGTACCTGGCTACAGTTTCATTTTTGTCCTCATAGTTCTAGCTTTCTTCTCTTTATGTCTTTGGCTTCAAACATACTAATAAATCTTTAACAGTCAAAGAAGCTGAATTTTAAAGTAATGGAAAAAAACTATATGTGATTGTTTCTGAATCTGGTGATATTGAATGGGTATCTGTCATTGTTATTTTTAACTATTTGCATGACATCTTCAATTCATTATCTAGAAAAACAGTCCCCCTTTCAACCTCCCCATGCTGGTTGAATGAGACATGTTACTCATAGTCACTCAGGTTCATATATTTTTTGATACTGATATTTTCTCTTTTACATGCATACAATCACGAAATTTTAGAGAAGCTCTCTTATATTTCACAACTATTTTTCCTGATTTATATTTTCTCTAGAACCACTTTATATCAAACTTTTATTAATCCTTTTCTACATTGTGACAAACATCTGCCAACCCAATGCAAGTGCCTATTAATTTTCCTTAAATTTCTCACTGATCTGACAATCACTGCCTAATTTTTATAGGGAGCCAATTCATTTTTAATGCAAATCAATCTAAGTCGCCATGGTCCTTTTAGTGTTTTTTTTTTTAATTCCTTACTGATTACATACTCCATAGTATCTTGCTAAACCAAACAAAAACCCCACAACCATTTCTATCCAGTTCATTCCAATATGGAACATGCTTTGAAATGCAGTACTGGGGCTGGGAATAGTGGCTGACAGCTATAATCCCAGTACTTTGAGAAGCCAAGGTGGGAGAATCACTTGAGGCCAGGAGTTTGAGACCAGCCTGAGCAACATAGCAAAAAAAAACCCTGTCTACAAAAAATGTAAAAAGTTAGTCAAGCATGATGGTGTGCACCTGTAGTCCCAACTACTTGGGAGGCTAAAATTGGAGGATCACTAGAGCCAAGGAGGTCAAGGCTGCAGTGAGCTATGATCACACCACTGAACTCCAGCTGGAGTGAGAGTGAGAGCCTGTCTCTAAAAATAAATAAATAAAATAAAATAAAATGCAGCACAACACTTCCAGCATCTTCTTCCACCCCAAACCCCATACAACCCATCTTTAAGCCAATCTGAGCCACTCATTTTTTTCCCAAAAGCACCCTAGAGAACCACATCCCTCAGTCTGGCTCCACCTGACAATTTTCTGCTAACGAGGCTTGTACGAATCATAGCCAACCTTGAGTAACTTTCCTTCTAAGACCCCGTTTTTAACCTAAATGTATTCCCTTTGCAGTTCCCTCATCTACCTCTGCTAGTGAACAGGTCATTTAGCCTGTCAACACTCACTGGGGCATCTGTCTCATTTCTTCCACCAAATGGTGAATCATTTTCAATGGTAGGTATTCACTAAATATGGGAAAGTATAAATGAATGAAATAAAAACATATGGAACAACATTGAATTATTGCATCCCATCCCTCTTTGTTCAAAACGTCATGCGAGGTCAATTATAGTTGGAATTCTGTCACTAAGAATTAAAGTTTGAGTTCAATTAAAAAACAACTCCTTCATAAACATGTTGTCCTGATATTTCATCAGGTATCTTAACAGCAAATACAATAGAAAAATGGTGGTTCTATTGCATAAAGGTAACATAAACAATGCTTGGTAAAGTAAACCCTGTTGGCACCTTGGGTTATTGACAAACTCAAAGCAAAAAGGCAGTCGTGGAGGGGGGAAATTCCAAGAACCTACTTAAATATGTATGTAGAATTTGGGTGGGAAGATAGAAAATATGAACTACTCCAACTTATACTTTTATTTCATTTCCTTGCAAACCATGTGAAATTCATTAGTTTTTTAAAACTTTTATTTTAGATTTGAGGGTATACGTGAAGGTTTGTTGCAGTGGTAAACTTGTGTCAGAGGGCATGTTGTACAGATTATTTCACTACCCACATATTAAACCCAGTACCCAATAGCTCTCTTTTCTGCTCCTCTCCATTCTTCCCTCTCTTATCTCCTTCCTCCCACACTCCCCCAGCAAGTAGACTCAGTGTCTGTTGTTTTCTTCTTTGTGTTCATAATTTCTTATCATTTAGCTTCCAGTTATAAGTGAACATGTAGTATTTGGTTTTCTGTTCCCATGTTAGTTTGCTAAGGATAATACCGTCCAGCTCCATCCATGTTCCTGCAAAAGACATGATCTCATTCTTCCTATGGTTGCATAGTAAGCAGAAATACCCTTCAACCCAGCAATCCCATTACTGGGGATATACCCAGAGGAATATAAATCATTCTCCCATAAAGACACATGCACGTGAATGTTCATTGCAGCACTATTTACAATAGCAAAGGCATGGAATCAATCTAAATGCCCATCAATGACAGATTGGATAAAGAAAATGTGGTCCATATACACAATGGAATTCATTCGTTTTATTTTCTGGGGAGCAGTCTGCCACACAGAGAGAATTATGTATTTGAGCACCAAACGACCAGACTTGGTGGTCACTTTATTTGTGAGAAAGCAAACCTGGGAAGTCTTGAAATGGCAAACCTTTCAGAAGAGATGGCAGAGACTCTCCTAGGTGTTCTACTCTCAATGCTCTGTATTGTTATTTCCATCTCAGATCTCCCTCCCGCCTGTCAATATTTTACTATTCAATCCTGAGGCTTGGACGTACCCACAGAAGTGAGTTCTATGGATTGCAGTAAGCTGTTAAAATAACATATGCTTTCCCTGAATGTGATGTAGCTAAATCCAGTTAGGAAACAACTGTTTATGTATTTATGGGATGGACCAAGAGTCCTTCAAAGTGGCAAGGTCAAAGTTGACATGTCATTTCCTTGGGGAAATCTTGCATCAGATTTCACCACACATCTGTTTTATAAACTCTGACGGCATCTGATATTTATAGTACTCATCATAACTGTATTATCAATTGGTTATTGGTGTAATTATTCATTGGAACTTTGCATTCATTACTGAAATTTTTGTTAAACTCTTTTTACCTTGTTTGGCATATAGAATATGCTCCTTATTAAATGAAGGTATGGATGAGATTATCCAATAGGTGGTGCGCTAAGCAAACCAGCTCTCAAAATACACACTCACATTGATTAGTGGTGTTTGCCAATTTACATGGTATAAATTCTCCCCCTCTGGTTCATTTCAAGCTACAAACGGCTGGACAGATTGTTCATGCAATTCCTGCACTTTTAATGGTTAGCTCCTAAAAGTCAGAATGAGCCCATTCCACAGCACCACTCATGCATAAAGGTGTGAGGACGCCCTTGCTCAATTTCAACAACCCTTCTCAAAAACAGAGCACACTTAGTAATCTAGACTTGGGAAGATTCTTCTTAAATGTGATGAACATTTTCTTTTGGCTGCAGGGTGCACATTTTCTTGAACAGAGAAGTCCCTGTTGTTTTATGTTTTAGACATCTGCTAAAATCAGATCCAGAGTTCTGAGCGTTACCTACAAAAGGCTGTTCTAGGGATATTTTTCTTCTCTAAGAATCAGAAACATTGCCAACCACGGTTTGGAAAGTGGCCAGTAGAATAAAACAAGAAAAAGGAGCCAAAGACATAACTATGGGAAGAGAGGGAAAGCTACACTTTTTCACAGGCAATATGATCAATTAAGTAGCTCAGCTAAAAATGATGCAAATAAACAGGACCTTCCTGAGAAAGTTTAGCAAAAGTGTTCAAGGCTTCTACAGAGATGCTAAAAACCTGGAAATATATATGTCTTTGCATGGGAAAACACAATGTTATAAAGAATGTATACTAAAAATTTGATTCATCTTTTAAAAAAATCCAATTAAAATCTCAATGACTTTTGGTGATAAACATTTAGTAAATGAAATTTGTCTAAAGACAAAAATTAGTACTAATACATATAATAATATGGAAAATATAAAAAAGCATGAGTTGTTATGTTAAAATATGTTGTAAGACACCCTACAATAAAACAGAGAACAGAAACTCACATGGATATTTAATGTGAGTAACGTTTGTGGTCACTGAGGAAATAATAAAATATTTAATACATGGTGCAATATGGTTTGGCTGTGTCCCCACCCAAATCTCATCTTGAATCGCAGTTCCCATAATCCCCACATGTCATGGGAGGGACACGGTGGGATGTAATTGAATCAGTGGAGGGATGGTTTTATAAGGAGTTTTTCTCCCTTTGCTTGGCTCTCATTCTCTCTCCTCCCTCCCTTTGAAGAGGTGCCTTCCACCATGATTGTAAGTTTCCTGAGGCCTCCCCAGCCATATGGTACTGTGAGTCAATTAAACCTCTCTTCTTTATTAATTATCCAGTCTCACGTATTTCTTCGTAGCAGCATGAGGACAGGCTAATACGTGATGTTAGAATAACTGGTTTAATATTCAAATAAAACAAAGTTAGATCTTGGTTTCACACCATATACTCAAGTGAGTTCCAAATGCTTTCAGTTTATATACATATATACAATATATATATTGTATGTATGTATCATATGTATGTATATATCATATGTATCATTTATGATATGTATATATCATATACCTATATATTGTACATATGTTCACATACATATATTACATACACATATACACATTATAATATATATTATATGTATATATATGTAATATGTATGTATATGAATATATATTTACATTTTTAGAGACAAGGTCTTGTTCTATCACCCATGCTGGAGTGTAGTGGCACAATCATAACTCAATACAGCCTCCAACTTCTGGGCTCAAGCAATCCTCCTGCCTCTGTTTCCCAAGTAGCAGGGTCTACAGGCACGTGCCATCACACCCACGTAATTTTTAAAAAATTTTTTGTAGAGACAGTTACACTGTATTGCCGAAGCTGGTCCTGAACTCCTGGCCTCAAGCAATCCTCCCACCTTAGCCTCCCAAACTGCTAGGATTACAGGTGTGAGCCACTCCATCTGGCCAAATTCTAATATTTAAAGATGAAAAATATTACAAAATTATGTGGGCAATATCTCATGTCGGAAAGAAGAGTGACTTTCTAAACACAAAGAAGAGTGAATAACAAAGGAAAAAATGAAAGATACAGCTACAAGCAATTTAACACTACTGTACCTCCAAAAATGCAGTTCCATAAACAAACTAAAAAGAAGAATAACTGTGAACAAAGTATTTGTTACATTTAGAACAATATTAATGTCTTTTTATGTATTTGCTATATTTAAGGCTTGTTATGTAGATTAATTCTTACTACTCAGCAAACAAAGGCTGAACAGCTCAGTAGATAAAGGATACAAAATTACAGCTAGACAGAAAAAGTTCTAGTGTTCTATATCCCTGTAGGATGGCTGTAGTATTAAAAATATATTATATAGTTTCCAATAGCTAGAAAGAGGGAACTGAATTTTCCCCACACATGGAAATGAGATTGTTTGAGATGGTGAATGTGCTAATTACCCTAATCTGATCAGTATACATCATGTATATCAAAACATCACTAGGAACCTCATAAATTATCCTATGTCAGTTAAAATTTTTTTAAAAGAAATGTAAGGACAAACCAAGAAATGAAACTCTTCCAAGAGATGGCCAAATTAGGTTGTTTGGCAAAGAAGGGGGTCTGGGAGGAGAAGGAGGAAAAAGAGGAGGAGGAGAAGGAAAGGAGAAGAAGAAAGGAACAAGAAGAAAGAAGGGGGAGAAAGAGGAGAAGGAGGTCATTGAGACAGGTGACTTTGTAAAGGGTGGGGTGTGTCTCAGTGTTGGTGTGCATAAAAGAAGTTGAGGCAAAGTAGGAGTGTTGATGGTTCAACTCAGTATAGTGATTGGAATTTGGAGTTTTACTGCTACCATTTGAGGGAATGAGAGATTGGAGTAAGACTGAATCTAAAAATTCAATCTAAGATTTCATCTTATAATGAAAGTAAGGAGGTAGAGTGGAGTCTGCAGAGACACAAGCTAGAACAGCAGTTTTCAATCTTGGCTGAACATTAGAATCACCAGGGAGTTTGCACAAATACCAACACCCAAACAAAAAATAACCAAGATTTCTTTTTAATTTATTATTTTTGCTCCTGCAAGAAGACGAGGAGGAGGAGGAGGAGGAGGAGGAGGAGGAGAAGGAGAGTGAAGAGGAAAGGGAAGAGGAGAGGGAAGAGACCGGAAGAGCATTCCGCTTTGTAGCTATCAAATCATGAGTTGTTAAAATGATCGTAATTCTTGGGAAGTATGGAAGTAAAATGTTCACTCCCATAGGATAGCATTGTGACAATATAAACTGGAAAAATCTCTTTGAAGGTCATTTTGGAAATGTTTTGCAAGAGCCTTGAAATATTTTCACAGACGTCACTGTGGCCATTCCATATCTCAGAATTTCAGAATTCCATATCTCAGAATTTCAGGGGATTCTTTGCAGAGGTGGGCAAAGTTGTGAAACAGTCTAGATGTCCCCCAGGATGGGGTTAAATACTTAATGACACATCTATACATCCTTAGGAAGGGGCTGACTAATGTTGAACTATGCAAATCACATATTGGGGTTTTGGGGTCGAGGGTGAAATTTAAACCACATGATCTGATTTATAATCCAAACTGCAATTACATAGTGTGCATACAAACTAACCAAAATCTGGGCATGTTCAGAATATTTATCTTTGAAGATGCAAATGATTTTTATTTATTCATTCTATTCTAATATATATTACATTATATGGAATGTTATATTCTAATATATTTCTCTGTCCTGTTATTTATAACAGTTACACTATGAAATAAAGGCTTTTCACAAAGACAGAGGCTACTTCTGGCTATGCATATGAAAATGCTGGAAACTTGTTTTTCCTCTCCAAGCAGAGAGGAAAAGCACCAGGGTGGGTGGGTTTTTGTGCCTGCTCTTGTTTCAGCAAGGAGGATGTCAAGACATTATTTTTCTTTGTTTGAGAATGTATTAAATGCAGTATTTTCTGTTGAAAAATATCAGTGGTTATTTTTTTTCCTGTTAGTTTAAATCCTGGCCTAATAAAAGTCTCACTTTTCCAGAATCAACAATAAAAAAAATAAAACTGCAGTGGGTTTCAATCCAGTCATCTGAAAATCATTTTTTATCCCTTCCTTTCAGTACTTACTACTTAAAATGAACCTCAATCTCCTACCATCATCCAGAAAGTGAAATAGAAAGTGTTTATACACGTAAGCTTTTTTTTTTTTTTTTAAGTTAGAGTCTCGCTCTGTCAGTCACCCAGGCTAGATTGCAGTGGCGTGATCTTGGCTTACTGCAACCTCTGCCTCCCAGGTTCAAGAGATTCTCCTGCCTCAGCCTCCTGAGTAGCTGGGATTACAGGTGCTCGCCACCATATCATCTAATTTTTGTATTTTTTGTAGAGACAGGGTTTCATCATGTTGGTCAGACGGGTCTCGAACTCCTAACCTCATGATCTGGCCGCCTCAGCCTACCAAAGTGCTGGGATTACAAGTGTGAGCCACTGCGCCTGGCCCATAAACTATTTTTATAATGATTCAAAGGCAAATCTTGAGGAAAAACTGTACACTTCAATCCCTCGGCCAGGGCCAGAAAATGTATGATTGCATTACGTTGACATATTTTGCAAAAGCTTATGTAGCATTAAATAATGAAAAAAAGACTGTGTGAGCCTTCTGTTATACATGGAAACTCGGATTTTTTTTTTTTTTGCTTGTTTTTTTGTATTGTCTTAAAATTCACGTTGCTGGACATTAATGAAAAATAGCTTTGCGTTTCTTCTTCCAAAAACCACATGTCCATATTTCTTTTTCATAACAGAAAGTTGAAGCTAGATTCCACTATGCTTCACTATTCTTCAACCTCTTTATGGTTTTTTGAAAACATAAAATATACTTATTTAGAAATCTCTTAAATGATAAAGAGGGGTAAGAGTCTTAAGACTGTGAATGAGGACTTGTAGAAAATTGCAATTATGCTGTGATTAATAATCCAATTAAATTGTATCAGGGACACTTGCCTGGGTTGCAGACCCCATTTCTCTATCACTTCCTTGTGGGGAGAACTTAAGTTGGTACATAATCCCATGAACCCTAGTCCTTTGATCTGGAATAAATAAAGTTCAGCCTACAGTATTGTTATACACTTTAAATGGCAGTAAGGGAATGCTTTTACAAATTACAATTCATCGTGTAAGTTGGAGTTATGCTATTAATACCATTGCATCAAAGAAATAATAATAACAATAATAGATGGTATTTATGTATCATTTCTAGGGGAGCCTTTCACGAATATTTCATTTAAACATGACAACATTTTGTGGCTTTGTGGAAAGATACTATGATTAAAATAAACCTCAGTCTAGCAGAGGTATACCTTGATAATTATTGCTTTCTGTGGTTGACAGCAAGAGTGTTTCTCAAGAGTTATGGCAGCAGTGAGGATAAGAAGATAAGATATAGTAGGATAATAGAGATCCTCGGTGGACACCCATTGAAGGTGCTCTGAATTCATTCAAGAACTCAAGTTCTTCCCACTTTGTCTTTCCCCATCCCCTCATGCCTTGTAATCCCTTTATTGAGCAGTGAATGAAAACAGAGAGGTAGAAAACCATCCTTGCTTCTTTACTCCTGAGCCTGGAAAGGACACACACCATTGGTGGTAATTCATCACATCACTCCATTGACGGGAATTCACCACATGACTCCACCTCAGAACAAGGGAGCATGGGAAATGTAGTCTTTGCTTCAGGATCTATATTCAATATGGCAGGCAGTACATGGAGCTTGGTGTAAGCCACCTCTGCCTCAGGGCGGTTGCATCGCCATCAATGTTGCAGGTCAAGAAACTAGGCAATTCAATAACTGGGAGTCAGACGTAGGTCCAGGCTGCATTATGGCAGAACTGCTTCTTTAACACATGTTTTCTTGTGCACTCAAAAGGGAGGAATGTGTCAGACAAAAATAACCAATATTTCTTCTTAATTTATCATTTGTGCTTGAAAATGTCCTCCATATTATGTTTTCCCTCCTACATGTGACTGTTGGGTTATCCATCTCTCCACTTGGAATCCCATCTCTTCATTTCTCCATCTGTCATTCCATAACTTGCAAAAATAAATAGAAAAAGACTTTTAAAATAAGAATGAACAATTCAGGCTACATTAAGATGCATTCGAGAAGTTGGATAATATTCATGAGTGTGATATTCTCTTTTATGCATAGGAAGCTTTTTATAAACAGATGACAGCCATACTCAGATGAAATTCTTTCACTGGGTTTAATGAATCCTAAAGGTGCAAGGTAGGCTATTTTCATGGTGTGGACTAAAACAGGCAGCAGTGAGTACAGTGTGAGATCTGGGTAAGTGTTTTGTGTAATAAAGGATTTAGCAGGATATTTTAAAATTGATTTGATAGTAGTCTCAAAAATGAATCCCTCAGTCTTGAATCTATTCATATACACGCATACATACTCATACACATATATATGATTTTATACTTATATTTTACATTTACATATGTTTTGTATTATATACCATATATTCTATCTATCTAACTACTTATCCTAGACTAACAATTATTTTTAAATGGCTCAAATAACATATATTCTGAGGCTAGTATCTCTTTAGAAGGAAAAAAACACTATTTAAACCAGTGCACTAAGGTGCCAAATAATTCCATTTAGAAAGAAAATTTTTCCTTTGGGGGAGTAAGCTAAAATGTCAAGGAGCCTTTTTGACTTTGCAAAGGGTGGGGTGTGTCCCAGTGCTGGTGTGCATAGAAGAGATTCAGGCAAAGTAAAGATGTTGATGGCTCAAGTCAGCATAGTGATTGCAATTCGGAGGTTTACTGCTACCAGTTGGGGGAAGAAAAGGTTGGAGCTTCAAGCGAGATTGGATCTAAAGTTCTTAGAATGAAAGTAAGGAGGTAGAGTGAGGTTTACAGAGACGCAAGCTATGACAGAAGCTCTCAATCTTGGCTGATTGTTAGAATCACCAGGGAGCTTGCACAAATACCAACACCCAAAACAGTCCCTAAACTAATTAAATCTGAATTGCTAACAGTAGGGTAAGGGGACGAGTGAGATGTTAGCAGACATCAGATTTCTTAAACTCTTACGATGCTTTCAAAGTGCATCCCAAATTAAGAACCACTGATGAGGAGATTTATCAGGGTTTGACATTTCCATTGCCTTAAGGAGTGGTGATATTTGAAGTTTTATTGTTCCCGTATGCCCCATCCTGTATGATATTGCCTTTCATTATCTCGTATTCCATGTTCATGTGACAAGGTTGTACAGAGGTTGAGATAATGGAATGTAGAGTAGAAACTTCCTAGGTTCTGAAGTTCTCATAGAACTGAAGAGGAACATGAATAAAAAGCACAGACTTTCTATATTTAAAGTTCTCATGAAGAAGCTAGGGAGATAGAGTGGTAATTCTAAAATTTTTAGAACTGAATGACCAAAGGCAAGCTGTTCAAACTCACTGTGCCTCAATTTCCTACCATGTAAAATGGGAGCAGTGGTATTGGCACCAACTTTGCAGGGTGGTTTTGATAATCAAATGTGTAATATACGGAAACTGGCCAAGACTGTCAAGGCTCTACAGAGACACCAATTATTATCATCACTATTGAATTTGGGAGATGAAAGAGAGAAGTTGAATTTGAGATTGGGACAAATTCACCCAGTCATTGAGACAGAAGCCTTCCAAGGTCATAAGTTGGCAGGTAGAGTTGATGGAGAATTTTGCTGGAAGCTGGAGATTGAAGGAAGAGGAAGCACATTGTAACCCAGTAGCTATGAGAACAATTATTCACCTTTCTCCCACCGAAGCACCTCAGAATAGGAAGTAGCTAAGGGCTTTCCGTAGTCTGTGGGAGAGTACCTAAATCATTCTACTGGGATGTTTAAGTGAAGGGCAACCTACCAGGGGAAGGACCTGAGTCATTTGGATGACATATATAATGAGCAAAAGCATTTTTTGAGAATTCTAGAGGCAGTAAAAGTCAGGCATGTAGAAGAAAGTGGTACAACAGAATATTATTTTTAAATCACCATCATAGAAAAGTCAAAGGCCATAAATATGTGAAGGGATAAAGACATGACATAGAAGATGATGCACCTGAGAGTTACAAGTAGCTGCTCACTGAGCCTGGAAGATCCTTATATTAATGAAATAAACTTTCAAAAAAAGAAAATAAACAAACCAGTACCGTTTTTTCCACATTTGTCAACAACTGATAATTCTCATCTAATTGTTTTCATAATATTTGTCCCTTGTACATACATCCTTTGATGCTTATTTTACCATGTTGCAATTAATGTCTGAATCTACAACTTGGGATACAGTTCATTGGGATACAGGAATGTCATGAAATTCATCTTTCATTTCACTGTCCGACTCAGTGCTTGTCCCATGCTATATCTCAGTAAATGCTTACCAAATTCTGAGAGCACGGTGAGAGTAAGAAAGACAAAGAAGGCCGGGTGTGGTGGCTCACACCTGTAATCCCAGCACTCTGGGAGGCCAAAGTGGGTGGATCATGAGGTCAGGAGATCAAGAGCATCCTGGCCATCATGGTGAAATCCCATCTCTACTAAAAATACAAAGATTAGCTGGGCCTGGTGGTGTGTACCTGTAGCCCCAGCTGCTCAGGAGGCTGAGGCAGGAGAGTCACTTCAACCAGGAGGCAGAGATTGCAGTGAGCTGAGAGCATGCCACTGCACTGTAGCCTTACAACAGAGCAAGATTCCATCTCAAAAAAGAAAGAAAAGAAAGAAAGAAAGAAAAAAAAGAAAGAAAGAAGGAAAGAAAGAAAGAAAGAAAGAAAGAAGAAAGACAAAACAATCTTTTATAAAGTCTGTGATTTTCATTTCTAAGTTACCAAGTATGTCTGAAAGAGGCAACGCTTTACTTCCAAAGGGAAGCCTTTGCAAAATTTTACCTCTGCTGGTGTCTGCATGGTCTTAAAGTGTGATGGCCAAAGGGAGAGAGGAGTAAGAGAAGTGACCTCGCAGTTGATAAATAGGATAATAATGATGATATCAATGATGATGGTGATGATGGTGATGGTTGTGATGATGATGATGATAATAGTGATGGCGAGAAAGTTCTTTGATAGAGGGTCACAAATATCTGGGTGACAATAAGAATCCTTCTTGTGTTAAAACATGGAGGAAAATGAAATGGAAGACTTAAAAGTTAGTCGAAGGCCTTGTTTACTAATCCAAAGTGGTGGTGTTTATTATGTAAATTTGAAGATCCAATCTGAGGATTTTTGACTGAAGTAGCATGACTGGAACTCTACAGCAGAAGACTAGCTTAGCGGTATTGTGTGTTGAATGCATTAAGGTGAAGATCAGCAATAATCCAACTGAGATCTCAAATTTGGTATCAGCACCAGAGCAGTGATAGGCCAGGAACAGGGAGAAATAGAAGGATAAAAATCAGTGTTACAAAGGTATCTCAACATAGCTTGGAGAGTGACTGACAGGAAAGCAAGAGAGAGTAAGTATCATCAAAACATTCTAGGTTTATGAACTGAAAGAGGTGGTGGCATTAACAGAAATAGTGAAGGAGGAAAAGCTAAATTTGGAAGAAAGATGGTGTATATGTCAGCTTCTGATGCAGTAACAAATAGCTCCAAATCAAAAATAAATGTGTTTGTGTGACAGGAAGGCTGCAGGTTAGGTACAGCTCAGTTGGGCTCTGCTGGGTTCAGCCAGGCTGATTCCTATTTTGGAACCTAAAGAAGCATGTCATGCTGCCCTCATGGTGGAGGGCAGGAGGTACAGGGCTAAGGAATGTCTTGAGTCCTCTGCTTGGATAAAATTTACATCATGTCCACTTACATTTCACTGGTCTAAACATGTCATATGGTCATGAGCGAATCTGTGTAATTTCCTTCTTATCTGAGGAAGCAACTCATTGGGAACATGATATAATTTGTCTCAGACGGTGAATACAGTTTGGAACACAGTGGAAGATTCTAGTGAATTCAGAGAGGAAGAGAGAGAGGCAGCAAGTTGCAGAAAAACAAGGAGAAACAGAACTCAGGAAAAAGTTAGAAACATAATTAAAATCCCTTAATTTATAAAAGTTATGGTTGAAGCTAGTGGGATTCATGAGTGAAAAGAGAAAAGAATGGACTAGAGATAGAAAAAGAAGAATATTAGGTAAATAAAAAAAGAAGAAGACAAAAGACATTGGAGTATACATAAATCAACAGTGACAGTTATGGTGGGACCCTACCACAGAACAGATATAAAGAGTAAAGGAATTTGTAGAATTTCCACATTGTTCTCAAAGGTCCCTTGGTCCTAAAAAGATTAGACAGTACTATGGATGTTTGCATCACGGTTCTACTCACTTGCCCACATGTGCACAGAATTGAACTACTGTGAAAAGCTCATATGAAAATCACCCTTGTTTTTTTACATACTGTAGTTCATTTGAGTGGGTTTCAGGTGGGAAGGGAGAGAGAATAAGGGCAGGAATCATTTCCTATCCTTATGCCATTCTACAAGTATCACAAAAACCTAAAAAAAATGTATCCCTGAAGATACCCAGCAGATAAGTATAACATTGGGTTAAATGGCAGGGGATGCTTTTACGGAATCAAAGAAAAGATGATAGTGGGAAAGGAACATCCTTATTATATAAGAACTCATTATGTGGCAGACATGAGATAAGGGTTTTATACCCCAATCTAAGGATTTCCAGTTTTTCCAGCTTTCCAGGGACTACCCTTAATTAAATGACTGCATACATTGAGTCAAGTTGAATGTCAAGCAGATTTGCGGTCTTTCCCAGTACTTCCAATAATGCACAGGCACTTTTTACCTTCTTCATCTGGATCTTGGTAATCTCTCAGGTCTTTATATCATGTTTATTCAGGTTGTTGCTCTTCCCTCTCAAAGTCTTCATCAACAGAAGAGAAAGCCGCCATCTTTCCTCATGCCCCAATACACCACCAACCCAAGGTTGCTTAGTGTCGTGGAACTGTGGCAAAGTTTTGCAAATATTGGAGAGTGAAAATTGTGCATAAGTGGGAACAAAGTTAGAAGGAATTATAAATATAACAGTCCATGTGATCCTCATTACTCCCATAAAGCTCGGAACTCAAGCCCTTTCCCAGAAGAAGACAAAGTCAACTTCAGAATCATCTCCCAGCCCAAGAGAAAATGCAAATACCTTTATTATAAGCCACTCAAGACATTTTTTAGTATCCACCACGTTCCAGGAACTGGCCAAGTCAATGTGCACATAGCACTGAAGAAACTAGACAAATGACTTCAACCAGGCATTGTAAGTAATGGTTCTCTTCTATACCAGCTTTTCTGTCACCCTTTTACTGGTCTATTTACTGTATATCCTCAGCTCTGCATGGCAAGGAGGATGTCCCCAACAGAGGTCCTATCAGCTGGCTTGCTGCTGAAGTCAGCCATGGGTCAGGGTAGCAGGAGTTTGGAGGAAAAGTGGGAGGAATGGAGGGTGGGTGCATTTCCTCTGTTTCAGCTTTGGGCAGCAACACTGCAGCCACAACTGATACATCATCACTCTGCAACTCACTCTCTGGGGTGCCTACTGCTCTAGTTAGGCTCCTCAGCCCTTCCTTTCTCTCTGTAGAAAACACTATTTAGTAATTCCCCTTGACTAAAAACATTCCAACTATTTAGCCCCTGAAGCTTTTTCTGTTTACATAATTAGAAAGCACCATAGAGTGTTTTCTAAAACAAAAAAGATACATTTTTCTTTCAGATAATGTATGCTACCCTACGAGGGAGTGGACATAACTTCCGTGTTTTTCTTCTTTTTTTAATGGAATTTTCGAGTTCTGTCTCACCATCTATATACTATCTCAGTGGTTTTTCTCAGTGATCTGGTAAAGTGAGTGGTGTCATCCCCATTTGACACACACAAAGAAACAGAAGCTTAAGTAGATGACATCTACGTTCCCACAGCTATTAAAGAACAGGACCTAAATTCAAGCCTGTGTCTCATCCACTCGAAGCCTTGTGTGATTGGCCATGTTTTACCAAGGCTCCCCATCCACCCAAAACCTTGTTTGATTGGCTATGTTTTCCCAAGGCTTTTCATCCACTCAAAGCTGTGTTTCATGGACAATGTTTTTCCAAGACTCCTAATCCACTCGAAGCCTTGTTTGATCAGCCATGTTATCCCAAGGTTTTTCATCCTCTTTAAGCCTTGTTTGATTAACCATGTTTTCCCAAGTCTCCCATCTACCCAAAGCCTTGTTTGATAGGCCATGTTTTCACAAGGCTTTCCATCCACCGAAAACCTGGTTGATCGGCCATGCTTTTCCAAGGCTCCTCATTCACTCAAACTTGCCTGCTTGGCCATGTTTTCCCAAGTATCCTCATCCACTCAGAGCCTTGTTTGATCAGCCATGTTTTCCCAAAGCTCCATGGTTAGGCACAACACAGCACCACACACACAGTGGTTCTAATTTTGGTTTCTAGTTCTGGTTCTGCTACGTGGCTTGGGATGCATAAGCTGCAGCTGAAATTGGATGGTGCAGGACTGGACCTACACCAATGCTCCAATTCTACACCATTGTAGTGGTCATAGCTAAGCACCCTTTCTCAGAATTCCACTCTCCTGAGAGTGGCTGTGATGCTTAACTTGAATGCAGTTTGGAAAACCATCGCTTTTCAAACTAGTGGAGAAATGACAGAAATAAGTATGGAAATAACCAACATGTACTGAGTACTTGTGATGGGACAGGCTTTGTTTTAAGAATCTCATCTTCTACTTTTACAATGGCCTTATGAGGTGAGTATCCTGTAAGTTTCCTCTTTCCCACAAATCTGAAAACAGAAGCATGCAGAATTCCAACAACACACCAAGGTTCTAGTGTCTTCATGTGGGGAGGTACCACACAATATGGTACAAATTAGCACAATAGGTTGCCCCACAGAGGGTTAAATGATAAGAAATATGTGATGAGTCACAGTATAGTTTTGCCAAACCACTTCAGGAACAAATGAGTTCCAGCGCTAAACATACCACTTCCTCATCACATTCTTGCTGCACTTTGTACTCACCCAGGCTTCTCTCCCAGAGATTCTGATTTGTAGATCAGAGATATTAATAGAGTCTGGTGTAGCAGGTGGAATGGTGACCCCCAAAGATGTGTCTATGTCATAACCTCTGGAACCTATACAAGTGAACTTATTTAGACAAGATATAATTGACTTAAGTATCTCAAAATGAGATCATCCTGGATTAGATGATCCCTAAATCTATGGACAAATATCCTTAAAAGAGACAGAAGACTGGTAGGCTGAGGAGGAGAATTGCCCGAACCCAGGAGGCAGAGGTTGCAATGAGCCAAAATCGCACCATTGCACTCCAGCCTGGGCAACAACAGTGAAACTCCGTCTCGAGAGAGAGAGAGAGACAGAAGAGGAGACACAGACACAGAGGAGAAGGCCACGTGGAGATGGAGGCAGAGACTGCAGTGATGCGGCCACAAGCCCCGGGATGCTGGAGCCCCCAGGAGCTGAAAGAGGTAGGAAGGACCCTCCCCTAGAGCCTCCAGAAGGAACTGGATACAACTGTAATGAATTGAACCATAGTCTTCTAAAAAGATATGCCCACATCCTAATCTCAGAACCTGTGAATGGAGCCTAATTTGGAAATAAAGGCTTTACAGATATACCTAAATCAAGGATCTCAAGAAAAGATCGTCCTGGATTAGTGTGGCCCTAGATGCAACGACACATGTCCTTCTAAGAGACAAAAGAGAAGACACAGATGGAGAGGAGTAGGCCACACGGACACGAAGGGAGACACTGCAGTGATATGGCCGCAAGCCCAGGTATGCCTGGAGCCCCAAGGAGCTCGGAGAGGCAGGAAGGATCCTCCCCTAGAACCTCCAGAGGGGGCACAGCTCTGCCCACACTTTCACCTCAGACTGCTGGTCTCCAGAACTGTGAGAGAATCAATTCCTGTTGTTTTAAGCTACCCGTTCTGTGGTCATTTGCAATGGCAGCCCCAGGAAATGAAGACACTTGGACATGGGGATGTTTAAATCAATCTAGGAGATGATAACATAAAGCCAACAAGAACCACAGGTTTCTTATGTTCCAAGGTTGAAGTAAGACTGCTAAGAAGGAAGGTGGACAGCTTCTCAGGATAAAGGTAAACCAACGTTTGGGTTTTTTTTCAGAACAGTCAGTTCGTGCTGGCCATCCAGGAACTCACTAACACTACCCTTCTTAGTTCCATCCTTAATCTGTTACTGAACTTCCACCTCCAAAATACTTGGGTCCTTTTTTTAATTTTTGGAAACACTCTTGCTTTGTCACCCAGGCTGGACTGCAGTGGTGCAAGCTCGGCTCACTTTAGTCTCGACATCTCGGGCTCAAGTGATCCTCCTACCTCAGCCTCCAGAGTAGCTGGGACTACAGGCATGCACCACCACAAACAGATAACTTTTATATTTTCTGTAGAGATACGGTCTTGCTATGTTGCCCAGGCTGGTCTTGAACTCCTGGGCTCAAGTGATCTGCAGGCCTCGGTCTCCCAAAGTTCTGGGATTACAGGTGAGACCTGGGTCTTAAATTACAAAGTACAGCAAAGGATCTTGTGGGGTTCAATGTCTCTCAGATGGAATTCAGCAGCAGGGCTGGGGTCTTCCTCATCCTGTCCCACATTTGCCTACCTTCACTGAAACAAGAGCTACCTTTGCAATTACAAACCAGACTTCAAGGACTACAGCCTGGTTAAAGTTGGTTTTTTTTCAGTGAGGGCCTGAGGATAGTAAAATGGTGACAATGAACTGTTAGCTGGGGATTTTGCTTGTGTCCACAGATTTACAAGCACATATGCCAGATGTTCAAACTTAGCCAGTTAGGGAGAAAAAACAACTATTTTTTAGTTACTATATTAATTACAAATAATGATACAGCCATATGTGATTCTGATTAATGATCTGCTCAAATCACTCCCCTTTGTGTTCTGGACAAACTGGTTTAAATGGCTCTCATTTTACTTAAGTCATGAGGTGCTAAGTACCTCTCATGACCATCTCGACAAGAAAATTTTTAATATTTGCATTTATTTCTCAGGGCTTCTCTAACCAATCACCTCAAAATAGGGGGTTAAAACAACAGAAATGAACTCTCTCACAGCTCTGGAGACCAGAAGTCTGAGATGAAGGTGTCTCAGGCCCACGCTCCCTCCGGAGGCTGTAGGGGAGGATGCTTCCTGCCTCTCCCAGCTCGTGAGGGCTCCAGCATCCCTGGGCTTGTGGCCACATCACTCCAGCCTCTGCCTCCGTCTCCACATGGCCTCCTCCTGTGTCTGTGCCCCTCTTTTGTCTCTTAGACTGACAGCTGTCATTGGATTTAGGGCCCATCTAGTCCAGGATGATCTCATCTCAAGATCTTTACCTTAATTACACGTGCAAAGATCCTGTTTCCAAATCCCATTCCCAGGTTCTGGGAGTCAGAATATGGCATCTATTTTGGGGGCCACTGTTCAATGTACTACAGTTGTAGGCAGTTCCTTCTGGGTGTTCTAGGGGAGGATCCTTCCTGCTTCTCCCAGCTCCTGGGGGCTCCAGCATCCCTGGGCTTGTGGCCATGTCACTCCAGTCTCCAACTCCACCTCCACGTGGTCTCCTCCTCTGTGTCTGTGTCCCCTCATCTGTCTCTTATAGGAAAGCTTATTGCATTTAGGACCCATCCCTATCCACAATAATCTCACTTCCAGATCCTTCACATGATCACATCTGCAAAGGCTTTTTCCAAACGAGGTCGCACTGACAGGTTCCAAGTAGAGATGACTTTTTTGCAGAACATTATTGAACCAACTACAATATCCTACCACGTTCAACCCCAAATGAAACACATTTTAGACAAATATGTCTATTATTTTAAAAGTTAGTTATTACTTTGTGATATTCTGAGAGAGGGTCTCACTTTATCACCCAGGCTGTCCTGCAGTGGTGTAATCACAGCTCACTGCAGCCTCAAACTCCTGGGCTCAGGTGGTCCTCCTACGTCAGCCTTCTGAGTAGCTGTGACTATGAGCCTGCATCACTATTACTTTTTATGTGTCACTAGACCCCAGGTCTCCTTGCTTGAGGGTCAAACTTTCTTCATGATGCTTTTGCTGCCAGGAAAACATGTCCTCCCATTTGTCCATATCATTCTGCCCAGCCATTCTTCTATTCTTGACTGTTAACATGTTAGCTCAGTAATAAAAATATAGCTATTTTTTAATGGGCTACAGTCTGCTCTGTTTTTTTTTAATCCTCTAGAATCCGAATGATCTCTGAACTACTTTTAATGTTCCCAAACGCCTCTTCAGACCATCACCTCATGTGAATGCAAAAATTGGGGTTGATAGGATGCATTTACCATTTTTTTTTTCCAGGTAAAATTGTATCAAGGTATGTCCTGCAGAAACATTCTCTACACCTAGATGAATTTACCTCCCTGGATCTCATTTTCTGCATCATGCACTGAAGCAGGCAGTCCGAATGAATGTGTTTCTAAAACACCCTGCTGCATGTGTTAATCTAGCACAGTGTTTTCCAACCAGGGATGGGGCAGCCTCATGGCGGTCATGTGGCTATGTCTAGAGACATTTTTGGTTGTCACACTGGGGTGGTGGGTGCTCATGGCATCTGGTCAGTCGAGCCCAGAGATGCTGCTCAGCACCCTACAGTGCTCAGGACCGTCCCACCACAGAGGATCTCCAGCCCCAAATGTCCATAGTGCTGAGGCAGGAAATCCTCAGTGAGAAACTTTATTATCCATCCAGTCAGTCATTCATTATCTATCTATCTGTCTGTCTGTCTATCATCCTTCTATCCATCCATCACCAACCATCCATCATCTATTTATCTATCTACCCATCTGTCTATCATCTACCCAACTACCTATCTAATCCACCCAACCATTATCAATCAATGTATGTATCTATCCATTTATTGATCATCTATTCAACCATCCATTATTTATGTATTTACCTATCATGTATCTACAATTCATCTAAATATCCATTATCTATTTATCCATATACCTATCTGTTGTCCACCCAACCATCCATCATTTATCTATCTATCATTCATCCAGCCATCTATTATCTATCTACCTATCTTACTCCTATCTATATCTATTATCTATTTATATCTATCAATCATCTATCTGTATCAATCATTCTCTATTTATCTCTCCTATGTATATCTATTATTAACCTATCATCTATCTCTTTATATCTGTCCATCATTTATCTATCTGTCATCTATCTACCATCTATCTATCATCTATCTATAGCAATCATCTGTCAGTTATCGATCTACCAATCTAATCTATCCTCTATGTCAGTGGCTCTCAGCTAGGAGCAAGTTTGCACCCCCTAAAGGGGCATTTGGCAATGTCCAGAGACATTTTTGGTCATCACAATTTTGGGGGGCCGGCGGGGTACTAGCATCTGGTAGGCAGAGCCCAGATACACTGCTCAACACCCTACACAGGACACCCCATCCGAGAGAATAATCCAGCCCCAAATGTCATTCATGTCCATTTTGAGAGACCCTGCAGCGTCTGAAGAGCCTGTCTATTGAGCATAAACACTCCAAGCGCCACCACCTCCTTCACCTCTCTGCCTCCTCAGGCATCTCCTGATATCCAGCACACAGTAAGGGCTGTGCAGATATATTTAAGCAAATAAGTGGATTCATGAATGAGAGACAGGCTCTATGCCTCCCACAGAGTTTAAAAAAAAAAAAAAAAACAGAATTCTTTAGTTTCCATGACCAACATTCTTTAACAACTGGCCACACTGCATTTCTTGAAATGCTGACAGTCATATTTTTCCCAAATATTTATCTTGTTTGCCTTTTTCCTTCCTCTCAGGGGAAGCAAAAGAAGGACAGTGTTGCATGTTTGTGGAACACCAGTACATGTATTTCCAGAAGTCTCTTAGACAAAAATCAAAGAAAAGTCCTGAAGGATTTCCTAGAGCACCACTTCTCAGTCCCCGGACTGTCTTGCTGCATACTGAAATTGTCACTACATGCAGGTGACACTCGAACCCTGCCTTCCTGCCTGCCAGGTCTGTCATCAGAAGCATCGCCTTTGACTCAGTTTCCTTGCCTGTTAAAAAAGTGTAGAGAAGAGAACCATTGAGAGAAGGTGAATGAATGCAGTTTTTTCAACCGCTCTGATGGAAACCCAAATTCATGTGACTCTCTTTTGTCCTTGAAAATAGCACTGTCATCACTGCACAGTTTTGGGGAGAGTATTATTTTATTATCAAATGTACAGTATATTGACCTTAAAAATACAGTAAAGCAGTCATGGAAATAACAGGTCTTGTATTATTCATAGGCACAGACTGACCCATGGCCGGAGAAGCAGCAGCCACCCTAGACCAGATGGTCAGTTCAGATACTGCAGAGAAGTTTCTGGGCTTTTTGGGGAAGACTCTAGATTCAATTCTGTAAAGTTATGATGCAGTTTTCTCCTTCCCCTCCTCCAACCTCCTCTGAGCGCAGCTTTCAACAAAAACTTTGCATACAAGGAAATCTAATACGGCAGTCTTCCCCGCTGCAGAGTTCCTGGAGAAGTTAATATAACAGTGGTTACTGAATTGAAGGAGGTTGAAGAGGAATTTTGTAAAATTAGATTTCCATACCTGCTATAATGTATCCAAGTCTTGTAAAGACCAATAATTTATTAATTTTAATGAGACAGAAAGTATTTCTCCTTCTAGTCTCATCGTCTGATTTGAAAGAAAAACAAATCTATATATAAAACACTATATAAAAAGTGAGTTCCAGGAAGAAATAAGGTTTTTTTATATAAAATGGTAGCTGTATGTATGTAACTCTGAATTTAAAAATACATATATCAATCACTCTGGTTCTAAACCCTTATCGGGCAAGCTGGATATTCAGGAAATAACTGAAAGATGACTTGTCAATCTGGAACAAAGTCTATCGGGTAAAAACTGCAGCAGGTTAACTAGGTGACGCATCTTCAACGGGTCAGTGAGGCATTGTTCACGTCTATGGTTTATTTTTGGCAACCATTCCTTAGCTATCCTGTGGATGCTTATGAAGGCAGTTGAGTGGCATTTGCAGAAAAAGAAAAATTGCAGTCAGAGCACAGATACCCTGAATGAAGCTTCTGGCATGATGTAAACACAAAAGAAAGTTCCCAGCAAGGTTGAGTCCTCCTTCTCGTGTCTGTATTGCTTCCTTTTCCCAACAATCTTAGATCAAGGTCAGTCTCAAGTCGAAACCCCCCAGGGGCCACCATGCACTGTGACACAATATTTAAGAGCTCCAATTCCCCAGCCTGGCTTCCCTTACCAACCCTGCTTTGTTGTCAGTTCCTAAGCAATTTTTCTGGAATCCACATTTCAGAAGACGTGGATGTAAGTTGTTTTTGAGTCACTGCCAAGAATGTTTTTTGCCGTGCACTTATAGAAGCCAGCATCTCTCGGTGTGGCATGCTGGATGGTCAGTGATCCCTGGGGGTGAAGAAATCTGTTTCCATACAGACGAGCCTGTACACCTGCCTTCAGATGCGACTTATCCGGCAACTCCCACATGATGTCAGCTTTGGGAATCCCCATAGCCATGCAGTTCAGTTTCACAGTGCTCCCAGGCCGGGTGTAGATGACCGGGGTGGGCTCACTGGTGATCCGGGGAGGATAGGCGATCACGATCACCGGGATGCTGGTGACCGAAGGGCCATACTCTGTCTCCATCCTGCATACATAGGTACCCCTGTCAAACACCGAGGCCTCACGGACTGTGAGGGTGCCGTTGTCCAGAAGAGAAAAGCGTCCCAGGGCTTGGGGGCTCTCCAGATGCAGGCCACTGGGGAGCGTCCAGGAGAAACGTCCCTGTAGAGCCCCGGGAGGGGTGCAGTGGAGCTTCAGCGTCTCACCGTTGATGATGCTGACCAGGTTATGATACTGCTTGTTTGCTTCTGGCTTCAGCCCCACCTTCAGGGACACCAGCCTCTCCGTGTGGCCAGCAGCATTGCGGGCCACGCAGCGGTAAGCCCCAGCGTCCACCGGGGAGAGACCGCTAATGTGTAGCATGCCGTCAGCCTTGTGGTAGAAGCGCTGCAGCTGCTGTCCACTCTGCAGATCGGTGCCATTGGGAAGCACCCACACCAGGCTGGGTGTCGGGGTCCCCGCGGCCGAGCAGTTGAGGCTGATGGTGTGGCCCGCCATGGCCGTGATCTTCTCGCTGATCGGGTCGTGGAAGATGGGTTTCTCCATGGGCTCCAGGACGGTGAGCTGCACAATCAACTTGGCCTCCCCTCCCTCGTTGCGGGCCATGCATACCACCTGGACGGAGTCGCTCTTCCTCAGACTCCTGATGTCCAGGGAGCCGTTGCCATGGACAGTGACCCGGTTTCCATAGTATGGGGCTGGCAGAACCACGCCCTCAGGAAAAGCCCAGAACACCCTGGGGGTGGGGATGCCTTCAGCTCTGCAGTCAATCAGTTTCCGACTGCCCCCGGCTGCTATCTCCCGCACGGTGGTGATGGGATTGGGGTAACCGTTGATCTTGGGTGGCTGGACGTTGACATGAATCCATACCGTCTTCCTGTCCTCTCCAGCACCGTTCCTGACCAGGCAGGTGTAGTTGCCGCTGTCGGAGCGCTGCGCTTTCTGAATAAGGAGAGTGCCGTCTTGGTATATCTGATACTTCTCAGAGGAAGTGGGGATCACCCTGTTCGTGGGGGACAACCAAGTCACCTTGGGCATGGGTTCTCCTTTGGCCTCACAGGCTACAGTGACCACGTCTCCATAGGGCACCTGGACCACCAAGTAAGTCTTGTTCCGGATGGCGGCGGGCGCTGTCACCACCTTGACTCTGACTCTCATCTCGTCCTTCCCGACCTGATTTTCGGCAAAGCAGGTGTAGTCTCCTTCCTCCCTCATCCCCACTTCGTTGAAGTAGAGTGTCCCATTGTTGAAGACGACATAGCGCTTGGTGCGCCCGCCGCTGTCATCTGACTGCATTAAGGAGTTCACCAGACTCCCATCTGGGAGGCTCCAGGAGATCTCGGGATTGGGAAGCCCGGTGGCCACACAGTCCACTTTCAGGTCACCCCCGTAGAAGACTCTGTGGTCGTTCTCCTCCTTGTGCTCAATCTTGGCCGCTTTCATTACCACATTCACCTTGAGCACCACATAGTCGTCACCAACCTTGTTCCGAGCTACGCACAGGTAATCTCCGGCATCTTTGTCCGTCACTGATTTCACCACCAGGGTCCCGTTGGCAAACGCCTTGATTCTGCTATCAAAACTACAGAAAAAAAGAAAAAGGAGTAAGACGTCAGTTTCCCAAATGCTCTAGATAATAGATAGATAGATAGATAGATAGATAGATGAAATGGGTAGATGGATGGCTAGATGATAGATAGATAGATAGATAGGTAGATAGATAGACAGATAGAATCTTTCATGCTAACACATGGTTACTTGACCTCAGCACTATTGACATTTAAGGTAAGATGGATGATTCTCAAGTGCACTATATTGGTGTGGCAATGATGCTTTTAAAGCAATGTATTCCTTCGACTGTATCAATAATGCCATATTAAAATAAAGCCTAACATGTCTATGTATTTTGTTGAAATCAATAATGGAAATAGAAGCAAGCCCAATTGTTTGTCCTAACATTATAGTTAAGCATATAATCATTATAAACATATAATCATTAAATAAACATATAAATCATTAAATATAAACATATAAATCATTAAATCATTAAATGTTTGTCCTAACATTATAGTTAAACATATAATCGTTAAATTATAGGTAAACATATAATCATTAAATTAAACATATAATCATTAAATAAATCATTAAACATATAATCATAAATCATTAAACATATAATCATTAAAAACATATAAACATAAATCATTAAATAAATTGGTTGATTTATTGCTTTTTCCTTTTTTTTTTTTGAATGGGGCAAGAGAGGAGAAAGTTAAGTATTTGTTAAGAAGTTAAGTATTTGTTCTGGATCCAGTTTAGAGAGACAAAATTTCATTGCATAAAAGTCACACACGGGGCCAGGCATGGTGGCTCCAGCCTGTCATCACAGCACTTTGGAAGGTCAGAGCAGAAGGCTTGCTTGAGGTTAAGTGTTTGAGATCATCCGTGGCAACACAGCAGATCCCATCTCTACAAAAAGTAAATAATAATAATAATAACAACAAGCTGTGACTCATGGTGCACACCTGTAGTCCCAGCTACTCAGGAGGCTGATGCTGGAGGATCGCTTGAGTCCAGGAGTTTGAGACCGCAGTGAGCTATGATCACACCACTGCACTCCAGGCAGGGTGACAGAGTGACACCCTGTCTTAAATTAATTAATTAATTATTATTATTTGAGGTGGAGTGTCTCTCTATCGTCCAAGCTGGAGTGCAGCGGCAGGATCTTGGCTCACTGCAACCTCCACCTCGCGGGTTCAATCAATTCTCCTGCCTCAGCCTCCCGAGTAACTGAGACTATAGACGCCCACCGCCATGCCCCGCAAATTTTTGTATTTTTATTAGACACAGGGTTTGACCATGCTGGCCAGGCTGGCGAACTCCTGGCCTCAAGTGATCTGCCGGTCTCGGTCTCCCAAAGTGCCGGGATTACAGGCGTGAGCCACCGCGCCCTGTTATTTAATGTCATTTAATTTTACCTCCCTCAGGGAGCAATGCGTGTGCATACTCATCCAGAACAAGGACTCATATTCGTTGGGGCCACCCGCCCGGTGATTTACAAGCCACGCAGAGCCGCCTACCTGAAGAGCGCGTCGATCATCCTCTTGGACGGCAGCCTCCAGAGGATGCGCGGCCATGGGTCCCCCGAGGCGCTGCAGTCCAGCTTCAGGGTCCCTCCGTACCTGACGTCCGTCCTCCGCGGGGAGGTGCCCGTGATGCGCGCGTTGGCTGCTGCGCGCTGCACGTTCAGCTGCACCGTCCTGCGCGCGGAGCCTACCATGTTGGCGGCCACGCACTCATAGCGCCCGCTGTCCTTGGGCGCTAGGTTGCGGATGTAGAGCGTCCCGTTGGGGAAAACGAACAGGTTCCCGTGGAGGAACTGCGAGGGGCGGATCTGGGTACCGTCCCCGAGCACCCAGCGCACGCTGGGCAGGGGCGCAGCCTTGGCAGTGCAATGAATGTGAATGCTGAGCCCCGGGGGCAGCGAGATGTTCTCTAGCTTCTCCTGGTGGATAACGGGAGGCAGTGCCGCCACGTGCAGGCGGATGGCCAGGCTGTCCGCCCCGGCTGCGTTGCTGGCCACGCACTTATAGACGCCTCTGTCTGAGAAGGACGCCTCCTTGATGGAAAGGGTCCGGTTTTCGTGCAGGGTGATGCGGCCCTCCACGGGGGAAACAGTTTGCCACACCCTCCTGTCGGGGAAGATCCAGGAAATTTGGGGAGCTGGGGTCCCTTTGGCCAGACACTCCATTGCAATGGTGTCTCCCAGGTAGACCGTGACGTCCTGGTAGTGAGAGGCTAGGATTTGCGGCTGCTGCACGGTGACAGAGAGCAGGACCATCATCCTGTCCAGGCCGTGCAGGTTGCTGGCCGTGCACATATACTGGCCTCGATCTTGCACTTGAACCTTCCGTATCACTAAGGTACCGTTCTTGAGAACCTCAAAGCGTTGTGTCCTGGTATTGGGAGTCATAAGAGCTCCTGGAAAAAATGAACACAGTCACCTTTGGCATAAACTGTGCCCTTTTGATAATGCCCAAACAAGCACTATTAGTTAATTAAGCTAATTCTCCACCTTATCACCCAAGTAGCAAAAGCAAATGCAGAAGGTAGAATGTTTTCGTGTTTTTAAAAGTATTTTTTTATGTTTATTTTCTTCGTTAGAGACAGGGTCTTGCTCTGTCTCCCAGGCAGGGGTGCAGTGGTGCAATCATAACTCACTGCAGTCTCAACCTCTTAGACTCAGCCCTCTAAGTAGCTGGGACTACAGGTGCAGGCCACCACTCATGGATCATTTAAATTCGCTCTCTCTCTCTCTCTCTCTCTCTCTCTCTGTGTGTGTGTGTGTGTGTGTGTGTGTGTGTGTGGGTGGGTGTGGCTGTGGGTGTGTGTAGAGATAAGGCCTTGCTGTGTTGCCCAGGCTGGTCTTGAACTCCTGGCCTCAAGTGATTCTCTTGTCTTGGCTACCCAGCATGCTGGGATTACAGGTGTGAGCCACCACACCCAGCCTGTTTTGGTCCTAACCATTAAAGAAATGTGAAACTGAGATACCACCTCATGCCTACTGGAATGGCTATTATCAAAAAGACGAAAAGCAACACACTGGTGAACATGTGGAAAAAAGGGATCCCTTGTACACTGTTGGTGGGAACATAAATTGGTACAACCACTATGGAAAACAGTATGTAGGTTCCTCATAAAACTAAAAATAGAGCTGCCCTGTGGTCTAGCAATCCCACTACTGGTTATGTATCCAAAGGAAATGACGTCAGTATGTTGACAAGACATCTGCACTCCCATGTTTATCACAACAGCCAAAATATGGAATTAACCTAAGTGTCCATGAGTGAATGAATGGATAAAGAAAATGTGGTACATACATATGCACAATGAAATACCATTCTGTCTTTTTTTTTAACCAAAAGAAAGGAAATTCTGTCATTTGCCACAACACAAATGAACCTGGAGGACATTAGCTTACGTGAAATAAACCAGTCACAGAAAGACAAATACCGTATGATCTCACTTATATGTGCAATGCAAGAAAGTTGGATTCATAGAAGCAGAAGCAGATAGTGGAATGGTGGTTACCAAGGGCTGGAGGTGGTAGAAAAGGGAAGATATTAATTAAGGAGTATAAAGTTCAGTTAGGAGAAATATGCTCAGGTGATATTATACTCATGGCAGCTATAGTTAATAACAATTTAGCTTATACTGGAAAATTGTTGAGAGTAGATTTTGTGTTGTCATCACACACACACGAAGTAAGTATGCTATAAAAAAATGATAGAGAAAAATAATGTTTTGTTTCTCTTTTTCATTTTTATAATAGTCCCAGAAGCAGGGCCATCTTCAGGCAAAGGATGGCAAACGTATATAATATAAAATACATATAAAATCCTCGTGCGTTTTATACAGAATTCTGGGAGCAGGCATGAGTCCCAGTCACTTCCAAGGTGAGCTAAGATGCCACAAGCTCAATTACTAGAGACACAGCCTCTCCCTTATTTATTTATGCTTATGCTGTTCTCCTGAATTCCTTGGGCTAGCTGGCTGCATTGACATCCCAGGGTTGCAGTGGCCAGCTACCCCTGTCCAGAGAGGTCCTTGAGTCCATGAGAAAGGTAAATTAATCCCAGAACCTTGGGAGGCCAAGGCAGGGGGATTACTTGAGCCCAGGAGTTCCAGACCAGCCTAGGCAACATGGCTAAACTTTGTTTCCACAAAAAAAAAAAAAAACTGGGCATGGTGGCATGTGCCTTTGATCCCAGTTAGTTGGGAGGCTGAGGTGGGAGGATCACTTGAGCCTGGGATACAACAGAGGCTGCAGTGAGCCATGATCATCCCACTGCACTCCTGCTTGGGCAACAGAGTAAGACTCTATTTCAAAAAAAGCAAGAGGAAAGAAAGAAAGAAAGAGAGAGGGAGGGAGGGAGGAAGGAAAGAGAGAGAGGGGGGAGGGAGGAAAGAAAGAAAGGGAGGGAGGGAGGAAGGAAGGAAGGGAGGGAGAAAGGGAAGGAGAAAGGGAGGGAGGGAGGGAGGAAAGAAAGAAGAAAGAAAGAAAGGAAAGAAGGAAGGAAGGGAGGGAGGAAGGGAGGAAGGGAAAGAAAGAAAAGAAAAGAAAGAAAGATGGAAGGAAGGGAAAGAAAGAAAGGAGGGAAGAAAGAGAGAAAGAAAGAAAGAAAGGTAGATGGAGTAGATTGACGGGGTCATTCCCTGCTTGAGTTGAGCATGAACTCACGCTTCTCAGTGACATCTGACCTCTCACCACTCTAGCCAGTGGGTGGAGTTAGGGGACAGAGGTCCTTATTTCTCTCCACTCTCTATCTCTCCATATTTCACACTCTGCGACCTCCTGGGACTCTGCCATCATCCAAGTCTGTATTAATTGTGTGTTTCTGATGCTCTGGCATCCAGGATTTTGCTGACCCTGGGGAAACTGCTCATCCCAAAGCTAGATAATTGCTAGAGACAGCAAACCAGTCAGTTGTGAGCGCACCTGGCATATGTAAACCAATCAATCCGGAGACCACACCCTACCACCCCCTTTATTGGGCTGTCTGATTCCAGGTGACTATCCTCTAGCCTTAACTAGCCCAGGGTCAGGTACCAGTACCGCACAACTAGAGACAGCCCCATGTGCTCCAGAGCCTGCTGACATCTTTCAAACTATTCAATTCTAAGCCTCGCCTTCTTCTTCCCATAGAAACCGCACACACAAAAAAGGTGCTTGCCCACCCTTTCCCCCATCTCTCTGCTTCCCTCTGTGGCCCTGCATGATGAACTGTGAGTAACAAACTGATCTGTTGGCCTAACCATACAGGCATGCAATGAAACTGTAAATGAGACCTCAAGCTCTCATAACATGGACACCCTGTGACTCATAGAGATGCCCAAATTTATAAAACAGAACAAAGCAACCATGGCAGAGTGAGAGAACAGCGATCCAACACTGTTTGTTCTTGGAGCAGTATCTCTTGACAAGCAGCTTGCCAGAGACTTCCAGTCTGGGATTTGGAAACCACCCAATCAGGGCTCATCTATTTGGACCAGTCAGAACTAAACAAGTTTGAATTCTTAATTTGTGTAAATGGACCTGATTGGGAACCAGTGCAGGAGGTGTCTCTATTTTCTTTGTTCTTCAGAGAGCGCACTTTTCACTTGCACTGAAGGCTATATCTACTCAATCTGCAGATTGTATCTTTTTAATTGAAAATAAAACTCCTCCTGTATCTTCCACAGATCTCATGGACTTTTGTTAACAATGAAATATAATAATAAAACCCACATGTTTAAACAGGGGAGCCCAAGAGAGCCCTGAATTTTAGGACTCCCTCCTTTCTTCTCCCATGTTACTGAATCTTCCTGGGTCTGGACTTCTCCTGTGCACTATTCATTGCATTCTGATCAGTGCCTCAGACTCTTTTGCTAATGACTTTCTCTAAGATGGGAGTTCACCCTCTGAATGAAGTTTTCAAATCCTGCAAGCTTGCCATCATTTCCATCCTCAAGAGGAACTCACACTCTTTGAGAAGGTATCTAGTGTTCACCCACCTACAAAATTACGTGCTTTCGCTATGAAAATAATTTCATAGTGGATGGATTATTCCAGCACGGAACAGACGATGCAAGAAGGCCACTACTCTGGTGTGTTTACAGAAGCAACCAAGACCACAGCTGTCTCCTCCAAAGCCAGGATTAGCAACCAGGTGAGTCTGCCCAGCCCACCGGGTCTTAGAGAGCAGGTATTGTTTGGTGCTGATACAGTCTCCCTACTTTTCAGGCAATGCAGCTAAGATGCCACCTAGCTTGGTGGCTGAGCCCTCCCAAATGACAGGTGACCAGGGACATTGGCATGGGCACCCACCTGCTGACCCTCACTCATGGAGTCCCACCTCCCCACTGAGGCATTTTATGATGCAGAGGTACAAGAGTGCCTGTCTTTCATTTGGCTTGGGATGAAAGAGAAGGACCACTGAAACCTCCTGCCAATCATCCTTATAACTCCTGGGGCAGTTATAGGGTGGCCTTCTATTTCTCTCTGATGCCTCAATAAGAGAGCTTAGTTTATCTGAAAACAAAGCCATCCACAACATTCAACTTCAACACTTTTGGATGTGAGCAAATCTCATTTGGCCATGCATTGAGAGAAATAGCTCTTGTCCAAAAACAAGAGCTAGCTAACAAATGAGCAGCCAGCATTGAGAATTGATTATGGGAAATGTAGAAGAAAAATGTGCATGAATGTCTGGTGAGGGGGCATAATCCAAAGATGCTCTGAAATGGCCCAGGGTGTGAAGGACCCTAACGATTTATACAAATGGGAGGAGAATGGGTTCCTTCAAGGACATACCTTTTTGGAATAAAAATCCTATGGTGTCCCCCATTTCCCACTTCCAGTAAAGTTCATTACGAAATTATTATGAAAACCTATGACTTCAAGTGCTGAGCTTATCAAAGAAGTAAACAATTGCCCTAGGCTCAGTCTCTGTGAACCTCTGAAATACTTCCAACATTTGGGAGATAAAGCAGTACAAAGAAAGTACAGCTAAGTGCTAGTAGCATAAATCATTTCTGTAGTATCCAAATGAAGGCAAAACACACACACACACACACACACACACACACACACACACACCTCTGATCAGAATCCAGGGCTGAAGATACATTTGTGTTGAGAGAGAAGGAAAGAGAAAGGAGAAAAGGTATGGTTTTTTGTGCAGGTTGTGATTCTCCGTTTTCATTTTCTTCTGTAACCTAGAAATTGTTCTGCCATTCAGAGAAAGCAGATGGTCAATTTAGGAAGCTGGCTGCTCTTCGAATGTCTGTCTCAGGATTCCAGGTATAGACCATTTTTATGGGCTGAAATGTGTCCCTCCCAAATTTATACATTGAAGTCCTAACCCCAAGGAACTCAGAGTATGACTCCATTTAGAGATAGGGTCTTTAACAAGGTGATTAAGGTTAAATGAGGTAAGTAGAGTGGGCTCTAATCCCATAGGACTGGTGTCTTTATAAGAAGAGATTAGGACCTAGACAAACAGAAGTTTGACCATGCAAGGATGTAGGAAGAAGATAGCATCTACACACCAAGGAGAGAGGCCTCAGAAGGAACAAATCTTACCAACACCTTGATCTTGGACTTCCAACATCACAATTATGAGAAAATAACTAACTGTTACTTAAGCTGTCCAGTTTGTGGTACTTTGTCATGGCAGCCCAAGCAGGCTAACACAATCATACGTCTAGGTTCAAATCTAAGAAGCATCTGATTAGCACTTGGAAGACTAGAAGCTGATCTCTGACCAAGCTGGGTTTACCTTTGCAAGCTGGTAGAGGGGAACGGGGGATTTACAGACCATCTCTCACATCCACTTAGCCCTCACATGGGTGGTTGAAGGCTTTTGTACTGGAGCCAACTGAAAACAATGAGAGGCTCTCTTATGGAACATTTCAGACATGGGTTATTCTCTAACTACCTATTAGATGTTTACATGACTCAATTTAAATCTCACATTCGTTCTAGTTCCTAGCTTCCTGTCCCTGCAAAGAAACAGGCTTAGATCTAAGTTTTCAGATGACCCCTCTCATCCTACCCATTCATTCTTTTCTGAGTTTCTGATTGTGCCTAAAGTAAGACTCCACTACCTTTCTCCTAAACAACCTCTGGTTCAGGTGTAGATTGGGTACACATGGACATAAAGATAGAAAAATAGACACTTGGGACTACCAGAGGAGAGAGGGAGGGGTGGCAAGTGCTGAGAAAACCACCTTTTGGGTGCTATGCTCGCTATCTAGGTAATGGGATCATTTGTACCTGAAACCTCAGCATCACACAACATATCCGTGGGACAAATCTGCACGTGTTTTGGCATCTAAAATGAAGGTTGAAATTATAAAAATAAACACTTATTCAAGTAAAAAAAAATCCTCAAAGGTGTCATAAAAATTCTGCTAATGCGTTTATGGTGTTTACCACATTCTTTTTTAATGTATTATATTGCTAGCCAGTAAAATAAAAATTGACCAAAAAAAGTAGATGCTTAAACACGTTACCTGTGGAAACCTTTGTCCAAGTAATGAAAGGCTTGGGTTTCCCTGTTGCCTCACAGGGGAACACGGCGTCTGTCTCTGCAGTGGCGGACACAGTCTGTGGGGAATTGGTGAGGATTTGGGGCTTTTCCCCAAGCGACCAGAATTTGGAGGCAGGCGGTCCTCCCGCAAAGAACTTTGAGCCGCTCTGGTGGAAGCTTCCTGAGGACTGGACAGAAGATGTTATGAAGGAGACAGAACTCTGGGTGGACGAGGCCAGGGGGATATTCTGGAAGTTAGTTGAGGGTGACGCTGTGGTCCGCGGAGCGTGCAACAGTGGAGGTGCCGGAGGGCCGAAGTCTAGATGGAAGGTGCTATGGGAATGTATCCTGTTGTAGAAACCTGGATTAACTTTTCTCTCTCTCGTTACTGGGGCAGGAGAGGTGGGTAACTGGGGTTTCAGGGTGACTCCCAACTGTGGAAAAGAAAGAGTCCTGTTAGTAAAGAAAGGAGATCTTCCATTGGGATAATGAGGAATTCTTGGACTTGGAGGCTTTCCAACTGGGTTTCTGGCCTCAGGGATGTTATTTCCAAAGACTTTGGAGTAGCCATTGAGTTGCTCAGTTCTTTGGTCAGCAAACTTACTAGAAATGCTGGGTTTGGACATGCGTGATGGGAGAGGAGTTGTTATATTTGATAATCTTGGAGTGGTAAACTGTTTGCTCTCTGGCAAAGCCCTAGAAGGATATGTAGCTATTTCTGGTTTGTTGGTCCAGTGACGAGGTGGCTGGAAAGTTACAAAGTATCTGAAGGCGCTTTCTGTGGAAGTTTCAGGCCTCGCTGTTCCCCTTGGTAGGATGGGTTTGGCAGGGACTCTGGCTGGTTGATGAGAAGTATGAACTCTTCCATCCTGGTGGTGGCTATCTGGGCTAGGTGGTAGAATCTTACTATCAAATTCTTGCTTTTCCAGCTCCTGCTTTGTAGGCAAGTTAAATGCATCCTGGTTGGAAGAGGGAGTTGATAATTCATTTGGCCCTGACATATGCTGTGTTCCTTCATTGTTCACTGGGGCGACTTTGGTTTCTGGATTCCCCCCATAATTCAAGAAAACATTTTCCTTGGAATCTCTAGATGTTTCAGATGTTCTTGGACTGAGAAGTGCTGACTTTGTGGTGGTGGTTTGTTCCAAAGACACGAAAATCGTGGATGGGGATGGGGATGCTGGCTCCTTCGTCTGGGCAGGAATAGGGATGTGGTTCTGTGGTCTAGTTTCAGAACGGAGAACAGCCACCGTGATTTCATGATGATCTGGACCACGGGTGGTGCTTTCTGCCTGACTTGAAGACACCTCCACTTTTATGCTTGAGAGAGTTGTGGAGGAACCAGCTTCTTCCTGTTGAAATGGTGTGGAGAGTGTCAGAGAGGACGAAAACTCAGAAGTAAAATCCACCTCCTCCAGCTCTTTAAGAAGGGGATGGTCTGTTAGGTTTTCCCCAGATGTGGTAACGGGTATGTCTGTCTGCAGCCTCCCAGGCTGGGTTGTCCTTGTTGGGGTTCCTGGAAAGCCTACAGAAGAGGATTCTTCCTTAAATTCTCCCACAGTGGAGACCAAGGAGCGAGAAGTTGGTAGGACATTAGTGATTGATCCACCAGGGACTAAAGTGTCACTTTTATATTTGTTGACATCTGTGGAAACATCGTCCTTAATTTCTTTTCCATCTGATGTGGGTTTATATGTCCTTGTAAGTGTCTCTTGGAATTTATGGTAAGATGAATATATTTTTGTGGTGGTTGTCATGTAATCTAAGGAACCATAAGGGTCCTCAGCTTTCAGAGAAACAGTTCCAGGCAAAAGCATAGTTTCTGAACTGGGAGTAACAATGTTTCTATGTTTATTTTCTGGAGGAGAAGAGCTGGGCTTGGATGCAGATGCTCTTGAGCTCACTGTAGAAGGGGTATGTTGATGTCTATTTGGCCTCTTCCCGTGTTTTCTCCGTGAGGTTCCCTTGGATATGGGTTCCGCATTCTTCTCCATTTCTAACTGTTTGGGAGTATTAACTGTGTTATCCACCCAAGATGTAGGAACCAGAGAACTCTCCACTTGATTTGAACTCTTAATTTCAGGTGCTTGAGTTGGTTGAGTAGAAAAAGTCTCTGATGGGGCAAAAGTTGTGGGTGGGGTTTGCTTGTGCCGGTGGCGGAGTTTGTGGGGGCGTAATCTTCTTCTCCCATTGGGTCTCCTCCGAGAAGGGTGAGTGGTCATGGTGGATGATGAAGCAACTTTTTGCCTTGGTGTTGTGGCTGTTGTGGTGTCTCTGTCTAGCAGGGTGCCAACTGTGGCTTCCGCAGGCTTCTTAACTGGAGACATACTGCTCGTTATACCCAGTGTGGAGTTAGGCAAAGTGTTGGATTTGCTCTCTTTCCCCTCACTCTCAGAACTTCTGGAGTGTGTGGGGTCTCCCTCTAGCATATCTCCTCTCTGTAGTGTCTGAGACTTCTCTTTCATACCCTTTTTAACCAATAAGATGTCTTGAGTGCTTAAACTACTTTTCACAAGCTGGATGTTGTCTGTCGGTCCTTGTAGATGTAATTGGCCTGGGACATCTGGTTCCCCTACAGTAGAATCCTCAAATGACTGTAATGTACTGGAGTCAGCCACCCACACGGTGGGGGTTGGAATAAGGTATGCAAAGGTGTCTTCTTTCATCTTATCCTCATACGGTTGTGAATTAGTCTCCAAATCTGGGTCAAAGTATTGCACGGGCTCAGACTCAGCCAAGGAGACAGTATCCAGTGGAGGCTCATACTCAATGGATGTGGGCTCTGGCACGGATCCAACATCTGCTGTAGACCAAACCTCTGTTGCCGTCTCTTCATGGGTGGTCTCCTCATAGACTGTGTCTAAAGTGTACAGAGTAGGAGATGGTTCATAAGACTCAGATATAAGTGTAGGGGCTGCAATCCACTTCAGGTCACCTTTGGTGGAAGTTATCTCCTCAGTCTTCTCGGAAAACTCATCAAAAACCTCTTCCAGAGGTGTGCTTGTTACTTTGTGTTCAACAAGAATAACTCCATTGTGGTTGTGTTCTAGCCCCATACTGGCTGAGGAAATGGTACTCAAAATGTGTTCTTCTTCACCAAGTAGAGGTACATCTGCCGAGGATTCTTCAGCCCTGGTTGCCATCTGCACAGGAGATGTTGAGGGGGGAGAAATAGCAGCCAAAGGTGGTGTGACTTCTAGATTTAAGGATGGAGGAGTTGTGATTTTAATGACCTGGGGTACTTCTGTGCCCTTAGGGAGCTTTTTCCCACGGACTTTGGCTAAAATATCAGCCCAGCGCTCCGGATTAATCTGTTTGTTTGCCATGTTTATCCTTCGTCTAGATTCAAACCCTCTGCGACCTTCTGCAATATTGGTCTCTGGTTCTTTTTCCGAATGTTTCCAGAGTTTCAGCTTTCTTCTCCCTTTCTTGGCTTTCTTATCTCCATTGATAGCATCATCCTTTGTTTTCAGGAACACTTCTTGGTCCTTTGGATGTAGAAGTTTTCTTGAAGTATTCTCTTCATCTCCTGTGCCTGAGCCTCCTTCATCCTCCACGATGTCTTCTCTCACTCTGGAAAGAGCCTTTGCACCGGGGCGTCTGCCTTTTTTGGATGACAAGCCAGACTCTTTCTTGGTCACCGTGATTCCCACCGTAAAATGGTCTGCCCCTTGCTGATTAACAGCCACACATCTGTAGTAACCACTATCACTGACTTGGACCTTTGGGATCGAAAGAGTTCCATTTGGCAGCATGTATAAGTGTGATGTGTTAGCCAAATCATTAATTATCTTTCTGTTTGGAAGAATCCAGCTAAAGTGGGCTTCAGGTATTGCTAAAGCATTGCAAGGCAACATCACTGTCTCCCCTGGGTTCTTGCCAATTGTCACTGTGTCTCCGTCGGCTGGCTGAGTGGAGGGAGACTGCACAAATACCCTATATACCATGCGGTCCATTTCATCCCTCACTTGAGCAATGCACTGGTACATGCCCGAGTCGGATGGCTCCATGGACTTTATCCTCAGCCAGCCACTGCTGAGAATGGAGAACTTGCTGTCTGAGTCATCCATGGGCGCTTTCAGGATGGAACCATCTGGAAGCACCCAGAAGATAGACGGACTCTCAGAAGCTTTCACATTGCAGCTCAGCTGGCATGGACCCCCTTCCAGGACAATCTGAGCTCTTTGCACAGCTCCACTAGGCTCAATCATTACCCAGCTTCTGCCTCGAGCCTGCCTTGTATCTTTGGTGGATATTGTTTGAGAATACTGGGTGTAGTAGGAAAGTAGCACCTTCTTGGCCGTACTCTGACGTCGATTCAGCTGGATATCTATAGACGGTTGCATGACCCATTCCGGTTCTGCAATAACCTGGGCTCTCACGCCTGTGTAGTAAAGAGCTTCCTCATCAGCATCCTGCCTGTACTGGTAGCTGACTCTGGGGTCTTTGCTGAGCATGAGCTCTCTGTGTAGCTTCACGGGAACTTCGCTGTAGTATGCTATCAATTTCCATAGCTTTTCATAGTTTTCCCGAGTCATCGGACACTCAAAGTCCAAGGCAACTGTTGCATTTATGTCAATATCTGGAGGATCCGTTTGGTTCAAGTGAATTTTGTACACATTCATTGGTTTCTTGATGTCACAGACCAAGTTCACCATGTTCCCATGCTCGTCGGTCATATTCAAAGAGATGCTCCACTGGGGGAGCTGGAATTTCTCCAGGGTGAGCTGGGTGTCACCATCCTCTTCTTGTTCTTGCTCCTCCTCAATACTCATGCTCCTGTTCTGTCTCAGAGGAGACTCTATGGAAGGCTTCACACAAGTCATGTCCTTCAGCTTATGAATCTCATGTTTGTACAACTTCCTTGGACTGGAGCACATTGCACACAACTGACCACCTTCATAAGCTTTGTCCTTTTTACACTTCAGAATTCCTAAAACAAATAAACATATAGACACTCAATAAGTTAAGGAGCCAAAGAATGGCATGCCTTGCACACGGCCAGAGGATACGGCCTATGTTTGCGTCTTTATCACCCAGCTGCAACTCCATAAATGATGAATCCCATACATAAGTTGACTTTGAGGCTTCATGTTAAACCACAGTTTTAGCACACTGTGTGGTAACTAACAGGTGCTTTATAACTGCTTAACCATGAATAATAATATTTAATTAAAAATATCTTAAAATACTTACTAATGGGTATTTAAAAATATTTCTAAGTTAAAGAAAACAACTTCATTTGCATACATTATGCAATGTGCCTTCTGTGGAAGTTCAGGAGAATCTATATAAATAACTGCAAACTGAGGAAACATTTCTAGGTAAAAGGATGAATCTTTGCATGTATCACATCATATCTACTTTTTGTTGTTTGTTCATCTTGATATATATATATCAATATATATACAAAAATATCTCTACATATATCTATATATATACAAATATGTATCTATCTTAGTAGATATATTTATACCTATTAGGTATTTATATAATATACAGATATATATCTATCACAATATATAAACATATATTGATATATCAATAATATATATTAATATGTAGCTATATATTGACATATAATCAATGCATATTTATATCTAAATAATATATAAATACATATATGGATATAAATATATAAATCTGTGAAAGCATTTTCAGGTAAAAGGAAGAATCTTTGCCATGTATTATATCATATTTACCTTTTTTCATCTTGATATAACAATATATAAATATATAGATGTACATATATTTATAAATAAATATATAATCAATAGATTTATAAAAAAATCAATATTTATAAATTTATTTATGTAAAAGTATGTAAGTATATTTATATTATAAATAAATAATCTATAAATTTATAATATATATTTTATATATTTATATATAAATATACATAATTGATATATATCTAGGTAACTATATCTATATTTATAACTCTCTATATATTTATAACAAAGACTTCACAGAGTGTTTGCTTTTGAGTTCACATTGCACTCTTGGTCTCCATCAAATCCTCTGGAATTTTCTCCGTTCCTTCTGGCCACAAGTCGGTCTCAGCCACTGCTTCCTCCTCCTCCTCTGCCTGTGTCTTTGCTGACTGGGTCCTCCTTGACTTGGTCCTAAGCCCCCTTCCTTCCTGGTCTGCTTCAGCATTAATGGCGTCTCCCACATGTGTGGTTCCAATTACCATCACCCGCCAGTGATGACTGCCATATGTGCTTCTCCAGTCCAAACACATTCCCTGAGTTCCACACCACGTGGCCTCTTTGACATGTCTATTTAGATAGCAGGAAGGCTCCTTGAACTGACATCTATGAAACAAACTTATATTCTCTCCCTGCCCTAAATGTAGAATCTTATGCCTATTCTAGCTCAGTAAGTGATGCCATTCTGTCTCTGCTTGGGGAAACTGGAAGCCTAGGAGTTTTTCTTGACAGTCCTCTGCCCACTTCTGCCCTTTCCCATTGGGAATAAGCCAGTCATACTTCATCTATGACTTGAAGAATTATAAAGCTCCTAACTGGCTTTGCCGTCTTTCCTTTTGCCCTCCTGACCACAGTTTTCTATGTGACTTTCCAAGTAAACACCTCAAATGCAAATAGCGTTGTTTTGCACATCTCCCGCAACATGCATACTCACACTCACACTCATGCACACACACATACATGCTGTGAGACAAAGCAGCAAACATAAGCAGCATTTCACAAAATCCCTTGGCCAGATGAATTTCATGGCTCAGCGAACGAGCGCAGTCTCTAGAAGAATGCCCTGAAGGTGATGAGCAGGATGGAGCACAGGTCCACATGTCTCTTGCCTAAATCACTGTACTTCTAGAAGAGAGGAGTTCAATGCTCGTAGGCCTTGCCTCTTTCCGCACGTAAGATAATGACTCTGCCTCTGTAATCTATAACCAGATGTCCCCTGGCATCCAAACTTTGATGAGAATCAGCTCTAATGTCAATTCTGAACACATCTGTTGTGAATTCTGACCACATTTGATGTGACTTCTGAGCACCTGCAGAAGCTCCAGCACCGGTGTATAAGCTGTGGGCTGAAATATTGCTTTGGAGCAGTCTAACAGCAACTCTCCGAAAGATTCTGGGATTGCAATCTTCAGAAAGGCTCACTACATAAAACTAACTTTAATACTTTAAAAGCTTGGCTTTTCTTTCACATACATGCAAATCTACACATAGGCAGATGTACACACATGCGCACAAACACATACATGCATAGGCATGCACACACGAAGACATGCATGTGTAATCTCCAGACAGTAGCAGAGATGGTCTTTGCCCTGCAAAGCTTTATGGGTCCACATCCATAATGTCGTGTTGCTGCTATAAAATAGCCATCCGAGTGCATTTTCAGGCCCTCTTGCATCCATTGGGGTGTGGGGACTGTTTCCCACCAGTGGAATATGAGTGGAGGAGGCATATATCTTCTCTGGTTAAGACCATTCACAAATGGGTGTACCTCTGTCTTTCCCCCATCCATTGCTTGATGGTCTCTTGGAATGAACCTCTAAAAGCTGGAAAGAGGCAAGCCCCTTGAACATCTAGCAGTAAAGACTCCCAAGCAAGCAACTGAGCAAATCTAATAATGTTGAGTTGGAAATAAGTTTAGAAGCTGCAAGGAACAGAAGGGAAGACTGTGTGGCTAGAAATGCACGAATAAGAAGAACAATGGGGGCACCATGCTAGAGGATGGTGGGGACAGGTAGAGTGACCATTGTGTGGAGACTTCTTGGAGCCAATGTGCAGATGTGCGTCTTATCCTAAAAGCAATGGAAATCAGTTATGCAGAGGTGTGGCCTGGCTGGATGCACATTCTGCAAAAATGTTCTCACTGCTTTGTAGAGAGTGGATGGGAAACAGGCTGGCAAGGCTACGGGAAGCTTGCTTAGAATGCTCCCCCTTCCCACCAGAGAGAGAAGAAAAGGAGTTTGATCCAGGCTAGTGGCTGTGAGAATGGAGTAAGAAAATAGATCCAGGATATGGTAAACACAATGCAATCTGAGGATGGGGATAGGCTGCAAGGAACGGCTTAGAGAAGCTGGAGGAAGGAAGGAAGGAAGGAAAGGGGGAAGGGAGGGAGGGGGGAGGAATGGAGGAAGGAAAAGACGGAAGAAAGGAAGGAAGAAAGAAAGAAAGGAGAAAAGTAAGGAAGCAGGGAGGGGAGAAAGGAGGGAGGGAGGGAAGGAGGAAAGAAAGGAAGGTGGGAAGCAGGGAGGGAAGGAGAGAAGGACGAAGGAAGGAAGGAAAGAAGGAAGGAAGGAGGGATGGAAGGAAGGAAGGAAGGAGGGAGGGAAGGAAGAAGGGAGGGTAGGAAGGAAGGAGGGAGGGAAGGAAGGAAGGAGGGAGGGAAGGAAGGAAGGAGGGAGGGAAGGAAGGAGGGAGGGAAGGAAGGAAGGAACAAAGGAAGGAAGGAGAAAAGGAATAAAGGAAGGAAGAAAGAAAGAAAGGAGAAAAGTAAGGAAGCAGAGAGAGGAGAAAGGAGGGAGGGTGGGAAGGAGGAAAGAAAGGAAGATGGGAAGCAGGGAGGGAGGGAGAGAAGGAAGGATGAAGGAAGGAAGGAAAGAAGGAAGGAAGGAGGGAGAGAAGGAAGGAAGGAGGGAGGGAAGGAAGGAGGGAGGGAAGGAAGGAAGGAGGGAGGGAAGGAAGGAAGGAAGGAAAGAAGGAAGGAAGAAGGGAGGGAAGGAAGGAAGGAAGGAGGGAGGGAAGGAAGGTAGGAAGGAAGGAACAAAGGAACAAAGGAAGGAAGGAGAAAAGGAATAAAGGAAGGAAGGAGAGAAGGAGGGAAGGCACCACAATCTACTTTGCTGCAACTCCTACACATAAGTCCTGGTTGTTGTCATAGCTCTCTGGATCAATACTCAGCATTGCTTCCCCGTCTATAAAACAATGACCTCATAGCCACTCCTCCCACCAGCCTGCTCTTTTCCAAGCATCCTTTGTGACTTCCTTATGAAACATGCATTCACAGCCCTTTCCCAGTCCCAGTTTCCCACATTAAGCTGCAGTCCAAGGCTGGCATGATCCTCCAGATATCCATTCCATGGCAACCCACGTGAACCATATGTAACTGATTACGTGAGTACTACCTTTCACTACGGGATAACTGCATTTGCATTGGGGAATAAAGGTGTCTCAACATTTAAGTGGTAACATTTAAGGTGTGAGTTCCTGTCTTACTGATTAGATGCTCAGATTTCACCCAAGGCAAGATGAATAAGTCAACACAAGAACCATGGAGAATGGACCGTCTCCAAAAAGATAAAAGAGTGTGCAGCTAGGAGTGGTCTGCTCTCCTCTCTTCTTACCTCTGGATTTTGCATCCCATTCCAAAAACCATCTCATCTCACAATCGCAGGTCCATGGATTTCCCTGCAAGTAAAGATTCTCCAGAAGCGGCATGTTCTGAAGCATGCTGGCGGGAAGGGTTCTAATCATGTTCTCCGCTAGATAGAGGTGTCTTATGGTGGAGATTCTGAAATAATCCAGAAACGTGAATGTGGAGAAAGTGCTGGGGTGCAGCTGGTGGAGCAGATTTCCTTCCAAATGGAGCAGCCTCAGGGACATTAAGCCATTGAAAGCTTGCGGGTGGATAAACTCGATCTGGTTGTGGTCAATGTGCAGCCTCATTAAGTTAGAGAGACCCTGGAGGGCCTGTCCTGTGATCGCTCTCAGCTTGTTGTAGCTGAACTTGAAAACCTACAAGGACAGGGGAAAACAAAACGAAACAAAAGTATCCTGTTTATAGTTTAAAGAGCCACACCCCAAACAAACCAGTACAAGGGGCTGAGAGCAATGTCATGAAGCTGGCCTTTTAAGTAAAAAGTAGCCATTGTATTGATCGTTAAGGAGAATGGCATAGTTTCCATTCTTTATTACTGGTCCTACAGGATGCAATTAGTGATGCTTATAAAAGCTGTGGCTTTACCTGGAGAGAGCTGAGGTCTCTTAAAGCTCCGTCGGGGATGCTTGGGATCTCATTGCCGTGAATCATAAGTAGCTCCAACTTGGTCAGTCCTGCAAATGAGGTTTCTGACAGGGCCTGTATGCTATTAAACCTAAAGAATAGTAACAATAATAATTAAGAAAATAAATAGTAAATATTTAAGTCCCATATGGGAAACATTCCCTAGCCTGCCCAAGAGCAAAGTAGTAAAATGGTGAGTCTTTTTATTTATTTCTTAGAGACAATCTTACTCTGTCATCCAGGCTGGAGTGCAGTGGTGCAATCGTAGCTCACTGCAGCCTCCACCTCCCAGGCTCCAGCAATCCTCCTACCTCAGCCGCCCTAATAGCTGGAACTATAGGCACAGGCCACCATCCCCAGGCTGATTTTTTAATTTTTTTTTTTTTTTTTTTTTTTTTTTTTTTTTGTAGAGACAGGGCCTTGCTATGTGCCCAGGCTGGTCTGGAACTCCTGGCCTCATGTGATCCTCCTACCTGGATCTCCCAAAGTGCTGGGATTACAAGCATGAGCCACTGCAGCTGGCCATGAAACTGATTCTGAGGTTATAGGGGTGCCATTCCCAAAGACGTTTATCCCTTTGTTTCCCCTGTCTATCTCTGGGGTGAAGAAGAAAGTGACACATATTTATTTGTCTTCCTTCTGTTAAGGAACATTCACGGAGAACTTTGACTTGGAATATGCTAATGTGGTCAGGAGGGTATTTGATGTCCATCAATAGGATTTAGAATTCAACGTGAGGCTGTTCCACATGTCTGTTTCTTGGAAACTCTGTGCTGAAGTGGCAGTAACAAGGAGGGACACACAACTAGCAGGGGTGGGAAAATCCACAGCATTGGAATTCGCTTTGCATGTGGTAAGAAAGGAGAGAGCTCTGTGCTAATGGCCAATAGAAACATTGACCTCAGACATCAACACTCTTATTTCCCGTGGACAGGATGCTAGGTTTCTTTATTTTGTTTTTTCCCGTAACCTGTCCTCAAGGTGAGATTTTTTTGTTTTTAAGTTTTGGTTTTTTGTATTGCATATACAATTGTCAAGATGCGTTTTTGACCAATATAGAAATTTCTCTCTGCCATATTGGTAATAGCATAAACAATGCTTAAACTTGATCCCTGGATAAGCAATTTGAAAAGTGAATAGAGAAGCCTGCACACTGTTACCATAAATCACTGTTTCTGCTGAGATATAACACATCTAGCCTGATATCATTGATGGCTTCTCCTTATCACCTAAATAAAAGGAAACCAACTAGCAGAGAACACAGGTGAACAGCTCATGGCTAAATGCAACAGATGCTAGCATGGTCCAGTTTTCTCACACTCATCTGCGCCCAAAGCTGGACTACAATTCCGAAGGTGACAGGAACACCGGGTTCGGTGTAACTGCTCTAAGAACCCGCCTTAGGAAGCACCTTTCCGCTACAAAGTTTTCAGAGCAGGACATTTATAAGCTCTACCCTCAAAAACCAACCTCGATTGCTTCAAACTCTTCAAAGACTTCCTTTCATAACTGCATTCTTCTTTTTAAGACCAATTTATGCAAAGAAAACATCAGGTGGAATTAAGTGCATCCCACCTCATATTGAAATAGTGTTGTATGGATCAATGCGGTGTATGGGGAAATACAGTAAAAGTTGATCCTATTTCCTATTCATCATTGTGACTCATGCAGTTAATGAACAATCCATAAACAGTTTCTCTCTTCTTGATTACATGACATTTTCCACTCTTCTTTTTAGTGCATTACTCCAGTGTTCTGTCAGCTAATCTCTGCTTTATTTAACACTGGTGAGAGGTAAAATATTTAAAGAATCGGGCTCATAGTTACTTGTGCCCCTTATGAACATGCTTTGGATTCCATAGAAGGTGGGAGACTAGCTGGAATTGAGCCTGGTCCTCTTTGTATTACTTTTTGCCCTTTATCACCTAAACCCCACGAAGCAGGCTAATTTCCCACAGCAGGAACTGAGATTCAAGAAAGTTTCCAAGCCTGGCATGGAGGCTTATGCATGTATCCCAGCACTTTGGGAGGCTGAGGCAAGAGGATCACTTGAGCCCAGGAATTCAAGACCAGTCTGGGCAACATAGTGAGACCTCATTTCTACAAAAAGTACAAAAATTAGTTGGCTGTGGTGGTGCATGCCTGCGGTCCCAGCTACTCGGGAGGCTGAGGAAGGAAGACCACTTGAACCCAGGAGGTTGAGGCTGCAGAGAGCCAATTGTGCCACTGCACTCCAGCCTGGGCAACAGAGCAAAACCATGTCAAAAAAAAAAAAGTAAGAAAGAGAAAAAAAGAAACTTTCCAACCTTTTTGAGTAATAAGGAAAAAGGGGGTTAAACCATGAAATGTTCCATTCCAAAGTTTTTTTCCTATTACCTAGTGGTATGTTCGTCTTACTAAAACAAGATGGGAACTTAAATATTCCACAAACAAACACAGTAATAACAGCAGTGATGTCCCCCTTACAGAGAAGAGGAGACTCACAGAAGGCATTGAATGCATTGAAGAATACAGTGAGAGTAAAATCCAGGTATCTTGAGACCAAAGCTTCAACGTGCGCTAAGATGCTGTTAACTGAGGTGGGAGAAGCTATCAATATCTACTTGACATTCTATTTTATTTAGTGAGTTCAAATGTATATAATCACGGTGCAAAACTTCCCAGAAGATAGTGCTGCAAAGACAAGTGAAATTCAAGGGCATGAAGCTTTATTTCATGACGTTAAGGACCGTGAACCTCCTCAGTGGGCAAAATTCCAAGTAAGAGAAGAAAGGTGCATTTTTTGCAATTATGAGTTTAGCAGTTTCCCGCAGACTATAATAAAGGAGAAGGAAGGTGCTGACTACTGCAAGCTGGGTGGTGAATGGAGGTCCCAGTGTGTAGAGGTGACACCCTTAGAGGTGAGATACAACCGTTTAAGACAGAGTGTGGCTCTGTTGCCCAGGCCAGAGTGTGATGGCACAATCTTGACTCACTGCAACCTCTGTGTCTGGGGCTCAAGCCATCCTCCCAATTCAGCCTTCTTAGTAGCTGAAACCGCAGGCACCCGCCATCACACCTGTCTAATTTTTGTATTTTTAGTAGAGACAGGGTTTCACTATGTTGCCCAAGCTGATCTTAAGCTTCTGAGCTCAAGTGATCCACCTGCTTTGGCCTCCCAAAGTGCTGGGATTACAGGTGTCAGCCACCACACCCGGCCAGGCCTCGTGTTTTGAGGTCAGACACAGTTCACGTTACCTGCTAGCTATCCCAGAGAAGTGCCAAACTTTTGGGAAGCTCAAATTCTTCATTAGTAATGCTAATGAGGATTCTTTTTTCAGAGGGCCATGTGTGGGTTAAAGAATGTAACGTCTGTAGCCACTCAGACGTTGCCCCGTGTCAAGGACTGCTGCAGGGTTTACGGAGGAAATAGGCACAGCAAGGCACCGGGGAGATCAAAGGGAAAGTCACAGCCGTGCAAGACACAAAAAGAGGCAGGACGAGAATCTGCGCGTTAAAAACAGCAACTAAAATGTAGTTAGGCAGGGGAATAATGAGCAATATGCCATAGGAATAAAGACATTCAGTGAAAACATAAATATTCAGATGTTCCATAAAATGATACATACTATGAATAATGTAACAATCATACAAGAATCATAATATTCGTAAATACATCCATTCAGTGATTTTTCTCAGAGACACTCAAATGACCAATTTCAGACCTGATTTCAGCTGACTCCAGAGTAGAAATCTACCTGATACATTTCTAATTCCTTCTTTGTCACATTACCTTTCAAGGAACTTTGCACCGTAATTCCATATGGTTGAACTTACTAAATAAAACAGAGTGTCAAGTAAATATTGATAGCTTCACCCACCACAGTTAATGGTCTCTGAATACAAGGTGAAGCTTTGGTCTCGAGATACCTGTACTTAACAATAGTCACTGTGTATTCTTGGCTGTATTCAGAGTATTCCATGAGTCTCCTCTTGTCTATAATGGAGACATTATTATTGTTATTGCTGTGTTTGCAGGGTTTTTAAGTTCCTATCTTGGGGGTAAATGAAGTGTCAATCATGGATAATGAGCATCCTAAGTTGTCATTTTTATTTTTATTTCATTCATTCATTCATTTGAGATGGAGTCTTGCTCTGCTACCCAGACTGGAGTGTAGTGGCACAATCTTGGCTCATCGCAACCTCTGCCTCCAGGGTTCAAGCAATTCTCTAGCCTCAGCCTCCTAAGTAGCTGGGACTACAGGGGCAGCCACCACACCCTGCTAATTTTTGTATTTTTAGTAGAGATGAGGTTTCATCATGTTGGTGAGGCTGGTCTTGAACTCCCGACCTCAGATGATCCGCCCGCCTCGGCCTCCCCCAGTGCTGGGATTATAGGTGTGAGCCACTGCACCCGGCCACCATTTTTATTTTTAAGAGAATACCTTGTTTCTTCTTATGTAAGCAGAAGGACAGATGATCTAGCAGCCAAGAGAGGGCCAAGAAAGTCTTACAGGGTGGGTTTGCTGACGGCATCCTCAGAATTGGTCACAGGTTTCTGTTTGACTGAATTACCAACCATGAGGAATAATGCAATGCACATGAGTGAGAATCAAAGAGAGTCTAAACGTACATTTCAGAGACGCCGACTACAGAGTAGAAGTCTACCTGACACATTTTCTCACTCAATCTTTAAATCAACTTTCTGCGAAATCACTACGCAGTGGCAGTAATCACTGCTCAAGATGCACACCACAAAAAGGAATGAAGCTCTGACACAGGCTACAGTGTGGTGACCCTTGAAAGCTGTGGTTCACTAAAAGAACCCACTACAGGTCATCTATTGCAGTGGTTCCCAAATCCTGGGCCACAGACCAGTACTGGACAGGTTAGGAACCGAGCTGCACAGCACGAGGTGAGCGGGTGGGTGAGCCAGCAAAGCTTCATCTGTACCTGCAGCCGTTCCCCATCGCTGGCATTACCGCCTGAGCTCCACCTCCCGTCAGATCAGCGGTGGCATTAGATTCTTATAGAAGCACAACCCCTACTGTGAAGTGCAAGGAATCTAGGTTGTGCGCTCCTTCTGAGAATTTAGTGTTTGATGATCTGTCACTGTCTCCTTCACCTCCACATGGAACTGTCTAGTTGCAGGAGAATGAGCTCAGGGCTCCCATTGATTCTGCATTATGATGAGTTGTAGAATTATTTCATTATATATTACAGTGCAGTTATAATAGAAATAAAGTGCACAAAAACGTAATTCGCTTCAATCATCCCCAAACCACTCCCCTCCCTGTCTGTGGAAAAATTATTTTCCATGAAACTGGATCCTGGTGCCAGAAAGGTTGAGGGCCACTAATCTATTGTATAATTCCATGTATATGAAATGTTCAGAATAGTCAAATTCGTAGAAACAGAAAACAAAGCGGTGGTTCCCAAAGGCTGGTGGAGGAGAGGGAGTGGAGAATGACTGCTTAACCCATATGAGGTCTCCTTTTGGGATGGTGAAAATGTTTCTAACAAGATAGAGATAATGGATACACAGTAGTATGAAGGTACTAAATGGCACTGAATTGTAGAGCCTACAAGGGTGAATGCCATGTCATTTGAATTTTACTTTAAAAAATTGCATAAACATTGTATAGGTCAGCTTTGTATGTGCCTTCAGGATTAGCTGACTCTGAAAACAAGCTTAATTCTTTTAGAGATGTAGACATAAAAGGAAAAATAAGGCAGGTTCTGTTTGAACTTCCCTCAACATAAAGCAATGTCTGCTACAGATTCCACGTGCATGGATTCATTCTGCAATGCAGTTGCAGCTATAATTTGAGTTTTATGTGTCTGCAGGTTACTATTCTTGGTGGGTCAATAAAATAGGCAAGGGCTCACCTCTCTTAGCAAGAAGGATGACTAGAAAGGTAAAAATAATAAAAACGATCATTTCAGGCAGTTGTAAATTTCATAAGGAAATAATTAAAGGACAGGAAGGAGAGTAGAAGGGGTTTGATGGACCAATGTCTAGGGCAGGGCTCTCTGGGGAGCTGAGATTTGAAGTAGGGCTTAAGCAACAAAGGGGTGTGACCGTGTACACCTACACCTGTCTTGGGACAAGGCATTCGCAGTGTAGGAAGACACCCAGAGATTTTCATTGTTTTATGCAAAAGCCCATTGTTTCGTTTGTTATCCCTAATTAGGAACACTTGGTTTGGGTGCCATGTCAGTGTTTCACTCCATTATTGCTTGACTTACAGTTCATTCACTTTCTTAACTCTCTGCTCCAAGATGCCTCCTTTTATTTCCAGAGATTCATTCTTGGTCCACTTGGGCATGTCCTCATCATTTTAGAAGAATATTCCATGGCGGACAATTAGTTAGCTCTCTGGTATTTCGCTGTTTGCCATAAAGTTCAGAGTTATTGGTCATCTTTCTGTTCCTTAGACTCACCGAGCTTGCACGCTTTATGGCACGGTCATTGATTTGTTCTCTATAGAGATGCTGCTCAACATCCTGTAATGCACAGGATGGCCCCCGCAACCCAGACTGATTCAGTCCTAAACATCAAGATTGCAGAAATTTGGAAACCTTACCTTAGTATGTGCAACTTTGTCTGTCTATCTGTCTCTCTTTCTCTCTGTCTGTATCTACCTACCTACCTACCTATCATCTATCAATCTATCTATAATCCTATCATCTATCAAGCATCTATCTGCTATCTATCATCTCTATATCAACCACATATCTATTCACCCATCATATCTATGTATCATCTATGTATGTATCTATAGCTACTTCATCTATCTATCATCCTGTCATCTACCTACCAACATACCTACCTTTCATCTGTCTCCATCATCTATCAGTCTATCATCCTATAATTCTATCATCTATTCATTATCTATATATCATCATGTATCTATTCATCCATCACATCTATCTATTTATCTATCATCTATTATTTTTTCATCCATGGCATCTATCTATCTAATATTTATGTATCATCACAGAACATTTCCAAATGTAGTTAGAGAAAGAGCAGGCATTGCTGAGTGGTGGGAGTGAAAATGAGGACAAACTTGGGGAAAGAACTTCTGCTCAGAGGGGAGCAAGAGGGTGTATTCCCTCATTTGCTGGATGGCAAAGGCTGGGAGAGACACGTGTTGGGGAAAGAATTCAAAGCTGTATTTGCCATGGGATGTGTGAGAATTTTGTGAGAATCTAAGGGGAGAAGAGGGCTCAAGACCAAGATGGAGACCCACCATGCACATTCAGGGGAGACTGGCCAACTGACCAATGGAATAGACGCCTGGGAGTAAATAATATCACCTGAACGGAGCCCAGAAGAAGGAGGCAGATCTTCAGTCAGAGGAGATAGGGTTCTGAGGGTCAGTCTCTGAAATGGGTGAGAAACAGCTGGATATTCCTCAGCACATATTACTTCAAGGGTGTGCTATATTCTCCTTCCATAGTTGTGGTCACCAAAAAGGTCTCCAGATGTCACCAAATGTTCTCCAGGAGCAAACTCATCCATTGTTGATAACTACTGTCATAGATAGATGATAGATAGATGCATAGACAGATAGATAGATAGATAGATTAGATGAGATAGGCAGATATAGATAGTGCATGGATACATAGATAATATATTGGTAGATAGATTGATAGATAATAGAGATAGATGATAGGTACATAGATGACAGAATGGATAGATAACAGATATTGATTGATAGAGATGATAGGTAGGTAAATAGATTATTCATAAATAGATGACAGAATAGGTAGATTGATTAATAGATGATAGATCAATAGATGATGATAGAGATAGATGATAGGTGATAGGCAGACAGACGACACATAGATAGATCGATAGATAGATGATAGGTAGGTAGAGAGATAGATTGATGATAGAGATAGATGATAGGTAGATAGACAGGTAATAGGCAGACACATGACAGATAGATGGATAGATAGATAGACAGATAGATGGATAGATATTGAGAAAAGCAGAGTGGCTCAAACGAAAGCCATGGCTAGCTGAATGTCAAACTTAACCTGAGAATTTTGGTGACAACTATCAAGGTGGAGAAGAAGGGAAAACAGGAATAAAGGATCAGTACTGGTTGATTTCCCTTCACATCTCAATAAATCCCCCTGTTTGGGAAGGCACTCAAAGTCTGGGATGGGCTCCACATCAGCTCAGAAACCTGTCTGACTCTGTCATCCTCCCCTGCTTGCTTTAAGGGGCATTAGACAGCTTGCAGATGCAGGTGCCAAGGTTGCCAGATGTCAGAATGGGGCGGATATTCCAGGACAGAAGCCCAGGGAATCACTTGAGTAACCCCTCTCAGAAGATTTTTGCATCCTTCTAAAAATCAGCAGAGTCAAGGAAATTAGCACAACACTCAGGAAACAGAATCTAACTGGAGACTGAGAAGACCCTGCATAAAGTGTGGTCGTGTGGCTTATTAGTCCCTTGGTTTATATTCCAGACTATCTTCATCACCTATTGATTGGCAATCACTGAATATATAACCAACTCTGTGAAATGTTTATGGCAGACAATATTTGAAAAATTATGTCATAGGTTCCCGTTAGTATCACAAGGCAGAACTTAAAATAAAATAGGCAAGTATGGCATTGTTGAAGTCGCAGAAAGACATCATCAAAACCAGTCATTTAATCAAGGGAAAAAATATTTAAGAGTCTGAAAATCTATCTCTAGGTGGATACTATGTTGTTGGTTCCTAAAAAAAATATTTGGAAAACAATTTTCAGAAATGCTTTTAGTTTGTCCAAGCAGGAAACAGCAGTGCTGACAGAGAACCCTAAAAACAGCTGTGTGGGAATAGAAGGTTTCATTAACACTTGACCAACAATTTCTCATTCATTGAGAGTCTTATATTCTCTCCAGACTGCTAAAACACAAATCAATCCCTGAGTCTTATCTGTTAGACATTGCCTTTGCTTCAGTATTTTTCCCCAACAAAATGCAAGATGCCAGACTCATTGCCTAATTTGAGATTGATTTTTCTGAAACAATGTTACTATGATATTATTAGTGACTTTTCAAGTAGTATATTAATTCATGTTACAAATTAAACCAGATGGAAGTAATAGATGTTGATGCAGTGAAGTGATTCTCTGGAGTTTTTTAATTTTTCTTTTCTTTTTAATAATACCAAAAACTACCTCTAGAGATTACTGGCATCAATAGGAAAAAGAATCATTAACATGTTAGTATCTCTGTTTTATTCCCACGTTAAAGCCTTTAGGGCACTAAAATTCATTCTTTATTGTGAGTTGTTTAAAATGAAATCATCAGAAATGGTGTTGTAATTTAGAGGTTAGTTATGTTTTGCACTTACAAAGTACTTCAGTTTAAAAATAAATGGAAAGAAAAGCACCCAGAAACGGTATATAGATGCAAACAGCTTCAGAAGTAATAGTCTTATTGGTGCTGTAAGTCTCAAGCCATTAAACAAGTCATCTTCTCTTTGGGGAGGGTGTATGCAGAGACTGTCACCACCCTCATTTCCAGCCTGACATCCCCCTTCCCAACACACAACACACACACACAAACCTGCTGTGCACCAAGCACCTCAAAAAAAACATATTCTGCCTCAGCCCCATGCTTTTCAGAGGGCTCCACGAAGGCCTGGCTGATGGTACCCTGAGCTTGGGACCTGCCAAGGTGCTGGGTTTGAGAGATGAGGTGGCTAATCCCAGCAAGTGGGACCATGTCTTAAAATGGTTCACATATAAAAAACAATTCCTAGACAGAGCCATTTTGTACACCAAGGGTAGAAGAAAAAGAAGTTATAGTTAAAGCTCCACTTTCTGCTCTGCAATATCACATGTGCCATCCCCCAGGATTCAAATGGGCTTCAGCAGATACAGAACCAACCCAAATGCCCATCAGTGATAGACTGGATAAAGAAAATGTGGTACATATACACCATGGAATACTATGCAGCCATAAAAAGGAATGAGATCTTGTCCTTTGCATGCATGAAGCTGGAAGCTATCATCCTCAGTGAACTAACGCAAGAACAGAAAACCAAACACCACGTGTTGTCACTCATAAGTGGGAGCTGAACAATGAGAACACATGGACCAGGGAGGGGAGCATCACACACCGGGGCCTGTTGCAGGGTGAGGGGTGAGGAGAGGGAACTTAGAGGATGGCTCAACAGGTGCAGCAAACCAACATGGCACACATATACTTATGTAACAAATCTGCACGTTCCGCACGTGTATCTTGGAACTTAAAGTAAAATTTTAAAAAAATAAATAATAAATAAGTAAATAAAACAAATGGGCTTTAGCACCTCTTTCCTTTTTCTTATGCCCATTACACAAGATTGTAAAAAGGGAAGCTGGCTTATGTGTTACTATTCCCTCCTCTGGCAATGCCAAGCTGTTTTCCCCAATGAGCTATCATCGTTGTGGTTGGATGTTCAGATGGTCAACTCATAAAGTCTACTAGCATTTCATTGAGAAATCTGTTTAATGGACTTTTGCCATGGGTTAGGGAAATTTTCATCTTATGATCTCAACGTTTCATTCTCTTCTTCTACCACAGTCAATAGAGGAGAATTTGTTTTTTAACTTTGTTCTAAAAGATGTCCAAGTACATTTACATTTATTTTTCATTGACTCAAATCTGGCCATTTTATTTTTACTAAAACGTCTCCACGGTGGATACTTCTCAAACACTAATTTAATCAGTTGTTCTGTGGGTAGATGCTAGAAAGTAGCTAATACATTTTGTTGAAGAACTCCAAATCATTGCTGACTATTAAAATTGCAGTTGAGTACTTGTAGTTCATAGCAACTAACACTTATGTCCCCAAAACATTGTATGTATAAAATGAAACCAATATATTAAAATTCTATCTGGCATACCATGCCAAAATATGTTTTTAAAAAGATGCTGATATTTTTAATAGGCAAAATCTGCAGGAACTCTTTTATTGCTTCAAAGTCACAACTCTGTCATCTACATGACTTATAAAATGGCACAGATGTTCTGCTTATTGTTTTTATTATTCTCAAATTGTTGCTGAAGTCTATGTAAATCATCTTCATATGTTAGCGTGTGTGTCTCATGCATTCACCTCTACGATGTATTAAATAAATGCTGTCAAGGGAATTTCTCAACAAACTCTAAAGTTGTTCATGTTGCTTGTTAATAGACCTTACAGCAGTGGCAGCTGATGGATATATTCAGGTAACCATACAAAAAGCTGCGTTTAGCAGAGCTAAAACTTTTCCTCTCTATTTTGCCCATCTGCAGCTGCAGAATTCTCAACAGAGCCACACAGAGGAAATGCACATATGAAGTTAAGTAAATGCACATACACACATGCAAAACCAGATCAAGACGCACGCACTGACATTGAGATGGTTCAGGAAGAAGGTGGTACAAACCCCAGATTGATTCTTTCCACGTGTTTAGCAATGCCGGCGGGCACGGAAGCCAGGGAACGGAACGTGCAGTGGACCTCGCTGGGGACGTAGCAGGCACAAGGATGCGGGCAGGCCAGCGCCGCTCCCGGATGGCCCCAAAGCAGGATCAGCACCACGGAGAGGGCCCCCCAGTGCGCCCGCGTGGGCATCTTGTCGGGGTGCCTGATCCTCGGATACCTGGGGTAGAACAATGACACGAGATGCTCTTATTCACAGGTAGCACCGACTTACTGTGGGCAATTTTTAAATTTGAATTGTGCATCATGGTTCCAAGCTTCCCAGGATTTCACACGATGTGTCGTAGTGACTCTTAAACGGTGGGAAATGAGAAAGACGAAACTTACGGGTTTTTCTAAACTTTTCACCATTCACCTAAATCATGACTATAGAATATAGTCTTGATTCTTGACTTGGCTACTATGATTTGGAAGTCTGTCCTGCACTCTGTAATTGTGGGTATGAAATGGGAGGGGGGGGACAAGAAAAGAGAAGTTTACATTTACGTTTCCACAATAAAAGAAATAATAAAATGTGTTTCTTCCTCCGACGACGAGACTGAGATATTATATATTGTATATGTTTGAATTTAAAACTTTCCAAGAAAAGTGTTTATTCATATTTTTTCCTTTAATTATATTCCTCAACCCTTTAATTCTAGCTTCTTGAAGAGCTTAAAGAGGTATTTGCTAGAAAGAGATTCATCCTGTTATTTCAGGGTCTATTTACTATCCTTATTATTATTATGATTTTTGCCTTGGAAAAGGCAGGGAGTTTTTTTGATGATACAGAGTTGCTGTTAATCGGGGAGAAAGTTTGGGTGGACCTCTGATCATTCAATAACAGGACGGGACTGCTTGTGAAATATATTCGGGCAAACAGAAAAAAAATGAAGTCACTTAAAAAATGGAAAAGCCCGGGTAAATGCTAGATTGCATCAGCTACTTCATTTAGAATGGCGGTGATCATTTTCTTAGTGCCCTGGAAATGCCTATGTCATCTAACATTTTTGTCATCTCTTGGAGTTCACTTAAAAATAGTGACACACATGGAAAGTTAATAGGGATACACAACAAACGCGCGCCTGCCCATTCGCCCAGGTTCTGAACGATCGCCAACTGCTGATTAAAAATTCTAAAACCCTTCCTGGAAGAAAGGAGCATCCCAAACCTGTAGCTTTCCCTGCCTTTAAGTGACCTAGAAAAGGTTATTCTCTTAAGCCCGTGGGAGCGTCTCCCAGCAGCTGCCCATGAAGAACTGATGGTGCACAGGTAGCTCTGCAAAAAAGCAAGTCCGGGCTCTGCCTCTGGGCGCTGGAACAAACCGGCTTTTGCAGCTCTGCAAAAGTCCTCGGAGTTTCCTCTCTCGCCAGAGCCGGGGCTTTCCCCGCCCCTGCCTGAGAGCCCGACCTCCGCGCTGGGCTGGTTCCAAGGGCAGCCGCGCCAGTCCCCAGCGTCCTGTGCCTACGGGCGGACCTGGCCCGGGCGTTCCAGGGGAGTCCTCAGTCCCCGCTTCCTGTCCGGCCTCCCACCCAGGCACCAACCTCCCAGGAGACCCAGGAAACTCGCCCCCAGACAACCCTAATCCCGGGGATGCGGGGTCAGGTCTCTCTGCGGTGGAGAAAGCGGCCCAGCGCCAGCTAGGCCGCCGGAGAAGGTCTGCGAACCCCTCCGGGAAGCGCGGGTGGGGGCCTGAGGCCGTCTGCTTTCTTCTTGGCCCAGGACGGACAACCTGGAGTGGCCAGGCCGGCGGCCCTGAGCCCTGGCCGGCTTCCAGAGTCCGATGGGTCGCGTCGAGCTGGCTGCGGGGTGAATTACGCGCTTTCCCGGAAAGCGGCTGGGGTGGCCCCATGAGTCCCTGCCGCTCTTGACTGGGATGTGAAACCCCTTCTATCTGCGGTGATGACTTAACCGCTTTTTTTCTTTTCTTTTTTCTTTTTTTTTTTTTTTTTTTCACGTCTCAGATCACTCTGGGAGTTGGGTTGTCCCCCTTCCAGGGAAAGCCTGGATAAGAGGAGGAGGAAAGAGGTGGGGAAGGAGGGGAGCGGGGGAAACAGAGGAGGGAGAGGAGACTTGAAGTAACCACAGCCTGAGCAACTTGGAAAGAGGCCCCTCAAAGTGTCCTTTCCCCCACCGATTGCAAGAGCAGAGTGGGCTTAGGAGTTCCGTTGGCAGCATTCTAGACACGAGGGATGGAGGGGTTGAAGGTCGCCAGCGAGAGCGAAGGAAGGGGGGCGCGTTGGGGAAAGGAAGGCAAGACGGCGTGGGAAGTCTGGGCTTAATTAGACCTATTCAGTGCATCCTCCTTCAAGATGCAGCTCTCCTCCCTAACTGATCCTTAGCTACTTAAAATCGCAGGAATTCAGGTATCCTATTTCTTAACTACTTCGAACAGTGCTGGGGAACAGAGCAATCTGCCTGCAGGCCCTTTACCCCCAGTTTTTCCCTTGGGTGTCTCTCAAATCCCTTCACCCCCTGCAGGCAGACACAGTAGCCCTCGGGCACCCTGGCCACCCTCGGTCCTCACCTGTCCTTGGGAAGCCGCCGCACGCGGGATCGGTGCGCCCAGATCATCCACCGAGCCGGGGCGCGCGAGTCACGGCCGGGAGTCCGCCGGGACCATGCCCTTCCCGGGGCCGGGGGCGAGGCAGCTCGGCTTCCCAGAGCGGCACAGCGAGCGGGCGCCCTTTTATTCCCGGCGCCGCGAGGCTTCCCCAAGTCCACGCCTCGGCACACCCCCACCCTGCCCCACCCCGGGGAGACGGGGCGCGGGCCGGAGCCAAGGGACCCTGGCCTCGCCGCTCTGCGCTCAGCCTTCCTCTCGCGTCTTCATCGCGCCCGGGACCGGGTGGGCATGCCTCGCCCACTCCTGCTGCAAGAACCGCAAGGGCTCGGGGAAGGAGTGCTCTTTGTCAGAGAGAAGTCCAGGGACCCAGGAGGGAAGGGCGAGATGCCGGGAGCGCGGTGGGAGCCGCAGCACAGAGTCCGGGCTTGGAGAGCGCCTAAGCAGCGCTGCAAAGGTTTCCGTTCCTTTCAGGGGAGAGACAAGGGGCAGGGTGTGCGCTTCTCCGGGCCGGACGGCGTTTTCTCTGGCAGCTCTTCCCAGCCCGTGTGCAGGCAGGAGCGGGCTGGCCCCGCCGGCATCCAGCGAGCTGCAGGCCTGGTTGCAACGTGAGAGCCGCCGCCACGCCCTCCCGCCACTCCAGGACTCCCGGGCGCCCGCCTTCCTCCCGCTGCCAGAGAGTTCCTGCCAGAAAGGTGGAACGGGCTCCCCTCCGGCGTGGGGAGTCTTCGAGGGGCAGGGCGAGGGCTGGGAAGTTCGGAGAGTCTGATGGTATTGGCGGGGGTGGGGGGTGGGGGGTAGGGAAGCGACCTGGGGACAAGGCAAAAAGGAGAGAGTGCGGAGGGGAGGTCCTATTCCAGGAGGCAGAGGAGGAGGAGGAGGCTGTATGGCTTCCTGGAGAAGTCAGACCTGGGAATGGTGGGGAGAGGTCAGGCGAGGATCTTCACTCAGCAGAGCCCACGTGGGGCAAAAACATGGAGCTCAGACGGGTGTGCAGGGCCTGGAAAGGCACCTTGGCACCAGCTTGTTGCAGGGTGCACCCACGACTGCTTTTCGCCCTTCCTCTGGTTAGCCGCATTCCTCTTTCGGAACCAGCATTTTGACCTCACGTCCTCAGGGCCAGTGTTTGCCTGTTGTGTTCTTTGATCTACAAAAGACTTCTGTGAGTATAAACACAATTATTTTCCAAACTCAATGGTACCACTTCGTTGTACAACCAATCCTGTCTGCCGAGATGCCTCGGGAGCCCTCTGATGACCTGCGGCTTTTATTTATTTATTTGACATGGTGTCTCACTCTGTTGCCCAGGCTGGAATGCCAGTGGTGCAATCTCGGCTCACTGTAACCTCCGCCTCCGAGGCTCAAGCGACTCTCCCACCTCAGTCCCCCATGTAGCTGTGACTACAGGAGTGCGCCACCACGCCCGGCTAGTTTTTGTACTTTTTTTTTTTTTTTTGTACAGACAGGGTCTCACTATATTGCTCAGGCTGGACTCGAACTCCTAGCCTCAAGTAAGTGATCCACCCACCTCGGCCTCCCAGAGGGCTGGGATTACAGGCGTGAGCCACCGCACCCAGCAGGCACACAATTTTTAAAAGGCAATGCCTGGAGAAAGTATAATTGAGAAGTGCCTGTGCTTTAGATTCAGATGTCCTGCCCTACATCCGGGACTTTGTCAGGGGCTGTCAGGAGGAAGGAAAGAATAAGCCTAAGAAATAAAATGCTTTCCCTGCCAGAAGCGTGGACCATCTTAGTTCCTCGTAAGGAACACAGCCTCTGGGAATTCCTCACCACCTGCGGTGGCTTACACAGAGTTGATAGTCAGGAAACACGGGTTCATACGTAAGAATTCACTCCTTCTCTAGCTGTAGTTTTCAGTGTGTGTTGACATAGTTCCAGGGATTAGTCGAATAATGCCTTTAGGTAGCCTCTTTCTGGGCATGTCCCAGAGCCATTGATTAAATTACAAAACAAAACAAAAAACAACTGTCTCCTCAATATCTCTTACCTTGTCTGGTAAACTAGAAACTCAGGCCGTCCTTGCCTTCTGTCTCTCCTTCATGTCTTCCTTGTAGCAACTGGTTGCCGAGTTTAGAGACTGATGCTTAAGAATCTCTGGGCCCAGTGTGCTCTTCTTTCTGCGCTGTCACTGCAGTTGCATGAGTATGTCTTAGATTTTGACAACTTCTTCCTCCACCAACTCCGTCTTCATTCATCCCTTCCAGCCCGTCACTGAGACTTACAGGGCTGCCATCATCTTCAAAGCCAAGGCTGAAGTTTTCCATGGGTGGCCTGTGCCACGCCCTGTGCTTCCCAGCCTGTCTCTGGGATCTTCCTTTCGCTAGCAGGTCTGGCTTGTCAAGAACAAGTAGCACATCCCTAATTTTTGCTGGTAGTGGTGGTTCATGTCACTGTTTTGACAAACTTCTCCTCAATCTCCACTGTGTAGCATTTCCTTACCTCCGTGCCCATTGCTAATGTGGGCTTTTCCTGAGTTGTGGGCAGTCACTCACCTTTTCATGCCGTCATAGCCTCTTGACACCTAGAGTATAGCACAGAGCTTGGCATACGCTAGGTGTTCGAATGAATGAATGAACGTGTACGTGACTGAGGTTGACTTCTATTAAGAAATGTCTAGATTTGCCCAGGCACAGTGGCTCATGCCTATAATCCCAGCACTTTGGGAGGCCGAGGCAGGAGGATTGCTTGAGTCCAGGAGTTTGAGACTAGCCTACGCAACATGGCAAAATCCTATCTCTACAAAAAAAAATACAAAAATTAGCCAGGCATGGTGGTATATGCCTGTAGTTCCAGCTATTTAGTGGGGGCTGATATGGGAGAATCACTTGAGCCTGAGAGGCAGAGTTTGCAGTGAGCCAAGATCGCACCACTGCACTCCAGCCAGAGTGACAGAGCAAGACTCTGCCTCAAAAAAAAAAAACAAAAAAGTCTGGATTTCCCTGCAGTTTATACTAGTTTATCCAGAGGGATTATTATTGGCACACTTAATAGATAATATCTATTAATACCTCTATATACTTGTGCTACCTGGACAATCTGCACCCAAAAAATGGTTTCTCGAAGTGTGGCTAAAGGCACAGGTTTACTGAAATTAGATGGGTAACTCAAACATAATGGTTTCAATTCCTTACAAATGTGAAGTAAGTAAAATGTCAAGTCAACTAATTCAATTCTGCTTTGAAAATCTCGCGCACGGGATGAGGGGGAGTGAGCAGTGGAAAGAAACCGCTGAATGGGTGCAGGGTTTTAGCAACAGAAACATTTTGGAACTACATGCAGATGATGGTTGCACAACATGGAGAATGTACGAAGTGCCATTCCATTGTTACTTTAAGATGGTTTACTTCACCGTGTGAATTTCACCTCAGTCAATTATTTTTTAATTACACACATACTAATAAAAAGAAACACCTAGATTAGAAAAGCCTCAGGATGTCATTTGTACAATAAATCCACAAATAAAGGACTATGGAATCTCGTCATTCAGTCCTTTTTAAAACAAAATGCATATTTTGCTGCATTTAACAGAAAATATGTTTTTTTTGTTTGTTTTGACGTTTGTCCTGCTGACATTGCCTGCTTGCTTGGTGCTGTGTTCCTAGAGCAGGGTCCATGTTTTATTAATTGTTGAATCCCTTGAAGCACCAAGAGGGATCCTTAAATACAGGAGGTTTGGAGTACATGTCGGTTAAGTTAAAATCTTCTGTTTGCTAATCTGTGTGGAGGCTGAGGAGAATGATCAGATGAAGGGCAGAAGCTTCCTTCTGTAGCTCCAATGTAGTCCTTGGAGCTACAGAATGGACTTCAGGCAAAAGAATAATACTGAGCTCAGTGATTGAAAAAAGGTGGGAGCCTTCCTAGTAGCCAAATGCCATGGAACCTGACAGATTGCAGCTTGTTGCTGGGTGCGCCAGTGACTTTTACCAGCCACTGCTCTTCACTGTTCCTCTGGTTAACAGCATTTCTCTTCCTGAACCAGCTTTTTGACATGTCCTTATCATCAGCGTTGCCTGCTTTGTCTTTGATCTACAAAAGACATCTGTGAATATATATATATATATATATATATAAAGCTTGTTTTTTTTTTTACAAGCCTAATGGTACCATTTCCTTGTGCAACCAGTCCTGTCTGCTGAGATGCCCCGGGAGCAGGCTGATGGCATGCCAATTTTAAAAAATGAGACTTGGAAAAGACATGATTGAGGAGTGCCTGCTCTTCAAATTCAGTCCCCTAGACTCATGCATGCGGAGGGAAATCCAAACAGGTTTGCTAGCTCACTTCCCATCATCCAACCCTGACCCTCCATCGAGACCCCGTTTCCTCTAGAAATGTGGAGATAAGGAAACTTGGAGCCCAGGAGTCCCAGGAGGCCCTTACCATGGGGAAGCCATCATCCTTCCGTTGCCATTGTAAGATCTGTAAAATCCACTTTTCTTGCAAGGCTTGTGGGATGTCCTTTAACCAACAGCAGAGCAATCAGTGATTGAGTCAGACAGACAGTAGAGCTCAAACCACCACCTCCTCCTACTTGCTATTTCTTGGCCAGGAGGCCTAGAACACAATATTCTCCCTTCCTAAAACCAGATTTCTCAAGGGTACAGTAAGGGTAATTTTACCTCTTGGAGGTGTTGTAAAGACAGATTGCAGTGCTGTATAGAGAGAGCTGAACATACTACCTGCACCCCATCTGTAGTTAATATTTATATATAGGATCCAGTGAACCTACAGTCATTTATTTCAGCTTGATTGCTGTGTCTTTCATCTTTCTGTCCAGCTTTTACCCCAAGGCAGGGTCTCTGGAGGTGCATGAACTGCAGTTCCTGGAGGTTCTGATTTCAATGTGAAAATCTAATATTCTAAAGGACTCTGTGGATCACTATGTAATTTTCTTAACAGGAGTTGTAAAAGTAACTTTCTGAGTCACATGACTGCAAACCCCACTGCTTCCCAAACTCTGTAATCAGAAGGGCTGACCTAGTGAATACCCTTGGATGACTGGAGGGAAAAAAAAGTCTACACAGGAAATCTCTACTTCAAACTCATGGGCTTGCATAGCTCAGAAATCCCGGGGGCAGACTAATAGCTAGTGGGGTTGGATCTTTATTTGAGCAGAAACAGACTTTTAGGAATTTTCCATGGGAACTCGCCCTTATCTGTCTAGGGTAAACCTTAAATGGCAATACAGGCTACTGGCCACCTCGATGAAAATGAGAGGGTATTTTTGCTTCTCGTCCTCGTAGCACAGTGAGTAGGAATCCCCTGTTCTGTTGCATGTACTAAAATGCTTCCAGATTTTCTCAACAGTATACTTTAAAATAGAACAGCAGTGTGGAAAATAAGTAAATACAAGGAACATGGCAGAGAAGCCCTCTAGATCTCCTGAGCACAGTTGAGTTCTCTCTGCAAATTAGGCTGGAGAAAATTCTGCTTAGCATGGTGCACATCCACCTACAGAGAAAATACATCGTGGAGAAGTGAACTAGCCTGACCCGGCTTGGGCAGACATGCTGATGGGGATTTCTGGGCAAGATGAAAGCTGCTTTTCTGTTACTGTCTCTTACCGGGCCCAGCAGCACCCAGAATGATGGAACTCACAGACACAGGCTTCTCTGCTCTGGGTCCCTAAAATTTCACTTGGTAGAAAACCAACTACAAGAAGATGAGATCATGGAAGGTTAGCCCTTTCCTCCCCCACCCAGACCACACAGGCCAGTGAATTACAGACAGGGAAAGGCAAGGAAATGTCAGCAATTATTAATGAATCCCTTCAAAGACCTCAATCCTGGATGGGTAATTCGGCAGAAACCAAGACCCATCTCACTTTTTTTTTTCTTGAGATGGGGTCTCACTCTGTTGTCCAGGCTGGAGTGCAGTGATGCAATCTTGGCTCACTGCAACCTCTGCCTCCCGGGTTCAAGCGATTCTCCTGCCTCAGACTCCCGAGTAGCTAAGACTGCAGGTGCACACCACCACGCCCAACTAATTTTTGTATTTTTAGTGGAGACGGGGTTTCACCATATTGCCCATGCTGATCTCGAACTCCTGACCTCAGGTCAACCATCAGCCTCGCCCTCTCAAAGTGCTGGGATTACAGGTGTGAGCCACCACACTTGGCCCATCTCACTTTTCAAATAAAAAAGGCACAGGGTTTCTCCTTCAACATGAAACTATTCATTTCAGAAAGATATTCTACAAATGATGAATACTCAGAATTCTGGAGTTAACACCAAGAGGGAGCCCTAATGAAAGCTACGGACTTTGGGTGACTATGATGTCTCCATGCGGGTTCGTCCATTGTAACAAATGTCTCACTCTGCTGAGAGATATTGATAATGGAAGAGGGTGTGTGTGCGGGGGGGGAGGGACATATAAAAATTTCTGTAGGTTCTGCTCAATTTTGCAGCTTAGACTGCTCTAAAAATAAAGTCTAGTTTTAAAAATCTATATTTAAAGAGTCAAGACTTCTTTTTCCTCCAATCGGTTTTGGCTTACATTTTTGCTGACTTGTCTTCTTTCAGACAAGCTGCCTCTTGGAATAAAAACGAAATGGCTTCTAGGGGATTCCACATGGAAGCTTTCCTAGGAGCTTGTGAGGAAGAAGGAAAGCATGTCACTGAAACTAGTACTGAGCGCTGAAGGCTGGCGGAGGCCTTGCCCTCCAGTGGCATGGTCTAGAAATCTCCTGGGGCAGCGGTCCCTAACCTTTTTGGCACCAGGGACTGATTTTGTGGAAGACAATTTTTCCATGGAGCAGTATGGGGATAGGGCATATGGTTTCAGGATGATTCAAGCACATTACATTTATTGTGGACTTTATTTCTATTTTTATCCGATTGTAATATATAATGAAATAATTCTACAACTCACCATCATGTAGAATCCATGGGAGCCCTGTGCTGCTTCTGCTGCAGCTAGCTGGTCCCATCTGGGGGTGATGGGAAACAGTGACAGATCGTCAGGCATTAGATTCTCATAAGAAGCCGCCAACCTTGATCCCTCATATGTGCAGTTCACAATAGGGTTTCTGCTCCAATAAGAATCTCATGCTGCTGCTGAGCTGACAGGAGGTGGAGCTCAGGCTGTGATGTGAGTGATGGGGAGCGGCTGTGAAAACCGATGAAGCTTCACTCACTGGCCTGCTGCTCACCTCCCGCTCTGCAACCTGGTTTCTAACAGGCTGGTAGCACTCCATGACCCATGGGGTTGCAAACCCCTATTCTAGGACATTCTTCTTACATGTGGATGGATTCCAAGACCCATTTCACTTTTCAGAATAAAAATGGCAAATGACCTCTCCTTCAGCATGAAACTATCCATTTCAGAAAGGTGTCCTATACATGATGAATACTCAGAATTCTATAGGACACCACGTGAGGTGCGTTCCTTTGTGGTAAGATGTCTCTTTCATGAATTAGAAGAAGCGACCTTAGTTAACAGATCAGACGTGACTCACGGAGCAAGTTTTAAGTTGTTCTTAAAATAGGGAAGAGGAAATCAGCCCTTGTGCACAGTGACCTTTGATTCCTGGCATAATCATGAGATTGAAATATACTGAGATTTACTTGATTATAAATACAGGTGTGTGTTTTTAAGTGGGCATGCTTAGAGATACACTAAAAAGCAAACTAAATTCAAAAAAGCACTAACGTATTTTATAAAAGTATCCAAACACTTTGGAACATGGTCATTAAAGATATAAATAGAATTCTCTTATGAAGAAAGTGAAAGAAACAAATGGCCCAAAGCTATTAGAGAGCCTGGATGAGAAAATTAAGCTTCTAAATGTTGCCCTGAATACCTTACAAAAAAGAAAAAGGCAAAGAAAATATTTAGCTTAAACAGAAACTGTGTGGTTTGTTAATGATTCCTAATTAGCCTTCTAATGTGGGCACAATCTCTATGTGTTTACCAGGACTGCCACACAAACCACCACTAACTGAGTGTCTTAAAACACAGAAATTTATGCTCCCACAGTTCTGGAGTCCAGAAGTCTGAGATCAAGGTGTGGGCAGGGCTGCGTTCCCTCTGGAGGCTCTAGGGGAGGATGCTTACTGCCTCTCCCAGCTCCTGGGGGCTCCAGCATCCCTGGGCTTGTGGCCCCCTCACTCCACTCTCTGCCTCCATCTCCACATGCCCTTCTCCTCTGTGTCTGCATCATCTCCTCTTCTGTCTCTTGGAAGGACACCTGTCACTGCATTTAGGGTCGACTCTACTCCAGGGTGGTCTCATCTCAAGATCCTTAACTAAATATATTTACATCCTCTTTCCCAGAACCTGTGAAAGTGTTACCTTACATAGCAATAGGGAAATCAAAGTTGGAGGGAAAATTAAGCTCATCAGCTGATCCTAAAATAAGGAGATTATTCTGAATTATCCAAGTGGACCCCATGTAATTGCAAGGGCTCCTAAGAGGCAGAAATGGAGGTTAGAATGATGAGATATGAGACAGTCTCTGCTTGTTGCTGGGTTTGAAGATAAAGGAAGAAACCACATGCCAATGAATGCAGGCAGCCTCTAGGAGGTAAAAACTGCAAGGAAATGGCTTCTTTCCTGCAGCCTCCAGAAGGAGCCAACCTGGCTGACACTGTGAATTTAGCCCGAGGAGATTCATTTAGGACTTCTGATTTCCAATACTGCACGTGAATAAATTTGTGTTGTTTTCAGCCAGCATTTTTGGTATTTGTTTCAGCAGCCACGGGAACCTCATACAGAGCTCTGGCACAATCACGTTAAATCTCAAGGCATAGTCTCAACTCATCAATTAGAATGTTTGATGTCCAGGAGATGATTGGACTCTGATCTTCCCCAAGGCAACCCTTCTATGCCCTTCCTTCGTGTTAAGGTCTCTCCTTGGCTGCTGTCAGTTTCTGTTCTGACTTCTTGCTCATTCACTGTGGCTCTCACTTTGACTTATGTTGTTTCAACTATCTCTGTGGCTACAGAAATGAAAGGAAATACACACATAAGCGATCAGCTTGGAAGGACCCATTGACACATTGGATATGAGATTAAAGGTGATAGTTCTCAAATACCTGTTTAGGGAAAGGATAGGATGAGATTGGAATGTATTGATTTAGGGACTTTAGGGAGGAAGGAGGGATTTGGAGAGTGGGGTGAATGTCATGCGTGTTGAATTTGTGGTATGTCATGATTCCCAGCATGGGTTTTGGAGCCAAACTTTTGGGGTAAGACTCCCAGTTACGCCATTATCACAGGCCAGTAAATTGATCATACTGTGCCTCATTTTCTTCCTTGATGTACTGAGAATAATAATATAGTTATTATGATAATTAAGTGAGTTAATTTGTCTAAACCGCTTAACAGTCCCTGGCATAGTATAAGTCCTCAATACATGCTAGTGATCTCTATTATTATTATTAAATAGAAATAGCAATTTCTAGGCTGGGCATGGTGGCTCAAGCCTGTAATCCCCGTACTTTGGGAGACCAAGGTGGGCAGATCACTTGAGGTCAGGAGTTTGAGACCAGACTGGCCAACATGTTGAAACCTTGTCTCTACTAAAAATATAAAAATTAGCCTGGCATGGTGGCACATGCCTGTAGTCCCAGCTACTTGGGAGGCTGAGGAAGGAGAGTCACTTGAACCTGGGAAGCAGAGGTTGCTGTGAGCCAAGATTGTGCCACTGCACTCCAGCCTAGGTGACAGAGCAAGACTCTCGTTTAAAAAAAAAAAAAGGAAAAAGAAAAAAAGAAATAGCAATTTCTTATTGACATTCTGATGTAGGGGGTATGAAGCTGCTTGTAACAGAAATATTAAAACAAAAGGGGATTTTCAGTATTGACCTGGTGGCGATTGTGGGACTTCATAATTATGGGAGGACCTATGGTGACTGAATCTTGGGGCAGGAATGAAATTGTGCAGAAGAAGTCTGGAGAATGAGAAGAAAAAAGGTCCATGATGGTTTTCTGTTGGTGTTTCCATGCAAGGCCAAATGAAAGGGGACTTGAGACAGCTAAGGAGTCAGCAGGAAGAAGTAAGGTCACATTTCACCATGGGAGCCAAGTGTAAAGGAATTTCAAGAAGTGAATTGACTTTGTCAAATGCAATAGAACATCCAGAAAGCTAAAAAGGAAAGATTTAAGAAAACCGCTTTTGTTACTATATAACTTCTACTGTACCTTATAACTACGAGCAACATTTGGACATAGGCAAAACTATTTTTTCCATTAATGTTAATCTGTTTTAGAAAACTCAGGGATTTTGTTTATTTATCTTTTAGTCTCTTAGGTATGGTATAGTATTCAATGGAAATACAGTGGCATGGTATTCTCTTCTTAATGATTTTCATTTCTATCTCAAAGCTTGGGGGCAGAAGGCAGGAAATTGCTTTGCCTTTGGAAATATTAATTTTGCATAGATTTGGAAATATTTTGTGATCAAGTTCACTTTAGACACAGTACCTTCTGATGCCTTCTGCTGGATTACAAAGCTAGGCTTCTAGTAACCTCTGTAAAAAGTGGTTGACATCGTTCAACTAGTGGGAATACCCCTGCATCGTGCAAAGTTGGCTTTAAAGGAATAAATACCATTTGTGCTTGGATTTGATGGCACTCTGAAGACCATATGCAGAGCCGAGGTTGCAAAAGAGCAGCGAGCCATGTGACTGCTGAGCTAGCTCTTTATAACAGTGCCCATGATCTGCTAATACATGTTTTGGGTGATGACAAACTCATTACAAAGTACAATGCCAAGGTTCTTCCCAGTTGTCTGTCTGTCTATCTATCTATCTATCTATCTATCTATCTGAGACAGTCTCATTTTGTTGCCCTGGCTGGAATGTCATGGTACAAACATGGCTTACTGTAGCCTCAACCTCCCAGGCTCAGGCAATCCTCCTGCCTCAGCCTCCTAAGTAGCTAGAACTACAGGTGTGAGCCATCACACCTGACTAATTTTTGTTTTTTGTTTTTTGGGTTTTTTTTTGTATAGATAATGTTTTGCCATGTTGCCCAGGCTGGCGTTGAACTCCTGGGCTAGAGAGATCCACCCACCTCAGCCTCCCAAAGTGCTGGGATTACAGGTGGATTACAGGTGTGAGTCACCACGCCCTACCACAGATTTATATTTTTAATGTTGTTTTATATGTGTGTATGTGTGTGCGCGCTCTTGTGTATGTGTGTATACATAAATATAATATTATATATTAATAAAATTTGAAATTTAACTATTATAAAACTTACCATTTTAAGTATACATTTCAGGGGCTTTAAGGACATTTTCATGATTGTGTAAGCATCACCACCATCCATCCCCAGAATTCTTCCACCTTCTTCACTGAAACTCTGTCTGCATTAAACACTACCTCCTCATTCCCCTTCCTGGAACCCCCATTCTACTTTCTCTATGACTTTGACTATTCTGGTTACTTCATATAAATAGAATCATGCACTATTTGTGTGTGTGTGTGTGTGTGTGTGTGTGTGTGTGTGTTTTCTGAAACAAGATCTTAGTCTGTTGCCCAGGCTGGGATGCAGTGATGTGATCATAGCTCACTGCAGCCTCAACCTCCTGCACTCAAGCGATCTTCCTGCCTCAGCCTCCCAAGTAGCTGGGATCACAGGCATGGACTACCACACCCAGCTAATTTTGTTGTTTTTTGTAAAGATGGGGTCTCACTCTGTTGCCCAGACTAGTGTCGAACTCCTGGTCTCAAGCCATCCTCTCACCTTGACCTCCCAATGTGCTGGGATTGTAGGCATGAGCCACTGCACCCAACCACTATTTGTTTTTTTGCATCTGGTCTATTTTACATAGCATAACGTCTTTCAAGTTTATTCATGTTGTATTACTTGCTAGAATTTCCTTCCTTTTAAAGGCTGAATAATATTCCTTTTATGTATATCACACATTTCCTGTTTGCCCATTTTTTTGGAGAGACAGGGTTTCACCACATTGAAATTCATCTGTTGATGGACACCTGGGTAGCTTCTGCCTTTTGGCTATGGAGAATGATGCTGCTATGAACATGACTGTTCAGTCTACTCCACATGTATTTCAAGGGGTAAAAAAGCCAGACGCTCACTAATACATTCCATAAACAGAGGATAAAGAAAGACATTTATCTACAAATTTAAAAAGAAAACTTTTACCAGCTTTAGACTTCTTACCAAAAAGACACAATATATCAGAAAGAATGAAGCAGAGTTTTCAAACATCTGAAGGAACATTATAATAAGCCAACCTAGAATTATAAACATGCATGTTTGCCGAAATTTGTATCACAACCATGCTTCCAGAAAAATAAAGTCCCAAGGACACACTCCTGGAAAAACAAAGAAAATCTGAGGAGAATAAAACAGAATAAAAAGAGCAGTAAAAATAATCAAGGATGCATTGAGAAATGTTCCGCTAGGCAACAGTCCTGGCAAGAGAGAGTTCCAGATCATAGTGCAAGGACCCAGGGCTCTGCACAGAACATCTTCATGTTTGAAATGAAGTGATGGTGATGTGTATTTTTCTGATGGATACCGGACTGGTGAAAAATAATTGGAAACTTTAAGAAAACAATAGCTGTGCAAAAATGTTGTAAATTGCATGGTCTATTGTAACTGCCTCTCTCCACTTTTTGAAAAATCTGTGTTCCTCAATCACAGTGACTGTCTCTTTACTAAAAGCAGTGGGTCTACCATCTGTCCTTATAACTGATGCGTGACTTGTGAGCTGACTCCCTGGATAGGCATGTGGTTTGCTGAAAGGCAGAACTGACACTTCCTAAATTACCAAATCCACTAGTCCTCTGGTAAGGAGCTAGAGGAAAGAAGGAAGAACCAACACATGAAGGCAAAGTTTTGTTTTGTTTTTATTATGTTTGTATTCTATTTTTATTACAAGGCAGAATATTTTACCCATGAGTTTTTTATTTTGAAAATTATTTGATAAGATTAATTATTAACGTTATCTTGTCTAATAATATTATAATTAATTATTCATATTATTTTATCTAATAATATTTTATCTAATGATATTAGATACGATTAAATTATTAAAAGATAATTGTTTATGATCAGTCTTTCCTTGTTTATTTCTCAGGCATAATCATTGTAAAGATAGGCATGAGTGTTATTCATTCATTATTTAAAATATTTTAAATGGCACACATCCATATGTATTAATACATGATTCACTATATATAAACATTCAGAGAAGTTAAAAGAAATTCCTAAAGGCCACTTCATGTTTAAGACTGGAAGAAAAGAGAGGAGATACACAAAGAGGTCTAGTATTGAATTCTTTTTTCTTTTTTTTTTTTTACTCTACGCATTTTTGGTTTTATACCAAAAGGGGATTTGTTTGGTTTAGAAAGAATGTCTTCTGATTTTTATGTGTAAAAGGACCACTGGATGTTTTATTGCCTTGACATTTAAACTTAAAGCCATTGCGGAATATGAGAATAACCTAGTTAAACTCCTGAAAACCCAGGGCACCTAGTACTTTGCATCTCCTGGTTTTTCTTTTTTCTTCTTTTACTTTGAAATAATCTCTTCTTTTCTTTTTTCTTTTTTTTTTATTTATTTATGAGACAGAGTCTTGCTCTGTTGCCCAGGCTGGAGTGCAGTGGCGCAATCTTGGCTCACTGCAACCTCTGGCCCTGGGTTCAAGCGATTCTCCTGCCTCAGTCTCCCGAGTAGCTAGGACTACAGGCGTGCGCAACCACACCCAGCTAATTTTTGTATTTTTGTATTTTTAGTAGAGACGGGTCTTCATCATATTGGTCAGGCTGGTCTTAAACTCCTGAACTTGTGATCTGCCGGCTTCGGCCTCCGAAAGTGCTGCGATTATAGGCATGAGACACCGCATCCGGCCAAAATCATCTTTCAAAAAGAAATATTACTCGTTTAAATAAAATGTGTCTGAAGTTTAGTAATTCCATGAGTTTCACCTTCTATTTTCAGTTAAAACTCATATAACATGAAATGGACTATTTTCACCATTTTGAAATGTATGATTCAGTGGTATTTAGAGCAGTGGTCCCCAACCTTTTTGGCGGCAGGCACTGAGGATGGTGGTGGCGGGGTTGTGAGGTTGGATTCAGGGTGATCTGAGTACATTATATTTATTGTGCACTTTATTTCTATTATTATTCCATCGTAATATATAAGGAAATAATTATACTGCCATAAAGTGGAATAGGTGGGAGCCCTGAGCTTGTTTTCCTGCAAGTAGACAGTCCCATCTGGGAGGATGGGAGGCAGTGACATAGCATTAGGCATTAGATTCTCATAAGGAGCATGCAACCTAGATCCCTCGCATGCGCAGCTCACATTAGAGTTTGCTCTCCTATGAGAATCTAATGCCACCGCTGATCTGACAGGAGGTGGAGCTCAGGTGGCAATGCGAACCATGGGGATTAGCTGTCAACACACATGAAGCTTTGCTCGCTCCCCTGCCGCTCACTCCCTGCTGTGTGCCCCGGTTCCTAACAAGCCACGGACGGGAGCCAGTCCATGGCCTAGGGGTTAGACATGCCCAATACACTGCATTCACAGTGTTGTGCAATTATCATCACTATCTAGTTCATAAGCAGTCACTCTCCATTCTCCTTTTCTCCTAGTCCCTGGAAACCACTTCTTTTCTGTTTTCTGTCCATAGATTTAGCTATTCTTGAAATTTAATGTAAATGGAATGATGCAGTATGTGGTGTTTTGTGACCAGCTTCATTTCCTGGGCATGGTGTTTTTAAGGTTCACACATATAGTAGCCTGTATTAGAGCTTCATTCCGGTTCATGAATGAATCATGTTTGACTGTACAAATTGAAAATATCAAACATATTTTGTTTATTCCTTGATCCTTGGGTGAATAGATAAAATTATATGTAACACTCTTTTTTTGTGAGACAGAGTCTCACTCTGTCACCCAGGCTGGAGTGCACTTGTCCCATCTCGGGTCACCACAACCTCCGCCTCCCAGGCTCAAGTGATTTCCCTGCCTCAGCCTCCTTAGTAGCTGGGACTATAGGCACGTGCCACCACGTCTGGTTAATTTTTTGTATTTTTAGTATATGTTGGTCAGGCTGGTGTAGAACTCATGACCTCAAGTGATCCTCCCGCCTCAGCCTCCCGAAGTGCTGGGATTACAGGCGTGAGCCACCATGCCCAGCCTGTAATGCTTTTTAGAGAAGAACCAAATATGTTAGCATCCATTTTCTATCTAGTGAAATAAGCACAGAATCTGCACATCATGAAATGGCCAGCTGTGAATATGACATGTTTCTCCAGGGGCGCATGATAGAAACCTTATCTAGCCACTTCTTATTTATTAACACTCAGCATACTCGATGTTTTTCTTAGTAGGTAAACTTATCTATCCATCCTCCACCTACCATCTATATTTCTATCAGTCTATAAATTGTCTATGTATCTCTATCTATGTGTCTAACTGTATCAGTTGTCTAACTCATCACCTATTGATTGTTTATCCTCTATCCCAGGGGTCCCCAGCCCCCAGGCCATGGAGTGGTACCAGTCAGTGGCCTGTTAGGAACTGACACACACAGCAGGAAGTGAGCAGCAGGTGAGAGCGAAGCTTCATCTGTATTGACAGCCACTCTCCATCGCTCACATTACCGCTTCAGCTCCGCCTCCTGTCGGATTAGAGGCCACATTGGATTCTCACAGGAGCAAGAACTCTATTGTGAACTGTGCATGAGAGGGATCTAGGTTGCATTGTGTGCTCCTTATGAGAATCTAATGCCTGATGATGTGTCACTGTCTACCATCACCCCCAGATGGGACCATCTAGTTGCAGGAAAACAAGATTAGGGCTCCACTGATTCTACATGATGGTGAGTTGTAGAATTATTGCATTCTATATTACAATGGAATCATAACAGAAATAAAGTGCACAACACATGTCATGCCCTTGAACCATCCTAAAACCACCTTCCCACCCAGTCCATGGAAAAATTGTCTTCCGTGAAACTGGTTCCTCGTGTCAAAAAGGTTGAGGACCTCTGGTCTATCCATCATCTATCATCTCTATCATCTTTCTATCTACTGTCTATCTTTATATCCACCTACCTATACTTGAGATAAGTTTAAACATTCATTTTCTATTAATTTCTTATAAAATATAGCCTTCTTCAAAAGTTAGCTTAGAATCATGAGTGTGATCTTTTTATAAATAGAATAAAATAATAATAAAGTACAGTTGTAATGAAATTCAGTCTAAATTCTTTAAAAAGTGACTTTATTGTAATTCATTCATTTATTTTTTTCTCTTGGCAAATGTGTAAGATTTTCCCAAAACACTATTAAACTTTTTGCATGTATGTATGTCTGGTTTTTGTTATTGTTGCTTGTGCTATATTGTGGGTAATCAAAGAACAAAAATATTTGTTTTATTCTCATCACACAGGCTTTATATAATTCTTGGGAACTAATTGATGAGTGAAATATTGGAGGTGTCCAGAAAAAGGGTGATTTCCAGTTATTTCTTTCAGTGAACCTTCAAAGTCTGCACAGTCTCCTGTTTCCTAGGAGGACAGGGTGTTAAGAAAAATAAAAAGCTTGACTTGAAAGTGCTTGTAGAATTTCAATACTGTGTTTGGTTGGCAGAAATAGTGTTTTAACAAGAGCACCATTTGCTTCTCTCTCACTTATAAGAATTCTGGAGGTGGAAAACCAGGGCTGGAGTTCTGGGATGTCGGCAGCTTCTTCCCTTAGCCTATGGACTCCCACAAAAGCTGCTGGCCAAGCACAGTGGCTCACGCATGTAATCCCAGCACTTTAGGAGGCCAACACAGGCGGATCACTTGAGGTCAAGAGTTCAAGACCAGCCTGGCAACATGGCAAAATCCCATCTCTACTAAATATACAAAAATTAGCCAGGCATGGTGGCACACTCCTGTAATCCTAGCTACTAGGGAGGCTGAGGCAGGAGAACTGCTTGTACCTGGGAGGCTGAGGTTGCAGTGAGCCAAGATAACCCCACTGCACTCCAGCCTGGGAGACAGAGCGAGACTCCATGTCAAAAAAAGAAAAAGACAAAAGCTGCTGACTCTTCTACCACCCCATCTGTATTCCAAACATAAATCAGGAGAACAGGAGGAAGGAAGAAAAACAAGCAAAATAAGACCCCTTCCCAGGAGCTCCCAGTACCACTGAACTTACAAAGTGTCAATTGGAAGAATGTTTAGAAAACAAGAGATTTTTTCTGTTGAACCCATTGCCTAGTGTGTGGGTGTGTGGGTGTTTCTCCCCTACAGCTGCTGTAACCAATTACCACACATTTCGTGGATTATAACAACCCAAATGTATTATCTTATAGTTCTGGAGCTCAGAAGTCTAACCTTAAGGTGCTGGCAGGACTGTGTTCCTTCTGGAGGCTCTAGGGGGACGTCCATCGTCCCTTTCTTTATGTTCAAAGCCGTTGCCTAGTGTCTTCCAAGCTTTTGCTCTCTGACCCTCCTCTCTCCCTCTTTAAGGGACCCTGTGATTACATCAGGGTGCACCTGGACAACTCAGGCTCATCTCCCCATCTTAAGATGTTTAACCTAATTATTAGGTTGCACCAACCTAATACATCTGCAAAGTCATTTTTGCCACACAAAGTAACATATTCATGGGTTCCAGGGATTAGGATGTGGACATCTTTGGGCATCTGTATGCAGCCTGTTATATTCAGTAAAGAAGTAAGGGAAAATGAGTATCAGGTCGGTGTCTGGCTATCTCAGCCACAGTGAAGTGGGAAAAGTGCCCTCATTTCCCTCAAAGGGCACGCGATGGGGGTGTGGCTCACTTCTCCAGTGCCCCACTGCTCAAACCCCTCGGAGGAGCAGGCACACGGGCAGGCTATGGGGCTCCAACCCCAGGGCAGCATCTAGGGGTGAATGTTTCTAACTTCTGGAGCCCCAGTGGGCGTGTGTTACAGGGCGCTCTTTTAGTTTAGCCATCCATAGGCATCTTGTGTTCACCAGGTCGATTAGACCCCCTGCCTTATCACAAGGGTGGAGGGCTTTCTGTATCCCAGGTTTCTTGCCTTGGTGTACTGGAAGAATCAGATCACATGTGGGTTTGGAGGATGAGTGCAAGGTCTTATTGAGTGGAAGTAGCTCTCAGCAGATGGGGGAGAAGGGAGACGGTTTTCTCCTGGAGTTGCTGGCCTCTCAGCAACCCAGGCTTTCCTCTGACCTCCCCCAACAAACTCCGTGTCGTTCTGCCGGTCAATGGCCTGCCAGCCTGCTGGCATGTGTCGATGCACTGCACTCTTCTGCTGGCGTGCTCCCCTCGACGTCGGTTGCTTGTGTCTTCTTCCACTGATGTGTTCTTCTCAATGTCCAGCCACTTGTGTGTCGGCCTGCTACATCCCGAGGTTTTTATAAGCACAGAATGGGGGCATAGCAGGCTAGAGTGGTCTTGGGAAATGCAACATTTGGGCAGGAAAACAAAAGTGCCTGTCCTCATTTAGGTCCATGGGCACAGGCCCAAACGTGGAGCCCTAGCCAGGGACCACGCCCTCCTCTACTCATCACTTCCCTGTTCCCCCTTCCACATGAACAGTGCTGTAAAGGAAAAAGTAGGTGACTGATTCTTATGCAGATTCATGGAGCTACAAGCACACTCAGCCTAGACCTATCTGTAACCTCTATGTGCATACCAAATTTTATGGTAGATCCTTAACATGTAAGCATTTTTTGTTGGTTTGTTTTTGAGGCAGAGTCTTGCTCTGTTGGACTGCAGTGGCGTGATCAGGCTGGAGTGCAGTGGTGTGATCTCGGCTCACTGCAACCTCCACCTCCCGGGTTCAAGTGATTCTTCTGCCTCAGCCTCCTGAATAGCTGGGATTACAGGCATCAACTACCACACCTGGCTAATTTTTGTATTTTTAGTAGAGATGGGGTTTTGCCATGTTGGCAGGCTGGTTTTGAACTCCTGACCTCAAGTGATCCATCTGCCTCAGCCTCCGAAACTGCTGGGATTACGGGTGTGAGCCACCCTGCCTGGCCTCATGTGAGTGTTTTAATTGCCACTAAAAGATTTTGTTTCATGGTAAAGTGAGCCACACAGCAAAGTACATTTAAACACCCTTTAGCAAGATAGCTATTCACATGCCTTGAGATTTCATCCTACACCAGTCAGAATGGCTACTATTTAAAAAAAAACAATGTTGGTGAGGATGCAGAGCAAAGGGAACACTTATACACTGTTCATGGGAATGTAAATTAGTACAATCTCTATGAAAAACAGTGTGGAGATTTCTCAAAGAACCAAAAATAGAACTATCATTCAATCCAGCAACCCACTACTGAATATCTACCCAAAGGAAATGAAATTATTATATCAAAAAGATATCTGCACTGGCTGGGCATGGTGGCTCATGCCTGCAATCCTAGCACTTTGGGAAGTTGAGGCAGGTGGATCACTAGACATCAGGAGTTCAAGACCAGCCTGGCCAATATGGTGAAACCCTGTCTCTACTATTGTGGTGGCACACACTCTTAGCCCCAGCTACTCGGGAGGCTGAGGCAGGAGAATCGCTTGAATCCAGGAGGCAGAGGTTGCAGTGAGCCAGGATGGTGCCTCTGCACTGCAGCCTGAGCAACAGAGCAAGACTCCATCCTCCCCCCAAAAAAAAACCTGAAAGAAAGAAAGGATACCTGTACTGGAAGCAAAGATATGTAATCAACCTAAGTGTCCATCAATGGATGATTGGATAAAGAAAATGTGGTATATGTACACAATGGAACACTATTCAGCCACAAAAAGGATGTAACCATGTCTTTTGCAGCAACATGAATGGAAGTGGTGGTCATTTTCTTAAGTAAAACAACTCAAAAACAAAAAGACAAATACTGCATCTTCTCATTTATAAGTGGGAGCTAAATAATGTTTTCGCATAGGCATAGAGTGTGGAATAATAGACATTTGCTGACAGGGAAGGGTAGGAGAGGGCTGAGGGATAAGAAGTTAATGAGGGAGAGCCAAGATGGCCAAATAGGAACAGCTCTGGAGTGCAGTTCCCAGAGAGAGCAACACAGTCAGTGATCACTGCATTTCCAAAGGAGGTACCGGGTGCATCTCAATTGGACTGGTTGCACAGTGGGTGTAGCCCAAGAGGGGTAAGCTGAGGCAGAGTAGGGCACTGCCTCACCTGGGAAGTGCAATCACCGGAGGACCCCACCTCCCCCACCCAATGGAGGCCATCAGGGGCTTTTCCATCCACTCCAGCACTCTGGTTCAGATACTGCACTTCTCCCGCAGTTTTTACCACCCATAGATCAGGAGATTCCTGGGCCAAAAAGCACCATGAGTTTCCAGCTTGGCTGTTTCAGCTGGCACCGTGGGTTTCCACACAAAACTCACACAAATCTGGGTATCCATTTCAACTGGTGCCTGGAACACCTGGGAGACAGAGCTGCTCATTCAACTGAAAAAGACAGCCTGAAAGCAGGGAGCCAGGTGATCTGGCTCGGCAGGTCCCACCCCCACAAAGACCAACAATCTGAAAAGTTCTTGATTGAGAGTTTCACACCAAGTGCAGCTGGACCCAGGATGATCCAGCTCTGTGGGTTAAGGGCGTCCGCCATTACCGAGGCAGTCCACCACTACCAAGGCAGTCCACCACTACCGAGGCAGTCCGCCATTACCGAGGCAGTTCTAACTGTACCTCTGTAAACAAAATCACAAGGAAATTTACACAGAAGATGGACAGAGCCCATGGCGGCTCAGCAATGCCTCTGCTGGCAGACTGTGACTAGACTACCTCCTTGCGGGGCAGGACATCTCTGAAAAAAGGCAGCTGCATGTCAGGAACTTATAAATAAAGCCCCACCTTCCCAGGACAGAGCACCTGAGAAAAGAGGTGGTTATGAGTTCTGCTGCAGCAGACTTAAACGTACCTGCCCAGCAGCTCTGAATGGAACAGTGGAGTTCCCAGCACAGCACCTGAGCTCTCAAAAGGGGCAGACTGTCTCCTCAAGCAGCTCCCTGACCCCCGTATATTGAAAGAGGCACCTCATAAAGAAGAGCTCTGGCTGACATCTGGTGGGTACCCTTCTGGGATGAAGATCAAATTAGTGCAATCAAATTAGAACTCAGGATTAAGAAACTAACTCAGAACCACACAACTTCATGGAAACTGAACAACTGGCTCCTGAATGTCGACTGGATAAACAATGAAATAAAGGCAGAAATAAAGATGTTCTTTAAAACCAACGAGAACAAAGACACAGCATACCAGAATCTCTGGGACACATTTAAAGCAGTGTCTAGAAGGAAATTTATAGCAATAAATGCCCACATGAGAAGCGAGGAAAGATCTAAAATCGACACCTTATCATCAAAACTTAAAGAGCTAGAGGAGCAAGATCAAAAAAAACTAAAACTAGCAGAAGACAAGAAATAACTAAGATCAGAGCAGAACTGAAGGAGATAGAGACACAAAAAACCCTTCAAAAAAATCAATAAATCCAGGAGCTGGTTTTTTGAAAAGATCGACAAAATAGACAGACTGCTAGCCAGATTCATAAAAAAAGAAGAGAAGAATCAAATAGATGCAGTAAAAAATGATAAAGGGGATATCACCACCAATTCCACAGAAATACAAACTACCATCAGAGATTAGTACAAACAACTCTATGCACATAAACCAGTAAACCTGGAAGAAATGGATAAATTCCTGGACACCCGCACCCTCCCAAGCCTAAACCAGGAAGAAGTTGAAACCCTGAATAGACCAATAACAAGGGCTGAAGTTGAGGCATCAATTAATAGCTTGCCAACCAAAAAAACCCCAGGTCCAGATGGGTTCACAGCCGAATTCTATCAGACGTACAAAGAGGAGCTGGCACCATTCCTTCTGAAACTATTCCAAACAATCCAAAAAGAAGAAATCCTTCCCAAATCATTTTATGAGACTAACATCATCCTGATACCAAAACCTGGCAGAGACTCAACAAAAAAAGAAAATGTCAGGCCAATATCCATGATGAACATAGATGCAAAAATCTTCAATAAAATACTGGCAAATCAATTGCAACAGCACATCAGAAAGCTTATCCATCACGATTAAGTAGGTTTCACCCCAGGGATGCAAGGCTGGTTCATCATGTGCAAGTCTATAAATGTAATCCGCCACATAAACAGAACCAAAGACAAAAACCACATGATTGTCTCAATAGATGCAGAGAAGGCCTTCGACAAAATTCACCAGCGCTTTATGCTAAAAATCCTCAATAAACTAGGTGTCGACAGAATGTATCTCAAAATAATAAAAGCCATTTATGACAAACCCGCAGCCAATATCATACTGAATGGACAAAAACTAAAAGCATTCCCTTTGAAATCTGGCACTAGACAAGGATGCCCTCTGTCACCACTCCTATTCAATATAGTATTGGAAGTTCTAGCCAGAGGAATCAGGCAAGAAAAAGAAATAAAGGGTATTCAATTAGGAAAGGAGGAAGTCAAATTGTCTCTATTTGCAGATGACATGATTGTATATTTAGAAGACCCCATTGTCTTAGCCCAAAATCTCCTTAAACTGACAAGCCAATTCAGCAAAGTCTCAGGATACAAAATCAATGTGCAGAAATCACAGGCATTCCTATACACCAATAACAGACTAACAGAGAGCCAAGTCAAGAGCGAACTTCATTCATAGTTGCTACAAAGAGAATAAAATACCTAGGAATACAACTAACAAAGGATGTAAAGGACCTCTTCAGGGAGAACTACAAACCACTTCTCAACGAAATAGGAAAGGACACAAACAGATGGAGAAACATTCCATGCTCATGGTTAGGAAGAATCAATATCGTGAAAATGGCCATACTGCCAAAAGTAATTTTTAGGTTCAACACTATCCCCATCAAACTACCAATGACCTTCTTCACAGAACTGGAAAAACCACCTTAAACTTCATATGAAACCAAAAGAGAGCCTGCATAGCCAAGACAATCCTAAGCAAAAAGAACAAAGCTGGAGGTATCATGCTAGCTGACTTCAAACTATACTACAAGCCTTCAGTAATCAAAACAGCATGGTACTGGTACCAAAACAGAGATATAGACCAATGGAACAGAACAGAGGCCTCGGAGGCAACACCACACATCTACAACCATCTGATCTTTGACAAACTTGACAAAAACAAGCAATGGGGAAAGGATTCCCTGTTTAATAAATGGTGTTGGGAAAACTGGCTAGCCATGTGCAGAAAGCAGAAACTGGACCCCTTCCTGACATCTTACACTAAAATTAACTCCTGATGGATTAAAGACATAAACATAAAACCTAACACTATAAAAACTCTAGAAGAAAACCGAGGCAAAACCATTCAGGACACAGGCATAGGCAAAGACTTCATGACTAAAACACCAAAAGCATTGGCAGCAAAAGCCAAAATAGAAAAATTGGATCTAATTAAACTCCACAGCTTCTGCATAGCAAAAGAAACAATCACTAGAGTGAACTGGCAACCAAAAGAATGGGAAAAAAATTTTTGCAATCTACCCATTTGACAAAGGGCTAATAGCCAGAATCTGCAAAGAACTAAAACAGATTTACAAGAGAAAAACAAACAAACCCATTCAAAAGTGGGCAAAGGATATGAACAGACACTTTTCAAAAGAAGACACATATGAGGCCAACAAACATATGAAAAAATGCTCATAGTCACTGGTCATTAGAGAAATGCAAATCAAAACCACATTGAGATACCATCTCATGCCAGTTAGAATGGTGATCATTAAAAAATCTAGAGACAACAGATGCTGGAGAGGATATGGAGAAATAGGAACACTTTTACACTGTTGGTGGAAGTGTAAATTAGTTCAACCATTGTGGAAGACAGTGAGGCGATTCCTCAAGGATCTAGAAATAGAAATTCCATTTGACCCAGCAATCCTATTACTGGGTATATATCCAAAGGATTTTAAATCATTCTATTATAATGACACATGCACACTTATGTTCATTGTGGCATCGTTTACAATAGCAAAGACCTGGAACCAACCCAAATGCCCATCGATGATAGACTGGACAAGGAAAGTGTAGCACATATACACCATGGAATACTATGCAGCCATCAAAAACGATGAGTTCATGTCCTTTGTAGGGACATGGATGAATCTGGAAACCATCATTCTCAGCAAACTGACACAAGAACAGAAAATCAAACACCACATGTTCTCACTCATAGGTGGGTGTTGAATGATGAGAACACATGGACACAGGGAGGGGAGCATCACACACTGGGGTCTGTTGTGGGGGCTAGGGGAGGGACAGCAGGAGGTGGGGAGGTTGGAGAGGGATAACATGGGGAGAAATGCCAGATATAGGTGACGGGGGGATGGAGGCAGCAAACCACCTTGCCATGTATGTACCTATGCAACAATCCTGCATGTTCTGCACATGTACCCCAGAACCTAAAGTACAGTAAAAAGAAAAGAAAAGAAATTACTTAATGGGTACAATATATATTATGTCAGTGATGGATACAGAAGGCAGGACTTCACCACTGCACGATCTATCTAAGTTCCAAATTCACATGTGTACCCCATCAGTTAATACGCAATTTTTTAAAAACCAATTACACTGCTTCTAAAGTCATCATTTAAAAAGTCAAGCTTTTATTGGCTTAATCATTTGTCTAGTTAGTAAATCACACAATTGAGTGTACTGATGTAGATTGAACTCCACAATGGCCTAAATTGTGTTAATCCCACTGGCTCAATTCTTGACTCAGGCATGGAGGTTAGAATGTGAACTCCTGGCTACACTCCACATCTCAGCAGAGAACAGCATGTGCTGTCTTGCCTGGCTGCTCCTGCAGATCCGTAGTAACCTGTCTGAAGAGCAAATAGAGCAACAGCCTGGGGATGTGTCTGGGCTGAGCAGAGAAAACCACTTTGAGAAATCACTGATGTCTGCCAAGGGTTGGGAGAAAGGACACAGCGGCATTCACTTAGCACACCTGCCCTTATCAGTCTCAGTGCTATTTCAGTACAAACCCTTATTGCATTGTGTCTTAGTTCATTTCACGCTGCTGATAAAGACATACCTGAGACTGGGAAGAAAAAGAAGTTTAATTGGACTTATAGTTACACATGGCTGAGAAGGCCTCAGAATCATGGTGGGATGTAAAAGGCACTTCTTACATGGCAGCAGCAAGAGAAAATGAGGAAGAAGCAAAAGTCTAAACCCCTCACAAAACCATCAGATCTCATTAGACCCACCCACTGCCACAAGAACAGTATGGGGGAACCGCCCCCAAGATTCAAATTATCTCCCACTGGGTCCCTCCCACAGTACATGGGAATTATAAAAGTACAATTCAAGATGAGCTTTGAGTGTGGGCACAGCCAAACCATATCACATTGGTAACATATCACATATGCTTGCCTGTGTAGTTTTAGGAATGTGCTTCTCCAGCCTACTAAAACCTAATTTTAACACAGAATATCTTACTTCAATTTTTAAAGAGTTTTCTAACAGCTTTTTCAGGGGAAAAAAAACCTTTATATCAGTTTACTTCCTGAAACAAAGATAATAGATTCGTTTGTAAACATCTCCTAATTAAGTAATATGGAAACTTTAAAGGAAAGTGAATGTCTTTTGTTGTTGTTTTCTTTTGTTTTTGAGACAGGGTCTTAATCTGTCACCCAGGCTGGAGTGCAGTGGTGCAATTATGGCTCACTGCAGCCTCGACCTCCTGGGCTCAGGAAATCCTCCTGCCTCAGCCTCCTGAGTAGCGGAGATTACAGGTGTGCACCACCATGTCCAGCTAACATTTGTATTTCCTGTAGAGACAAGGTCTCATATGTTGCCCAGGCTGGTCTCAAACTCCTGGGCTCATGTGATCCTCCTACCTTGGCCTCATAAAGTGCTGGGATTGCAGGTGTGAGCCACCACGCCTGGCCTTTATTTTTAACATCTTATAACACCTATAAGAGATCACTTGATTTCCAGGCACATTGTGTTCTATCATTGGTTTCTTCAAAACTTATTAGCGTAATTTTATCTTGTGTATATTTGTTAATAATTATATTATAAATGATTTAATGTAGTAATTATTGTATTTATTGTTAATAATACAAATACTGTATATTATATTAATATATGTGTCTTTAAGTATATTTTATAAGTTATATGGGTGTATAAGATATATCATAAAATTATATATTCATAAAATACACACTATCTTATATATAATATATTGCATATAGGTTATGTGCGGCGGCTCATGTCTGTAATCCCAGCACTTTGGGAGGCCAAGGCAGGTGGATCACAAGGTTAGGAGATCGAAACCATCCTGGACAACATAGTGAAATCCCATCTCTACTAAAAATACGAACATTAGCCAGGTGTGGTACACCCTTATAAACCCAGCTACTTGGGAGGCTGAGGCAGGAGAATTGCTTGAACTCAGGAGGCAGAAGTTGCAGTGAGCCAAGATCTCACCACTGCACACCAGCCTGGGCAATGCAGTGAGACTCTGTCTCAAAAAAAAAAGTTACATATGAATATATAACACACATCATAATATAAATATTTTTCTATAATATGTAATATTTGTTATTGATGATATATTTATTCTATTATATAATATATTTATAATATAATCGTATATTATATTTATTCATATTTGTGTAGTATACATTCATTTTTAAATATCTGATGTTGACCTAATCAAATTATCTGATAATCTGATAACATCTAATTAAAATTTGTATTTATATAAATTATATATGTATATTTTATATCAATACATTTAAATGTATCAGCATCAATATATTGCATATTATGAAATATTTATGTATTACAATACAATAAATTCATATTCATTCAATCGTATACATTTAAGTTATGCACTTAAATATGTATTAATATCTTATGCAGATTTCAATGTTAGATAAGCATGCAAGCATATTTTCCCTTTTCCTTTAGGGAGCTCATTATTCTGTATAAGTTTTCCTTCTTTTTCAGCTGGAAAAAACATAAGTAAACAAGTTAAAATCTAAATGCTTGATCTGTTTATTCCAACACTTCTTACACTTAGTTTATCTGTCTGTGGCTCATACCACTGACATGGATTGCTTGAAAGAGTTCTTGATGGGGTTATGGTAGGGTTATTGGGGTAGGGGTTAAGCAAAATTAAATGTAGGAAACTGAGTTCCCCCTAGAAGCACAAGCAGAGACTAGGATTTAAGGGCAAGATGTTTTTTGGGGAGGTGATACCAGGAAGGACCCATCAGAGAACCAGAAAATGAGACAGTCGAAGCTCCACTCCAGAAACCTTCGCTGAGATAATCTGAGCGTTTGACCTGGGATTGCGCAGTTTTGGTGAACACCCACGTTGTTTCTGAAACAAGTAGAATGTGGATCGTGCACCTCCCGGAGGATACTCTGGTTTGAAGGAATCTCCTGTTTACACTGGCTCATTGGCTTTTTTGAGTGATAACCCTGACTCAGCCTATAACAGGTCAATTTCACCTTGAGAAAGAGGAGTTCAGGGACACTGGCTCTTCTGTTAACCTTCCTAGTTACTCACAAGGGTGCCCAATGGCTCACAGGTGAGAAGACCAAGGTGTAGCGGGGGATGGGCAGTCAATTCCTACCACTAGAAATGACTCACGTTGTGGCCCAATGATTCCTGATGCACAGTGCATTATTTGCATAAATGTGCTGCCTCCTAGGAAGATACAGAATTCACAGACCCTCACCTCTTTGCCAGCTTATTAATTTTCTATGGCTGTTGTCACAAATTGCTATAAACTTAGCTCCTTAAATGATGCAAATTTATTTTCTTACTGTTCTACAGTTCAGTAGTTTTGGCAGTGAGAAGTCCAGCTAGAGCCTCACTGGGCTAAAATCAAGATGTCGGTCGGCTCAGTGCTGTGCAGCATAACGGTGTAATAAACCTGCACACGTGCCCCTTAATCTCAAGTAAATGTTGACATTATCTTAAAAAATAAACACCTTCACCAAGAATAAAAAATCCTTGTGAATTTCGTTTTAGAATCTCTTTTGAACAGATGTAAGGCATATTCATTTTTTAAGATCTTTGGTCGGATACAAATGTTTATTTTTTTCCTAATTTTTACATTAAATCATTCATTAAAGTGGTTATAATTATAAAAGTTAAAAAAAAATAACAAAATAGCAAAAAGGTGTCAGTAGGGCTTCATTTTATTAGAAAAGATGTTGGGCATAATCCATTTCCTTGCTTTTCAGGGATGGTGGCAGAATTGTTTCTTGTGGTTGTAGAATCGAGGTCTCCATTTCTGGCCGACTATAAACTGAACATCATTTCTAGCTTCCAGAGACCACCATACTCATCTCTGATTCTTCTGCTGTTTTTCATTTTTTTAAGACAGGGTCTTGCTGTGTTGCCCAGGCTGGAGTGCAGTGGTGTCCTTACAGCTCACTGCAGCCTCCACCTCCTGGGATCAAGTGATCCTCCTGCCTCAGCCTCCCAAAGTGCTGGGATTACAGGCATGAGCCACTGTGCCCAGCCTTTTAATATTTTTGAGATAGAGTCTAGCTCTATCACGCAGGCTGGAATACAGTGCCACAGTCATAGCTCATTATAACCTTCAACTCCTGGGATCAAGCATTTCTCTCGCCTCAGCCTCCGGAGTAGCTGAGGTGCGTGCCTCCATATCTGGCTATTTTTTTTTTTAAGTAGAGACATTGTCTTGCCACGATTCCCAGGCTGGCCTTGAACTTTGTCTACTTTTAAGGACTCTTGTGACTAGATTGGGCCCAGCCTGAACAGTCTAGGACAATCTCCCAGTTTTAAGGTGGGGTGATTTAGCCAACTTAATTCCATCTGCAACCTTTATTTTCTTTCTCCATTGCAGGGTACCATATTCACAGATTCTGGAGATTGGAATGTCCCTTTTTTGGGGGCCATTATCCTGCCTCCTATGCCCTTCTCTCTTCGGCTCTGGCTCATGTCTGCCATGGAGTCTTGTCTCCACCTGATAGCCCAGAACTGTCCCAAATGCTGGCCAATTTTGACACACAGAGTACTCAGTAGGCTCAGCTCCTCAGCTGATAGGCACTGAATCCAAGCACATCTGATAGCCACACCAAGGCCATGGTGCTCCAAAGGAGAATTCAAAGCTTCAGTGTATACCACAACACTCTCCACCATGTGTCTTGAGCATGGCTCATGGGCCTGGGGTCCACGTTGACCGAAACTCTCAGTCAGTGTGTTAACCCACCTGACATTTCTCATTGATTTTGGTGTTGCCTCTAACCTGAATGGTGCTAGTTTGGTACGGCTGCTGTAAAAAATGACCTCCTCTTGCTCTACCGCCTGCCTCTGCTGCCTAGGGCTGGAGTGGTTCACTGCACCGTGAAGACAGATTCCAGATGCCAGGAACTCGCACCTCCAATCCCAGACGCTATGTCCAGCAAAGGCTCCATGGTTCTGGCCCACAGTGGTGGCCTGGACACCTCCTGCATCCTCGTGTGGCTGAAGGAACAAGGTCATGACATAATTGCCTACCTGGACAACATCAGGCAGAAGGAAGACTTTGAGGAAGACAGGAAGAAAGCACTGAAGCTTGGGGCCAACAAGGTGTTCATTGAGGATGTCAGCAGGGGGTTTTTGTGGAGGCGTTCATCTGGCTGTCCATCCAGTCCAGTGCCCTGTATGAGGACTGCTGCCCTAGGGCACCTCTCTGGCTAGGCCCTGCATTGCCCGCAAACAAGTGGAAATCACCCAGCGGGAGGGGCCAAGTGTGTATCCTGTGGCGCCACGGGAAAGGGGAATGATCAGGTCCGGTCTGAGCTCACCTGCTACTCACTGGCCTCCAAATTAAGGTCATTGCTCCCCGGAGGATGCCCGAGTTCTACAACTGGTTCAAGAGCCAGAACAATCTGATGGAATATGCAAAGCAACATCAAATTCCCATCGCAGTCACTCCCAAGAACCCGTGGAGCATGGAGAACCTCATGCACATCAGCTATGAGGCTGGAATCCTGGAGAACCCCAAGTACCATAAGCACCTCCAGGTGTCTGCATGAAGACCCAGGACCCTGCCACAGCCTCCAACATCCCTGACATTGTTGAGATCGTGTTCAAAACAGGAGTCTCACGAAGATGACCAACGTCAAGGATGGCGCCACCCACCAGACCTCCTTGGAGCTCTTCATGTACCTGAACAAAGTCTTGGGCAAGCATGGCCTGCGCCGTATTGTGGAGAACCATTTCACTGGGATGAAGTCCTGAGGCATCTACAAGACCCCAGCAGGCGCCATCCTTTACCACGGTCATTTAGACATCAAGGCCTTCACCATGGATTGGGAAGTGTGCGAAATTAAACAAGGCCTGCGCTTGAAATTTGCTGAGCTGCTGTACACTGGTTTCTGGCACAGCCCTGAGTGTAAATTTGTTCACCACTGCATCGCCAAGTCCAGGAGTGAGTGGAAGAGAAAGTACAGGTGTCTGTCTTCAAGGGCCAGGTGTACATCCAAGGCCAAAATTCCCCACTGTCTCTCTACAACGAGGAGCTGGTGAGCATGAACATGCAGGGTGACCAGGAGCCACTCGATGCCACCAGTTTCATCAACATCAGTTCCCTCAGGCCAAAGGAATATCGTCATCTCCAGAGCAAGGTCACTGCCAAATGGACCCCTGTACAAGGCGGAGCTGGGGCCTCCTCACTTTGCAGAGCCTCCAAGTACAGGTGCTAACTGTTAGGATAATTTGCAATTGTGACTTGTTCTCCCCGGCTGGCAGTGTAGTGGGGCTGCGAGGCCCCAGCTTTGTTCTCTGGTCCCCCTGAAGCCTGCAAAAGTGGTCATCAAAGGGAAGGGTGGGGGACAGCTGCAGTGGGGAGCTATAAAATGACAAATTTTTTTGAGACAGGTTCTCACTCTGTCGCCCAGGCTGGAGTGCAGTGGCTTTATCTCGGCTCACTTCAACCTCCACCTCCCAGGTTCAAGTGATTCTCATCCCTCAGCCTCTCGAGTAGCTGGGATTACAGGTGCACACCGCCATGCCCAGCTAATTTTTATATTTTTAGTAGAGACAGGGTTTCACCATGTTGGCCAGGCTGGTCACGAACTGCTGACCTCAGGTGATCTGCCCACCTCAGCCTCCCAGAGTGCTGGAATTACAGGTGTGAGTCACCACACCTGGCAGAAAATGACCACTAAAAATATATTTTTTAAAAAAATGACCTACTGAGTGGCTAAAAGCAACATAAATGTATTATCTCTGCGTTGTGTGTTTTTCAAAATTTGTTATTGTTAATTTTCGTGGGTACACAGGAGGTGTATATATTTATGGGATATATGCAATGTTTTGATACAGGCATGCAATGCAAATAATCACATCATGGAGAATGGGGTATCCAGCCCCTCAAGCATTTACCCCTTGTGTCACCAATAATCCAATTATAGTCTTTTCATTATTTTAAATGTAAAAATAAGTAATTTTTGATCTAGTTCTCTTGTTGGCCTCTCCCTAGCTTCCAGTGGCTCCCAGCAGTCCTTGACCACATCACTGCAGTCCCTGCCTCTGTCTCCACGGGGCCTTCTCTGTCTGTGTCTCCTCTTCTCTCTCTTGCAGGGACACCTATCACCGCATTTAGGGTCCTGAATCCAGCATGACTTCATCTTGACATCCTGTACTAATTACATTTACAAAGACTCAGTTTCCAAATAAAGTCCTATTTCAAAGTTTCGAATGGACTTGGAAGTTTTTTACTGGAGAATGTGGGAGGAGACACAGAATATCTGCTGTGTTTCCCACATCCTCTGTCTCCTGCTGGTTTCTCCTAGCCAGTGGAACCCTGGTCTCTCACATCCAGACATTACCTAGAATCTTGCCTGCAGGGAGCTACCCTAACCCCTGCCCTGGTTCCTATTGGGCTATGTATTCCCATCTAATTGTATCACCACAAATCATCACAATGTATATCTAATGATCATCGTCTCCAGTTTAGGGACTTTACCTTCAACCATCCTTTCATTAAAATGGCTTATTAAGGTGCTTACTGCAAGTCAGACTACGAACTGGATTTGTTTAAAAATACATGAATTGAACAACATAATTGGACCTCCTACTCTATGCTTGTCCTAGAAAAAAAGCAGTAGGTATTCATGAATCAGAGTCTTAAAATATGAGACTTTTTCAGGTTGGGTGCAGTTGCTCACGCCTGAAATCCCAACACTTGGGGAGGCCAAGGCAGGAGGATCACTTGAGCCCAGGATTTCAAGACCAGGTGGGCAATATGATGAGACCCCTGTGTCTAAAAAAATACAAAAAAAAAAAAAATTAGCCGGGTGTGGTAGCATGAATCTATAGTTCCAGCTACTCAGGAGGCTTAGGTGGGAGGATCACTTGAGCTCAGGATGTGCAGCCTGCAATGAGCTATGATCAGACAACTGCATTCCAGCCCGGGCAACACAGCAACACCCTGCCTCAAAATAAAATCAAATCAAATATGAATTGAACAACATAATTTGATCTCCTACCCTGTGTCCATCCTAGAAGGTGCCCTTGAATTCAAATCTTAGAATGTGAGACCTTTGTTCTAGATGAACCACCCACACTCTCCACAGGTGTTGTGAAGAAGTAACTAAAAGGAGCTGATTTTGTGTACTTAGCAGAATCCCCTATATCCCCAAGTGACTCACAGCCTGTCGCTGTTATGTAACAGCTTGCTAGAGAGACTAAACTTTGCCCCTGGCTATGAACATCTATGAGACACCGGGAAAATGATGTATTTGTGTTTTGTTTTGTTTTGCAGGAAGACAGATACACTTTGCATATTGTCCACATATGGAAACAATAGTCTCTGGGTGGCCAAATTAATTGCAAACAAAGATACAGTAGCAATAATAGAATGTAACCCTGATAGGAGGAGAATGCCCAGATCCACACTAGGTCAGAAGATCTGAAGTTGCATCCACCTTTATTCATTAGAAAGGCTATAAAGAGCAGGGAACAATAGCTAATGTGCTTAATTCATGCTTAAAGAACAAGTGAAGTAACACATATCAATGTGTTTTCAAAAAGAAATAAAATTCAATGGCAGTTTCCTATCTGGTTATATAATTCCCATGTAGTCATATTGCCCAATTGATGACTAAGTTAAGCCCACAACACCCTTGCCAAGACCTGTCCAGCCTCCAGCCATAGGCAGTGATACTTCAATTAGTTTAGGGGTAGGTTTGTTCCACATTCCACCAGCTCTATTGTGTGGGTTTTCCTTTTAGGGAGACAAAATCCATCTCTAGGTAGGTTTCATGGATCACAGGTACTCCCTGAGGGATCCTGTAGAATGTCTGTGATATTTACACTACACAGCAGCCCTTCAAATCTTAAATAGCACACACAAAAAATTCTTGTGCTTCCTGTGTCTTAATTTGGTTTAGAATAAATATGCACGCATGCATGTTGAGGTTAAGAGTCGGCTATGGTCTGAACATCTATGTTCCACCCCAAATTCATATATTGAAATCCTCACCAGAAAAGAGATGATGTTAGGAGGTAAGGCCCTTGGGAGGTGGTGAGGTCATAAGCTGGACCCTCATGAATGGGATCAGTGTCCGTACAGAAAGGACCCCAGAAAGTTCCCTCACCTCTTGTACCATGTAAGGATACAGCAAGAAGGCTCCATCTTAATCCAGGAAGCGGGTCCTAACAAGATACTGAATCTGGCACGCCTTGACCTTGGACTCCCAGCCTCCAGAAGTGTGAGCAGTAAATGTCTGCTGTTTGTGAGCCCCCAGGCTACGGTATTTTGCTGGAGAAGTCTGAACAGACTAGAATACGGTTCCTTACACCAGCGCTAACATTTCTATATTTCTTCAAAATCAACCACTCAGTGCCAGGAGTCTCTGGGTGAGACCAGGTTGTGAGTCCTCACTAGACACTGAATTGGCTACGCCTTGATGTTAGACTCCCAGCTCCAGGACTATGAAAATCAATGTCTGCTGTTTATAAGCCATGCAATCTAAGGTATTTTGTTACAGAAGTCTGAAGTGACTGGGATACAGTTTCTTATAGTAGCATTCACTCTACTACATCCCTTCAAAATGGAGCACTCAGCATTGTGGGTATCCAGGGCAGACCAGGTTGGGACGAGTGTTGCTGTCTACACTTCAGCTGATTGGAGCTGAATGTCACAGAACATTGTTTGATTTGGACAGGTATTTGTCAGTCTTGGTTTACGTTCAATTAGTTGTAGACATTCCTGAAAAGTTTTCGAGCCACTCAGTCATCTCTGCTCATCAGGTATGGTGTGGACAGATTCAGAACACCTGCCTTATCCACGTGGGTCTGCTGTCATCACAGGGATCCTTACAAAAGGAAGTGGGAGAGTGAAAGCTGCAGAAAAGACACAGGCTGCAGGAAGCAGAGGTTGCATGATGTAATTTGAAGATACAGGAAGGGGTCATGAGCCAAGGAATGCAGGCAGCCTCTAGAAGCCAGAAACAGAAAGAAATTGTTTTTCTCTGAAATACTCAGAAGAAACACAGCTCTGCAGACACCTTTATTTTATTCTGATGTCCAAAATGGTAACAGAATAAATGGGTGTTGTTTTAAGCAATGACGTGGGCGGTAATTTGTGACAGCAGCGACGGATTCAGAAACTCAACGTCCTGCCGTTCAACCTTCCCTACAAGACAAATTCACCCCAGGCGCTTTGCACCTCCTGGACTCTCTGCTTGGAAGAAGCTTCTTTGTCCAAATACTGAATGATTTATTCCAACACCACCTCCTCAGAGTGGCTTTTCACCTTCCCCTTTCCAAAATTACCTCCCCTTCCTCTTTGTCCTGGTTCACTTTTGGAAACAATTCCTATTTGAGTTTTGTGTTTATTGTACTGTGTCTGACCCTCTCACTAGAATGTGAGCTCAATGGAAGCTTCAGTGTTCTCACTTATGGCCCTGTCTAGGGTTAAGGTTAGGCAATCTGGAGCCATCAATAGCTTTGAATGAATGAATGAGTATGGCCAGGTGTACATTTAGAGGGTTGACTTCTGGACAGGGACATGATATCATCTTAAGCAGTGAGGAAGACAGCAAGAGCCATCACATCAAGCTGTCACAGGGAAAGAATAGAAGCACACCTATTGCCAGTGGAAATCAGAGTTAGGGGACTCTCCATGGGTTTCTCTGATTCTGAGACACCCGACTGCATGGTGAAACTTTATATTAGTCTGTTTTCATGCTGCTGATAAAGACATACCTGAGACTGGGAAATTTACAAAAGAAAGAGGTTTAATGGACTTAGAGTTCCACTTGGCTGGGGAGGCCTCACAATCATGGCAGAATGCAAGGAGGAGTAAGTCACACCTTACATGGATGGCAACAGGCAAAGAGAGAGCTTGTGCAGGGAAACTCCCCCTTATAAACCATCAGATCTCATGAAACTTATTCACTATCACAAGAACAGCATAAGATAGACCTGCCCACATGATTCAGTTACCTCCCACTGGGCCCCTCCCACAACACGTGGGAATTCAAGATGACATTTGGGTGGGGACACAGCCAAACCATATCAGACTTCTAAGAGTGGTTTTGGCCCCAGATACACAGTGAAGTCACCTGTGATGACCTTTAAGGCGACTTTGGAAGTCACCTGTGAGCTTCCAAAAACACCTGTACCTATGGTTCTAACTACATAGATTTGACTTCATTGGACCTGGGTGTAGTCTGAATTCTGCGAGTGCAAATGTTCTTCTTGTGAGTCTAACAGCCTGTGAATGGATATGGTAATGCCCAGATCCCAAGAGAGAAACAAATGTATAGTGAGCACCAAATTGGTCTGGGATGTGGGAGGCAGAGGATGCCATGGGTCAGGGAAAATGGGAGATCCTGAATTTGCCAATTTTCTTGTAAAGATGATCACATTTTCTTCAGCAGAGTAAATCAAACCCAATTTTAAACTTGATTTAGACAAAACATGTTTCTGCACATGGGTTTCTATCCCTTAAGGATTTAAGAGTCATCATACTATCCATTTATATTTATGAAATAAATATAGTTTGCTACAGGGAGAAAAATGCTGTAATTTTCTTTTATTTGAGGCCAACTCTGTTTTTTGGTCATGTGTTCAGCCATAAGTGGAACTGGCAGAATTTTAATTTTCCAAGAGTATCATAAAGAATAGAAATGGAAAGTAACAAAGAGAAAGTGATTGAGTGGGCAATAGTTTCCTTTTAGCTCCCAAAGAGAATGGCCAGTATTTTTCTACCCTAAGAAATGCCTGTCATTTATTCTCAGAAGCAGTAGGAATTCATGGGATACCCCAAGAGATGCCATGAGGACAAAAGTGTAGACCCAAAACAAAGGGAGCTAGCGTCAGCCTGTGATGTATGACGCAATTTGACTAGGGAGAAGTTGAAGGGATATGAGAGGGGACATTGTATCTCGCATGTAGAGTCATGTAAGGGAAAAGATGTGCAATGTGCCAAGTGAGTGTTTTCCAATTGGCAGTAGACATAAACTCTTCTACTGAGAAATAGAATGGGAAAAAGAGAAAGAGAAGGCTAGAGGTATGTTGCCTCTCTATTGGAAGAAGAATATGCATAGAAGACCTCTATGTGTCCCAGGGCCACAGACATATAAGATGTATATTTGGTCACAGACCTTTGACCATGGAACACTTGCACTCTCAGAATCCAGACTACGCCTAGGACAAATGAAGTCCAATCCCAAGGCAGAACCATTGATGCAGGTGTTTCTGGATGCTCACAGGTGATTTCCAAAGTCACCTTAAAGGTCATCACAGGTAACTTCACTGTGTAGTTGGGGCCCAGAACCAGTCATGGAAGGAGGCTCACCATGTAGTTTGGTGTCTCAGAATCAAAGAGACCCATGGAGTGTCCCCTAACTCTGATTTCTACTGACAATAGGTGTGCTTCTACTCTTTCCCTGTGACAGCCTGATGGCTTGATGGCTCTTGCTGTCTTCCTCACTGCTTAAGAAGATATGTCCCTGTCCAGAAGTCAACCCTCTAAACATAGACCTGGTCATGCTCATTCATTCATTCAATAGCTATTGATGGCTCCAAGATGCCTAACCCTAACCCTAGACAAGGCCATGAGTAAGAACACTGAAGCTTCCATTGAGCTCACATTCTAGTGAGAGAGTCAGACACAGTACAATAAATACTAAACTCACATAGGAATTATTATTTCCAAAAGTGAATCAGGGCAAAGAGGATGGGGAAGGTAATTTTGGAAAGGAGAAGCTGAAAAGCCACTCTGAGGAGGTGGTGTTGGAATAAATCATTCAGTATTTGGAGAAAGAAGCTTCCAACAGAAGGGCCAGCAAGTGCAAAGGGCCTGGGGTGCATTTGTCTTGTAGAATTTGAACAGCAGGACAATGAGTGTGTGAGTCACCTGTGGCTGTTGTCACATGGGTCTATAGAGTGATAAAATAAGAACCGCTTAGTCAGATGGTTCAATGCCCTGTTTAAGGACAGTAGGTTGATAAACCAGCCAGGAATATTCCAGGCTTTCTCTTATCCATTTGCAAGACTGAAACTGGCCTTGTCTGTACAATGTTTCAATAACAAGCTGCCTTATTAACATGTACTCCTGTAGAATAGAAAAACATTTACTTAATAAAAACACTGCCTGAAAAAAAAATGCAACAAAACATGTTTTTCCTCTTTCTCTCTCTCTTCTTATTCCTCCTTCCTCTCTTATGATTGTATAAAGTGTTATCTTATTATTTTCATTTTTATTTCTCATTACATTTTTATTTGGGCACCTCCTCATATTCATTGAATGAGTTTTCTAGGGATGCTGCAATGCATTCCCACTAGTTTGGTGACTTCAAACAACACACATTGAGTATCTTCCAGTTCTGAAAGTCAGAGTCCAAAATGAGTCTCACTGGGATAATATCAATGTACTGGCAGGATCCCATTCCTTCTGGAGGCTCTATACAGGGAGGATCTGTTTTCTTGCCATTTCTAGCTTTTAGGAGTGTTAACTAAAAATAAAGTAATAAGGCCTCCATCCCCCACCATTAGCTGAACGGACCCCTCCTCTCAGTCAAGGGCACTGCAAAGTCAACCTGAAACACTAGTTTGGGCCATGATGGGAAGTGGAAGCCAGACATGCCTCATAATGCCCTCCTCCCTTTTGGAATCACTAATAGAACTGACTCTTTAACTCTGATGAGAAACCTTTACAATCTCTTCTCTCTGGAGCTTGCTACCTGGAGGCTTCATCTGCATGATAAAACCTTGGTCTCTACAACCCCTCATCATAACCCAGACATTCCTTTCTATTGATAATAACTCTTTCAAGCAGTTGGAAGCCCCTCTGCCCTGCCACTTTGAGTTGTCCTGCCTTTCTGGACCAAACTAATGTACATCTTACATGTATTGATTAATGTCTCATGTCTCCCTAAAATATGTAAAACCAAGCTGTACTCCAGCCACCTTGGGCAGATGTCCTCAGGACCTCCTAAGGCTGTGTCATGGGCACATGCTTAACCTTGGCAAAATAAACTTTCTAAATTGATTGAATCTGTCTTAGTTACGTTTGACTTAATGGGAGCTACCTATGTTTCTTGACTCACAGCCCCTTTCTCCATCTGCAAAGCCAGACACAGCTACTCAGTCTAGTCTTTCTCAAGTCGCCATCTCTCTAGTTCTCTCTCCCCACCCTTTTAAGGACACTAGTGGTCACATGGGGCCACCTGTAGTACTCAGGATACTCTCCTTATTTTAAGATCAACTGATGAGAAACCTTAATTCCATCTACAACCTGAATTTCCCATTGCCATGGTGCATGACACATTTATAGGCTCTGGGAAGTAGGACATGACATCTTTGGGTTGGGAGAGATTACCCTGTCTGCTGTAGGCATTTAAACCATTTGAGTTTCTCCTTGTAAGAATTATTATTCCTACCCATTTTGCCTTTCCTGTTGGTTCTTTTTTTTTTTTTTTCATTTTAATGGGCATACTGGCCAGAAACAGTGGCTCATGCCTGTAATCCCAGCACTTTGGGAGACTGAGGTAGGAGGATCACTTGAGCCCAAGAGTTCGAGACAAGCCTGTCCAACATGATGAAACCCCATCTCTGCTAAAAATACAAAAAAATTAGCTGGGTGTGATGGTGCATGCCTGTAATCCCAGCTACTCAGGAGGCTGAAGCACAAGAATCACTTGAACCCAGGAAGTGGAGATTGTAGTAGGCCGAGATAGCACCACTGCACTCCAACCTAGGGGGCAAAGTGAGGGTCTGTCTCAAAAAAAAAAGGAAGAAGATTATTTTAAAATAATAATAATAGGCATACTTTGTATAGTTTAGGTATTAGCCCCTCATCAGTTTGATACTGTGTATGCGTGTGTGTGTGTGTGTGTGTGTGTGTGTGTGCTTTTCTGAGAGATATTTCTAAGATATTTTTCTTTCTTCTTACAATTCAAATACTTACATCTAGGTGTTATTTATATTTCCATGACTTTCATCTGGGACTAATTAAGAACCAGATAGCCAGAAAGGTCCTATGAATTATCATTTTAAGAATAAAGATGATGTTATTTTGTAGATGTTACAAAATACAATGAATTGATTTCCGAGAACACCATGCATTCTTTTTTGTTTGGTTTTAGTGTCTCCAAGAATTCATCTTGTAGGTAACCTATCCTCACAGAAGCACTCAGGGCAGAAGAGGAGGCCAAGGTTTCTGTGCAATCATTTATTTGGAAATGGAGCCCATTCCCTCCTTGAAGCAAGAGCTCAGGAAGTGGAGGGAAGGACATGAAACAGGAAAGGAGAAAAAGTCCATCTGAGGACTTATGACTGGATTTGCTGCCAAAGTGGCAACTGAACTTTGACCCTGGACGACCTTGTTGGATTTTAAGATAACTGGATGGCTGCACCAGAGAGATGCGAGAGGAAGCTATTTCTCCATCTCCTCCCATCCTCTATAGGTGAAGGATGGCTCCTTCTCTCTGCTGATCCTGAGTGCTGGAAAGCTGAAGGAATTCTTCTGAGAGTTGAATGAAGTAATACAGCCTGGATTCCTGGGAATTCTGGTGAAGCCTGACTGGGATAAAAACAAAAATCGGGAAGGTTTGACTTGGTGGACAACCAGTGCCTCATGAATAGATACCTTGTAACATAAAATAGTGATAATTCTAGCAATACTTATCATTATTATTAGCAGTAATGCTGCAGGTTTGTCATTACTGCCTACGTACATTTTTTTCCAGCATGAAAAAAAGTCCTCCACATTCTGGGACAGGATTTCGCTCCATAAGTAGGTAGTCCACAGAATCTTAACTTCACAGGATGGTTCATTCAAAACAGATTCGATACTAAAACACACTTTAGAAAGGTTAAATATATATTATCCTTGTTTGTTAGTGACTCATCACCCTGTTAGCTATGGCTGTGTAACAAATTAACCCCAACACTGAGTGGTTTAAAGCCACACAGAATACATATCTATTGTCTTGGTTTCTATGGGCTTGGGATCTGAGAATGAGCTGGCATGGTTAGCTGAGTCTTACACTGAGGGTCTCTCAGGAGGTTGCAGTTGAGGTGGAGGTGGGGGCTACAGCATCTCAGGACTTGACTGCAGAGGGACGTGCTTCCAAACTCACTCACATTGCTGTTGGTGGGATTCAGTTGCTCACTGGCTGTTGTCCAGAAGGTTCCTTTCATTCTGAGTCACGTGGACTTCTCCAATGGGAAGTTCACAATGCGGCGGCTGGCTTCCCTCAGAGCAAGCACACAATCGAGCCAGTGAGGGGATGAGAATATGGAAGCCACAGCCTTTGTGTAACCTAATTTTGGCAGCTGCATTCCATCACAGTTGACACACTGTATTCATTAGAAGCAGTGGTGCATCCTGCCTACACTCAGGGAAGATGATTATACAAAAGAGTGAATGCCAGGAGTCAGGGGTCCTTGAAGTTTCCCTTAGAGTGAGCATTCCAATGCTGGCAGCATATACAGAATCTCTAGTATATCAGGTTCAATCAGGAAGAGACTGCAAATGGGAGAAAATATTAGCAAACTCTGCATCCAACTAATATCCAGAATCTACAGGGAACTCACCAACAACCAAAAAAATCCATACAACCCTATTAGAAAGTGGGCAAGGAACATGAACACACAGTCTTCAAAAGAAGACATATAAATGGCCAACAAGCACATGAAAAACCCTCAACATTACTTATCATCAGAGAAAAGCAAATTGAAACCATAATGAGATACCTTCATATTCCAATCAGATTAGCTATTTTTTTGAGACAGAGTCCCACTCTGTCACCTAGGCTGGAGATAATTTGATTATTACTGCCATGCCTTGGTATTTGTGTTTCAAGAGCTGCCAGCAACTGCCATTAAAGGATGCATTGATAAATATCCCTGTGAAATTGATTACTGAGTCAGTTCCTGAAATATCTGGAAAGGCTGTGTCCACTTTATATATCTCTATACATAGGAAGTCTGAAGAAAATGGGAGTCCAGTAACAGAAAAGGATTTGCTTCTTAAATAGCACCACACTTTCTTCTATTTAACATTGAAAACTGTCAAGGACTGTGTTATTTCTTTATTTAGACTGCCAGAAAGTACAGACACATCACCATCTGTGTTCATCCTGTGGTTTCATTGCCAACCTTCACTATCATGTGACCCTGGTTTGCTATCACTCATTTATAATATGTATTCTTTATATCTTATTTTTAGTTGTGTTCTGTATATCTTACGTTATTCTCTTTCTTCTTGTCTGAAGCCTCCTCCTTCTTTTCAAAGGACAAGGCAAAGCCAGACATGATTGCTCATGCCTGTAGTCCTAGCATTTTGGGAGCCTGGGTGGGAGGATTTCTTGAGCCCAGGAGTTCAAGATCAGTCTGGGCAACATGGCAAGACCTTGTCTATAAAAAATCAAAAAATTAGCCAGGCACGGTGGTGCACACCTGTATTCCCAGCTACCTGGGAGGCTGAGGTGGGAAAATCATTTGAGCCCACGAGGTCAAGGCTGCAGTGAGCTATGATTACACCACTGTACTCCAGCCTGGGAGACAGAGCAAGACCCTGTCTCTAAGAAAAGAAAGAAAGAAAAAAGGACAAGCCATGCCCTGTAAGTTGACAACCAACGAAAGAATCACGACAATTACTAACTGCCCTCCAATTTGGAGCAGTTCTGGTGGCTCAGACCATTTGTTTAATGACCCTGGTTTCTACTGACTTTGAGGGTGTGAGGTTTCCCATACACATACACGGCACAGCTTCTCAGAGTTCCGAAAATGGTTTCCTTTTCCGGTTTGCGCTCTTGGCTCGTAGATTTTCTAACAGACGTAAATGTTCATGTCCTATGTAGCACAGCCAGCAATTATGCAATGTATAATTTCAGCATTTGCAAGGATACTCAGTAAGTGGAAAACTGAATTTATACTATTAATGTGCATTACACCTGCTGCCTAATGTATTAGTCAGGGTAAAACAGAACCAACAGAATGTGTTTGTGTATGTAGTTCACCCTTGAACAACACAGGTTTAAACATACATGTGAATTTTCTTCCACCTCTGCCATCCCTGAGACAGCAAGACCAACTCCTCCCCTTCCTCCTTCTCCTCCTCAACATGAAGACAGCGAGAATGGAGATGTTTAGGATGATCCATTGAAAATGAAAGTTTAAAAAAGGATATATTTGCTAATGTCATAAATAAATAGTAACCTATTTTCTCTTCCTTATTGTTTTCTTACACGACATTTTCTTTTCTCTAGCTTACTGTATTGTAAGCTAGGCGTGGGGGCTAATGCCTGTAATCTCATCACTTTGGGAGGCCAAGGCAGGTGGATCATTTGATGTCAGGAGTTCAAGACCAGCCTGGCCAACATGGCAAAACTCTGTCTCTACTGCAAATACAAAATTAGCTGGGTGTGGTGGTACGTGCCTTTAATCTCAGCTACTCAGGAGGCTAAGACAGAAGAATCGCTTGAACCTGGGAGGTGGAGGTTGCACTGAGCCAAGATCATGCCACTGCATTCCAGCCTAGGTGACATGGAAAGACTTCGTCTCAAAAAAAGAAAAAAAAAGAATGCAGTATTGAATATATATAATGTACAAAATTTTTGTTAATCAACTGTTTATGTTACCAGTAAAGCTTCTGGTGAATAGTAGGCTGTTAGTAGTTAAGTTGTAGAGGAGTCAAAAGTTATAGATGAATTTTTTCTTCTTTCTTTTTTTGAGACAGTTTCTCACTGTGTCCCGGAGGCTGGAGTGCAGTGGCCTGATCTCGGCTCAGTGCAGCCTCTGCCTCCCTGGCTCAAGCGATTCTCCTGCCTCAGCCTCCCGAGTAGCTGGGACCACAGATGTGTGCCATCACATCTGGATAATGTTGTCCTTTTAATAGAGACAGCGTTTCACCATCTTACCTTAGCTGCTTTTGAGTTCCTGAGCTCAAGCAATCTGCCCACCTTGGCCTCCCAAAGTGCTGGGATTACAGGCGTGAGCCACCGCACCCGACCCAGTTATAGGTGGATTTTCTACTGTATTGTGGGGAGTCAGTGCCCCAACCTATGTGTTGTTCAAAGGTCAACTGTAAATATAGTTATAATAACAAGTATAGACAAAGTTATGTCTACTTTTATATAAGTACACATATACATATGCTAATTTGTTTATATTAGTATACATATGTTTACACACAAATGCTCACATATCTATTTTATACACACACACATACATATATTATTGATTTACACATACACATAGAGTTTTGAAGAAATTGGTTTATGTGATTGAAGAGACTTGGCAAGTCCGACGTCTGTAGGGTAGACCAGCAATCCGCTTTACTCAAAGTCTACTGATTTCAGCATTAATCTCATCTAGAAAATACCTGCACGACAATGTCTACACTAGTGCTTGACCAAATACTTGGCTTCCGTGAGCTCACCAAGTTGTCACATCAGTTTGACCCTTGCTCTAAATTTTCAAATGTTTTGTATTGCAAACTTGCAATTGCTTTGCTTGTATACACCCCTCTATGTAGGACACGTGTGCTCCACAGTCAGTCCTGCCAACCGCAGCTCTTACTCCAGTCAATGCCACCATGGCCAGTTGCCTGCAGCTTCTGCCATGTTCCCCAGGTGTCCCGTGGCTGGCCTGTCTCAGGTGTGCAGATAGTACCTTCCCCTCCTGCCACTTTCCTTCTCTGCAGATGGTTTGACTTTTGCAACCAAGCAAGCAAGACACAGAACAGAAGAGCCTGAGATGGAGCAAGGTCCCCCTCTTTGGAGTCTGTGGGCTCCCCAGGAATGGAAATAAAGGAAAATCTTGAGTTCCTTGGGGGGAAATTCCAGGAACCTAGCTGGTTATGAGAAGTCAGTGAGCAGCCTGATAAGCAAGAAGGTAACAGTTGCTTAAAACAATTGTCAAGGAAGTTAGAGTCACCAGATGCTTGGTTCCCCCACAAAAGCTAAACATAATACCTTAGCATGTGTCCCAGAGTTGTGTTCACAGAAACCCAGACCCCCACCCAATAGACCTATCATCCCTCTCCCCAGACCTCAGAAAAGGGGGACTGGGGTTTACACTCTCAGCACCATTCCTTGTTCTCAGTTTCTTCCCAAGGGGCCTGGACATCACGGCCCTGGGTCAGAACTAACCTTTCCTGCTGATCCCAAATTTTAAGACAAAGCTTTGCCTGCTTCACCAATCACAAATCCACCTAGACCCATAGGCCTCTGCTTTGGTATTTCTCACCGTTTTAGGTCAAACCAACGTATAACCTCCATGCATTGATCTATGCCTTTGTAACCTCTGCCTCCATGAATTAAAGAATTCATGCCTATAAGCCATTATGAAGCCCAGGGCTTAACCATGAGCAACCCGATCCTCCTCATTTAACCTGCAAATAAACAGCCTCCTTTCTCCCGCTGCAAACCGCAGTGTGGGCATCTGGCCTTCTTGCACTGGGCAAGCAGACCCCAGGTCCGTTCCTAAACAAGATGATGTGGCCTCTGCACCTTGAGAAATTGCAGGCTGCTGGACAAACACCTTTCCTTCAGCCCTGGGAGGACAGTTCTGAGACATATTTCTCAAGTCCGGGTTAGATGAGACCCCCATTGTCTGTAATAGGGACCAAGACCACAACCCAGTCTTGTTTGCCTTTCTCTCTTCCCAGCTTGACCCATAAACCACTTGGCAAGGAAACTTCCTTCATGCAGCCCTGCCCAGGCAAAGATACCCTTGAGTGAGCATCTGATAAGCCAAAACAATTAAGATTTAAGGAATGCAATGACTTGCACAGTGAAGAATGTGAGATCCAAAGTAAGGTCTTAGCTGTTAGACCAGCCATGACATGAGTGGGAAATATTGGAGCCTGTGGGCTGCACTAGACAGATAGGGTTTGTAGCTTATATGGAAATAGAATTCATAATACAGTAGGGTCAGAATAGGTGGAGGGTTTTGGGATGTATGTGTGTATGTATGTGTGTGTGTGTATATATATATGCATGTATGTGTATATGTGTGGGTGTGTATATGTGTATAAATATGAATTAGCATGTGTACCTCTAACCTACTAGATTCCAACCTCCTTGAGGCAAAATTCATCTTCACATATACAGAGCAGAAATATTCTCCTCCCACAAAGTCACGCACAGAATTCAACACTGTTAAAATATTGTGACCCTACCTTATCCAAGTTTATTATTCACATAAGTTGGTTCACACACTTCTATAAAGCAGTTCAAATCCTTAATGAATATGTACATCTACATATATCTATACATACACACATACATACATACATCTACATCTAGACAGCCAAAAATGCATGCACATACATCACAGGTAGATGATAGATAAGTAATAGGTACATAGATAACAGAGAAATAAATAAATAATAGATAGGTGATAGATTGATAGACATATGATATAATAGATACAGAATAACTATATGAATGCATGCTAGACAAACAGATGATAGGTAGGTAGATAGGTAGAGAATAGACAGATGAATGGACAGATAGATGATGGATAATATGTAGATAGAAAGATAGATAATAGATGAATGGATGGACGTAAGATAGATGGATAGATGGAATAAATATATAACAGCTTGATAGATGGATGAGATAGATAGATACATAGATAGATGATAGACAGACAATAGATAAGCAAATACATGATTACATGATAGAATAGATACACAATAGCTAGATGGATAGATGACAGATAGTAGATAGATAAATAGATAATTGGCAAATAGACACATAATAGGCAGATAAGCAGAGAATAGATAAATGGATGGATAGATGAATAGATGATACATGGAAAGATAGATAGTAAATGAATGGATGGATGAAAGATGGATAGATAGGTAGATAGAATAAATACATAATAGCTTGATAGATGAATGATGATAGATAGATAGATGATAGATAAATAATTACATGATACAATAGATAACAATAGCTAGATGGATAAATGACACATAGTATATAGATAAATAGATGATCGGTAAGTAGATACATGGTAGATACGTAAGTAGAGAATAGATAAATGGATGGATAGATGAATAGATGATACATATAAAGACAGTAGATGAATGAAAGATGGATAGGTAGATATAACAAATATATAATAGCTTATAGATGAATGATAATAGATAGCTATACAGATAGATAGATGATAGATAAATGGTAGATAACAGATGAATAAATGGATGATAGAACAGTTACATAATAGCTAGATGGATGGATGTTAGATAGCAGATGAATACATAGATGATAAGTAGGTAGACAGATAGATGATGGGCAGATAGGTAGAGAATAGATTAATGGGTAGACAGATGAATGAATAATACCTAGAAAGATAGCTGAATAATGGATAGATGAATGGATGATAAAAGGTAGGTAGACAAATAATAGATGAGAGATAGGTAGATAATAGATAGATAGATATCCATTAAAATAAAATGCAATGTCATGTGCCAAATACTTAATGCAAAGCAGTGAGGGAGACAAAAGTGTCTTCTTGTTGGACTTCTGGGCTCTGTGTATTTCAGAGATTCTCTAAATTATGGGAGGGGGTGACCCAATTTCATATTAACTCCTCATATGCTGATGCCTCCAACTCTCCACTCAAATCCATCTACCTATCTGCCTATCATCTACCTATCTGCCTATCATCTACCTATCTGCCTATCATCTACCTATCTGCCTATCATCTATCTATCTATCTATCTACTCTTTATCATCCATCATTCATCTAGCCATTAGGTATCTATTCTGTCTATCTATCACCCATTTAGATGTGCGAGACAAGGGAAAAGGGAAGAAGGCAGCAATGGTAAGCCCAACAAAACTCAGAGAGCATGTTTGCAACAGTAGAAGTCATTTATAAGTAATTTTTTTTTACTTTACTTTACTAAATAAGTGAATGCATGAAGAGCACAGGCTGCTGAGGCAAGGCAGGCAACAGAAGGCAAGGATGGCCTGCTCAGAAGGAAAAGGTAAATAGAAAAAAAGGCTGCAGTACACCCAGAGATGAACAGGTCAAGATGCACTTGTCCTTAGGAAGCAAACAAACACTCCTTAATTCACTCTGGCCGCTGTTTCTCTAGCAAGTGAAGAGACGGTTATCTGATCCACTGAACATGGCCCCAGTAGCAAGGTCAGCTCTGGGCCAAGTGACCAGTTGGGCAACAGTTCCCAGAATATCTACCTTGTCCTTTTGGGGACAGCCAGTACCTCCACACCAAGCCTGTTCTTGCAGCTCTAAACCTCCAAATAGCCACTCATCTCTCCTCCCAGGCACGTGCCATCCTATACACATCTGCTGTCTTTCGTCTTTTTTTTTTTTTTTTTTTTGATACAGAATCTAGCTGTGTCATCAGGCTGGAATGTAGTGGTATGAGCTTGGCTCACTGCAGCCTCTGCCTCCCAGGTTCAAACAATTCTCCGCATCAACTCCTGAGTAGCTGGGATTGCAGGTGCGTGCCACCACACCAGGCTAAATTTTTTGGATTTTTAATAGAGACGGAGTTTCACCATGTTGGCCAGGCTGGTCCTGAACTCCTGACCTCAGGTGATCCACCTACCTCAGCCTCCCAAAGTACTGGGATTACAGGCATGAGTACCGTGCTGGCCCACACCTGCCTTCTGAGGCATTGAAGATGCACCGTTCCCTGTACGTATTAGGGTTACAGGATTAAATATAAGACTTCGGTTTAACTTAGGTTTTAAGATAAACAATAATTTTTTAAAAATATATTGTAAGTATAGCCTATATATTTAGTAAGTCATACTAAAAGTCTGAAACTCACTTTTAATTGGACATTCTGTATTTTCGTTTGCTAGACCTGACAATCTAATACAGAGCATTTTCATTTTGAGAAGTAAAAGATATGTGGATTGCTGTGACTCCAAATATCTGCCCCTTTAGCATCTTAGCATCTGTGTGTGTGTGTGTGTGTATCCATCTAGCTATTCTATCATGTATTTATTTATCTATTATCTACCTATCATCTATCTATCCATTATCTACCTATCATCTATCTATCCATTATCTATCTACCTATCATCTGTCTATCCATTATCTATCTACCTATTATCTATCACATCCATCTATCAAGCTATTCATTATATATTTATTCCATCTATCCATCTATCTTACGTCCATCCATTCATCTATTATCTATCTTTCTATCTATATATTATCCATCATCTATTTATCCATTCATTTGTCTATTCTCCACCTACCTAGCTACCTATCATCTATTTTTCCATCATGCATTCATATAGCTATTATGTATCTGTTATATCATCTGTGTATCAATCTATCATCTATTATCAATTTATTCATCTATTATCTGTATACCTATTACTTATCTATCATCTACCTGTGATGTATGTGCATGCATTTATGCCTTTCTAGATGTAGATGCATATGTGTATGTGTGTGTGTATGTATAGCTATATGTGTAGATGCAGATATTCATTAAGGATTTGAACTGCTTTATAGAAATGTGTGAATCGATTTATGTGAATAATAAACTTGGATAAGGTAGAGTCACAATATTTGAACAGTGTGTATAACTGGGATGATTTCCCTTGTTTTCTTCAAATCCCACCTTGTTATTAAGTGCTAATAACACCAAGTCAGGTTGCTGAGTTTTAGCCATGAGCTGCATCTTCCTCCTTCAGAGGAAGATTCACCGATGGACCCTTGTGCCCACAGGAAACAGAAGCTTTTCTTTGAAAGTAGCAATGCAGACAGAATGTATTTTTAGAAATTCATCAACATATGGGATGCTAAAGTATTAATCTTATCCTCCTTTGATCATTTTCAGCCTCATGCTTTCTGGGTGTTTTTAGAATATTCTTCACATTTGCAAACTATTACATGACTCACATTTGGGAAATAAAAATGACATTAGTTAAAAAGATTCAAACTTCTTCATTTTGACTCTGAATTCAGAAGTAACTTTTGATGATCTATAAACCCTCTGAATCTTTAATCCAACTATATCCCAAAGGGGAAAAAAATTGGCATTTTTAAAGATGTTTTTATTTGAACTCTTCTTACAGAAGAAAAATCTGCAATTATTTTACTATAAGAGAATATACCATAAGTGCAAAGCATAAAGCATTTTAACTGAGCATGCAAATGGTGCATGGTTATTCTAAGGGGAAGAGAGGTGAATGGAGAAGAAGATAAACATGATTTATAGAATGTCAGTGCCTAAGACTGTTATCTTCTTAAAATAACCAATAAAGAAGAGCAACTGTATCTACTTACATAATTTTAGCAAAGACCTTGGAAACTGCAAGTATTTAGAGCTAATGTGTATTTGAGCTGTCATTAACCAGGTAGATTAAAAGAAGAAAACGGTGGTGGTTAAGCACACATATTATGATCAGAAGAGTTTTAAACTGAATGAAGCACATGGCAAGCAGCCATCATTCTGCTGCTCCACATCTAAAAAGAAAACTGCCAAAATAAGGAAGCCAATTTCCAAATTAAAAAAATAAGCCCTTCGCTAGAAGAATGTCTCCATTTTTCTTTATTCTTTGTGAGTTATGCCTACTCTTCCAGTTACTGGTCATCTGGGAATCTGTGGTTGCAAACTGTGAACGTATAATTTCTTTCTAAGACACCACATGATGCCCCTGGAATTAGAGGAGACGTTCTTTGGGGGCTTAGCTTTGGTTTAGAATTAACAGCAACAAGAAAAATGATGAGCAGGCGGAGGATTTACTTTGAAGGAGTTTTAAGATTCCTTTCTGGCTCCAAATTTATCCCGCATTAAATTAAAGGCTTATGAGAGCAAGTAGCCACTAAATAAATCTTTTTTAAAATATTAAGTGTTTCTGTCATATTTAGGCATACGAAGGATTTCTGAGGTGAATGTGTTTCATGGATGGATTGCCTAGGAAGGGTGTACTAATGTAAAATTGGTACTTTCTAATTTTGGTATGTATGGCTTTATTCATAAAGAGAAAGCAAACTAGAAAGATATGAAACATCACCCACAACCAATGCTTCAGAAACTTCAAGGTGCATATAGATCTTGTGAAAATGCAGATTCTGGTGTGGCAGGCTGGGACTGGGACTCAAAATTCTGCATTTCCAACAGCTCCCAGGTGATGCTCATGCTATAAGCCCATGGACCACACTGAGGGGCCGTGCCCCAGCCCGCCCCAAGTAAGTCACAATCTCCAGGACCAGAAGCTGGCACTGGATTCCTTTTCAAACCTCCAGGAGATGCTACCATGCAGTCAGAATTCAGAAGCACGGATGTCCACTCGTAGCTGGGTTTTCCAGAAGAGAATAAAACCTGCAATCCCTTAGAGTTATCCAAGTTCATGTTACAAGATCGCGGCATTGTGAAGACCACAAGTTGTTTCCCTGATCTCTAGGCTTTGGTAGCTGACACTTTATTACTCGAATGCAGTGGACCCCAAACCCCAGGCCACGGACCAGTAGTGACCTCTCCATCATAGCGCCTCCTTTACCAACATCACTGCTGCAGAATACTCTCTTTCCATTTAAAAAGTGACATCAAACCAAAGGAGGGGCCGGGCACAGTGGCTCATGCCTGTCATCCCAGCACTTTGGGAGGCCAAGTGGACCAGTCCTGGTCCATGGCCTGTTAGGAACTGGGCTGCACAGCAGGGGGTGAGCAGCAGGTGAGCGAAGTTTCATCTGTATTTATAGCCATTTCCCATCTCTCTTGTTAGCCTGATCTCTGCTACCTGTCGGATCAGCGGCTGCATTAGATTCTCACAGCAGCGTGAACCTTACTGTGAACTGCGCATGCGAGGAATCTAAGCTGTGCGCTCCTCATAAGAATCTCATGCCTGATGTTCTGTCACTGCCTCCCATCGGCCCCAGATGCAACCGTCTAGTTGCAGGAAAACAAACTCCTGGCTCCCACTGATCCTACCTGATGGTGAGTTGTAGAATTATTTCATTATATATTACAACGTAATCCTTATAAAAACAAAGTGCACGACAAATGTAAGGCATTTGAATCATCCCAAAACCACCCCCTCCCCAATGTCAGTGGAAAAATTGTCGTCCACAAGATCAGTTCCTAGTGCCAGAAAGGTTGGGGGCCACTCCTCTAGTATATATGGTGTGAAGAACTTTAATTGATTAAAAATAATTAAGTGCTAACAGTGAAGAGGTATGAATACAAGAGTAAAGGGAAGTTAAATTATAAAAAATATTTTTCAGTCCCTCCTTTGTTCTTTTGAGTTTTGTATTTTGTTTTGATTTTTGAGACAAGGTCTTGCTCCACCACCCAGGCTAGATTGCAGTGGTGCAATCTCCACTCACTGCAACTTCCGCCTCATGGGCTCAAGCAATTGTCCTGCCTCAGTCTCTGGAGTAGCTGGGACTACAGGCATGTGCCACCACTCCTGGCTAGTTTTTGTGTTTTTTGTAGGGTTTCATCATGTTACCCAGACTGGTCTCAAACTCCTGAGCTCAAGTGATCTACCCTCCTCGGCCTCCCAAAGTGCTGGGATTACAGGTGTGAACCACCGTGCCCAACTCCCTCCTTTGCTTTGATGTCACTTTTTAAACAGCAACAGGGCATTCTGCAGCCATGATGTTAGTAAAAGGAGGAACTATGATGGAGAGGCAGAAAGTGACAGGGAAAGTGGATGAAGAGAAACAGATCAGATGGGGAAGATTTGGTCAGGAATTCCTTGGGCTGGAGTTTGTAAAAGAGACTCCCCTGGCAAAGCCAGATAGCCATGGTGTTGACGTCTCACATTCTTCCTCCCACCCACTGGCATTTCCTGATATGCCCACTCAACTTCATTAAAAGGCGTGGTGGCTCACACCTATAATCCCAGCACTTTGGGAGGCTGAGGCGGGCAGATCACCTGAGGTCAGGAGTTCGAGACCAGCCTGACCAACATGGATAAACCTGGTCTCTACTGAAAATACAAAATTAGTTGGGCATAGTGGCACGTGCCTGTAATCCCAGCTACTCAGGAGGCTGAGGCAGGAGAATCACCTGAATCTGTAAGGCGGAGGTTGCAGTGAGCCAAGATCACACCATTGTACTCCAGACTGGGCAATAAGAGCAAAACTCTGTCTGAAAAAAAAAAAAAAAAAGGCACTATTGGTGTTAAATGTTGCCCACACCACAAAAGGACTTTCTGAAAGAGTCTTTGACACTAACGTTGCCTGAAGTCCTACTGACAGAAAGTAGACAACATAGTCAATCTGAACAATTGTTCCTTTTGAAGGCAGGCCCAAAAGACAGACTCTTCTCTCTGCTCAGAGCTTTTGAAAAACAAACCCAGTCAGGGCTAAAGAGAAAAGTGCTTGCAAGATCAACCTGCGTTGTCCTGTCACAAATAAGCACGGCAGGGAACATACAGGAATGTCCAAAATGCTGCCCTTCTAGAAACCAGCGGTTTTTATTTCTTCAAAATGACAAGGCATTCAGTCAAACATGAGAATCAGGTTTGCACAGATTGTCTTGTGGGGAAATCTTACGCTGAGGCATATCCTGGCAACTTTACGGAAACCACCAGTGAAACATGTCTGGAGGAAAGTCACTGATTCTACACTGAGAAGGTGCTATGCAGTGGAACCTCCTACAACCCCACTTCTGGTTTTAGTTGGCATAAAACAGCAAGGGTTGTTTGTATATTTCTCACCCTAATATGCTTTACAGTATTGTTTATTTGAAAAGATCATCATTTTACTTTAGTTATATTTTTCTTATAGGAGAAAGATTAAATGGAAAAAATGTTAAATTCATACTAGCAAAGACATGGAATAAACCTAGGTGCCCATCCACAGTAGCATGGATAAAGAAAATGCACATATGCACCATGGTGCATATGTGCCATGTAATACTACACAGCCATGAAAAAGAACAAAATCGTGTTCTTTGAAGCAACATGGACGCAGGCATTATCCTAAGTGAATTAACACAGAAACAGAAAATGAAACACCGCATGTTCTCATTCATAAGTAGAAGCTAAACATTGGGTACTTATGGATATAAAGATGGGAACAACAGACATTGGGGACTGCTAGAGCGGGGAGTGGGGTGGAGGACAAGGGTTGAAAAACTACCTATTGGGTGCTATGCTCACTACCTCAGTGACGTGATCAATCATACCCCAAACCTCAGCATTGCACAAGACACCCATGCAACAAACCTGCACGTGTACCCCCTGAATCTCAAATAAAGTTGAAATTAGTACAAAAATAAAATTTCTTAAAAAAGAAACACTAAAAAAGAAAAAGAACTGTAGCAAAAATGTTTCGTTTTACAGAAGAAAACCATTTATTTATGTTTTGAAAGGACTCCAAGATCCTGAATGGAGAAGAAAAAAAAAACCACCCACATATAATGGTCATACTGTGTCCTGAAATATTCTGTTGGGTAGAGTAGTAGTTAAGAGCTCACACTCATAGCCAGATCCCTGCACGTAGAGTCCAGCTCCCATTTGGATAGTTATATGAGCTCTGACTCACTGGTTTAAGAAAGATAATGTCTGCAAAGCAATTAGCAATCAGCCCAGCACACAGAAAGCATTCAGTAAATATTATCATGATGATTATATATACTTTTTATTTCTCTACAACACAGAAGTCCGTTCACTCCTGCCTTTCTCATTACTTTACACACGTTAGCTGTTGGTTTTACTTTGATCTATTCCAGACATACCATCCACTGACAAGATGCCAAAGGCATAAGATAATTTAAGATTTGTATGAAGAGAAAGGTAGGGGCATCCGGAGGTGAAAACACCCCCAGGGCATTGTAAGATAACACGTGCAAATAATAATAATAATAGTTGTTATTATTACCAGCAATGTGAAGACTAGGAAATAATGATTTATGATTATCCATTGGTCCTGCCAAGAATGATCTCAGCAAAGAGTATTTTAGGTAAATAATGTGTGGGAGGTTCTTAGGTTAATACATCCATTGAAATTTTTAAAACCCAACTCATGAGACAGGAGTTCATTTCCCTTGTTATACAACAGAGCTGTGTGTTGGCTTTGTGGTCAAAGACCTTCAGTAGGCTACGTCAGCCTGTGCTATCTGCATGAACCCAGTGAATTCCCTGCCAGTCTTAACTCCCTGTCTAGACATGGAGATAGTCTCCTGATTAGATCTCCAGTAGGGAAGCTTTGTAGGAATGCCAGCAGCAGACCTAGGGTACCAGAGGATGCCTGCCATATCTTGCCTCCAGTAGACATTGTAGACTAACTTTGAAGCAGAAAACATTATTACATTACAAAGACATTTCATTTGGCATCTAAAATGTCACAACTTCTTCAAGCACTCAGGTGTGTGTGTCTGTGTGTGTGTGTGTTGTCCCATTAGCATGTTTTATTGGTCTAGCCGTAATCACTTCACTATATATTGATCATTGAGTATATTTTTACAAAATGTAACTGTATGTAGGCATTGAACCTGATTGAGTTTGCTTTTTGTTTTTGCAGATGCCCTAAAAATACTATCCTTTTTGTATTTCATTTCCCTTGTGTTTCCCAGGGGCTCTTGACTTAGGAGTTTCTGTAACCATAACTATGGACTCCCCCTTCACTTTCCAATGGTCTTTGATTGCTATGGCTGGAGTATTTGTCCTCTCCAAAACTCAAGTGGAGATGGGCAAAGTGGCTTATGCCTGGAATTCTGGCAATTTGGGAGGCTGAGGCGGGAGGATTGCTTGAGACCAGGAGTTTGAAACCAGCCTGGCCAACATAGTGAGGCCTCATCTCTACAAAAAATAAAATAAAAAATTAACCAAGTGTGGTGGTGTGCATCTATAGTCCCAGCTAGTCAGTAGGCTGAGATGAGAGGATGGCTTAAGCCCAGGAGTTCAAGGCTGCAGTGAGCTGTGATAACACTACTGCACTCCAGCCTGGGTAACAGAGCAAGATCCTGTCTCTATTAAGAAACAAAACTCCAAAAAAAAAAAAAAAATCATGTTGAAACTTAATCGCCAATGTGGCAGTATTGAGAGGTGGGGCCTTTAACAGGTGATTGAGTCATGAGGACTTTGCCCTCCTAACTAGATTAAACCATCCCTATGTTAATGGGTTAATAGATTAATGGGTTTTCCCAGGGGTAGGACTGGTGGCTTTTCAAGAAAAAGAAGAAACACCTGAACTAGCATCCTCAGCCCTCTCACCATGTTATGCCCTGCGCTGCCTCACCAGCAAGAAGGCCCTCAGCAGATACCACTCCTCAACCTTGGACTTCACAGCCCCATAACTTTAAGAAATAAATTCCTTTTCCTTATAAATTACTCAGTTTCAGGTATTCTGTTGTAAGCAACAGAAAATGGACTAAGACACCAATAGAAATCAAATTTTTCATATTTATTTCTTTTTAACACTGTTGTTATCATGTGAACCCAGCAGTGTCACCTTGAGCCAGATCTAGCCAGAATTCTTTGTAATGTTATCATCCACCCTCTTATTGAACCTTTCTTTTTTTTTTTTCTTAGTAGAGGTAGGAGTCTCACTCTATCACCCAGGCTGGAGTGCAGTGGCACAAACATAGCTCACTGCAACCTCAAACTACTGCACTCAAGTGATCCTCCTGCAACAGCCTCCTGAGGAGCTAGGACTACAGGTACATGCCACCACACCTGGCTAATTTTTTTTAACTATTTTTAATTTTTGTGCAGATGAGGTCTTTCTGTGGTGCCCAGGCTGGTCTTGAACTCCTGGCGTCAAGAAATCCTCCCACCTCAGCCTCCCAAAGTGCTGGGATTACAGGCATGAGGCACTGCACCAAGCTTATTGTATCTTTCTGGAGGTACTCTTGAATTTTTTAAGTGACTAGATATTATTTCTAGAATTGGCTCAATACATATTTTCTATGAATTACCAGTTCTCTCTTCCACATGGGCTGCATCTTACCCAGGAGGAAAAGTTTACATGTATTTTCTTTGTAAATTCTGTACATGGTAATGATCTGAATTGCATTGGTACATTTTTTTATCTTACAGTAGTGCCTCATTTGAGACAGAAGAGTCTTATTCTCACATCAAATCTTAATACATTTTAGAGTTGCAAAGATGAACTTGCATTTACGGCAGAGCCTTTAATACAACTTTTAAGAGCTCTGCCCACTTCCATTTACAATGAAAATCACACTTCCTGCCAGTGTTAACCTAAGCCACATGCAACAACACCCACTGATGTTATTATCTTCCTCATGAAAGTACAGACACATGAATTGCTCCTTGAGTTTTCCTGATGGAAAAACCTTGGAATAGATTAAGTTATGCTGGGCAGTGTGAGAGCTACACTGTATTGGTCTGTTCTTATACTGCCAAAAGAACTACCTGAGACTGGGTAATTGATAAAGAAAAGAGGCTTAATTGGCTCACAGTTCTGCAGGCTGTATAGGAAGCATGATGGCTTCTGCTTCCAAGGAGGCCTCAGGAACCTTACAATCATGGTGGAAGGTGAAGGGGAAGCAGGCATGTCTTACATGGCTGAAGCAGGAGGACAAGAGAGGGGAAGAGAGGGGGAGGTGCTACATACTTTTAAATAACCAGATCTTGTAAGAACCATATCTGCACTAGGAGAATGGTGCTAAACCACTAGAAACCACTCCCATGGTCCAATTGCCTCCCACCAGGGCCCACCTCCAACATTGGGGATTACAATTCAACAAGAGATTTGAAGGGGACATAGATCCAAGCCATATCATACACCAAAACTCTTCTCTAGATAGATAACTACAAGGAAAATGCCAACGAGAAAGCTTCTTTCACCAGGTAGAAGCTGACTTGCTTGCATTTGGAAGAATTTTTCTTTCTGTGTGTGATAGGTTTTTGGGACATTTTAATAAAAATGCATCTAAGTATCTTTACAACTATCCTTACAATTAGGAAAAGCATATAACTATCTTTACAAAAAGAAACCAACTAAAATACAATACTGTTGGTTTCTTTTGCCTTTACAATTTTTTAAATTCAGGTAGTGCATGTTATGTTTGTTTTATGGATATATTATGTAATGGTGAGGTTGGGCTTCTAGTGAACCCATCACCCAAATAGTGAACATTGTACCCAGCATGTAGTTTTTCAACCCTCACTCCCGTCCCACCTTCTCACCTTTTGGAGTCCCCAGTATCTGTTACTTTCATCTTCATGTCCATGTGTACACACTGTTTAGCTCCCACTTATTAGTGAGATCATGCCGTATTTGACGTTCTGTTTCTGAGTTATATCACTTTAAGACTGTGGCCTCCAATTCCATCTGTGTTGCTGCAAAAGACATGATTTCATTCTTTTTATAGCTGAGTAGTATTCCATGACATATGTGTACCACATTTTCTTTATCGAGTCCTACAATGATTGACCCTTGGGTTGATTCCATTACTTTGCTATTGTCAATAGTGCTGTGATAAACATATGAGTGCAGGTATCTCTTTAATATAATGATTTATTTTCCTTTGGGTAGATACCCAGCAATAGGATTGTTGGATGGAATGGTAGTTCTATTTTTAGTTCTTTGAGAAATCTCCAAATCTCTCTGTTTTCCACAGAGATTGTATTAATTTACATTCCCACCAAGAGTGTATAAGTGTTTGGAAGAAATTGATTAGTAATGTAGTAAAAACGAACATGTATTGAGCATTTGCTAATATCCAGGATTTTTCCAAACAGTTCTATGGAGTTAAATTCATTGCCATGAGTAACTTCATTTTACAAATAAGGAAAAAGGGGCTTTGAGAATATACATAATGAACCAATGTCGCAGAGCTTGGGAGGTACTAAGCTGGCATTAGTCCACTACTATGGGCTGAATTGAGTCCCTCCAAAATTTATATGTTGAAGCCATAACCCCTAGTTGCTCCAAATGTGACTATATCTGAAAAGACGGTTTCTAAAGAGGTGATTAAAGTAAAATGAGGTTATTAGGGTGGGCCCAAATTCAATATGACTGGGATCCTTATAAAAGGGGGAAATGAGGACACAGATACACAGAAAGGGATGACTCTGGGAGGATGCAGGGAGAAGATGGTGTCTCCAAGCCAAAGAGAGAGACCTCAGGAGTAACCAGCCCTGCCCACACCTTGATCTTGGACTTCCAGCCTCCAGGACTATGGGAGAATCAATGTCTGTTGTGTATAAGCCACCCAGTCTATGGTGACAGCAGTCTGAAATGGACTAAGACACCTCATAAGAGGAGGAGGTGAGGACACAGACACACACAGAGGGACGACCCTGTGAGGACATAGGGAGAAGATGGTTTCTACAAGCTCAGAAGAGAAGCCTCAGGAGGAGCCAGCCCTGCCCACACCTTGAGCTCAGTCTTCCAGCCTCCAGGAATGTCTACTGTTTATAAACCACCTAGCCATGGCATTCTGTTACAGCATCCTAAAACGTACTAAGGCATCTCATAAGAAGAGGAGATTGGAACACAGATATACACAGAGGGATGGTCACGTAAGAACACATTGAGAAGATGGCATCTACAAGCCCAGGAGAGAGGCCTCAGGAGGAACCAGCCCTGCCCACGCCTTGATCTGGGACTTCCAGACTCCAAGACCCTGACAGAGTAAATCCCTTTTGTTTAAGCCACCCAGGCTGTGGGGCTTCATTATGGCAGCCCAGAAGGCTAACGCATATGTGAACATTGGAGTTCAGAGCTGTGTCTTAAAGCACTAAGGTCTGTTGCCTTAGATTAAAGGTTCATAGAACTGAAGCTCCCAGAGCTATGACTCTAACTTGAAATGCATTTATCCTCTAATACTCCTCATCTTTGACCAGAAGAAGCACCGATATTCATCTCGATGTAAAAATCTTCAACATTACACAGGGTCTCACAGAGCCAGCCCCGAGTGTCAGGGCAATTTGGGGGCCACTTGTTCTGGCTCCGTTAAGCTGCCCAGAAAGAGTCCCTAAGTCCACACAACCTCTCTACTCAGCTGTGAAATCTTGATACTTCACCAGGGATGAATCTGTCAGAGGTGTGTGAACCAGAGCAACTCCATTTTGAAAAGGAGCTAGCTAAAATGAGGCTGAGACCTACTGGGCTGCAGTCCCAGACTTAGAAGTCACAGGATGAGATAGTTGGCACAAGATACAGGTCATAAAGACCTTGCTGATAAAACAGCTTGCTATAAAGAAGCTAGCCAAATCCCACCAAACGCAAGATGGCCACAAGAGTGACCTCAGAGGTTGTCCTCACTGCTACACTCCCATTAGTGCCATGACAGTTTACAAACGCCATGGCAATCTCAGGAAGTTACCCTATAAGGTCTAAAAAGGGGAGACATGAATAATCCACACCTTGTTTAGCATATCATCAAGAAATAACCATAGGAAGGGGCGATCAGCAGCCCTCGGGGCTGTTGTGTCTACGGAGGAGCCATTCTTTCATTCCTTTACTTTTCTAGTAAACTTGCTTTCACTTTACTCTATAGACTTGGCCTGAATTCTTTCTTGCGTGAGATCCAAGAACCCTCTCTTGGAGTCTAGATTAGGACCCCTTTCTTGCAACAAATATTCCAAGATTTACCAGTCCTGTATTTAAAGGAAAATATTCTCCAGGAAAGGACACAGGGATAAAGCACAATGAGCAGTCAGGTGAACGCAAAGTGTTTCTCAGAAAGGAAGGCAAGGACGGATAGACTGTTGAGCAAGCCATGTGGGAGGAGAGGGCATGGGAGGTAAGGATGGGAAAAGACAGGGAAGAGAGGCTTTGGGGCCAAGGAGGTAATAGAACAAGAGTAGGAAGAGAGAGAAGATCAGGGAGAAACCAACTGCAATTCTGACCGTAGCTTTCCTGCCCTGCTGTTAGACTTCTTCTTCCTCAGCCAGTCTCTGGGAATTCTGATCCACTTCCTTCTATCCTTTATCCCCCGCATGGGAGGCCAGTTTCCTCCCCAGAAACTTGCTCCCTCCAGCAGCAGCCAAATTCTCATCAGCAACATTTCCGGTGGCCTCCGAGAAACCAAGAGACCACTAGGTAAAAATCTCAGCCTAGAGGTATTCCGTCACGTAAGAAGAGCCTGTCACCACCGGCTGCGGGCCTCCTTCCTGCTCTCACCTCGCTAGACCACACTGTCTGTCTCCTTTCCCCCACCCAGGAGGACTGCCTGTTGACCACACACTGAACACCCATGATGGTGGCAGGAGTATCTGGAGAAGATGTCCTTCAGCATGGTCTGGCCCTTTCATCAAGCTAAGGGCGGAAATGGCTTTTGCAGCTCGGCCTATGTGCCGAGAAATGCTGACATCCAGAGAAACAAAACTGCTTCCCACATGCAGGCTGAGCAGCTGAACAGACTTGTTTGGGTGGGGCGGGGGTGGGGGGGCATTCTTCTGACTTCTTCTGGAACCTATTATAATTCTTTTTCCAAAATTTTGAACACGTATTTTCAGGAATGGTTCTGCTTTTCACACACTTGGTGACTTTTGGAACTTCTTAGAAAATGGACGTCATCTATCTTTGCATATTATATATTTCTGTCCCAGACATTCAAGGACAACAACAAAAAAACTCTTTTGGGGAGAGATAAGAGATACCTAGATTGTACTTCAGTCAGTGAAATGTAATGCACAATTTCTTACTGAATTGAAACCATATTGAGGACAAAACTCTGACCTTTTTTCTTCTCTTGCCCAAATTTCTGTCTAAGGGGCCTGGGGAGTCATGGCCTACAAATCATAGTCTCATGAAAGGGGTTTTATTTAACCCTGTATAACGTGGCTTACTTTGCAACCTGACTCTGGCATAATATCATATGACAGTTAAGAAAGGAAATCAAAATATTTTAACTCCAAATATGTTTCTTTGTCATATTTTGAAATAGCCCTGCAAAGCCGTCTCTTGTGACGGAAAGTCTACATTCTATAGAGAATCTCTTTCCCTTTTCCAGGACTTCTTCCTGATCCAGGACAGAATCAGCTAAGAGTCGGAAACTTGTCTGCTATCTGTAGGCCTCATCTGCATAATAAGAACCTTGGTCTGCACCACCCCTTATGTTAACCCAGACATTTCCTTTCTATTGATTCTGGGTCTTTAGATAAACTCTTTCTTCCAACTGCCAATCAGAAAATCTTCGAATCTTCCTGATACAACCTTGAAGCCACCACTTCCAGTTGTCCCACCTTTCCAGACCGAATCAATGTGTATCTTACATGTTTTGATTGATGTCTCATGTCTCCGTAAAATGTATAAAAACAATCTATAGCCTGACCACCTTGGGCAGTGTTCCCAGGATCTCCTGGGGCTGTGTCACTGGCCATTGGCTACTCATAATTGGCTCAGAATAAATCTCTTCAAATATTTTACAGAGTTTGACTCTTTGGATCAATAATATATAGCAGTAAGAAAATAATAGGAAGCAAGTATTTTCTTTCTGACGATATAAGATGATATGAGACAGCATATGTAGACGACATAAGATGATGTGAAAACATAGATTAAATAAATATTAGCAATATCCTTTGAGTTGTGGATACTTGAAGTCTCCATTCCCCTCATTTTTGGCTCACTCTAATCTTGTAACCACCCAGTGGGTTCACCTTGCCCGCTGCCTAGACAGAGTAGATTTATTGAGACAGGGGAATTGCAATGGCGAAAGAGTAATTCACAAAGAACTGGCAGTGTGGGAGACCAGGTTTTTATTATTACTCAAATCAATCTCCCTGAGCATTTGGGATCAGTTTTTAAAGATAATTTGGTGGGTTGGGACTTGGGAAGTGGACAGTCCTTATTGGTCAGGTTGGAGATGGAATTATAGTGAGTGAAAGTGAGGCTTTCTTGCTGTTTTCTGTTCCTGGGTGGAACGGCAGAACTAATTGAGCCAGATTACCAGTCTGGTTGGTGTCAGCTGATCCATCAAGTGTAGAGTCTGCAAAATATCTCAAGCACTAATCTTAGGTTTTACAATAATGATGTTATCCCTGGGAGTAGTGTGGGGAGGTTCAGACTCTTGGAGGCAAAGGCTGCATGACCCCTAAACTGTAATTTCTAATCTTGTAGCTAATTTGTTAGTCCTGCAAAGGCAGACTGTTCCCCAGTCAAGAAGGGGGTCTTTTTGGGGAGAGGGCTATTTTCAATTTAGTTTCAGAGTCAAACCATGAACTGAATTCCTTCCCATAGTTGAGTCTACACCCAGAAATCAACAAGGACAACTTAAAGGTTAGAAGCAAGATGGAGTCATTGAGGTCTGATCCCTTTCACTGTCATAATTTCCTCAGTTATAATGTTGCAAAGGCAATTTCAGTCTGAAATTCATCCTATTACTCTTCCTTAATCACAGCTCTCTGCAACATCACCATAATTCAATTAAATCACTCAACCCACTGGATGTATTTGACCTTCACCATTCTTCAACAGACAATTGAATGTTGGAGCTCCTCAAAACTTCCTTCTGGACTATTTTCTCTTATTTTATTCACCTTTTGTAAGTTTTTCCATCTGTGCCCCTGACTTCTATCAACATGTGCAGATCAGTCACTCCAAATGTGTGTTTCCAGTTCAGATCTTGCCTACATACTCCAGACCCATATATCCAAGTCTTTCCAACATTTCCTCTCAGATATCTCAAAGGTCATTACACTTATCAATGCCTGATACACTTTGGGTGTTTTTCTCTTCCAAATCTCCTGTTGAAATTTCATCTCCAATGTTGGAGGTGGGGCTGAGTGGGAGGTGTTTGGGTCACAGGGGTGGATTCCTCATGAATGCCTTGGTAATGACTGAGTTTTGGCTCTGTTGTTCATGTGACAGCTGGTTGTTTAAGGGAGCCTGGCATCTGTAACTGGCTTCCTCTCTTGCCATGTAATGTGTACACACACCAGCTCCCCTTGCCTTCCATCATGTCGAGAAGCAGCCTGAAGTCCTCACTGGAAGTAAATGTCAGTGCCATGTTTCTTGTAGTCTGCAGAAGCGTGAGAGAAATAAACCTCTTTTCTTTAAACCATCCAGCCTCAGGTATTCCTCTGTAGTAATGCAAAACAGACTAACACAAGAACAAAGAACAAACTTGTGTCCCAGCCTTTCATGTCCAGTTCCATGAACCAGAAACCTGTGTGTTTTCGTTTTGCCCCTTGTAATCAATCTATCTCTAGCCCTCACAGATGTTTCTCACTTGTCTGCATTTCTCCATTTGTATCACCATCCATCTGGTGGAAACTACCTTGACCTCTTACCTAGACGCTTTGTCTGCTTCCTAAATGGCCACCTGTAGACCCACTCTGATCCGTATTCTCCACTCTGTAGTCACAATATCGTTTCCAAAATTCTTCTCTACTCATGGTGTTCCTCCTTCCTTCATCCTTTTATTTATTTATTTATTTATTTATTTATTTATTTATTTGTTTATTATTTATTTATTTTGCATCTAGAAGAGTTTTCACTCTTGTTGCCCAAGCTGGAGTGCAGTGGCACGATCTTGTCTTACTGCAACCTCTGCCTGCCAGGTTCAAGTGATTCTCCTGCCTCAGCCTCCCAAGTAGCTGGGATTACAGGCACATGCTACCACACCCAGCTAATTTTTCTGTATTTTTAGTAGACACAGGGTTTCACCATGTTAGCCAGACTGGTCTCAAACTCCTGACTTTAGGTGATCCACCTGCCTTGGCGTCTCAAAGTGCTGGGATTATAGGTGTGCCTTCATCCTTTTTTGCTTGCCATTGCTGTTACAATGAACGCTATTCTTGAGGGCCCCAAGATGTTCTGCTTTGCCTGGTTTTAGTTCTCACTTCTCTCTACGTTTCACCTTCCCGAACACCTAGATCTTCTCTAGTCCTACCTACCCCTGCTGCAGACCCTTTGCCATACTGTGTCTTCTCCTTGGAACATGCAGAGTTTACCTGTGACCTCCTGAACTAGTTCGTTCCTCTTGATACAATTTCTCCCGGCATCATATTTATTTCGTTCATAGTACCTACCACAGTCTATAATTATTTGTCTGATTATACCACAGATACAGTTATTTGTCTGATTTTTTTTATTACTGTCTGCCTCCACTAAACCGTGCATTCCAGGAGCATGCTTGGCTCGTTTTGTTCACTCCCTTATCACCTTCATTCAGTGTTCTGCCTAGCAGAGCATCAGCACATCACCTATGGCCATGAACCAATGGATATGAGCACCACAGCTGCTGAGCTATCTACAGACTTAGCAGCTAGGAAGCTTGTCTTGGATGAGAATGTTAAACAGGAAACTCTGTCCCTCAGGAGTTTCCATTCTGGCTTCTCCTGCTGATTCTGAAAAGCAAAGCATGTGCTTGAGTGACTTACACAGCACAGTGCATGAATATGTCTGAAGAAGTTCCTTATGTAGCTCATGGGACTAGGTTTAATTCAATAATATTCCACTACTCATGTTTTTATTACTTCTGTACGTTGGAAGTCTGATCATAAATGATTCTTCTCAATGCATTTCTTACTTCCAATTACATTCACCCTAATAATTGTGTTATTCATTGTATGTCCTCAGCCTGTGAAGCAAGCTGTCATGTTTTTCCTCAAGCCACTAAGACTTGGGGTCAAGATGCCTGGCAGGGAGTGAGGCAGTTGGAAAACACTAAGGAGCATTTCTTCTCTGCTCAAGAGCAATGATGCATTTGGAAATGGGAGATACTTTCATCAACCAATGCTACTGTTGATCTCCCTAAATTATGCGTTTCGATTATTCTATTTTCCCAATTGCCACAATGACAGAGTCATAGAGAGATTCCTGTAAGACAGAGTACCTAAAAAAGAGGGTGGGGTGTGTGTGTGTATGTGTATGCACGTGCACACTTGTATATAGAATTCCACCAACACTAGGATAAATGTTTGTCTCTGTATTTAGCTTGGCTATAACTCCATGACATGAAAGTAGACTCATTTAAGTCATCAGTGAACCATGTTAAACCCTAAGACAGTCAGATATAAGGATAATATGTATGCACACCGTGGGCCAAGGCTGCAGCATACAGCATATTAATGAATCCTGTCCCAAACCCAGCAAGTTCCTTAGATGTTTAAAAAAATCGTTCAAATTGAAGTCAATATTTAACTACAGGTAGCTTAAGCTTTGCAAAAGAAATGCTTTATCAGATGCCAGAGTGCCTTAGAAACATTGAATTCCATCTCAGAAGCTTTTTTCTTAACTCTAAAGCTTTTTAATGTTATGAGTTGACTCCAGGGTAAAATTTAGAATATGTATAAAGAGGGACTTAGTATCTTCCATATAATCCTTCATTACTAATGTAGTTTACCTTAGAGTCTAAAGAAGATTAAAGAGTAGAAATTTCAAAGTTAGCATCTTCAGCAAGAACCTAGTCCGCATACTGATGACAACTAAGACAGCAGAAGTTAGCATTGTGTTTTCTCATGAAAATGGAATTCTCTAGCAAAATGCTGCATCTAATGGATACCACCATGCAACCTTGCAAGAAAAGGGGATGGGGATACCTCTGGTGGGGGAAAAAAATCCCCAGGGAATAATTCTGCATTGACTTCAGTGAACATATGGTTGTTGAAGACTTACTAACAGGAGCATTGACAAATAATGATGTTTCTGGATTAATTGATTTACTCATTTACATTTTTTAAATCATTTATTAACTCACTTATTGGTACCATGTGCCAATCTTCCACTTTGCCCAACGGAGATGCCAAAAACATTCATTTACCACAACAGTTAACATTGAAAACAAACAAACAAAAACTTGTTTTTCATTAAAAGCAAATTCAGTGCTCCAAAATGGTTGCTTTTAATGATTTAATGTCTCTGTAAAGAAAATCTCTGTTTGACAAAAAAGAAAACTACTTGGCCCCTTCCCATCCCACCCACAAGGACCGGAAGAGCTATTTCTGCAGTCTTCCCTAAAACAGGCATGCAGCTTTCATGTTAACTGTTGGTACAACTTTGTTTTGTGTTTAAGCTATTCTGGGAAAAAGCGGACAGAATAATAAATCTACCGTTTATTGGTCTTACAAAGGAAAAATGAATGTAAAAGGATTTCGACAGAACTTTTCAATAAAAGAGAAAAATGAACTTTCTGTCTTCTAACAATAGCAAAAATAGAGTCTGCAGGAATACCAGGCAGGAGCTATCACATGCCCTACATATCACAAAACAAATAATAAGTTCATGGTCATTTATGATATCATTGAACTGAAAAACCAACAAATAAGCAGATAAACAGAAAACTGGCTTTCTTTGCACTCAAGTAAAGAGTCAAAGAAATTGAGTTTTTACAGATAATCCATTGATATACCAGCAAGACCAAGTATCTCTGGGCTCAGTGCGGGTGTATGCAGAACCCCATGGAAAGAAAAATCTGTGCCGTAAATGTATGTTTTCCCATAAGTCCTCCCTGGTCACATAGAGGTCACCTTTGGGGGTGATTTTGTTATTTTAAGTTAACTAAAATTAATCTGTTTCTTTTAATTTTAAAATATTTAATTTATACTAAACAATGTAGAAGAATGTTCTTTAAATTTGTTTCAGTATAACTTTTATGTATAAAAATTTGGCAATATTTTGGAATATACCCTTTATGTTATATATATACACACACACATAAGCACATACACATATACAAAACGTTTATTTCATATGTCTACAAAATGTGAATACACATATATACCTATAAACAATATATTTATTTATGTGAGTACATGCTATGGACTGAATGTATCTCCCCAAAATTCATGTGTTGCAACCCTCACCTCCAAGGTGATGATGTTGGGAGGTGGGGTCTTTGGGAGGTGATGAGGTCAGGAGGGTGGAACCTCATGAATGGGATGAGTGCCTTTATAAAAGTAGCCCCAGAGAGCTCCCTCACCCCTTCCACCATGGAAGGACACAAGAAGTCTCCATCTAGGAACCAGGAAGCCCTCACCAGACACCAAATCCACCACTCCTTGATCTGGGACTTCCAGCCTCCAAAAATGTGAGAAATAAATGTGTGTTGTTTATAAGCCTCCCAGTCTATGGTGTTTTGTTATAGTGGCTCAGCCAACGTAAGACAGTATATATTAGTATTTGTAAAATTCCATTTCCTCAGCAGTTTTGAGTAAAGTAAATCACCAATCTTTGATTCCATACCTTTTCTTATCTGCCTTATCTTTAATTTTTATTTTTCTTCTTATAGAATATTGAGACATAAATATTTAAGTGTAAAATTTTCATCATAAAAACAGGCAATAGAAGTTTGAAAATAGATTCCAGACTCAAATTAGACTTTAACAAAATAAATTGTTAAAGATCACAATAAAAAATACTTTACTCCACACGCTAGTAACATCCAGAAGCGGAAACATCAAACAATATTTAAGTATTCATCCTCCTGATCCCTTCGTAATGGCATGTGAGATTGAGCATAGCAATTGGTGGCCTAGGACCATACATTTTCATTTTTCAATATGAAAAATTTCATACAATTTCATTTCATAAATGAAATTATTGGCTCCCCACGTTTCCCATGTAAAGTGTATCATATGGCATGTACATTTGAATATCCAGCTTCAAAAGTTACTAATCAATAAAATCGAAGGTAGCAATGTTGCAATAGAAGCATCAGTTCAGTGAGTTTTCGAAGAATCTCACAAAATGATACACTGTTTGTGAAACTCACATTTTCCATCTGTTTTCTAGGGAAAAGTCATCTCAGGCAGACAAAGTAGATCCTGGTAGCTGAAATGATCTTAAAGCTGTTAACTATTATAAGTAGTATGTCCCCAATGGTGGGTGAAGGGTGGTACAGCATCCTGGTATCTATCAAAGCAATCTCTAATTTTTTTTTATGGGCAGTAAGGAATGCCACTTAATCTTGGAAAACATTTTTCTTGTTTTTCTCATTACGTATAAACAACATTGCATTTGGAAAATAGCTCAATTATCCAGTTTTAAGAATACAATTGAACTATAGATTCTCTCTCCTTACATCACTGCTTCTGTCAGCTTTTGCTTTTTTCTCAATTATTCAGGCTTCCCTCCTTTTCCTCCCATTCACCCTCTTTATCCCTCTTTGGAAACTGTGCCTTCTGTAAAAGATAGGGCTAAAATGCTAAAGAAAACATGCTTTGTCTAAATCTGCATGCTGGTAATATCCGGAAGCTGAAACATCAAATAATATTTATCGTATTTATCCTCCTGATCCCTTCATTAATACCAAGATCATTGCCATCAGTATTTTGTGTCACAAAAACCATCTGCTTTGTATTACTTTGCTCAGGCTTCCATAATAAAGAATCACAAACTGGGAAGCTTAGAAAACACACATTTATTTCTCACAGTCCTGGAGGCTGGAAGTCCCTGATGAAGGTGTGGGCTGCGCCGGTTCCTCCTGAGGCCTGTCTCTTGGGCTTGGAGACGCCGTCTTCTCCCTGTGCCCTCACAGGGTCATCCCACTGTGTGTGTCTTTGTCCTCATCTCCTCTTCTCATGAAGTGTCTTAGTCCATTTCAGGCTGCTATCACAGAACACCATAGACTGCGTGACTTATAAACAGCTGACATTTATTGCTTGCATTTCGGGAGACTGGAAATCCAAGACAAAAGCATGGCGGATTCGGCATCTGGTTCATAGACTGTGCCTCCTCACTGTGTCCTCACGTGGTGGAAGGGGTGAGGGAGCTCACCGAGGTCCCTTTTGCAAGGGCACTCATCCCATTCATGAGGCTCTTCTTAAATCTTGAGAGTAAGAATCTCAATGTTGAATTTTAGGGGTACACAAACATTTAGACGATATCATAAGGTCACGAGTCATTGAATTAAGGTCCACCCTAATGACCTCGTGTAACTTAATTACCTCGTGAAAGACCCAATCCCAGATACAACCGTCTTCCGTGCTACTAGGAGTTAGGACTTCAGCGTATGAATTTCTAGGGACAGAATTCAGCCCGTAATAAGTTCCTTCACTATCCATGTTATCATCCTTGCTCCTTAGAACTCAGACATATCATGTATCTACCCACCCACACCCGTACACAAACATACACACACACACACACACACACACACACACACACACACAGATCCAAATATCCATTGGGATACATAGGACCTCTCAACCCCTCAAGTTAGTGATATTCTTTTTTAAGTTTGGAGATTTTATCTGCATTCACCATTGAAGCTCACTCCATCCTCTGGAATATCTTGATTTAAGATGGTCAGCAAACCAGTAACACCACAGAGACTGTTGTGACTGTTTACAAATGCTTATGGACACCTAACGTCTTATTTTTGTCTTATTTTTCTAAATATTTTATTATTTCTAAGTATCATATGGTATATACATTTGAATATCAAGCTTCAAAAGTAAATAATTGGCTGGGCTTAGGGGCTCACGCCTGTAATCCCAGCCCTTTGGGAGGCTGAGGTGGGCAGATCACTTGAGGTCAGGAGTTTGAGAGCAGCCTGACTAACATAACGAAACCCTCTCTCTACTAAAAATACAAAAATTAGCCAGGCGTGGTGGCGTGCACCTGTAAGCCCAGCTATTCTGGGGGCTGAGGCAGGAGAATCGCTTGAACCCAGGAGGCAGAGGTTGCAGTGAGCTGAGACTGCACCACTGCACTGCAGCCTGGGCAACAGAGGGAAACTCTGTGTCAAAAAAAAGGAACTAATCAATAAAATTGAAGGTGGCAATGTTGCAATAGATGCACCCATTCAGTTATTTTTCAAAATAACCTCGCAGAATTCTTTGTCTATCCAACTCACGTTTTCCACCTGTGTCTCTAGGGAAAGGTTATCCACATGAAAACCAAATACCACATGTTCTCATTTAAAATTCCTTAAATAAATTTTATTGTGTATATGTGAGGTTTACAACATGCTGTTACGGGATACATATAGATATTATTAAAATACAAATTTAAAATATCTATCATCTCACATAGTTACTTTTTGTGTGTGACAAGATTGCATTAGGGATCTCTGTGCCTTATGGCTTATGATCTTGGAGCTAATGTCATGTGAGCTCTCCATGAATTGCAGGTGAAGCAAGAGCAGCAATGAAGAATTCACAGTTGATGAAAAATCACACTACTTAGAGGCACCTGTTTTCCAAAAGACAGTAATTCTACTTCCTCCACTCTTGGGTAACACTTTTCAAAAGGATAATATTCCAGAAGAATGAAAATGCATGTGGGCTTTCTGTATTTTTGGAGTCCTATTGAGAAGGTTAGGAAGTCTGGAAAGCTAATTCTCTGGCTCTCCAGCTGATTGTGTAGGGTGTGAGCATGGACACAGTGCGCATTTGTAACTCTCATCCCCTCCACATTCCAGAAGACAATCCATGTTTTGGACAGAAATTGAAGTAAAATGTTTGCCACTAATTCAAGGGCACTCTAAGCATGTCTTGAGTGCATACCATTGCTAATTAATTCCATTTTCAGTGTGATAATAAAGATTCTGCGTCTAGGTGGCTTGCCGGTTTTAAAGTTGCTCAGGACCCAGCTAAGACTTTAATTTACTCTACCAGGCCACCCTCCCCAAGATTATTCTGATGCCTTCTGGAATTCCCAGATGGCCAGAGCTAAAAACGTTAACCACAAGTGGCTCCTGTGTCAGACACTTTCTATTTCACATTTATGCTATGTCTTGTCAATGACCCAGTAAGAGGCCATTTGCAAACAGTTTGCATTGAGGTTTCGGTAAAGTCATCTCTGTGATCTTTTTATTTTCCCAAAACAAAGACAGTGGCAAGTAACCTAAGTAAAGCAGTGAAAGTGTTCAGGACTAGCCATGCAGTCTGTAAACAGTTATCTCTTTGTAAAGATACCACGAACCCTAACTGTCCTGAGTACAGGGCCACAGAAGACCATTGTATGAGTCAGCCGAGGCCATCATAACGAAGGTCCACAGGCCAGGGGCTGAAGCAACAGACATTGATTCTCCCACAGTCCTGGAGGCTGGAAGTCCAACGTCCAGGTGTGGGCAGGACTGGCTCTTCCTGAGGCCCCTCTCCTGGGCATCTAGATGCCGTCTTCTCCCTGTGTCCTTCCAGGGTCGTCCCTCTGTGTGTGTCTGTGTCCTCATCTCCTGTTTTTATTTGATATCTGAGTCCATTTCAAGCTGCTCTAACAGAATACCATAGACTGGGTGGCTTAGAAACAAGAGGCATTGATTCTCCCACAGTCCTGGAGGCTGGAGGTGTGAGATCAAGGCGTGAGCAGGGCTGGCTCCTCCTGAGGCCTCTCTCCTGCACTTGGAGACACGGTCTTCTTTCTGTGTCCTCACAGGGTCGTCCCTCTGTATGTGTCTGCGTCCTCATCTCCCTCTCTTATAAGGACACCAATCACATTGGATCGGGGTCACCCTAATGACATCATTTTACCTGAATCACCACTTTAAAGACCTGGTCCCAAATACAGCCACATTCTGATGTCCTGGAGTTTAGGACTCAATATATACATTTTAGGAGGATACAATCTAGCCTATCACAGTTTTTTTCTTTCTGTCTCAACGTTAGGGGACAGAACAAAGACAAGCCTTCAGTAACTTGCCTTGAACTTTGTTCAGAAAGGCTGCAATTTACCTGATGAAACAAACCAATCTAAGAATATTTCCTTGGGGCTCAGTATATGTAAAAACAAAAAAGTGGTACCAAAAAGCTCAGACTCAAAATACTGGGTTTGAGTCTTACCCTAGTCCCTCACTAGATCATGAGCCCTAAACAGTACACATACATTATGGATGCCAGGCTCATCACTCTGAAAATACAGATGTTTCCGTCTGCTGGTAGGCTTTTTCCAAGGATCAAGGATAAAAAGATTGCATCACATGAAATGTGTTGTTCATTTTATTTCCTTCTTTTGAAAATGTAAACTGGCAAGTGTATCTTACGACTGAATGTCTAGTGCATGTCCCAGGATCCTGTAGAGTTTACTGTCAAATGGGCACGGCATGATAACACACCTGCATAAACACACAGGCACATGCACACACTATACTGCAAGGAAAAACAACAGCCATTACCGTAAAAGAGTGAGAGACAATAGCCTTATGTGCCTCTTGAAACGAATCACTGAGTAGACATTTGTTAGGGAGAGATAGACTCAAAGGCGATACCAGCCACATGGGAGGTACAGACATAGACACGGACGTAATGAAATGTGCACGGAAAAATAAAAACTCAGGACCTCAATTCACTCTTCCAAAAGGAAAAAACAAGGTGAAAGTTGAGTCAGGCAAGAAGATGCCTTTCCTTTCATGCCTAAGCAGAGAGCTACAGATAAAGGGTTAAACATCTCCACAGGTAGCTACATAAGCTGAGTTCGCCTTATGCAAAGTGCTGATTTCCTAAACATGAGACAAATATGTAATTGATTACTCCCCTTCTTGCTCCCTTTCTTTTGCAATTTCGATTCAGTAATGTGACCATACCTTCCCTTTTTCCCTTCAAGCTCACTTCTCCCCTTTAAACATTGAAGGCTTCAAAATCATCTTTGGAGAAAGAAAGGCACACACCACAGACTGTTTCTCTGATTCCATATTGATTTCTTCTGGGCATGTCCTTAACCTTGGCAAAATAAACTTCTAAGCTGATTGGGATCTGTGTCAAATACTTTTCCGTTTATAGAAACTCGAGCAGATTTGAGGAACAGAAAATTGTTCAGTCTGTCAGGAACACACAGAAAATGTGCAAGGAAGAAGTAAGAAATAACACTGGAAGTGGAGGTCAGCGTAATATGCCTGGGGACATTGAACGCCAAGCTAAGAAGGTTGTGGAACATTTGTGCCTGCCAAGCCATCAAAAGTGATTTGTGTTGCTTTGTTTTTGAGAATGAGAACAAGAAAAGCTGTGCATTAAGAAAACCTAAGTCAATAGCAACATGCAAGAATGCTGAGAGACCACTTAGATGTCAACTGCAAAAGCAGAAATGAAAGTGAGTGTATAAATCCCCTATTTGCTGCTGTAACAAATCACTACAAACTTACTGGTTCAAAACAACACCAGTTTAGTCTGGCAGTTCTGAAGGTCAGAAGTCTGACTTCAGTCTTACTGGGCTAAAATCAAGGCGTCAGCAGGGCTGTGCTCCAGATTGGGGGAGAATCCTTTTTCTTACCCTTTTCAGCTTCTAGAGACCTTCTTCCTCCATGTTCAAAGCCTGCAAGGTGCATCTTTCTGTGCCTTTTTTGGGTAGGCAAATCTCCTCTGCACTCTCTTCTTTCTCTCTCTTCCACTTTTAAGGACTCTTCTAGTGACATTGGATCTACCTGGATATTCCAGGATAAAACTCTCACTTTTTAAAGTCAGCCAATTAGCAGCTTTCATTGCATCTGCAGCCTTCATTCCCCTTGACATGTAATCAAGTCGATTCCCATGTTCCAGGGATTGGGACGTGCACATCTGAGATGGCTTGTCTTTTTCCCCTCCCAGACCTCATCTTGAATTGCAATCCCCATGTGTTGAGGGGGTCACCTGGTGGGAGGTGATTGGGTCATGGGGTGGTTTCCCCCATGCTGCTCTTGTGATAGTAAGTTCTTGCAAGATCTCACGGTCTCTTTAAGTGGCATTCCTCCTCCTTGGCTCTCCCTTGCTTGCCGTCCTCTAAGATGTGTCTTGGTTCTCCTTCACCTTCCACCATGACTGTAAGTTTCCTGAGGCCTCCCCAGACATGGGAACTGTGAGTCAGTTAAATCTCTTTTCTTTATAAACTACTCAGTTTCAGGCAATTCTTTATAACAGTGTGGAAATAGACGATAGGAGTGTGAAAACTTCCTCAGTGAGCATTATTCTGTCTACCACCAAGATAGATGCCCTGACTGAGTGAGATTTTCCCAGCCTTTCTGTTTTGAGGCAATCTTTGTTCTGGTTCTCAGAGGAACCAAACAGAGGCTGGACCCAAAAGTTAAAACAGAAATAAAGCACTGCCTCTTAGCATGTAATTCCACCTTTAGCTCATCAGATCTTAGGGCATTTAGCTCGGTGGTAGGCAGAATAGCACCCACCAAGGATGTGCACGTTGCAATCCCTGGAACACATGAACAGACTTGGTTAGACATCAAAGGGGAATTAAGGTTGCAAATACAATTACTGTTGCCGATCGTCTGGGAACTGTCTCAGTTTGTGAGCACAGGATGGCTCTCCTTGCAACTACATCTCTGTCTTGTATTCACTACTGCTATTTCCAGAGGAACGCACTCTTCCTAGAATGGACTAGGAATGTATGTTTCCAACCAAGACACTGTGGAGAGTGTCAGAGAGCACTAGGAATGATACCTGAGACCAGAAGTGAGAGCCAGGACTGGAAAACCTACCTCTACCCCAACCCAAAGGACCCATGGCATGCCTTGAATCTCCTTTGGCCAGCTGCCATCAACTCCTTCCTCCAGATTTTCTTGATTTATTTTCCTATCTCCAGAATGCTATAGTGACATCAAAAATGTGTGACTCAGATGTCAGATGTCCACCCATGCAACCAAGAGGCATAATTATGACACAATACTGATTCAATGCTTGAATTATCACTATGGCATCACTAGCAAATAGCCCTAAGTCCTAGCTCATGGATTCTCAAGGAAAACTTTTTCATCTGCAGCATCTCAGACATTTGAATGTCTTTTTGTTGCAGTGAAATACATGCCAGTATCTCTTAGCAATTTCTAAGAATATTCAATGGGCACCATGGAATACTATGCAGCCATAAAAAAGAATAAGATCACGTCCTTTGCTGCTGGAGTTCATTATTCTAAGCAAATGAATACAAGAACAGAAAACAAATACATCAGGTTCTCACTTATAATTGGGAGCTAAACATTGGGTAGCTCCCAATTATAAGGATGGGAAAAATAGACAAAAAGATGGGAAAAATAGACAGTGGGGACTACCAGAGGGAGAAGGGAGGGAGGGGGACAAGCCTGAAAAACTACCTACTGGGTACTAAGTTCAGTACCTGGGCAATGGGATCATTTATACTTCAAACCTCTGCATCATGCAATATGCCATTAACAAATCTGTACATGTGCCTCCTGAATCTAAAATAAAAATTGAAATTGTAATAACATAAAATAGCATTGACTCAAAAAATACTTCAGTGTGCAAACATTATCTACTTGGATACGAAGTGGTTTTTTTTGTTTTTGTTAATAAAATGAAGGCTACCACAGTAGATTTTCTCAGCCTTTCTGTTTTGAGGTGAGCATCTTTCTAGCCCTCAGGGGAAGGATGAGCCGTTTTCTTCTCCGTGATGGAGAAGCAGAGATTTCCTGTTGTGTTGCGGTGGGTGTTTTAAGTGCAGGTTCCACGAAAAACAGAGCCCAAGCCAGGGGCCTGGGAGAGGCAGTTTATTTGGGAGTTTCTCTGAAGAAGCTGGAACAAGTGGGACAGGAAGAAGGGGACGGTAAAAATGTTGGCGATAGCAGCAGAGTTTCAGTCCCATTGTGGAAACTGCGTGTTTTTGTAGAATGAGCAACAGGACTGTTTCTGCAAGGAGGAGGCATTTATCTCCCCATCCCATTACTTTTCTTTGAGGATAATTTGGAGGACATTCACCAACTCCCCCACTCCCACCGAAATAAAGTCTGAACTCCGTACAAATCCTTAAAGTCCTCGAAGTCATCTGCATGCAATGGAACTGGAAGACCAGTGGTCCCTGTGGTCAGACATGACTAAAGGGTGGGCTGTCCATGCACACCAGCCTTATGGGAGTGCGAGACTCACGCCAGGATGCCAGCAGCAGGGGATCAAGTTAGGAGATCTTCAAAGTTAATAAACAGAGAAATACGTCTTCTATTTTAACCAGAAAGAATAGAGAAAAGGTGAGCGTATCTCCGGTGGACCAGTGGGATTGGTGGTAAAAAGGTGAAATTTATCTCATCTCACAGGACGTATTTTCTCTGTAAGGTTTAAGGCAAGTTTGTTAGCTTAAACTGGAGAAGGGATATTGGGGTTTTAGGGAAAGCAATGGGAAGACGTAAAGACAGTAGTTCACGTCTTATCTATGTGAGACACATTCAAAGACCACACACCCCCCCCCCCGCTCAACATGTATGCTTGAAACAGCACATAGTTAGGTACACAGTACTTTGCGTACTATGTTATTTCCATATAATACATACTTATGATAAAGGTTAATTTATAAATTAGGTACAGTGAGAGATTCATAGAGGTAACGCATGATAAAATGGAACAATTATAACAATATGCTGTAACAAATGCTATGTGAACGTGATATCTTGGCTTCTAAGCAATTAACAGGTAGGTAATGTGTACAGCGTGGATGTGCTGGCAAAGGGACGATTCCTGTCCCTGGGGCCACAGAGCAAGGTGGTGTGGAACTTCATCATGCTTCTCATAACAGCATTCAATATAAAACATGGATTGTTCATTTCTGGAATATTCTTTTTAATATTTTTAGACTGTGGTTGACCGCAGGTAACTGAAACTGTGGAAAGCAAAATCAAGGATAAGAAGGGGCTATTTCAATGATTTTAGAAAGTGGGAAAAATCAATTTACTAGGGGAGAATCAAAATACTACAGACAAATTGGCACCATGGTGTTATTTTTCTCCAACAACATCTAGCTCAGGTCAGTTGGCAGATGGGGTTGAAGCAGAATTGAGGTTGCATCCTGCTATCAGAGAGAGGACCAGAGCACTAAGGGTGTTTGCAGGGTGGTGGTGTGGTTTCCAACCATGACACTGAAATAAAAGTGGTTTGGTCCATGCGTCTGCACCCAGATGGCACAGTGAAGACCCTAGAGAAAGTGAGTTAGAAGGACCCAGAGTATTGGTGAATTCTGAAGCCACTATTTCAGATGCGGTGCCGATGACAGCAAATGCAGGTGTGACCACTGCAGGGAAGAATTGAGAGAAGTGAAGAGAAGGTGTATTTGGGGTTCAGTAGGTCAAAGACGACTTAATGGTATCACGCAGGAGTTCTATAAACCTCAAACCTATTAGAATTTTAATTAGCCAACTTGAATATCCTTTGCATGTTGTCATTTTAAAGTTGGCTAAAAGAAGTCATAAAAATAATTTAATACATTTGTACATTACCGGAGAGGGAAAAATCTGTTTTCTTCATTCCTCTGGCATTTGGAGCAGACACAGTTTATGATTTGGCTGTAAGTATATCTTAATGTGCATGGAAGAAGATATATTTTTCTTCATGAAGATACATAAATTTAAAACAACTGCAGTGACACTTTGGATCACAAAAATACCTTAGGAGGTGAAACTTCTTAAATATTTTATTTTACTTTTTGGGTGTGCCTTCCGAAATGAAAAAAAAAATGGGGGAGCTGGGGAGGAAAGGGGGTAAAGTCAAGCCAAAAACTAATCAAAAATAGCAAGGAATAGTGAAAATCCAGTGTTTGGATTCCATTTGCGAAAAACGAATGCACATGAACTTTGACACTTCCAGTCTTTGGAGAAATAGTTTCGCTCTCAGAGTATTTTTAATCCAGGAGGAGACAAAGGCAGAAATGTGTGAATCTCTGTCTAGTTTAATTCGCCAAATACAAATAAACTCTGTGGTTACAAGAACAGCTTTGGGAGGCAAGTTGCTTCTGGTGGTATAATCAAAATGGAGTGTTATTAAAAGATTAATCACAGTAAATAATTCCTTCCAGGACACAGTAGCTAAATCTCACTGAGACCAACAAGTCTGCTAGTGTAGGCGTAAATGCCTCCTTCACAGACAAAATTTTGGAGTACCCAGGGACGCTTAACGGTGAGCCCAACCTACTTGAGCGGTTCCAGGTCAGCCCCATCAGACTCTGTCTCTTCTCCTCCACCCCATTCATGGACTCCACACCCAGAGCCCATCTCAGAATCAGAATCCTGTGCTGACCCCCAAACCTGACACCTGCCCTCCAGACGCCTTTCGTCCAAGGGAATGAGAAATTGAACCCATGTTCCATTAGGACCTTGAGATTGTGTCATTTACTTTCATGCCTGGACTTGGTTCTTTCATTCTACACAAAGCAAAATCATCACATGGAATCCCCACTGGACCACAAATAATGGATGGTATATCAGTCTGCTAGAGGCATCATAATAAAATACCCAAAACTGGGGAGCTTAAACAACACACATTCGTTTTCCCACCATCCTGGAGGCTGGAGGTCTGAGATCCAGGTGTGGGCAGGGCTGGCTCCTCCTGAAGCCTCTCTCCTGGGCTTGGAGATGCCGGCTTCTCCCCGTGTCCTCACAGGGTTGTCCCTCTGTGTGTGTCTGTGTCCTCATCTACCCTTCTTATGAGGGCACCGGTCGGATTGCATCAGGGCCCACCCTAGCGACCTCACTTTACCTTAGTTATCTCTTTAAAAACCCTGTCTCTAAACACAGTCACATTGTGAGGTCCCGGGGTTTGGGCTTCAACCTATGAATTTTAGTGGGGCATAATTGAGCCCATACTAGAGGTTGAACAGGAACAGACCGACGCATTGTGGGATCTAGTTGCTGTGCTGAAGCCCTGAACCGAATGTGTTCTGGCCGTATTCGTGGTAAACTGAGTCACAGAGCTGAGAAGCACCACTCAGGGAGTAGGTATTTTACCTGCCAGGACCAGCTTGTTGACTTTGTCATAAAATGTCACTCTTAAAACCTCAGCAGCTGCACTCAACCACAAAGATCATTTCTCCCTCACAGAAAGTCAGCAGGAAGTCAAGGAGAACCCAACACACGAGGTGGCAAAATAAAGGTCTGGGGGATTGAAATTAGGTCCCTTCCGCCTCTTCGTAAAATCTCCTTTTGCAGCTGAGGAAACAGATTATGATACTGAGCTGTACCAGATGTTTGATCATGCACAGAAAGACACACGTGTTACGAGTCAGGAAGAGGAAATCTTCTCCCAGGAAGGCAGGTGATGTCCATGATACCCTTGGGTCCCTGTCAGCCAACGTGCTGAAAGGCCTGTTGCTCAGCTGCCGGGACCTAGAGACAAAAATGCAGACATCACGTGCATTAGTTGGGGTTTGCCAGAGAAGCAGAACAAATAAAATGCATATATTATACGATACTGGCTCACATGATTATGGACACTAAAAAGTCTCATGATCTAATACCTGCAAGCTGGAGTTGCAGAAAAGCCAATGGTGTGAGTTCCAGTCTGAGTCTGAAGGCCTGAGACCCAGGACAGCCAAGAATGTGATTTCCAGTTTAAATCTAAAGGCCTGAAACCAGGAAAGCTGAGGTTGTGGGTTCCAGTCCAAGTGCAGAGGCCTCGGCTCCAGAAAGGCCAATGGTTTCAGTTTTAGTCTGAGAGCAGAAGACCGATGTACCACCTCAAGCAGTCAGGTAAAAAGAGTGAATTCTCCCTTCTTTTAAGTGACTTAAGTGAATTAACATTAAATAAAATAAAAAATCCAGTTCCTTACTCTCCACTAGCCACCATGTTTTCAGTGTTCAATAGCAGCTAGCCAGCTATTGGACTGTGCAGATTATAGCACATTTCCATGGCTGCAGAACGTTCCACTGGACAGCACTACTTCATGACCTGGAGTGTGAAGGTGAACCTCAGATGCCAGATGAGTGACAACTGGCTCCGAGAATGTTTAAAGCTCTTCTGACATGAGCAAGGTTCCTATCTCTAACCTGCGTTTCAGAAAACCGAAACAGATCATGCACAATAGCCCAATTAATGAAGGGAAGACAGAAGAACTTCTCTGTCATTGGCCATGTGACATCTCCTCACGCTACACCTACAATCTTGGTATTTTGCGGGTTTCTACCCATATGGAAGACAGATATTATGTAAGACATTGGGAACATAACAACCTCCACAGGTCTCCTGCTTCTACTACTCCAGCTCTATTTCTGGTTTTAAGAGTTCAGATGGAGGCTAGGCACTGTGGCTCATGCCTGTCATCCCAGCACTTTGGGAAGTTGAGGCAGGCAGATCGTTTGAGTTCAGGAGTTTGAGACCAGCCTGGGCAACATGACAAAGCCCCATCTCTACAAAGAACAAAAAAATTAGCCAGACATGGTGGTGCATGCCTGTAGTCCCAGATACTCAGGAAGTTGTGGTGGGAAGATAACCTGAGACTGGGGCCACAGAGTGAGACTGTCTCAAAACGTTAAAATTAAAATGTAAAAATAAATAAATAAATAAATTGTAGAAGGATTCAGATAGATAATTCTCAAAGCTGTTAATACTGGAGGTGAATTCCTGGGTATTAAACATCAATGCCTTTGAGCTCTGCCAGCTTAACAGTGTGCCTCAGCTTCTGCATCCCTGTATCCCACCGAAAAAAATGAGGATGAAAAGAAAAACACTTCCTGGGGTGGTTGTAAATAGCAAGTATCTAACAGAGCTTTCAGAACATAGCGAGTGTTCAGTAAAAGTTTGTAAGTGAGCTTGGTTTTCCATATGGGACATCAAAAACATCCTTGCCAGATTCCTCTCTTTTAGAGAAGAGGAATTTTTCAAAAAAAAAAAAACTCTTGTTTTTCTTTTGTAAAAAACTCCTATTTTCGGTACATGTGAAGGTTTGTTACATAGATAGACATGTGTCCATGGGAGATTGTTGTACAGATTACTTCATCACTCAGGTATTAAGCTCAGTACCCAATAGTTCTCTTTCTGTTCCTCTCCCTCCCTCCCTCTCTCATTTCCTTCCTCCTACCCTGCCCCGTCAGGTAGACCCCAGTGTCTGTTGTTTCCTTCTTTGAGTTCATAAGTTTTCACCATTCAGCTCCCAATTATAAGGGAGAACAAGCAGTATTCTGTTTTCCAGTTCTGTGTTCATTTGCCAAGGATAATGGCCTCCAGCTGGATCCATGTTCTCACAAAAGACATGAGCTCATTCCTTTTTGTGGCTGCATTGTATTCCATTGTGTACATGGACCACATTTTCTTTATCCAATCTGTCATTGATGGGCATTTAGGTTGATTCCATGACTTTGCTGTTGTGAAGTGTTGCAATGAACATTTGCATGTATGTGTCTTTATGGTAGAATGATTTTAATTCCTCTGCATTTATTTCTGGTAATGGGATTTCTCAGTCAAATAGTAGTTCTGCTTTTAGCTCTATTTATTTATTTATTTATTTATTATTTATTTGAGATGGAGTCTCAGTCTTTTCCCAGGCTGGAGTGCAGTGGCACGATCTAAGCTAACTGTAACCTCCACCTTGCAGGTTCAAAAATTCTCGTGCCTCAGCCTCCTGAGAAGCTGGGATTACAGGACCCTGCACCATGCCAGCTAATTTTTGAGTAGAGGCAGGATTTTACCAAGTTGACCACGCTGGTCTCAAACTCCTGACCTCAGGTAATCCACCCTTCCCAGCCTCCCAAAGTGCTGGGATTATAGGCGTGAGCCACCGCGCCCAGCCTGCTTTTAGCTTTTTGAGGAATCACCACACTGCTCTTCACAGTGGTTGAAGTAATTTATACTCCCACCAGGCAGATGTGAGCTAGAGCCAGCTGAAGGCTGTCAGGTAAAGAAAAAACATTGCCATTGCATTCACAGAATTTTAAAGGAAGCTTATCCACTGGAGGACAAGGTAGAAGGATGTCATCATACATGAATGCAATTTTGCAACCCAACCCTGGGTCTTAAAAGCTCCAATTGTTCCAAGTCCCATGTGGGTAGACTAGGAGATAACAGGGCAGCCAATTAGTTCTGCAACATGTCAGCCATGGCCTGTGCCATGAGGAAATACATTTTAAAATATCATTTGTTCACTTCGAGAGGCCAAGGCAGGCGGATTACCTGAGGTCAGGAGTTCGAGACCAGCCTGGCCAATATGGTGAAACTCCGTCTCTACTAAAGATACAAAAATTAGCCGGACGTGGTGGCAGGCAATTAGCCAGGCATGTAATCCCAGCTACTCGGGAGGATGAGGCAGGAGAATCACTTGAACCTGGGAGGTGGAGGTTGCAGTGAACTGAGATTGCACCACTGCACTCCAGCCTGGGCAACAAAGAGCAAAACATATATATATAATTTGTTACATTCTGTTTCTCAGGAACCTAGAATGACTCAATTTACACTGTGTCTGAATGGACTTGGTTTCTCTTTCATTATAAAAAGTATAAGTATTTTGGCCGGGGGCGGTGGCTCACGCCTGTAACCCTAGCACAGTGGGAGGCTGAGGCGGGCAGACCACTTGAGGCCAGGAGTTCAACACCATCCTGCCCAACATGGTGAAACTCCGTCTCTACTAAAAATACAAAAATTAGCCTGGCGTGGTGGCATGCACCTATAATCCCAGCTACTCGGGAGACTGAGGCAGGAGAATAGCTAGAACCCGGGAGGTGGAGGTTGCAGTGAGCTGAGATCGTGCCACTGCACTCCAGCCTGGGCAACAGAGCAAGGCTCCATCTAAAAAAAAAATAGTATTTTTAACAGCACAACAAAGATCTCATGAAGCCACCATGATAACAATTGTTTGGAGAGAAAGAAATTCACTATATACCTATTTTAAAGGAATACCTTGACCTTGTTTCTTGAGGAAAGAAAACAGAATTAAAACTAGCATATCATAAAGTTAAAACATCATAAAACTTTTCTTGGATGGCTGGAAAAATAGATTACTGAACAGACAAATTCAAAAATTGTTATTTTGTCCCATGACCGGGTATCAACCCAAAGGAAAAGAAATCATTCTATCAAAAAGTTACCTGCACCCCTACGTTTATCACAGCACTATTCACAATAGCAAAGACATGGAATCAACCTCTGTGTCCATCAGTGAATGATTGGACAAAGAAAATTGCTCAGCCATAAAAAAAAGAATGAAATCTTGTCATCTGCAGCAACATGGATGGAACAGGAGGCTGTTATCCTTAGGAAATGATTCCAAAACAAAGAGTTAAATATCGGACGTTCTCACTTATAAGTGGGAGATAACCCATGTGTACCCCAGGACATAGAGCGTGGAATCATGGACTCTGGAGACTGGGAAGGATGGAAGGGTGGGAGGTGACTTTACCAATATACAACATGCCCACGCGGCATAATTGCACTTGTACCTCCTACATTTATATGAATTTTTAAAACAATTGTTATTTTAATAGATTTGGTTAACAAGAAAGACACACTAAGGAGATTTAAGGTTTTGTGTATGCTTATATTTACATATTCAATGCATAATTTATACATATTTAAGACATTATATGCTTCATAAATTGTAACACATGAAACTTAATACACTTTTTTTTTTGAGACAGAGTCTTGCTCTGTTGCCCAGGCTAGAACGCAGTGGTGTGATTACTGTCCACTGCAGCCTTGATGTCCCAGGCTCAAGCAATCCTTCCACCTCACCCTCTGGAGTAGCTGGGACCACAGGTCTGCGTGCCACCATACCTGGCTAATTTTTTTTTTTGTACTTTAGTAGAGACAGGGTTTCATCATTGCTGCCCAGGTTGGTCTCCAACTCCTGGGCTCAAGTAATCCTCTTGTCTTGGCCTTCCAAAGTGATGGGATTACAGGCGTGAGCCACCACCTGTAGGCTGGGTGCTTTGGCTCATGCCTGTAATCCCAGCACTTTGGGAGGCCGAGGCAGGTGAATCACTTGAGGTCAGGAGTTCGAGACCAGCCTGACCAACATGGCAAAACCCCATCTCTACCAAAAATATAAAAAGTTAGCTGAGTGTGGTGGCATGCACCTGTAATCCCAGCTACTCAGGAGGCTGGGGCTGGAGAATCGCTTGAGCCTGGGAGGTGGAGGTTGCTGTGAGCTGAGATTGCACCATTGCACTCCAGCGTGGGCAACAGAGTGAAACTCTGTCTCAAAAATAATAATAATAAAATAATTTTATATATTTAATCTATACTTTGCATTTTAAATTTAGATTTTCAGTAAAGCATTAAAATTCAAAGAGGAAAGAGCACTTTTCTTTTTTAATCTGCTCTTAGCTGAAGTCAAAAGCAACAAGGAACGATGAGAATGCTTTTCCCCACCTTGGCACAGACGTTGGACTTTATGAACAACCGCCAAGAGAATCATTTTAACAGCATATTTCCACTGAAATGTCAGCGTTCCTCAGTCATATAATTTGTGTAATGAGATATTATATTATAAACACAGCCCCTGTGTTTCAGAAAAACCACAAAGCAGCTTCAGACAGTGTCCATGGGGAGAAATGGGGAGCTCCAGGGAGCCCAGGTGGAAATAAGGTGGGTGTTGTTTGTGAAGGAGATGGTTTAAGCTGATCATTCACAAGCTTTCATGTCGGAACGGTAGAAGTTGCACAGTGGGGTTGTTTTCATCCACACACTGCAAATTCAAGGAAGCCCTGGCTTTTTGGCATGAATGTAAGGCGTACAAGTGCAGTTTTATTGCACAGTAGTGAAATCTGGGCTTTTAGTACACCCACCAACTGAAGAGTTAACATTGTACCCATTAAGAACTTTCTCATCCCTCACCCCACCCTGCCACCCTTCTGAGTTTTCCATCGTCTATTATTCCATTCTCTATGTTCCTGTGCGTCCATTATTCAGCTCCCACTTGTAAGTGAGAACACGTGGTATGGTATTTGGCCTTCTGAATTGTTTCACTTGAGATAATGTCCTCCAGTTCCATCTATGTTGCTGCAAAAGACATGATTTCGTTCTTTCTTGTGTATGGAAAGAATGTATTTTGTATTAAATTGCATGTGTTATGATTGATAAACCACATATAAATTGCCTTAAGTATGTATAAATTATGCATTGATATGTAAATATAAGCATACACTAAACCTTAAATCTCTTCAGTGTGTCCTTTATGTTAACCAAATCTATTAAAATAACAATTTTTAGGCCAGGTGCGCTGACTCACCCCTGTGATCCTGGCACTTTCGGAGGCTGAGGTGGGTGGATCACCTGAGGTCAGGAGTTCGAGACCAGCCCGGCCAACATGGTAAAACCCTGTCTCTACTAAAAATATAAAAATTAGCTGGGCATGGTGGTGGGTTCCTGTAATCCCAGCTACTCAGGAGGCTGAGGCAGGAGAACCACTTGAACCTGGGAGGCAGAGGTTGCAGTGAGCCAAGATCGTGCCACTGCATTCCAGCCTGGGCAACAAGAGCAAAACTCCATCTAAAGAAAAAGTAATTAAATTTTTGCCTGGCATAGTGGCTCACGTCTGTAATCTCAGCACTCTCAGAGGCTGAGACAGGCAGTTACTTGAGGTCAGGAATTTGAGACCAGCCTGACACGCATGGTGAAACCCCATCTCTACTAAAAATACAAAAATTAGCCAAGCGTGGTGGTGTACGCATGTAATCCCAGCTACTTGGGAGGCTGAGGCACCTTTGGGTAGGTACCTAGTAGTGGGATGGCTGGATTAAACATACTTCTACGTTTAGTTTTTTGAGATGGCTCCATACTGTTTTTTGTAGAGGTTGTACTAATTTACATTCCTAGCAACAGCATATAAGCTGACATTCCTCAAGGGTGTGTGTTTTTATAAGCTAGAAAGGCAATTGTGTGTTTGCCGAAAGATCTCCCCAGGAGAGATGGGCTTCCAGCGTCCAAGGAAGTGGTAGGGTTTGTGTCTACACAAAAGTCAACAAGCCCTCTCTGGTGTGGCAACTTGGACAGATTAGGCATGAAGGGGCTGCGGTAATTTCCTCCAAGGTCAGAGTGCAAGGTGGAACAGAGTCAAGAATTTTCATGGGGGAAAATTGTTTTGCCTTTCCACATAAATGGAAGACAAACCCAGCACTCATGATAAACACTGTGTGGTTAGGGGACTCTCAGGGATGAGAAAGGCCAGATGCCTGGGTTCTCTTCTTTCAATCCGAGTGAGTTTTCTTCATCTGTCTAAGGCTAGAGGAGTGTCCAAGCCCATATGGATGAAGCCAACCTCAGGACTCAGGAAAAGAGTGAACCTAAATCAGTGATGCATCTTTGCAAGTCAGGAGATTCTGGCTCTAAAACGAGGTTTTCTAGTTGCCTCAAAGACTGTGGGCATCAGATAAACTCAGTATTGGGCAAATCATTATAAATATTTCTGGTACAGAAATCTAAGGAGCTAAAGTAGGTGATTTATTTATGGATAGCTTGTTCTAAAATCACTTTATAGGGCCTGAATTAAGCTTACTAGAAGGCCCCAATAATAATCATGCAGTCCTGTGAATTTCCATCTCTGTTTTTCTCTGTTTTGCTGTACAATCTTTGCTAAGCTTCTGTGCCTTCATTCTGTGTACATGTGTGTGCATGTGTGAAATAACTGTTCAATTTCATTTACTTCACAGAGCTTTATGGAAGCTTAATGAAACAAGTGAAAAAGCATCTGCTAAAATTCTGAAACATGATGAGTTTTAAATTGATTGGTCACTTTTACTATTTTGTTACAAATCTGCCAAGATGTGGGTCTACTGTGATAAAGTAAGAAGAGCTGGGACTCCATGAGAAATCATATATACAATAAAATGTGTTTATCAGATTAACTGTAATGAATTTGACATTGGCTGCTTGACCCAAGGAAGGAAAGGATACAAGGATACCTCCTTCCGTCTTATGGGATGGGAAGGGACTATCTCATGGTAGGCCATAAATCGCTATATAATGGAGGATCAATTTAACCAGGGCAGTATTAGGGATTGGAAAGCTGCTGCTATAGAGAAATGAAAAGAAATGGAGCATGGAGAGATAGAATGAATTAGAGGATTTTTTAAATCATTAAATTAAAAACCTTGCAATGGGAAAGGGAAATGCTTTGTTCCTGAATCCAAGTGCATAGTTCAGTTATATAAGGAAACTCAGGTGTCATTTTACCCTGTTACATTAGGTCACTGAAACTAGTGAATCTTCAGCTGAGATAGTTCTGAGTCTGAGTCCAAGTCACCATTTGCCAGTGATGATGATGATTGTGATGGTGACGGTGATGATGGTGGTGGTGATGGTGGTGGTGATGGTCATGGTGATGATGATGATGGTGGTGGTGATGATAGTAATGGTCATGATGGTGATGAGGGTGGTGGTGATGGTGGTGGTGATGGTCATGGTGATGATGATGATGGTGGTGGTGATGGTGGTGGTGATGATAGTAATGGTCATGATGGTGATGAGGGTGGTGGTGGTGATGGTAATGATGGTGAATGTGGTGATGATGATAATGGTGGTGGTGATAATGATGATAATGTGATAATGATGGTGGTGATAATGATGGTGATGATGGTGATGGTGAGTTATGATGGTGACGGTAATGGTGATGATGGTGATGATGATTGGTAGGGTCGGCTTGTCACTTGTTCAGTTTCAACGTCTTAAAAACAGAATCTGGATCTGATTCTTCTAATGTTTGGCTTCCCATCCTCCTGCTTTGCTCATCTTCAAGGTCCCTGGAGAATTATTCTGCCCCAATGGCCCCTGCCTGACAGACTCCACATGGACCAGGCTTGTTTTAATACTGAGGCCTGAAAGAAATCAAAACATTTTACACCAAAATATACTTCTTTGACATATTTTGGGATGACAGTCAGAGGGTCAGCAAACAGAAGCAGCCTGGTGAAGCTGTATTTACTGGGAAGATTTGCACTTGTAGACGTAACCAGACTTTTTCTGAGGCCTTTCCTTGCCTGGGTCTAAAAAAAGATAAACTGAGTCTAACACTCTCAAGTCTGAATGTAACATTTGCCATCGATTCTCTCTGAGGGCCGCTGCCTGTGAGGTCTCAGCTACATAACAAGACCCTCTTTGCTAGCCAGACTTCCTTTTCTCCCCCTCCCATAACCTGCCTGGCCACTGTAACCTGATTCGCCACCATAACCTGTTTTTGACCATGATCTGAGCCCCCATTCTTTTTGTAACCTCAAGATGGTGTACAAGCTTCTACACTTCATTGGGGAGTTGGGATCATCACTCTGTAATTCTCCTCCATGTGTAAGTTAATATATTTGCATACCTTTGCTCCTGTTTATCTGCCCTTTGCTGATTTTTCAGTGAACGTTCAGAGGGCAAAAGAGAAGTTTTCCCTTGGCCCCTACAGGCCCCAGCCAGGGAGAGGCCCTGGGCTCTTCCCAACTCCTCCTGACTCAGATGTAGCACCAAGCCCCGGCCGTGAACCTTATTTTCCCAATGGTCCCTGGAGGAACCAGGGGATGCTACTCAAAGGATGGACTTAACTGGCCATAGGTCAACCTTTGGCCAGTGGCTCAGGAGATGGAAGGAAATTGGTGGGGACAACTCTTACTTTCCACCCCCATTTGTTGGAACATCACAGGTGTACCATGATTCCAAAGGGTCTTCTCAAGAGACAACACAGTCTGCTGAATTATCTATAAAGCCAGGGACAGCTCAGGATACCCTCCCTTCTACTAGCTTTCTTGGCTTCTTTCCCAGCATTTTTCCCTCTTCCTTTATTCCTGTTTCCTTGAGATCAAAATTCCCACCACTTCCCCAAAGACACTGTTTTCTAGAGAGGCCAGGCAGTGGCACAAATGAATAGTGGTCACTATCGTAGGTCACAGGATTAGTTGAGATAATATACACATAGTGCTTCCCACTGTGTCTAATCCATTGTAGGTTCTCTGGATCTGCGAGGCCACCAGAAGAATCTAGAATCTGTGTCTGAGAATCGTTTTGGCTTTTGCAAGTTGTCTTCCATAATCTTATTACATTCTAAGGGCAGCAAATAGTTAATAGAACTGACCACTAAGGGAAGGTTGTTTCAGGAACCATCTTGAACAGACAAGGAGGATCTTCTGAAAATTCTGCTACTTGGACAAGATGTGCTAGGTAGGAAAAAGATACACAAGGAAGTACCTGAGGGTTCTGAGTGCATCCATGATCAACTTGATGATTTGAGAATTTTAGCTCAGGCCAACACGGGTCATATGGCATCCACGAACAGTATCCTGGGAGGAATTTGAAAAGCAGAAGGGCTGTGACTAGCATACTTTTTTAAGCCATTTGAATGAGCCGATGGTAAACCATGTAGGTTTTGGCCAATAGACTGGGGTGGACAAAACCTCTTTATAGACAACGAGGCTCATGGCTGAGCACAAGGCCTCCGTGAGTCATTACAGAAGAGAAATTGGACGACACTGAAATAGTCTATTGATAGTAGCTGGGAAGGTCCCCACCACAGCATATGAAATGCTGTGCGCTTCACTCCCACTCACTTCCAGGAATGTGTCTACTCTGGAAGAGAGAAAAATAAAAGCCAGGAAGAGGAAGGGGGCCATATTTCATATCCTAGAATCACTCAACACTGTGAACATTAATCCATGAAGTAAAACAAAACAGTACAAAAGATGACCATATTCATGTAGTTTTAAAATGTGCCTTGAGCCATTGAGTAAATGCTTTTGATCAAAATTTTAGTCAGTTGCCAATTGGTGACTAATCTGATAAAAATGAAGCATTCTGAAGAAACATGCATAATCTAAAAACCAGTAGTATTGAAAAGAATCCGGACTATTCTTATCCTAATTTTCAAAAATCATTAAAAATGATTTGAGAGGAAATGGAAAAATGGTCTTTGTATATTTATCTTGAAACTGCTACGTTTGCAAACAGACCCTTCAGACTCCAGCAAATAATAATAAAGCATTAAATGCAATTCAATACCAGTCCCAAATTCAACTCACTTTAAGAGATGTCAGTTAGGAATACAAATGCATCTCTTGTAGGAAAATTAAATCAGCACCATTTGCTTAGCAAACGATGTGATTGGCCTTAGAGTTAAATTATTCAAAAAAAAGATTTTAAGACCCAAGTCTCTTTAATTGCTCTGACGAATAAGAAATTCTGTGAAAGAATTGTGATATGGTTTGGCTATGTCCCCACCCAAATCTCATCTTGAATTGTAGCTCCCACATTCCCAGGTGTTGTGGAAGGAACTCCGTGGGAAGTAATTGGATCATGGGCATGGGTCTTTCCTATGCTGTTCTTGTGATAGTGAATTAAGTCTCACAAGATCCGATGATTTTATAAAGAGGAGTTCCCCAGCAAACAAGTTCTCTCTCTTTTGCCTCTTTGCCTTCCTTCGTCTTCTGCCGTGATTGTGAGGTCTCCCAGCCATGTGAAACTGTAAGTCCATTATACATCTTTTTCTTTATAAATTACTCACTCTTGGGTATGTCTTTATTAGCAGCATGAGAACGGACTAATACAAATTCATTCTACCCTAGGCTAAAGCTTCAATAGTTGTTTAAGTCTAATATGAGAAGTCAGGGCCAACCAGCCAAGTAATTTAAGAAAGGTCCACATTCTTCTTTCCATTTGGAGAGAAATGTAGTAATAATCACCCCAAGTGAGTGCTTGGCGTGGGTCAGGCTGGGATTAATTTCATCATAGCAATTAATTGCATCACTTATTCTCATAGCCATTGGCAAGATGGGTATAGAGTTTCTGTTTTTCTGTTGATAAAACTTAACCATGAATGGAATACATAAGTGTTCAAGATGTGTGGTATCTCTTAAGAAGCCAATGTATGCAAATGCACAGAGCAGGGAAAGATTATATTCTCCTGGAATCTGAAAATGTAGTCCCAAGCATTCCCTTGATCCATGCCAGTGTAGGTATCCTTGAAGTTTCACCTTATCTTTTATTGATACTTCTTATTATCTTATTTTAGATTCAGGGGGTACATGTGCAGGTTTCTGACCTGGGTACACTGCATGATGCTGAGGTTTGGGCTCCTAATGAACCTGTCATCCAGGTAGTGAGCTTGGTACCCAGTAAGTACCTTTTCAACCCTTCTCCTGCTCTCTCCCTTCCTGCTTTTGGAATTCTCGGTGTCTACTGTTCCTATCTTTGTGTCCATGTATATGCAATGTCTAGCTCCCAATTATAAGTGAGAGCATGTGGTATTTGATTTTCTGTTGCTGTGTTAATTTGGTTAGGATAATGGCCTCCAGCTCCATGTTTCTGCAAAGAACATAATTTCATTCTTTGTCGTGACTGTGTAGTATTCCGTGGTGCCTATGGACCACATTTTCTTTATCCACTGCACCTTGATGGGCACTTAGGTTGATTCCATGTCTTTGCTATTGTGAATAGTGCTGTGAGGAACATAAGAGTGCAAGTGTGTTTCTTGTAGAATGATTTATTTTCCTTTAGGTAGATACCCAGTAATGAAATTGCTGGGTGGAATGGTAGTTCTACTTTTAAATCTTTAAGAAATCTCCAAACGACTTCCCACCAGGGCTTAACTAGTTTACATTCCCACCAGCAGTGTTTAAGAGTTCCCTTTTCTCTGCAGCCTCACCAGCATGTGTTGTTTTTTCACTTCTTGCTGGTCTGAGATGCTATCTCATTGTGGCTTTGATTTGCATTTCTCTAATGACCAGTGATGTTGAGCTTTTTTTCATATGATTGTTGGATTCATGTATGTCTTCTTTTGAAACCTGTCTATCCAAGTCCTTTGCTGACTTTTTCATGGGTTATTTGTTTCGTTTCAGTTTTTTCTTGTTGACTTGTTTAAGTTCCGTATAGATTCTGGATATTAGTCCTTTGTGTACTGCACACTTTGCAACTACTTTCCCCATTCTGTAGGTTGTCTTCTTACTCTGTTGATAATTTCTTTTGCTGTTCACCTTATCTTAAATATGCACCATGCATACTGCATGTCTTACAATGTATCTGTTGAATTAAACTCTTACCATGCAGTGAATTGGCTCCTAGGTGGAAGCTCCCTTGGTCTTGAAGGCCTGGGGGCTGCAGCCCATTCTATCTCTGGGGCATATTTTTAGGTGGGTGAGTGAAGGTGAGGCATGGACTCACATCCCCCAAAGTCGATGTAAGGGAGTTGCTCACCAAAGTCAGTCAATGGAAACTAAAGATACAAGGAGGTCTCCCTGGGCATGAAGCGTAAGTTAGGTTTCCCCGCTGACTTTTCTCTGCTCCTCCCTTTGCTGGTATGAACAGAGGCTGACAAAGACTGTGTTGGAAGTGCTAAAAGAGAAAAATGCAAGCATTCTTTTGGTTTCATTTGGCATTTGTCAAATAATTTTTCCACTCCCCCGTAATAACTACAAGAGCAAGGGTTGCATTTTTTTCTTGATGGAGACAAAAACTAAAAATATATATTTCAGTCTGTCTGTATGAACCTGACCTCCCAATGCAGATGATAACTTTTTGGAAGAAAAAATATCTCCATCTTCTGTTACAGGGTTAAATATGTGACCCTAAAATTTCCATGTTGAAGCCCTAAGTCTCAGTATCTTAGAATGTGACTTTATTTGGAGATAGGGTATTTAAAAAGGTAATGAAGGTACAATGAGGTCATTAGGAATGGCCCTAATCAGTAAGACTAGAGCTGTTATAAGAAGAGGAGATTTGGACACAGACCTGCACAGAGGAAGGACCATGTGAGCACACAGGGAGAAGATGGTGTCTGCAAACCAAGGAGAGAGGACTCAGGAGGAACCAATGCTTCCCACACCTTGATCTCAGACTTCCAGCCTCCAGGACAGTGGGATAATCAATGTCTGTTGTTTAAGCCACCCAGTCTGTGGCTTTTTGTCATGGAAGCCCTAGGAGATGAATACAGCCGCCTTATAAACAGCAACTTCCTATGCATCCTGCTTAAATTTCCACCAACCCTGCACACACACACACACACACACACACACATCCCTAGTGGAAGGGGCTGTTAATGCATTTTTGGCTCAGTATTTAACTTTCAGGACACATATACTTGGCCAACTTTAACACCACCCAGGACTCTTCACTCCTGTGAAACAGGCGATGGTCCCATGATTCTCACCTTCTCAGAAGCCCTCTGGGTAGGAATAATTCTTTCCCCATCTTCCACTCAGTTTTCTCCTTGAAGTTCCCAAAATATCCCTGACTTCTTGGCCCTGTTTGTCTAACAGGCGAGAAAAAAAATTGGTCACCGCCAAAGGAAACAGCCTTAATAGGACTTCCTGACAACGCCTTCAACTGCATTTTCATTCTGCAACTATTCAATCATCAGCTAACTGTTCCAGACAAAAGGAGTGCACTTTTGAACAAAAATAAGAAACATGTAAGCAATATAAAAGGTATCAGAAAAGAAATGTGGCCGAGCACAGTGGCTCACACCTGTAATCCCAGCACTTTGTGGGGCCGAGACAGGCGAATCACCTGCGGTCAGGAGTTCGAGACCAGCGTGGCCAACACTGTGAAACCCCGTCTCTACTAAAAACGCAAAATTCAGTCAGGTGTGGTGGTGGGCACCTGTAATCCCAGTTACTCAGGAGGCTGACACAGGAGAATCGCTTGAACCTAGGAGGCGGAGGCTGCAGTGACCTGAGATCACACCACTGCACACTACAGCCTGGGCGACAGAGCGAGACTCCATCTCAAAAAAAAGAAAAAAGTAATGTATCTTCTCCCCGGGCAGGGGCGGGCGGAATGCATGTACATGTGTGTGCGTGCCTGTGTGTGCACACATACTTAATTAGAAGACAAGCATAGACCCACTGCAGGGAAAGGAGAATATGACTCAAACCTGGGAGGAATCATCTGTAGCGTAGTGTATTGTGTTACATTGTGTTGTCTTATACGTTGCATTACATTTTGCATTTTACTGTACTGCATTGCATTGTTAAAGCTTAGTATTGTCCTTGACACGTGGAAGAAAAAGCAATAGATGGATTTAACTCTGTCTCTCTCTTTCACTCACACAGGCACACACACACATACATACATAATGAACAATCGATTGTTCTATAACACTTGTTTGGGGGACACAAATGGGTTCCAATGCAATTGACATATGAGGACACAACTTGAACATAATGCACATTTTGCATTGGATTTTGCACAATTTTCTCCACACACAAAAAAGTAAAACAACAAAACCCACAGGTGAGCAAAGAGAATTGCATCACCAGAAAACTTCACCTGAATAAAGAAAAAGCGCACGTGTCCACACCTCACACATATATCCACTTCCTCAGTTTACAGGTGTCTTAGGAGAAGCATGCACCCGTTCTCAACCAGGGTGAAAACTGCCCAACCATTTTTACACAACCTGCCTGTCTTACCGCCTTCAGGCTGCTGTAACAAAATACCACCGTCTGGTGGCTTAAACAACAGACATTTATTGGTCACAGTTCTGCGGGCTGGAAGTTCAAGATCAAGGTGTGGCAGACTCAGTGTCTGGGGAGGACTGGCTTTTTGGTTCACAGATGGTGCCTTCTTGCTGTGTCCTCACATGGTGGAAGGGGTGAGGGAACTGTCTGGGGTATCTTTTTTACGGGCATGAATCGCATCCATAAAGTTTCACCCTCAAGACCTCATCACCTCCCAAAGGTCCCACCTCCTAACAGCAGCACCTTGAAGGTGAGGGTTTCAATACAGGAATTCTGGGGGTGAGACAAACATTTAGACCATAGCACAGCCTTTCTCAACTTTACAGTATCTCCCAAGTGGCTACCCTTCCAAGGCCCATTTGCACCAGCCAACATCAGGTCCCTTGCTGGGTAAGGTCTGCTGACATATATGGTAACGTTTACAGATATCTTAACAATTTAGCACATGCAAAACCATGTTACCATGTTAACAGTCTTTTATCGCCTTGTTTATTTATTTATTCTTTTTTTTTTTTTTTCCTTTTTGAGAGAGGGTCTTGCTCCGTCACCCAGACTGAAGTGCAGTGGTGTGATGTCAGCTCACTGCAGCTTTGACCTACAGGGGGCTCAGGCGATCCTCCCACCTCTGCCTCCTGAGTAGTTGGGACTACAGGCGCACACCACTATGCCTGCATAATTTCATGTATTTTTTGTAGTGATGGAATTTTGCTATGTTGCCCAGGCTGGTCTCAAACTCCTGAGCTCAAGTGATCTACTCGCCTCAGCCTCCCAAAATGCTGGGATGCCACTGCGCCCAGCCCTATTTATTCATTTTTAATTGACAAATAAATATTGTATGTCTTTGCCTCAGTGATAACATCTTCAAGGGCTGCTCCACACCGTGGTTTTTCCATAAGCCCTGTGGTTATTACTGAGTATTTTTTGCATAGCACAGTGGTTTAGGGGAATACATCTGTCTCCTTGATGCAGAACACACTATAATTAGTGAGGCAAGAAAAAGAGAGGGATTGAGTTTGTAGATCCATCCTGAGATGTGTTCAGACCTGCCTTGCAGACTCAGCTGTGGTTCTTCCGTCATGACCTTAACAAAGAAAGCAAGCCAGCCCTGACTGAGTTCCCTCGTTCCCCTTCAGACTCTGTGGGTCCTTGAGCTGTTCTCTTCAGAATCAGGGCTACGTCTAAGTAGGTTCAGGAAGAGTATTTAAAGCAGGTGTGCTCAATCAGTTGTGATTTGTTTACTTTTTATTTATTTTTATTTCAATAGGTTTTGGGGGAACAGGTGGCGGTGTTTGGTTACAAGGATAAGCTCTTTAGTGGTGATTTCTGAGATTTTGGTGCACCTGTCACCTGAGCAGTGTACGCTGTACCCATGTGTCGTCTCTTATCCCTCACCCCGCTCCCACCCTTTCCCCTGAGTCCCCAAAGTCCATTATATCATTCTTATGCCTTTGCATCCTCATAGCTTGGCTCCCACTTATGAGCAGAACATACGATGTTTGGTTTTCCATTCCTGAGTTACTTCACTTAGAATAATGGTCTCCAGTTCAATCCAGGATGCTGCAAATACCATTATTTCATTCCTTTTTACGGCTCTGTAGTATTCCATGGTATAGATATATCACATTTGCTTTATCCACCCATTGATTGATAGACTTTTGGGCTGCTTCCATACTTTCGCAATTGCAAATTGTGCTGCTACAAATATGCGTGTGCAAGTATCCTATCCATATGACTTCTTTTCCTCTGGGTAGTTACCCGGGAGTGGGATTGCTGGATCAAATGGTAGATCTACTTTTAGTTCTTTAAGGAAAATCTCCACATTGTTTTCCATAGTGTGTATAGTTTATTTAAAGCTGGTGGGACATATCAGGTGTGATCAATTTAGAGCATGTGGGGTCAATCAGGTGTGGCTTATTTCGAGCATTGGGGTCAGTGAGGTGTGGTCTATTTAAAAGAGGTGGGATAAATCAGGTGTGGTTCCAATAAAGTGGGATAAACCACACGTGGTCAATTTAAAGCCCCGTGGGCTTCATCAGTTGTGGTTGATTTAGAGCAGGTGGGGGTCAGTTGGGTGTGGTCTTTAAAGCAGATGTGTACCAATCAGGGATGCGCTATTTCAAGCAGGTGGGATTAATCAGGCATAGTTTATTTAGAGCATGTAGAGTCAACCAGATATGGATGATTTAAAGCAGGTAGGATAAAGTAGGTGTGGTCTGTTAAAAGCAGTCGGATTGATCAGATGTGTGTACATAAACCAGGCAGGGTCAGTCAGGTGTGGTGTATTTAAAGCAGGTACAATCACTGAGATGTGGTCTATTCAAAGCAGGCAGGGTCCATCAGGTGTGGTGTATTTAAAGCAGTGGGATTGATCAGATGTGTCCACATAAAGCAGGCAGGGTCAGTCAGGTGTGGTCTATTGGTGGAATCACTGAGAGGGTCTATTCAAAGCAGGCAGGGTCAATCAGGCATGGTCTATTTAAAGCAGGTGGGATTGATCAGGTGTGGTTTATTCAGAGCATGTAGACTCAATCAGGTATGGATAATTTAGAGCAGGTGTGGTCTACATTAAGCAGGCAAGGTCAATTAAGTATGCTCTATTTAAAGAAGGTGAGATAAAGTAGGCATGGTCTATTTGAAGCTGGTGAAATAAAGCAGGTGTGGTCTGTTTAAAGTAGTGGGATTGATCAGATGTGTCTACATAAAGCAGGCAGGGTCACTCATGTGTGGTCTATTTAAAGCAGGTGGGATTAATCAGGTGTGATTTATGTAGAGTCAATCAGATATGGGTGACTTAAAGCAGGTGGAATAAGATAAAGCAGGTGTGGTCTGTTTAAAGTAGTGGGATTGATCAGATGTGTCTACATAAAGCAGGCAGGTCAATCAGGTGTGCTGTATTTAAAGCAGGTGGGACAGATCAGGTGTGGTCAATTCAGAGCAGGCGGGTTCATAGAGAGATTTCTGGCCCAGAAACAGGGATGAGGTGTATCCTGGTCCCAGCCCGGTATAATTGGCAAAAATCCATCCAATCTCTGGACGGCACAGCTCTGTCCATTCTCCTAGAAGATTTGACTCAGTGGCCTACACAAAAACCGCAGGCCCCAGCTGCAGCCCTGAAATTCTCTTCTCTCCAGAGCTCCTGGATTCCTCCTAAAACCACCACCCCTACTCAGACCTTGGTCTCCACACTGGAGATCTCTCTTCTCCTTCCAAGCAAATAACTATTTTGTTTTCGGAAAAAGAAATACTTAAACATATTGTTGTGGCGGCGGCTGCTCTTCTACAGGCATAAACACGATTTCTTCTTCATGAAGACTTCTCCCTGTGACTGTGTGAAGCTGGTTTCAGATGAGTGCAGACTGTGTTTGATTAAGGTGCTTCCTTTCCTGGCCCGCGTGCAGGACCCACGAGCCGTGTGCGGTAGCTCACTGGCCAGGCTCTCATCTCCCTCCCGAGCAGAGGACAGATGACACCCATCAATGACACAGTGGGATGGTCTGCAGCCAGGAAAGCTTGGGAAAGAGGCTCTGTCTACTGCCAGGGACAAGGCCTCCCGCCGGAGTCTGAAGGACTGTGGACACCACGTGGGAGACGGACCACGGTGGTGGGTAGCATCACGGCCGCTTGCCACGCTGCAGCTTGGAATGGCCCTTCTTTAGATTCCTTTCGGGAGGTGAGAGAAGGAGCTGGACCTTAAAGTGTGCTTGTGTGTCCAGTGGGCTTACTGGACGGCGATGTGGAGGGCCAGAGAAAAGCCTTATGTTTTCTAGGTAGAGAACAAGTTTGAGAGCCAGGTAGACGGTGGCACCCTCAGGAACTGGGAGACAGGGCATCTGATGGTCACAGGGCTGGGTGGTGTCAGCGGCATGTGGGATCTAGTTCATATAAAAAGAGACACGGCTGGGAGACACGCGACTGGAAGTAGGTCCGAAGACTCTGAATGGACTGTTCCCCTTAGCAAAGATGGTGAGCGGCTGGGTGTGGGTGTCTGTGTGCCTCCGCGTCTGCTCTGTGTGTATTTGTCTGTTTCGGTGTGTGTATGCATGTGTGTATGTGTATATAGGTGTGTTCTGTATGTGTATATGCTCCGTATGTCTCTGTGAGCATGTATGTGTGTCTGCGTCCTGTGTATTTGTGTATGTGCATGCATGCACATGTGTGTATTGTGTATTCTTGCATGTATTCATGTGTATCTGTGTGTGGTTGTGCATTGTGATATGTGTGCTGTGTGTTTTATGTATCTCTCTGTGTATATGTGTGTATGTGTGAGTATGTGCATATGTGTCCTATGTACATCTGTGGTTTTTGCATGTGTCTGTGTCTATATGCATGTGTGTATATATGTCTCTGTGTGCCTATGTATGCATGTAGATGTCCATGTGTACCCAAGTGTGTTTGAATGTCTGTGTGTTTGCCTGTGTGTCTCTATGTACATGTGTGTGTCTATTTGTATATGTGTATCTGTATATGTAAGTATGTGTGTTTCTGTGTGTTTATAGATACTTGTGCATGTGCCCAAGCGTGTCTGAGAGTGTCTGTTTGCCTGTATGTCTTGTGTGAGTGTGTGTCTATATGTTTGTCTGTATATGTACATCTATGCATATCTATGTGGGTATAGATACCTGTGTGTGTGGCTGAGCATGTCATGAGTGTGTCTCTATGTGCATATGTGTCTATTTGTATATGTGCATCTGTATATGTAAGTCTGTGTGTGTAGATACGTATGTATGCATCCAAGTGTGTTTGAGAGTGCCTGTGTTTGTCTGCCTGTGTGTCTCTGGGTGCATGTGTGTGTCTGTTTATGTGTATCTGTATATGGAAGTGTGGGCACGTCTGTCTGTGTGTGTATAGACACCTGTGTGTGTACCTGGGGATGTCTGGGTGTGTCTGTGTGCGTGTGTGTGTGTGTTTGTATATGTGTGTCTATATGTGTACATCTGTGCATGTCTGTTTCTATGTGTATACATACCTGTGTGTGTGCCTGGGCATGTCCAAGTGTCTCTGTGTGCGTGTATGTGTTTGTATATGTGTGTCTGAATGTGTACATCTGTGCATGTCTGTCTGTGCCTGTATACACACCTGTGTGTGTGCCTGGGCGTGTCCGAGTGTGTCTCTGTGTGCATGTGTGTGTGTTTTTATACGTGTGTCTGTATATGTACATCTGTGCACATCTGTGTGTGTATACATACCTGTGTGTGTGCCTGGGCATGTCCGAGTGTGTCTCTGTGTGCGTGTGTGTGTTTGTATACGTGTGTCTGTATATGTACATCTGTGCACATCTGTCTGTGTGTGAATACATACCTGTGTGTGTGCCTGGGCATGTACGAGTGTGTCTCTGTGTGTGTACATGCGCATGTGTCGGTGACTGGGCTTTCACTCTACCCTGGGCTACGGTGATGAAGCTTGTGGCTGGAATCCACTTGCACTTGCCCTGCTCACCCTAGAACCCAGAAGAAGAAACACAAGAGGAGGCCAATGCTTGCAGATTAGCATTACCTTGGTGACGAGTGAGCCCCAGGAGGTGAGAGGAGGAACCACACGCAAAGCGGTTCTAAACCTCTAACTCTTGAGTTGCTGGGACATGCAGTCCAGCCAGACAAACGCTGCCTTGCCCACGAGGGACTTTTCTTAGTGATGCTCTGTGCCTGGACACATCTGTCTCAGGCAGGCACCTACACGTGAGCCCAGCACTCCAGGAAGATGCACAGGTCTGCAAGGCATGGTCAAAATTCCATAACTCAGGACTTCCTAGAAGGGTTTAAGGAGGCAGAGGAGTTTGGCTGGTTTGTTGTTTTTATCACTCAACCCACCCATTTTACCAGTGATCAAGATGACCATGGATTCTCACCGCACCTGCTCCCCAGAGAAGGCAGCATCCAAACCAGTGGTGTTGCAAGTGTGGCCTCTGCAACAACAGCCTCAGCGTCACCTATTCCCATCTTAGCAACAAAGATACCCAGACTCCACTCTAGAACCAATGGAGCAGAAACGTTGGGGGCTTCACAATAGCCAAGCTATGGAAAAAAGCAAAGCGTCCATGGATAGATGAATGAAGAAACTGTGCTCTATGCACACGATGGAACATTATTCAGCTTTGAAGCATTTCTCCTTTGTCCTGAGAATACTACCCAGGCAGTGAGATGCACTTTTTTTTCTAAACAGGAAATGTGTTAATAAAAAAAGAAGGGAAAAAGGAGATTCTGCCATTTGCTGCAACATCGATGAACCTGGAGGACGTTCTAGTTGATGCACACTCGTTGATGCAGTTTCTTCATAGTGTCATTGGTCTTTATATTTGGGTGTGTTTTTGCAGTGGCTGGTACCTATTTTTCGTATCAATACTTAGTGCTTTCTCCTTTGCTTATGAAGCTTAGTGTGGCTGGATATGAAATTTTGGGTTGAAAATCCTTTTCTTTAAGAATGTTGAATATTGGCCCCCACTCTCTTCTGGCTTATAGAGTTTCTAGCGAGAGGTCTGCCGTGAGTCTGATGTAGATGACTGGCCTTTCTCTCTGGCTGCCCTTAACAGTTTTTCCTTCATTTCGACCTAGGGGAATCTGATGATTATGTGTCTTGGGGTTGATCTTCTCGTGGAGTATCTTAATGGTGATCTCTGTAGTTCCTGAATTGGCATGTTGGCCTGTCTTGCTAGGTTAGGAAGTTCTCCTGGATAATCTCCTGAAGTATGTTTTCAGCTTGTTTCCATTCTCCTTGTCTCCTTCTGGTACTCCAATCAATCATAGATTCGGTCTTTTTACGAAGTCCCATATTTCTTGGAGGCTTTGTTCATTCCTTTTCATTCTTTTTTTCTCTATTCTTGTCTCCATATCTTATTTCAGTAAGGTGGTCTTCAAACTCTGATATCCTTTCTTCTGCTTGGTTGATTCAGCTGTTGATACTTGTGTATGCTTCATGAAGTTCTTGTGTTATGTTTTTCAGCTTCATTAGGTCATTTGTGTTCCTCTCTAAACTGGTTATTCTAGTTAGCAATTCATCTAACCTTTTATCAAGGTTCTTAGCTTCTTTGCATTGAGTTAGAACATGCTCCTTTAGCTCAGTGTAGTTTTTATGACCCATCTTCTGAAGGCTCCTTCTGTCAATTCGTCCATGCGATCCTCCGTCCAGTTCTGTGCTCCTGGAGGAGAAGGGGCACTCTGGCCTTTTGGGTTTTCAGCATTTTCTTGTTATTTTTTCTCGTCTTGTGAGTTTGTCTAGTTTCAGCCTTTGAGGCTGCTGAGGCTTGGATGGGCTTTTTGTTGGTGGTGATGCTGTTGTTGTTGCTTTCTGTCTGTCTGTTTTTCTTTCAATAGTCAAGTCTGCCTTCTGTGGGGCTGCTGCAGTTTGCTGGGGTTTCACGTCAGGCCCTACTCATCTGATTCGCTCCCATGCCTGGAGATGTCACTAAAGGAGGCCGGATAAGAGCAAAGATGGGTGCCTGCTCCTTCTTCTGGGACCTCTGACCTTGAGGGGCACCAACCTGATGCCAGTAGGATCACTCCTAAATAGAGCATCTGACAACCCCTGTTGGAGGGTCTCATCCAGTTGGGTGGCATGGGAGCAGGACCCATTTACCGAAGCACTTTGTCTCTTGATGGAAGCAGTGTGCTTCGCTGGAGGGAAACGCACTCATCTGGGCTTCCCAGATTCCTCACAACTACCAGGAGGAAAGGCTAAGTCTGCTGATCCATGGAGACTATGGCCACCTAGGGGCTCAGGCCCAGGGAGATCCAAATTCTGTCCCTGAGCCTCTGGCTGGAGTTATTGGAGATCCTGCAGGAAAGCCCCACTCACTGAGGAAGAATGGGTCAGGGTTAGGCCTGACTGAAGAGGTACTCTGGCCGCAGATTACCACAGCTAGTGTGTTGGACAGTGGGGACAAGTCTTGTGACCAAGCCGTCCAGCCTCTCTGGCTCCAACATGAGAAAAGCGTAGCCTGGAGCCATAGAAATGGGTGCCACAGAAATGGGTGCCACCCTTCCCCTGCCCAGGGAACTTAGCCTGTTAGGAAGTTGCGGGTCCCAGTGCTGGCTGCTGCCCCCTCCCCTGAGGAGCTCAAATGGCTTAGAGAGCAGGCAGGTACAGCTGGTGCTGGTTGCCACCCACCTCCCTACACGTCCCTGCAGGAGTTCAGTACACTTAAGCAGATTCCAGCTGAGAGGCTGTGAGAATTTGCACATTCTGGAGTTGGGACACTAGGCTGCAGTGGCATGGGTTCGTGAGTGGGATCGTCCGATCCACGGGTTACATAGTTCCATGAATAAAGCACAGTTTCACGGGCTAGTTAGTGCGCTCACTCACCACCTCCCTTGGCTAGAGGGAGGGGATTCCCCTTCCCTGTCTGGCCCTCAGGTGAGCTACCACATCACACTGTTCTTTCGAGCCTTCTAGTCAATTTTGATGAGAGAATCTGGATGCCTTGGTTGCCAGTGAAGGATTCACACGCTTATTATGGTTTTTTCGATGGGAGCCTCTGAATGCCACAGCTTCTAGTTGGCCATCTTGGCCCCGCCCCTGCATCGTTCTTTAATGAAATGTTAGTGTGATGATTGAAAGTTGAGACTATTTAGAAATATTCTTTCCTAATGTGGATGTGAAAAGTTGTATAAAGCCTGTCATTTTATTCCTTGAGTGATTGCTGAGGGTGAGGTAGGGTTGGGTTGTGGTTTCACTGAAAACTTTTGGTAAGAACCATTTAGGATTGGGAGTTCGTCTCAGACCTTAGGATTTGGATTGAATTACACCACTGGTGTATTAGTTCATTTTCATGCTTCTGATAAAGACATACCCAAGACTGGGTAATTTATAAAGAAAATGAGGTTTCATGGACTTACAGTTCCACGTGGCTGGGAGGCCTCACAATTATGGTGGTAGGCGAAAGGTATGTCTTACATGGTGGAAGGCAGGAGAGAATGAGAGCCAAGCGAAAGGAATTTTCCCTTATAACATCATCAGATCTCATGAGACTTATTCACTATCATGAGAACAGTTTGAGGGAAACCATCCCCATGATTAAGTTTTCGCCCACCAGGTCCCTCCTGGGAATTATATGGGAGCTACAATTCAAGACGAGATTTGGGTGGAGACACAGACAAACCATATGAACTAGCTTATCTAGGTCTTCAACTTGTGGATTATGGTGGGTGGGACTTAACCTCCATAATCACATGAGCCAATTCCCATAATAAATATCATCTGTATCTATGTCTATAGCTATCTGTCCTACTGCTTCTGTTCTCCTGGAGAGCTCTGATTGCATATATACCTCTTCATTCTGTGGTTTGCTTTTTCTCCGTTTTGCTTGTGTCTTCTGATGAATAAAAGTTTTGTTGTTGCTGGTGGTGGTGGTGCAGTCCAGTTTACCTGTGGGTTTTTTTTTCTTTTGTTGCCTGTGTCTTTGGTGGCATGGCCAAGAAATTATCATAAGTTTCCAAAACTTTTTCTATACCATCTAATATACATGCAGAGTGAAAAACACAAGATCTGGTTGGGCCTCTCTCTGCTCAGGATTTCTGGATGCAGCCACTGTCCAGACAGCTGAGTTCAATGGCGCCTTCGCCCCGTCTGTACCTCTGCAGAAGGTGGGGCCCTGCCAAGAAGACGGCATTTTCCAGGAGGGCAAGAGACAAGCCAGTTTGGCAAAAGCACAAAAGTGAAGTCAGTGGCTTTCTCCAGCCAACCATCTCCACTGGTATTGCTGGCTGGCCCTTCCTGTCCAAGAAGTGGCTTCATCGGTAATATCCTAAGAATAGCCTCGTCAATAATGCCAAACTTTCCAAGGGTCACTTTAAGAAACTTTTCTGGGTTTTTGTTATCTTTTCCAATTTTTTTCTCAAAGAAAAGTTTGTAAATCTGGCCTCCTGATGAGTCTCTTTGTAGCTGCAAGAGGTCATATTCAGAAAGTATGTGCCTGCAAAGATAACATTTTTCAAGAAGGTCGTTTTTTTTCTCTTCTCCAGATGGTGACGTGGAGATTTTGCAGAGATGCTACAAACACCCCATCAGAGGGCTTTGAGGGGAGGAGAAGGTGACAGATAAAGCCAGTAAAGGATCTAAGATACCCTCCCAAATTTTCGCAGACAGGGCAGTTTCTCATCCCCACGGTTTTCAGCTTTTGCCTGCAGGTTCCAGACCGCTGATGTCAGCCCCTGGAAGGATTGAGGCACAGCTGTCTGCCCAGAGTCCCAGAGCACAGCACAGACATCTTCCAGGGTTATAAATCGAGCAGCATGTCGGCAGTTCTCATGCCTAATACCTGCACTGGCTGCTTCTGTGGGCCCAGGGAAGGACTTATTTCTCTGCAATGCTTTTATGGATGGTTTCTTGGTTGTGGCAAGGGCTTCTGATGCATGCATTCCTCAGTTGCCCTAACCAGACAGGTGCTTCATGCACAATAGTTGTCACAATGACATTTGTATTAGTCTGTTCTCATGCTGCTAATAAAGACATACCCAAGACTGGGTAAGTTATAAAGAAAAGGAGGCTTAATGAACTCACAGTTCCATGTGGCTGGGGAGACCTCACAATTATGGCAAAAGGTGAAGGACACAAAGGCACATCTTACACGGTGGTAGGCAAGAGAGTTTGTTCAGGGGAACGCCACCTTATAAAACCATCAGATCTCAAGAGATTTATTCACTATCATGGGAACAGCACAAGAAAGACCCACTCCCATGATTCGATTACCTCCCACTAGTTTCCTCCCACAACGTATGAAAATTGTAGGACCTATGATTCAAGATGAGATTTGGGTGGGGACACAGCCAAACCATATCAACATTTTTCTTGTTCTAATCCTTAGGGAGCAAAATTGTGTTACTCTGAAACCTATCTCTGGGCAGAGAGTGCATTTATAATAAAAGCCATACTATTCTCAGGGAGATAAGCATCCATTCACCTCCTGGCTTGGATTTTAACCGTACGTAAAATTTGGAAGCATGGAACTTTCTCAGAGGCTTCAAGAATCTGTATGTGTGTATTTCAGACAGTATATGCTTTTGAGCTACATTCACTGGGGTATCAGTGAAAATATCTAATAAAATTTTCATGCTCTCAAGAGAAATCCTTGCCATTATCCATTGTGTCCCATTGATAGATGCAACACACAGGCATAGATGTGTTTGTTGAATGCATTTTGGGACTCGATCTTTAGATATTTAAGCAACCTCACACTTATCGGTCAGAATTTTAGCCTGTGAACTTTTTTTCTGTTGAAAGCCTGTTTGATGGTTTAAATTCAGGACTGATTTTAACATTAACCTCTTATGTCTTATGTCACCCACTCAGAACTCTCTATTACCAACATAAAAACATCTGGTATTTGGATGCGTGATTTACTCTATAAAGAAGGGATGTTCTAATGAGCTGGATCTCTGCATTCTTCTTGGGAACTGCAGTTCAGGGAGCGAGAAAGAATGCAGAAGAAAATGGAGATGAGAGGAAAGAGGATTGCTTTGGAGGATACACAGACACAGGTACACATACAAGCAGACACAGACACGTGCATATACTTATACAGAAACACATACATACATACAACTGCATGCATGCACATATAAACACACAAACACATGCATAAACATGCAGAAACTAATGCATACATAAATTTGTATGCATGCACATATATACACACAAACACATGCATACATAAACTCAAGCAGAAACCCATGCATACATACACCTGCATGCATGCACATATATATACAAACATATGCATACATGCATATGCTAATGCAAAAACCAATCCATACATACACCTACATGCATGCACATATATATATACACTAACACATGCACACGTGCACAGACTCATACAGAAATCCACGCATACATACACTTGCATACATGCACATATATATACAAACACATGCATACATGCATATACTCATGCATAAACTGCTTGCATGTCCATATATACACTCAAATGCATGCATACATAAACTCATACAGAGACTCATGTATATATAAACCTGCATGAATGTACATACATGCACATAAACACAGGCATTCATAATAAAGAGAAACCATGCACACATACACAGAAACACATGTGCATATACAAACATACATAATACACTTATGCAGAAATGCATACATTTGTGCACCTACATATACAAACATGAACACACGGAAACAGATGTTCCTACACAAATTCATACAGAACACACACATGCAGGCATATAGACACACAGAGTCTTAAGGTGAGTCACTCACGTCAGGGCCAGATGGGGGACATGGCTGAGACTCAAAGGGCTCATATTGGTGGCAATGGAGCCCTGATCAGACCAAAACCCCAGGTACACAGGCTGCAGGCTCCAGCCCCAGTGCCAGGAGCATGCAGGTAGATGAAGCCAGACAAGGCTCAACCAGTAGCCCAGCTATTCTTCTGCTGAGCTTCCCTTAACTCAAGGCCTTCTTTCCATGGCTAGGATGCATTTTGCTCCCCACATTTCACTTCCAAACCTCAGCTTGAAGAAGCTCTTGCTGATGATGGCTGAAGGCAAGACATGAAGAACAGCCCATGCGTTTCCCCAGATGGCACCATGAACCTATGGACACAAGAAGGGGATCTCTGCTTTGCACTGAATTTACTCCGCCCCATTCTTCCAGCTTAGTGGGAGATTTGCAGCCCTTCAGATTAGCAAACAGATACTAAGTGTGCACAATTTGCAGTTTGCACACCTAAAAGTGAGTCGAGGAACCTTTGATACCCAACCCCATCAGGGTGGTCCAGGAAGGACAGCTAATGTTAACAGTGACTAACAGGCTCTATCCAATTGCATTTGCAAATTCAGTTTTTATCTCACTGCCATAATCATGCTGCACTGTAACCATTTGTGTTATAACTAAATCATTTCAGCACTTTTTCTATTTTAATTTTTATTGAGCTCTGACTAGGTGTAAAATACTAAAACTAGCCCATATGCCCACCTGGAAAAGAGCCCAGTGCTGGCAAAAGAGTAAGCTTATTTGTAGGACTGCATTCTGCATTCCATCCATGTGTAAAAATAGCAATAATAATAATGATTGAAAGCATAAAACTCGAGAAGGACCACCTGATACAGGTGATTTTTTTTTTAACTTTTGAGAAATATTTCACCAAACCATTTATTAGACTAATTAATGGAAGGGGGGAACCCTACCTCCAGCACACAGAATACTGGCTATTGAATATTTCCAGCTGTTCAGGTCTGAATGCTTCTGTCCCTTCCCCCCAAATCCATATGACAAATCTCTGCCTGCTAGTGTGGGTGTATTTGGAATAATGTCTATTAAAAGAAAATCCTTAGACAAATTAAATTTAATAGAGGTTAATTAAGCAAAGAATGATTCTCAAATCAGACAGTCCCCTCAAAAGCAGAATAGGTTCAGTCTCCAGTGCTGCTGTATGGTCAAAGATTTATGGACAAAAAAAAAAAAATGAAAGTGAAGTACAGAAACAGCTGGATTGGTTACAGCTCAGAATTTGCCTTATTTCAACACAGTTTGTACCACTGGCCGCCTTTGATTCAGCAAAACTCAGTGGTTGGCACAGGAGTGGCACATCTGCACATTTGCACATCCAGTTAGGGTACAGTGTACTGTGTGCAGAGAAACTCTGAGGCTGAACTTAAAATATGTGAGGAGGCAGCTTTAGGCTAAACTTAATTTAACAGGATATAACTAAGATTTAATGATATCATGGTTTGGCTGTGTCCCCACCCAAATCTCATCTTGAATTGTAGCTCCCATAATCCCCACATGTTATGGGAGGGACCCAATGGGAGGTAATTGAACCATGAAGGTGGATCTTTCCCATGCTGTTCTCGTATAAGTTTCACAAGATCTGATGGTTTTGTAAAGGGGCGTTCCCCAGCACAGGCTCTCTTGCCTGCTGCCATGTAAGATGTGACTTTGCTCCTCCTTGGCTTCTGCCATGATTGTGAGGCCTCCCCAGCCATGCAGAACTGTGAGTCCATTAAATCTCTTTTTCTTTATAAACTACCTGATCTCAGGTATGTCTTTATGAGCAGCATGAGAACAGACTAATACCGATGTCATAAGGATGGAGACCTGATCCGATAGAATTACTGTCCTTATAAAAAGATACTCTGGAAACTTCACTCTCTCTCTCTCTCTCTCTCCCTCTCCCCCTCCCTCACTCTGTCCATCTCACCCTCTCCACCATGTGAGGGTCCAGCAAGGAGGCACTGTTTATGAACAAAGAACCAAGTCCTCACCAGACACTGAATCTGCCATACCTTGGTGTTAGACTTGAAGCCTCTGGAACTGTGAGTGATAAACATTTGTGGTCTAAGCCCCCCAGGTTATCACCCTTTGTTAAGCATCCTGAGCTAAGAGACCATCTCTGGGTGTCAGATCCCTCACTTATCCATTGGTGGGTCAAATGGATCATACAATCTGCAATATGGTTGCATGATAGGCCTCCAAAGGAAGCAACTGAACATCGGCCAGCTGAAGAGGTCTGTCAAAGGAGCCTACCGTCGCTGACTATGGCCGTTGAGGTTCAGCTCCCACTCTCCATCCCCAGTACCCAGAGGAAGCACATGGGTATATGTGTAAGCAGCGTTTTATATTCTTCTGCATTTATTTTTGCCAAGATGACAGAAAGGACATGGGAAACAATTTGTTCCTCACTGGTTTCTTCTGCATAGGCTCCGGGGTGAGTAATGCTCCCTGAGTGTGTACACTTGTATGGGCCCAGACAACCCTGCTACCGGCAACAGTGTGGCCTTGTAGGGGAAGGGCTAATGCTTTGCTGATAGGGTGGGGAACTTTCTGGTAAAATGTTCCTGGAATTGACATTTGACAAATTCACTGTGCTGGAAGACAGGCTCATAAACAGAGGGTTCTGGGGAACCACTGAGAGCCAGAAACTTGCAGTGAACATCTGTCATCTATCTATCTATCTGTCTATCCTCTATCAGCCATCTATCCATCTAATATCTATCTATTCATCTATCCATCATATATTTATCTATATATTTATGATCTGTCACCTATCTATGTCTCTATCATCTATCACCCATCTATTTATTAATTATCTATCATCTATATATATATAGAATCTTTTACCAATCATCTATATATATATATATATATATATAGAATCTATTACCCATCTATCTATTCATCTATTTATCCATCATCTCTCTCTCTCTCTATTAATTATCTATGTATCTATTCCTACTATGGAAATGTGCTTCAGTGTGTAGTCAATCAGAGCTTCCCAGGCACAGATTTCATTTGAGTTCAGAACTCTGACAGGTGCATTATGAATGATTTAAAAGGATTTGAGATCAATTCTAGAGATTCCCAGGGATAAGGAAAGCATTGTGGAAACTCAAGCTCATATCATTGCTTTCTTTAGGCCAGATGCTCAATAGCCAGGTACACAGAGGTGTGTCTTCGGCTCTCTTTGAAACTCCAGGAATAGACATGTAGGCTCACGTTCTCTTTACCATCTGGCCATTTGTATGAATCCAGTTGATGATAACACGGCACATCTAATAAGCGGGTACCTCCATAAATTTCCTACCATTGATGCTACTGCATGGACTGAAATATGTCATTCAGGAGTGACAATGAGGGAAACAATGACCTTCCAGAGTGTGCAGGAAATGAGAGCTTCCTGGCAAGGAAGAGAAGAGTCTGTTATTTAGCTTAAGGATATCTCCATGTTTCAAACAAACAACTATATTTAAACCAATGCATTTGGGAAAATATATATATTGGAATACATAGCCCAGCATTGCAAAGAAACAGTGCCTGAATTGCTGTGAGTTCTAGTATACATCCACCAAATATCCTCTCCCTAACAATGGTGAGAAGGATCCGTGCCTTCAGAATTCTCTGGGACCCAGGCCACAGGAACAACATCTAAATAAAATTGTTTATATTCCTCTGATTGGGGAGAGTAGAAATTATGTTTTTTGCTCCCTGGGAAATTGCTAGGTATGCTTGTGATTCAGGAAATGTCTTCTTTCCTCACTCATAGTTAGGTTGAAGCAGAGGTGTCAGAAAGAGAAGAGGAGTGAATGTGATTTGAGGCTTTTAGGAATCAGTATCTGACCTTTCTCCTAATACAAAGGTTTTCTTCCATGTGCACTTTCTTCCTCCACTGGAGACTTTGCTTGGAAGCGACTCATCTGACATTTGAGAACACTTAAGTTGATTGAGCCCATGTAAAGTTCTCCGGGTTGGCGGGGGGAACTTAGACTCCCCTTGGGTAGGGCCCTCTCATCATCCCTGAGAAAATATCTCAGCCAGACATTCACTCTGGAAAGACTTCCAAATTTATTTCTATTGTGTCACTTTGGGCAACTTGAGTAACCTCGGACTATGGGGTAATTACAGCATTTTATTTCCTAATTGACCCAAATCTAATTCCATCCAAAGAGCTGCAATGCCCTTGGCTAGGACCTGAGTTATTTCTGTAAAATCATGAAAGCTCACAAGGAAGGGGTCAGTGGAATTTCTCTGAGCCAAAGGAAGGAGGAATCCATTGTTATACTAAGAAGTCCCCAATGTAGAGGACACACATCAATAACAAGATATCCTTCTGTGACCTCAGGGAAATAGTTTCCACCCATGGCTTGGCCAACATCGTGTCATCAATGTCATCTCATTTAACTTGACTTTTCTTACACTTGGATAGTTGCTTCCATTCATCTTTAACCCCGTCTTCTGCCTTCATGTCTGTGCAGGCATGAATTCATAGCTCCCGATCTTAGAACTTTCTCATTGTCTTCAACAGATTCCCTAGTCTTTCCCTTTTCCTGATAGTCTTGGTAATAGCTGGAGTTACCCATACTCAAAAATCATAATTTAAAAAGTCTCCATGAATGAGGAGGGCAGAACCAACTAGGATATCTGATCTACCACCTTTGCAGAATTCTGTCCAAAAGAATGACTCAATATTCTATCTTAAAGCTATCTCTTATTTCCAATTAGCCAAGATCGTGTGCTCTCCAATAGTGTAAAAAAATTCATGGTTTCTTTCTTTCTTTCTTCACACATTTCTATTCTCGCTATACTCTGCCCACACCTAGCACATTGACTGGTATACACCAGGTGATCAAACAGGATCTTCGCTTGATGAATGAACCCATTTCACATTTACCCAAGGCCTTGATATCATAAGTGATAAGATTTCTTGGTTTGACTTTTAAAAATATATTTATGGAGTACTTCAAAATTTCCTACAGAGCTATAGTAATCAAAACAACACGGTACTGACATAAAACCAGACACACAGACCAACAGAACAGACTAGAGCACCCAGAAATAAATCCACAGATCTAAAGCGAACTCATTTTTGACAAAGGTACCACAAACATACCTTGGGGTAAAGACAGTCTCTTCAATAAAAAGTGCTGGGAAAATTGGATATCCACGTACGGAAAAATAAAACTAGACCCCTATCTGTCATCATATACAACAATCAAAACAAAATGGATTAAGAACTTACTTTTTTTTCTTTTTTGCATCTGTTTCGTTTCAGCCCTCTGAGAAAGTTAACTTCCTAATGCTTCCTTTTGATAAGCTATCTTCTTCACCCCCTTGGTTGTCAATGTGTACCATTTCCTCTTCCACTAAATATTCACAGGACTTTTCCTCTTTTGTGGGGGCCAGTCCTAGTGACATTTCCCAGCCTGATCTTTTTTTTCTGTTTATTCAGCATCTTTTTTGGTTAATGAAAACAGCTTAGGAACATTTATAAATTTGGTTCAACATTCCAATCTGTTTCCATAATCCTTTTTGACTTCTCTCAAGTAAGCAAGTGATGGCTGAGTGTTTCCAGGCCTGTGGACATTTTCCTGAGGATATCCTGAGGGAAATGTGGAATCTTCTTGGACTTTTCCTGAAATTCAGCTCATGAGCTCCCAAAAATGCCTGCTGCAACCATGAACACGGAGTCTACTCATCTGAAAATAACATTAGACACACTCAGGCTGAATTGCCTGCTCATGGAAATGTTTTATCTTCATCTTTGGCAGGAAACCAGATGATTCACACAAAGACAGGTCCTAATTAATTACCGGCAAGACCCAATCGCTCTAGCCAATTATATGACTTGCCAATTATTTTGCTTTAAAGCCTTATAAATCAAATGAATTTGCTTCTTTCCCCCTTCTCACAGTTCCTGTTTCTTCTTGCCTTCCTGTAACCTCTCCCCTTCTTAGGGAAGCCACTTTGTTATCTAGTATACAATTCTGTGGAAGAAAAATCTCTTTCAGTTAGCATTCGAACATGTCTTCCATGCACGTTTCTGCACACGTTGCCATTGGTTAAATGTTATGGAACTATCATAATGACATCTGTAGACTGTAGCCTCTCCTAATCTTCTTGGATATTTGAGTGTGTTTATAGGTGCACCAGCAAATGTTAATGAGCCCTGAGAGCATCAATATGAACACGCTGCCAGAATTATTCTAACGTGTGTGAACTAACATGTCCACTCTTCTACTGCTTCCAACAGGCATAACCTTAAACCCATGAATTTGTGTTTTTAAAGGAGTCTGTGGATGTTATCTGTATAACATGAAATAAACATAGATGCTGTATCATAACATCTGGTAAGCACTGACGGCAAGCCATGTCACGTCCTTGATTGCAGCTGTTCCTTGAACAGGGTTTGGCTTCTCTTCAAATATTCCATGAGGAGAATACGCTGATACTGTTTTGACACTGAAGACGTTTCATTGCAAATAAAAAAAAAGTGTGTGTGTATATATATATATATATATATATATATATATATATATATATAAAGATTTGGCCAAGAAAACAAAATATTCAGGGAAAAAATGATTGCTTGAACTCCATGAGATCATTTATGCCTTTTGTACAAAGGTCTGTGTTTTCTGTGGACATCCAGAATTGCAGCTAATGTAAGAGAGAAGTGCCTCTCCCATTTCCAAAGTGCTCTGGAGATGTGCTTGCAAAAGATGCAGCAGTCCAGGGAGGGCCACTTTCTCCCGGAGAACATCAACAGCGTTCCAATCAGTCCTTCTTTCCAGGACAGCTTTTCTGTTGAGCTTAATGGCAAAGGTCGAGTAAATAGAGGAGAGTGAGTAACTTTCTCCTTGCTGTCCTTGGGTCAGCTGCAGGGCTGAGTCCTTGCAACTCTATGAATGCCATAAACCAGGAGTCCCCAGTCCCTGGGCCATCAACCAGTATCACAGTATCGGTCATGGCCTATTAGGAACCGGGCCACATAGCAGTAGGTAAGTTGTGGGCAAGCGAGCAAAGTTTCACCATATTTACAGATGCTGCCCATCACTCACAGGACTGCCTGAGCTCTGCCTACTGTCAGATCAGCAGTGGCATTAGATTCTCATAGGAATGTGAGCCCTACTGTGAACTGCCTATGTGAGAGACCTAGGTTGTGTGCTCCTGATGAGAATCTAATACCTGATTATCTGTCACTGTCTCCCATCACCCCCAGAAGAGACCATCTAGTTGCAGGAAAACAAGCTCAGGGGTCCCACTGATTCTACATGATGGTAGTTGTACAATTATTTTAATTCTATATTACAATGTAATAATCATAGAAATCAGGTGCACAATAAATGTAAAGGGCTTAAATCATCCTAAAACCATCCCCTACTGCCCCCTGGTCCACGGAAAAACTGTCTTCCATGAATCTGATTCCTGATGTCAAAAAAATTGGGGACTGCTGCCATAAACCATTGATCTCCATTCCTGACAAAATGACACACGCACACATCTTACAGTGTAAAAGTTTAGTTGAATCTTTTTCCTCCTATGATCACCCGGCCAATCCACTTGATTGGCAAAGTTGATGAGCGAGGAAATATCCAACCTCCACCTCCCAATGTCTCATTACCTACAAAGCAATGCTACAATAATCAGTTAGGATGGGATGTCTCCTATTGGGATTCCATTGAAACTTTGTAATTTTTGCTCCATGTCAGGATTTCCTTGTTTCAGTTCAATTTGGGAGAGTACGTATCTCCTGAAAGACTACTATGTGAGGCAGGACTCAAGTCTAGAGGTAGGACTCAGACACCAGACCAAATGGAGGACTAGCTAAAACAGGGAAAGAAAGAAGCACCTCCCCATAAGACACACCCAGCAGTGGGCCATGTCAGTTTCCCATTTCCATGGCAACACTCAGATGGAACTGCGCCTTTCTAGGACAAAGACCTGGTGATTCAAAAGTTACCACCCCTTTCTACAAATTTCTGCATAATCCACCCCTTGATTTGCATGTAATTAAAAGTAGGTTAAAAATATGACTGCAGAACTGCCTCTGAACTGCTACTCTTAGCCCACTGCCTACACGGTAACCCCATTCTGCAGAAGCAATCGTGAAACTATGACACTGTAGCTGGAGCTGTAACACTGTAGCCAGAGCTGTAATGCTGTAGCCAGAGCTGTAATGCTCTAGCCAGAGCTGTAACACTGTAGCCAGAGCTGTAATGCTGTAGCCGGAGCTGTAACACTGTAGCCAGAGCTGTAATGCTGTAGGCAGAGCTGTAACACTGTAGCCAGAGCTGTAATGCTGTAGCCGGAGCTGTAACACTGTAGCCAGAGCTGTAATGCTGTAGCCGGAGCTGTAACACTGTAGCCAGAGCTGTAATGCTGTAGCCGGAGCTGTAACACTGCCACCTCAATAAATGTGTTTTCTTGCACCACCTGCTCATTCTTGAATTCTTTCCTATGTGAAGCCAAAAACTTTTCCTGAGCTAAGCCCCAATTTGGGGCTCACCTACCCTGCATGAAGGCCACCCTCCAGGGTCTGCAGAATCTCTAAAAAGCTGAGCTCGATATGCAGAAAGGAAGTAACCTGCATTCTTGTGGGCTGGCCACAGCACTTACAGGTGGATAAGGTTGCTCTGCCGTGGGACAGTATTGACTGGGGATGTTTCTGGATGAAAGGAAATCATTTTGGAATGCACACAGAAGTCCTCTGGAGATAGAAGCTGAACAATAGCGCCCTGGTGATAAGCTATGGCAACGATTATCAGCTGAAACTCTTCATAACTCCATAGAATAAAGATGATTGGGATATACAAAAGTGATTTTGTGTTTAGAAACTCATCACGGCAGACAAGACATGCTCACCATTGTTTCATTTCCTTTTTATTTGTATTAAATTAACATGACACAGCATGAACTCTTTTAAAGAGCACAATTGTCTAGGTGTGGTGCCTCATGCCTGTAATCCCAGCACTTTGGGAGGCCAAGGTGGGTAGATCATTTGAGGCCAGGAGTTCAAGACCAGCCTGACCAACATGGTGAAACCCCATCTCTACTAAAAATACAAAAATTAGCCAGGCATGGTGGCATGTGCCTGTAATCCCAGCTACTTGGAGGGCTGAGACAACAGGATAGCTTGAACCCAGGAGGCAGAATTTGCAGTGACCTTAGATCGTGCCACTGCACTCTACCCCAGGCAGTAGAGTGAGACTCTGTTTCAGAAAAAAATAAAAATAAAGTGAACAATTTAGCGGTGTTTATTACACTTGCAATATTGTGCAACCACCGCCACTATCCAGCGTCAGAATTTTTTCATCACACCAAAAGGAAACCCCATACCCACTAAGCAGTCATTCTGCATTCACTCTGCTCCCAAGCCCTACACATAACTACCACTCTGCTTTCTGGGTTTTAAGATTTAGCGATTCTGGATATTTCATGTAAATGCAATCATGTACTATGGGGTCTTTTGTGGCTGGCTTCTTTCACTTCTCGTAGTATTTTTGAGGTTCATCCATGTTATACCATGTGTCAAGACTTCATTCCTTTTCATGATTGAATAAAATCCCAGGATACAGATATGGCACGATTTATTTCATTTTTCTCCTTCTCTTGCTAGGGTGGCTTTGTCCTCAGACAGTTCTAATTTACATCAATGTTCATAAAATTAATAAATGCCACCCCCCTTTAATCACCCACAATGTGGGTGACAAATTGCAAGACTGCTGCAGTTTGGGGATATATCAATGTAAAAATCACAAAACCAGATGTATTTTTTTATATCCTTGCTAACAGCTTTGTTCATAGACCATACCATGAGACTTTTAAGAAAATATCATCAAAAAACAAAAATGTGCTATTTGGGGCTGCATTTGTAGGCATTGTATAATTCTGGGGTCACTTGAGGAATAAAATTTTCATTGTCTTCTACCGAGGCTCCATGTCCAATGAAGGAAGGCGCATGAGGGAGTTATTTGGCAAATTCAGGCAAGAAATCTCACCTTGCCTTTGTGTTTATGAAAAGACGAAGACTTCTGTCTTGAATGAGGGCTCCATGGTTCACTTAGGTCCATGTGTGTAACATGCTGCTTTACGTCTTATCATGACGCCCATTCCCTTAGTCATTAAAGCATTTCAACCCTGCTATTCTGATCATTTTTCCAGTTCCCTGGGCATCTCATCAACTGATAGAGACAGTAATTCCTTGAGCAATCAAGTGATATCCTGTCATTATAAGGCTCCAGGCAAACTTGGAAAAGATGAATTTCTGTTGATGCTGTCTTTGCCTTCAAAAATAAATCTCTGTGGCTCTCCCTACATAGGCATAGCTGAGCTCCTAAGTCTTTTGGAGTTACAAAAACTTCTTCCTTGTTTACTGTTGTTTTTATACACACATTTACTGGGTACCTGCTTTGTGTCAGGTACTATTCTAGATGCTGGGAAAGCAAAAGTGAATAAGAAACAATGCCCTCAAGAATCTCAGTCTTTGCAATGACTCTCTCTCTGGTAGGTTTTACAAATTGAACTTAATTGCAATGGCAATTACTTATCTAACTTCTTCCAAAGGACCTGGTTAGTACAAAAGGCTTGAAGGACAAGACAGTATATTCTTCCCTTTGTTATTTACTCTTTTTTAAAAAAATAATAAATTTATTCTGTATATTTAAGTAACATCTACTCCTTTAGCAGGAATCCCAAATGCTCTACAATGTTATTCCCTGTAGTTTTCATGTGGAACATCAGCCCTGTAGACTTGGTCATCCTATATGTCTGCATATGTGAACTGCACATGCGAGGGATCTAGGTCGTGTGCTCCTTATAACAATCTAATGCCTGATGATCTGTCATTCTCTCCTATCACCCCTAGAAGGGACTGTCTAGTTGCAAGAAAACAAGCTCGGGTCTCCCACTGATTCTACACGATGATGAGTTGTAGAATTATTTCATTATAGAGTACAATGTAATCATAATAGAAATAAAGTGCACAATACAGGTAATGAGCTTGAATCATCGTGACACCATCCCCCAACTCCCGTCCCAGACCCTATTCTCGGTCCATGGTAAAACTGTCTTGCCTGAAAGTTGTCCCTGGGGCCCAAAAGGTTGGGGACTGCTGCTCTAACCTCATCGCCCTATTTCTTCCTTCCCTCAACCCCCTCCCTGGTAACCACTGTTTTGTTAGAAAAGAAGAGTATCTATGTACAGTTGAAGTTTTTATTTTTAGATTACACGTAGAACTGAGATCATGCAATATTTTACTTTCTGTCTCTGGCTTATTTCACTTAACATAATGTCCCCCAGTTTTATCCATATTGAGCAAATGTTGAGATCTTGTTTTTTAAGACTGAGTAATATTTCATTGTGTATCTTTACTACATTTCTGTATCCATCTGTCTGTCAACAAACAGGATGTTTCCATATCTTAGCTTTTGTGACTAACACTGCAATAAAACTGAGAGTGCAGGTATCTTCACAAGGTGGTGGTTTCATTTCTTTGGGGTATATGCCCAGAAGAGGGATTGCTGGGTCATACATTAGTTCTATTTTTAATTCTTTTGAAACCTTCATACTGTTTTCCACAATGGCTGTATCAGCCTACGTTCCCACCGATAGTGTACAAAGGCTGCCTTTTCTCCACATCCTCACCAATCTTTATCTTTTGACTTTTTGATAATAGCCATTCTAAAGAAACAAATAGATCCTTTATGCAACCCCATGCATCTTGATCTAAGTGCACAGCAAGAGGAGCTAAAATTAGTAACCCAAAGCACATCCTACAAACATTCTGTAACACAGCATTGAGGAAGTGGTATGGGGAGCCAGGAGGTCACCATGACTTTTGGCAAAGATGAGAAAAGTTTCAGAACTTGTCTGCTCCCAACAATGACAGCAGTAGATATCTCAGTCTGTTTGTCCAATTACATCAAGATATCTGAGACTGGGTAATTTACGAAAAGCAGACATTTATTTTCTCACAGTTCTGGAGGCTGAAAAGCCCAAGACCAAGGCATGATGAAGTTGGTGTCTGGTGAGGGGTTGTACCTTCTTGCTTTGTTTTCACATGACAGAAGGTAGAAGGGCAAAGAGTTAGCATGGTCCCTCCGGCCCTTGAATAAGGCACTAAATTCCATGTGTGAGGACTCCACCCTCATGACTTATCACTTCCTAAAAGCTCCACTATTTCATACTATCACATTGCTCATTACATTTAGACATATGAATTTTGGGGGCACATTGAGACCATGGCAGGAGGATTAAGATAGCACAGCAAGAACTGAGCTGAGGAGGTGGCTAAAGATTCTGGAACAATCTTGGAGACTGGCCAACATCAGCTAAGGTGCAGATCACCAACCATCAGCAATGAGGAGGGCAACTGAAGGTGGTGTGGCTCTGAAGGCACCTGCAGACTTCAGAGATGGTAGAAGTCGCATGAGACCACAAGGATGGAGCTTCAGCCACCTCGGTTGCAGGCTAATGTGAGAAGCAGGTAGGGGAAGATGCCCGTGATCCATTCTCAGCTTCTTCAGCAAAAGGACAACACCCAAGGAAATTCCAACCAACACGTTCAAGAGAAAGATTTTTCCTGCTCAGGTACACACTGGGACAGCTGAAAGAAAACACAGCCCCCATAGGGCTTCCAGAATGATGCGGCAATACTGATTTCCTCCTAGTGAAACCAAGACCCACATTTTTAGCAAACGTCAACACCCTGGTGATGATGTGGTTGTAGTGCTCTAACCAGAAAGAACAATGTTAGGCAGTGTGACCTGGATCTTATTATCTAAAAAATGATGGAGATGTGGTTCTTCTGAATAGTCTTCTATCTATTATCTAAGATACCTCTAGAGGACATTGGGGAATGTCTGGAAACTTTTTGGCTGTCACAACTGGGTGGTCCTACTGGCATTGAGTGGCTGGAAGCCTGGGATGGTGTTCAACATCCTACAGTGCACAAAACGACCCCACCACAGGAATCATCCAGCCCCAAATTTCAATAGGGCTGAGGTTGAGAAACACTGCCTGAGCATAAGATTCTTCATCTATCTATCTATCTATTTTTCTGTCATCTATGATATCTAACATCTTATCTATCTGTCATCTATCACGTCTATCTATCATCTATCCTATTTATCATATCTATCTACCTATCAGCTATCATATCTATCATCTAGATATCTATTATCTATCATATCCATCATCTATCTGTTATCTATCATCTATCATATCTATCATCTATCATATTTATCTATCATCTATTTATCTGTCACCTATCTTTCATCTATCATATCTATCAATCTATCATATTATCTATCAATCTATCATCTATCTATGTATTCATATATCATCTATTCATATATCACCTCTATCTACCTATCCATCTATCTATCCATCATCTCTGTATCTATCTATTCCTCTATCATCTATCCATCTATCATTTATATCTATCTATCAATCTATCTATAATCTATATTTCCATGTATCTATTTCTGTCTATTTATCATCTATGTACCTATCCATTATCTATCCACTATCTATCATCATTATTATTTATCAATCATCCATCTATCAATCATCTGTCAGGCATCTATATCTATTTATCAATTATCTATATCTATCTATATCTATATGGCTATCTCTACCATTTATCTATCTATGACAGTGGATTTCAAATGGGGGCAATTTTCTCCCCAGGGGACACCAGGTAATATCTGGGGACATTTTCACTTGTCTCAGTGAGTGAAGGTGTGCTCCTGGCATCTGGTGGGTGGAGCCCAGGAATGTTGGTCAACACCCTTCAGTGCACAGGGCAGCCCTACCACAGAGAATCATCTGGTCCCAAATGTCTTATTTGTCTTGTTGAGAAACCTTAGTCTAAAGCAAATATTTTTCAATCAAGATTTTTTAAATTACAGTAGGAATATATACATTTAAAAGAGCTTCTGAAAATGCAAGTTAGTTGGAAGTAACATTTCTCACATGTATGTTAAAATCATTAATCCATAATTTGGTTTTTAGAGTTTGCTCTTGACTTCTGTTTCTATCTGGTTTGAAAAATACAGGTCAATTAAATTATTTCAAGGGTTTGGAAGGTTTTAATCCCCATTGTTTTTGAAGTTCACTGAAGCAATATTTATTCTCCAGCTGAATAAATAATATCCAAAGTGGATCTGACATTTCAAGACTATTTCTGCCTTGGAAGCCACATTGCCCTTAGCTTGGGACTCAAGAAGGATGTGAACCTCCAGTTCAGGAAGCCAGGTTCAGTCTTAGTTTTTCAATTAGCAATAATGGTTGTTTTTTGGTTTTTTGTTTGGTTTTGTTTTTTGTTTTTTTGCACAAAACATTCATTATGGCTCCTCCAGGGGGCAGACAGGCTCTTACATGGCTCCCAATGGTGCTCATGTCCTGATATTTATACCACTATATAATCACATCTTCCTGAGTGCCTGTGGAATCCATGAGTTGCTTCTAATCAATCCGATATGACAAATGCAATGGGGTGTCCCCTCTGTGATTACAGTACAGGAGATTGTGAGTTTCATCTTCCTAGAAGCCTCTCTGCATTGACTCTTTCTCTTGTTGGGTATGGTAAACAAGCCGTCATGTTGTGACCTGCCCTATGAAGAAGTCAACATGATGAGGAATTGAAGGCAGCCTCTAGGAATGGAGATTCTCATCCAAATACCCATGAGAAGCTGAATCTTGTCAACAACCACATGAATTACCTTGGAAGTAGATTTTTCCCCCACTTCAGCCTTCAGGGAAAACCTCAGCCCCAGGAAATACCCCATTTGAATTGTGTCCATTTGTATTGTAACCATTTTACCAATTCACAGACACTGTGAGTTAAAAGACATATGTTTTATAAGTTTCTAAGTAGGTGATGATTTGTTACAGAGCAATAGCTAACTATTACACTTCATAAGCCAACCTTCTATGAGAGCCTGAAATAGGCACCGTTCCTTCCCTCAACACATTCAGATATTAGAAGTGGGGTTTGCAGAATGGCAGTATGAATGATCTTGAGCAAGTTTATGGATTTCTCTGTGATTTCATATCCTCAACTTTCCAAGAAAGTTGCCACCAGGTTTACAGAGATAAAATATACTAAAAGTGCTTCAGAAAATATAAAACTCACTACAAAAGAGAAGTTTGAAATTGTTTCAGTGGTTGTCTCTTACCATTGTGAAATAAAAATCTGCATTGATGACTTCTCAAGTGGTTCAAATTTTTTAATGTGTTTATTTCTTGAAAATCATACAATTTTGCCTTCAAAATGTTAAAGATTAATTAGAAAAAGAAAACAGCTAAGGGTGGAAAAGGCCTCATGTAAACTTGCTCTTTTATTATCTATTGATGGTAAGTAAAATTAGGGCATTCTTATCCTTGAGCATGATAGAACTGTAGTGCTATATTTTGTTGGTTGCAGGATATATATAGTCGTCTCTAGGTATTCCTGAAGGACTGGTTCCAGGACTCCTGTAGATACTAAAATCCACAGATGCTCAAGTCCCTTACATAAAATGATGTAGTATTTGCATATAACCTATGCAGAGCCTCCCATATACTTTGAATCATCTCTAAATTACTTAAAATACTGAAAACAGTGAAAGTGCTACACAAATAGTTATTATACTGTATTATTCGGAGAATAATGACACAAAAAAAGCTTGTACACATTCAATATGGATGTGATATTTTTTCAAATGTTTTCAATTGGCAGTTGGTTTAATACATGGTTATGGAACTCTTGGACATAACTCCAGATGTACTCTTGCTTTTTCTTTAAATATAACATATTTCCAGTGCATTGTGCTCAGTGAGGTTGTAATTGAAGGAGTCTGATGTAACGATGATGAACTGTATTATGAAAGAATTTCCTGGGATAAATATGTGAATGACAGAGTGGCAGGCTTAATCTAAGGAACCTAGAACACAATCTATTATTTATTTCAGGACATAAGCATCTGTCATAATATTTACACTTGCAAGATCTGTTTACTATTTGGTTTCAGAAGAATTCTATATTTACACTTGCAGTAAATGTGTTTACTATTTGCTTTCAGAAGAATTGTGGCCTTTTTTTTTGCACATGAACAATAGAAACCAAGGTGCTCCAATGCTATTGGTAAAATCAAGCCCAGGATAGGGAGATGTTTCACCTTTAGGAGTGTGAAATGAAGACATCCATATTCACGTCTAGTTTGGCTCTCTTGTCATCTGTGTCTTTGGGACCAATTTCTTTTCCCTCTGTGTGAGTATCAACAAAATGGAAATAGTAGCCAATAGACAACGTCTTCTGAATGAATAGATATGCACAATGTACTTAGGAAGAAGAGTCTCACATGCTGTCAGTCCTGTGTAAATGTCTCTATTACTAATATTCTTAATTTGCATTTTGCTTAAGAAACGACACCACAAAGAATTCAATTTTTGTACTTTGAGAATGCAAAACAACTCTGCAAAATAAAAGTGATAGCTTATTTACTTCTCTAATTTTTTTTTGCACCTCCTCAGCTTTCAAGTGAGGGATATATAGTTTTGCATGTGAAAGTGGTTTATAAATTTAAAATTCCTGTTCTATTGTTCAAATGTATCCCCTTAAATCTATGTGTTGGAAACCTCATCCCCAGTGCAGTAGTGTTGGGAAGTTGGGCACTATAGGAGATAATTAGATCTTGAGGGCTCTGCTTTCATAAATGTGTTGTCATTATGGTAGAAGGGAGTTAGTTACCTCCAGAGCGGGCTTGTTAGTAAAACTGAGTTTACTTCTCTCCTGTGCTTTCCACCATGGGATGACATAGCAAGAATGCCTTCACCAGACACAATCCCGTCGCCCTTGGACATCCCAGCCTTCAGACTTGTAGGAAATAAATATCTATTCTTTCTACATTACCCCCATCTCAGATGTTCTGTGATAGCAGTACAAAATGGACTAAGACATCCTAGAAACTGAGAAGACTGAATTCCTGTCTGCGTGATGTCTCTCTATTGCATGAGATCAATGACTGAAGTCAAGTACACCCAATAACTCCATGTTGGAAAAAGTCAGTGATCTGTTCTTACACTGCATCTTACTTGAGTAACCTCTAAGTGACTGTGGACAAGCTGGTTAGAGGCCCAGCCATCCTGGAACGCCCATAACTGTCCTGGCTTTAGTCCTGTGTCCTGGGAACCCCATCAGTCCCAGGAAACGGGGATGATAGGTCACCTCACACAGTGGATCCTCCCTCTTTGGTTTTGTGTTCATTTGGTTTCAAGACACTGACTCTTCTTGCTTTTCTACTAACACAATTTATACACCTTAAGTCTTACCTTCCAAATCTTCTCAATGTCATCCTACTCTTGAAGAGTCCAAGGCTCAGCCTGTTCTTTTCTTCTATCTTTGCTCCTCCTTAGGGGAACTATGCAGTCTCATGTCTTTAAATATCTTCATTGGCCAACAACCCTCAAATTTATATCATTAACTTTGATTCCTCTGCCGAACTCAAGGCTTGCATATATCTAACCACCCACTTTGACACCTCCACTTGGGTGCTTAGTGGACACATCATTTATATGCATGTTCATGGACATCTCCAATTCAGCATGTCAAGAACTAAACACTTGGCCTACCTTTGGAAATGTCTCCCTTCCACCCTTCCCCATTCTCTGGTCAAATACCTGGAATCTATATTCACTCTTCCCTTTCACATCCATCAGTGATGAAATGTTATTAGTTTTACCGTCTGTATTAGTTTCTTAGGGATGTCATAACAAAGAGCCACCAATTGAGTGGCTTAAAACAACAGAAATGTATTATCTTGCAGTTCTAGAGGTCAGATGTCTGAAATCAAGGTTGTAGCAGGATTATGCTCACTTAGAGGCTCTAGGCGGGAATCCTTGTGGAGGCTGTAAAGGGGAATCTGTTCCATGCCTCTCTCCCAGCTTCCAGGGGCTGCTGGAAATCCTTGCTATCTATCTGTTGGCTTCTAGATCAACCCACCCTGGCGTCTGCCTTCAACTTCACATGGTGTTCACCACAGGTTTGCATTTCTCCGTGTCCACACTTCCCACTTTTCTAAGGATATCAGTCATATTAAATTAGGAGCTCACCGTGCTCCAATATAACTTAGTTATATCTACAATAACCGCATTTCCAAATAAGGTCATATCCTTAGGCACAGGAGATTGAGAATATAATATATAAATTTGGCGGGATTTGCAATTCAACCCGTAATACTCTCATAACCATTTTAAATTGTCCAATTCACCAGCATGTGGTGCCTGTACAACATTATGCACTCATCACCATTATCTGGTTTCAGAACATTTTCATCACCCCAAAGCTGTCCCTGTTAAGCAGTCACTCCCATCCTCCTGCGTCTGCAACTTTGCAGTGTCCTGCAAAGCACTCATCTATTTTTTGTCTCTTTGTCTAAATGTACATTAAAACAGGGTGTTTCTAAGTATATTATAGGCAAACACATGAGCAAATGAATGCCTGGTTCTATCTAGACACTTTAGATCCCTTATCGAGTTTGTAACGGAGCCCTCTTTGTGGGTTCTGTCTGTATAAACAGCTCAGGAAAACTAAAAGGACCTCAATCCTGGATCGTTAAATATGTTGACCAGTAACTAGGATGACTGGATTTTAGAGCAGGCTCTGTAAGCTCACCCAATTAAAACCAGCTGAAGAAACACCAATCCAGTGCCTTGAAAAGAATGAGATCTACATATCTGATAATGTAGGTGGGGCAAAGGCATAGTAACATAAAAAAATTCTGCTAGATAGAAAGAATAAGTTCTAGTGTCCAACAGTACACTAGAGAAAGTAGAGTTAACAACAACTTATCAATTTCGAAATAGCTGGAAAAGAAGAATTCGAATGCTCCCAACAGAAAGAAAAGATAGATATGTGAGGTTCTGGGCATCCCAATTATTTTGATTTGATCATTACACATCATCTTCCTGTATCAAAATATCCCATGTACCTCTGAAATGTGTACAACTATGATATATCAATTTTAAAGAATTAGTTTAGAAAATAAATTTAAAACCTAAAAAACAAAAAAGATTCTGAAGAGTCCCAGAGTTGCAAAGTCAGGGTTTTGTGCTGAGGGAAAAAAGAATATACCAGGGGAAAGGTCTGGTGAAAGTTAAGAATTACTTAAGTGTGTTTTCTGCTCACCAGACAATAATAATCAAGAAATAATTATTTATCATTTGCAAATATCCATCCTGCTCTTCTAGTCTGATGGGAGATATAATAACAGCAGCACACATGTCTGCATTTAGAGTCTTGGTAGGATCTCACGCATGCAAATAAACTCAATAAAACATGTCACAGCAGAGAGGAACTGGCCATTCCCAAAGAAAAAACCCAAAACTTAACCCATTTATGCCTGAGATCGCAATTTCTTGAAGTTTTGCAATCAGACCTTGGGATGACCTGAGCAGTAGGGTATAAATAACTCCCACATGCTCAAGGTTATCACCCATTTCATCTTCAGCTCAACTCGTGCCTTGCTTCATGGATAAGCAGGCAATAAATAGAAAACTCAGAGTTCCTGGAACACTAAATTAATATGGGAACGTGGCAAAGGAATACTTCCTTTTTCTGACTTCCTATTACTTTGTTGCTGGGGTTTGCAGTAAGAATACTGGCTCTTCCTTTTACTCCCTGTTGGACTTGATGATGGAATGGGATGGACTGCCAAGGTCAATATGGATTAATATGCTACCATGGAATATACTTTGTGTTTTAGCGAATGTCGGTGCATTTGACAGCATGGTAATGGAAATCCCCTTTAGAGAGTAATTCCTTGGTGCCAGGGAGAGAAGAGGCTCAGTGACTGCAACAGCAAGTAGGATTAGAACAAATTCCTCTGGCCTGTTGCAACATCTTGGCTGCAGGGCACGGGGAAGCTCAGCGTCTCTGCAGCTTCTCAGCATCAGCAACACACAGATCGAACTAAGAGCTATGTTCCTATAACTGAAAGAGTGAGATTACGCATCACAATTTCTAAAACATGATGGAAAAAGGAGAAAACAAAATGGTCTTAGATCCCTTTAAAGAAAAATTTCCTGCAAAAAGTTTTACTCCTCATGAAAGAAGCAATGGAATCAATTGGATAGATATTCCTTTTTATGCTTTGCTTTATCCAAGATTTTTCAAATTTTATTATGGCATCCTATAAAATTAAACTCAATTTCTGCAAATGCAGTGGCACTATTTCATCAACAGATTCATGAATATAACTGTAAATCACCTGACATCTGACACATTCTTAAAAACCACCAACGAATCTATAATTTGGGAACATTAACCCATCCCTTTCTAAATTAGGTGAGCAGAATTTCTTTTGGCGAACTCTGATGAAGCTTCTGAGACAAACTTCTTGGCCACAAGTTTACTACGTCTGTACTTCATCACTGTTTTCGTTCAATGTGAGTTTTTTAAAAGTTCTTCATAAACTGAAGAACAAGTTGGAAGTTCACATGAGGTAAAATAAACATGGTGGTCATAATTTTCTAGCATCTCAAACAAGATATGTTTCTTATTTCCAAGGGTTGTGGCTAAACTGGATTTCCCTCAAGAGACTAGGCAACATCAGCTCTATAATACATTCACTTTTGTTCCTGGCTTTACAGTACCATTAACATATTTTTATTGTCATGAAAATCGGGCCACCCTGGACAATGGACTTTGACTAACAAAGAAAATAACATCAAAGCAATGTCATTAAAGCAAGTTTCTGTTCGCCTGACAGCTGCCTTTTATTAAAGCAAAGCTAAAATGATGGAGTTGTGTGAGTGTATTATTGGATTACTTTGCTTTTAAAGGAAAACGTCTTATAAATTACGTCAACTTTCTTCAGACCTAAGAAAATTGAAGCACATCAGGTAGATGATAATATGAGGACTATTTTAGGAGGAAGGCTCTTTTGCATGTTTGTTTGTTTGTCTTTGCACAAACTGAGAGAGCAAACATCTCTTCAGACTAAGGTTAAGAGGGCCAGGTGCTTTATTATGTCCTTGTATTTTTTTCATGGGATCCTCGCAGCAAACCAATGTGTTCTCTTTCTTGTTGTTGCTTCTACAGGTGAGAAAGCTAAAATTACACAGGTAAGTGTCAAACTCCAGAGTTGAATCCGAATGTGTGCCACTCAGGGTCCGTCTAAAGTGCTTTCCTACCTGTAGAAACTACAGTATCCTTCCATTTAACTTGATTTTCAAAACAAATATTACGTAAGTAGTCATGCCCAGAAACATTTTTTTAAAAATGAGCATAAGATCTCCCTTGCTGATGTCTAATTCTATTAATGATTTTTATAGAGTGGATATATTGCTATCTGTCCAGCAAGCCATCTTCTAGAACAACAGAAAGATAAGATGAGCTAAATCTCACGAAAGTGTCAAATGCACAAAATTCTAGGGCTTGCTGACTGCTTTAAAGATTTACACTGGGTGGGGTTGCCCAAGACAGAGAAGAATTGGGGCGGGGGTGGGATGCATAAATTTCTCTTAAGCTACTGCCTGCATGGGTATTACTTAGAAACAAATCAATTTGTCTAATTCGTTCCAGACATTTCGTTGAACAAACAATATACTTCAGTCTCCCTGTGCTGACTCATCATCAGGCAGTTTGTTTATTTGCCTATTTAACTGGGTTTTCCCAAACAAAGAAATGACCTTGGTATGCAAAGTGCTTTTCAGAAGTCGCATCCATTTTAGAAGACGTGAAATAAAATGGAGAGAAAACGAAGGGCTGAGAAATGCTCAAAGCTGCATACATCTGGTTTTGATTTGGGTCTGTATTTTTCTTTTCCTCTGGTAGCTTTCGTTTTCAAAGTGGCCGGTGGGCGAAACGTTGTAATTGATGCAGCCCTTTTTCCAATGTCCTGGAACTGTGTCGCATGGTTGTCTAAAAATGCATCGATGATAGAAACCTTCTGTCTCCTACTTTGTTCAGACACTTGCAAAACCTTTCTTAATTGATCCCACGTGTTGCAGTGTGGCTAAGGTATCAATATTTCATAGCACTAAGACGAAACTTGGAGTAGTATCAGTTCCCCATTCCCCAAACTCCAGGCTTTACTTAGCATAGCAAGTCCTTTAGATTTGCAAGGAGTGCCCAAAAAGTCAATCAGTAAGAATAAATACAATCTTTATTCAGTTTATACTGCAACTGAAATATTAATCTTTGCAATAATTAGACTTAACTTTTTCCTCTTCCCAAGCACAGAGGGAAGCTGTCTTAGTCCATTTCAGGCTGCTGTAGCAGAGTACCATAGTCTGGGTGGCTTATAAACAACAGATGTTTATTGCTTACAGTTCTGGAGGCTGGAGGTCCAAGACCAAGGAGTGGCAGTTTCAGTGTCTGATGAGGGCTTCCTGGTTCATAGACGGCACCTTCTCTCTGTGTCTTCACATAGTGCAAGGGGTGAAGGAGCTCTTTGGGGTGCATTTTATAAGGGCACTGATTCCATTCATGAGGCTCCATGCTCATGATCTTATCACCTTCCCAGGCCTCACCTCCTAATACCTTTGGGGTTAATGTTTCAAAATAGATATTTGAGGAGATGTGGAAAAGCTGCAGGTATTCAAGACTACATTAATTTAGGAAGATGAATAGAGGAAGTTAAGTTTAGCTGCAAACACACACACACACAGAGAGAGAGAGAGAGATTGAGAGAGAGAGAAATACAAGTTTTCTCATTTTCTTGAAAGCTAGCTCTTCCGTAGGCAGAGATCAGCAGATGAGGCTCTGGACTTGATAATGTGTTCTAATTCTCCCAAATGTTGCTTTATGAATTTGGGTGCTGTGCTATTAGCTGAAAAAAAAGTTCAGCATTTTTATAATTTTTGACATAATTTTTTTTTTTTGAGATGGAGTTTCACTCTTGTTACCCCGGCTGGAGTGCAATGGCGCGATCTTGGCTCACTGCAACCTCCGCCTTCTGGGTTCAGGCAATTCTCCTGCCTCAGCCTCCTGAGTAGCTGAGATTACAGGCACGCACCACCATGCCCAGCTAATTTTTTGTATTTTTAGTAGAGACGGGGTTTCACCATGTTGACCAGGATGGTCTCGATCTCTTGACCTTGACATAATTTTTTGTAACATAACCACAACCTTCTTTATTCTTCCTTTTCTTTCTTTCTTTTTTTTTTTTGAGACAGGGTCTTCCTCTGTTGCCCATGCTGGAATGCAGTGGTATGATCATGGCTCACTGCAGCCTTGACCTCCCACACTCAAGAGATCCTCCTGCCACAGCCTCCCAAGTAGCTAGGACTACAGGTATGTGCCACTATGCCCAGCTAATTTTTTTTTGTTGTTATTTGAAATAGGGTCTTATTATGTTGCCCAAGCTGGTCTCAAACTCCTGAGCCTTTTACCTTTGTTTTCTGCTTCTTGTTAACCAAACTACAGAAATGTTATATTTACTTACCTATGTTATTTTTTCTTCAGACCTTTAATCTTGACCTTTTTCTGTTTGGAGTTTCAGTCCCTTGCAAACAGGAAAGACCTAGATTTTTTTCAATCTCATCTGAGAGTTCATGTCTACTAAGAGATATTGTCAGACCATTTATATTTATTACAGTTGATAACACTTGTAAAATGTATTTCTTGTGTTCAACTTTGTACATTCTATTAACCATTCATTTTCTTTGTTTTGATAATTTCTTTGCTTTGATAATTTCTATTTTCTGATACCTAAGTGTGGTTTTTTTTTTTAAGTTTTTTTCTTTTTTGAGAAAGCTGTTTTCAGTTTTTATATTTTACCCACTGGCAATAAATTTAATATGCATAGTAACATTCACAGGAAATAAAATAAAGCTAATATTTATATTTTCCTCCCAAACAAAGAAATAACTTGTTTTAGCTCTGACCATTGCATTTCTCTCCTACAAGCTACAACCTTTAATTTTAGTTCCACCTTCCTTTTAGACCCTCAATAGAGAATCACTTAAACCTGGGAGGCAGAGGTTGCAGTGAGCCGTGATTGCACCACTGCACTCCGGCCTGGGTGACAGAGTGAGACTTCATCTCAAAAAATAAAAATAAATAAAAATAAAAAATGGATCCTCAATGAAGGCATCCTTTTACTATTGGTGCTGGGTGGTGGTGGTGTTTTATATGGCCAACACTAGTTTTGATTTAACTCTGGTTCTTCTGTTTTTATGATGACCAGTATTTCGTTTTTTATTACCTAACTTGTATTTTAAGTACAGGGGTACAAGTGCAGCCTTGCTATATAGGTAAACTTGTGTCATAGTGATTTGTTGTACAGATTATTTTGTCACCCAGGTACTAAGCCTGGTAGCCATTAGTTGTTTTTCCTGATCCTATCTCTCCTCCCACCCTCCACCCTCCAAAAGGCCCCAGTGTCTGTTGTTCGCCTCTATGTGTCCATGAGTTCTCATCATTTACCTCCCACTCGTAAATGAGAACATGCAGTATTTTGTTTTCTGTTCCTGCGTTAGTTTGCTGACGATAATGGCCTCCAGCTCCATCCATGTTCCCGCAAAGGACATGATCTGGTTCTGAATTCAGTCTATCGTGGATGGGCATTTAGGTTGTGTATTACTCGGTTTTCACATTGCTATAAAGAACTTCCCAAGAGTGCGTAATTTATAAAGGAAAGAGGTTTAATTGACTCACAGTTCCGTATGGCAGGGGAGGCCTAAAGAAAGTTACAATCACGGCAGAAGGCGAATGGGAAGCAGGGCATCTTCTTCTCAAGGCGGCAGGAAAGAGAGAGTACAGGGGAAACTGCCACTTTTTTTTTCTTGAGACGGAGTTTTGCTCTTGTTGCCCAGGCTGGAGTGTAGTGGTGTAATCTCGCTTTACTGCAACCTCTGCCTCCCCCCAGGTTCAAGCGATTCTCCTGCCTCAGCATCTTGAGTAGCTAGGACTACAGGCGCTCACCACCACACTCAGCTAATTTTTGTATTTTTAGTAAAGACAGGGTTTCACCATGTTGGCCAGGCTGGTCACGAACTCGTGACCTCAAGTGATCCACCTGCCTCGTCCTCCCAAAGTGCTGGGATTACAGGAGTGAGCCACTACATCTGGCCAGAAAACTGCCACTCATCAGCTCTCATAAGACCTCCCTTGCTGTCATGAGAACAGCATGGGGGAACCACCTTCATAATCCAATCATCTCCCTCCAGGTCCCTCACTCTACACGTGGGGATTATGGGGATTGTAGTTTTAGATAGATTTGGGCGGGAACACACAGCCAAGCTATATCAGGTCGACTCCACGGATGCCCCGTATTTCCTGCATCTTCTGCCTCCTCCAGCTTCAGTACCTCTCTCCCTGCAGAGCATCTTTGAGTAGTTCTCACAGTGAGTCGCAGTAAGTGGAAAACGCTCTGGCTCCAAGGCGGTGCATTTATTTCCTGCTCACTCCGGAAGATCTGAGCTCAGTGTAGAGCTGTCCACATCCAGGAATTCCCCTTGAGGGCTCTGAAGGGCTTTACCCATTGTTCCCAGGGCCTTCCCAACCCTGCTGGGGCGCCTCCTCCAGGACATGCAGGATGTCTGGGGCCACCTGTCTGGCTGTTTTAAGGACTTTTCTTTGTTTAGGAGGCTCCCCTATTTTTCCTGTGTGTTGTGTGTTGGCTTTTACTTATACTCTTTGACTGGAAGAAAGAAATTCTGTAGAGGATCTGAGAAAATAATCAACCATTGTTTGTTTAATTATGGCTGAGCCCTGTCCTCTCCAAACATCCCTTCAGGGGCTTCAGATAAAAGTTTTGGCAACACCATCTCTTTTGTTCTGTGGCTTTGAAGCTCATTTTCATATTTGCCATGTCAGAACTTCTTCGAGCTTGGAATTATCTCCCGGCCTCTGAATTGCTTTCTGGTTCAAGTAATCCTTTGGGTTATTTGGTTATTTCAACAAATATGTGCATGTGTACACACAAATATATATACACAGGCACACACGTGTATCTGTAAATACATATGTGCATAAGTGTATATATATTCATATGTTTATATGATAGTTTAAGTATATATATGTTTACAAATATATATGTATGTGTACATGTATATTTCTAAGTATATATGTACATATGTGCATATATACTTGTATGTTTATATGATCATATATACATATATTTACAAATACATATGCATTTGTACATTTAGACAGGAGTATTTTCAAGTATATGTGTATATATACTTACATGATTATATATCTATATATTGAGAAATACATGTTTACATATATACATATGTGTATTTGTAAGCATATGTGTACATATGTTAATAAATATGTTTTATAAATTTTATATGCTTATATAAATATGCATGCATGCATATTTACAAATATGTATGTATACATATTATGCACATATGTGTATGTCAGAATGCATGCACATTTGTGTTTATACTGATATATTTATGTAAATATACATGCATATAATTTACAAATACATATGTGTATATAGATATATACCTATATATTTACAAACACACTTGATTATTTTAAAAATCCTTTGTTTATTATTTATTATTTCAATTAACAAATTTTAAAGACATATATTTATGGGATACAGCATGATGTTTTGATATATGCACCTTCGAGGGGAAGGGTGGAAATCTTTAAAGCCTGTTCTCAGCAATTTCCAAATGTATCATGCATTGTTATTAACTATCATCCCCATGTTATATAACAGATCTCCTGAACTTATTCTTCCTAACTGAAATGTTGTGTTCTTTGCATATGTCCCCTTTTAAATTCTTTTTCCCCAGAGGACTTTGTCTCTGTTTTCATTGTGATCTCAGCATCTTTTCATGTTTCAATTCCTTCCAAATTAGGGGTTTTGCCTTCTCCTGAAGATTGCTGTCCAATCAGCTGACATTCTCTGGGGAGACACCTGCTCTTTGCTGAGTCTGTAGACGCAAACTTATTGTGAGATTTTTTGCCACGTGTAGATGGGCTCTGCAAGGTTGCAAGAAACAAAGTCAGAAAAGGTTGCAAGGCTCACATGTTTTTCATGTTTGAAAAAGCAGGTTTAAAGTAAAAAAAAAAGTTTGTTGATATATAATGATTAAGTCAGAATATTTGGGGTATCCATCACCTTGAGTATTATTTATTTATTTATTTATTTATTTATTTTTTGAAATAGGGTCTCACTTTGTTGCCCAGGCTGGAGTGTAGTGGTGCAATCATAGCTCACTGCAGCCTTTGCCTCCTGGGCTCGAGTGATCCTCTTGCCTCACGCTACTGAGCAGCTGAAACTGCAGGTGTGCACCACCACATCCAGCTAAGTAAAAAATATTTTTTTTGTAGAGATGGGGGTCTTGCTATGTTGCTCAAGCTGGTCTTGAATTCCTGGGCTCAAGGGATCCTGCCCCATCAACCTCCCAAAGGGCTTGGATTACAGGTGTGGGCCACTGGGTCCAGCCCTGTGTTGGTTACATGCCCTATCCTCTTCCAGCTACTTTGAAACATACAATACATTGTTGCTAACTATAGTCAACCCACTCTGCAAGACAGATGTCTCTTGTTCTTACTCATATGTGGTAGCTTTAAAAATTGACCCCATGATGGGAGGATGACCTAAGCCTTGGGGAGGTCAAGGTTGCAGTGAGCTGTGATTGTGCCACTGCCTTCCAGCCTGGGCAATAGAGCAAGACCCTGTCTCAAAAAAAAAAAAAAAAGAAGAAGACCCATGGAGGTAGAGAGCAGTATGATAGATTCCAGAGGTTGGAAGGGGTGTGTGGGTGGGAGGCAGGATAAAGAAAGTTTGGTTAGGCCGGGCACAGTGGCTCACGCCTGCAATCTCAGCAATTTGGGAGGCCGAGGTAGGCGGATCACGAGGTCAGGAGTTCGATACCAGCCTGGCCAACATGGTGAAACCTACCTCTACTAAAGATACAAAAAATTAGCTGGGTGTGGTGGCACGCACCTGTAATCCCAGCTACTCAGGAGGCTGAGGCAGGAGAATCACTTGAACCCAGGAGGTGGAGGTTGTAGTGAGCCGAGATTGTGCTATTGCACTCCAGGCTGGCCAACATGTCTAAGACTCCATCTCAAAAAAAAAAAAAAAATGGTTAGTGAGTATAAGCCCCAATGTTTGATTAAAAAAAAATTTTAGAATTATCCCAATTCCAGGCATTTGTGGACGAGGGGCAAAACTCACCATTCTACCAGTGCTTGGATGTCCACATGGGCTGACTATGAGAGACCAAGCCCAGGTTGGTTGAGCTTGGCCAGGGGGATATCTTTTCCCTGAAATTTGAAGACATGATCCCAATTGTGTTCCAGCAAACTGACCAGACATCTGCAGACTTTACTGCTCCAGATCCTGGCTTCTTTCCAGTTCCCCTCTGGGCCAGCCCTGCTGCAAATATGCAGGATGGACCCTAAGAAAAATGTCACTGAATTGAGAGGCGATCCTTCAAATGCAAAGGGACCTCTCCAGTAGGGATGCTGTGCTGAATTCACGAACATCTCTGAGTTCTTAAAGCATCAGAAAATCTGCATTAAAATTCATCTGTCCTCCTCAGGAATGGCAGTGAAGGGCTAATGCTTTCATTTGACTTCTCCAGAACTGAGCTGAGCAACTGCATGGCCCAGGCTGTGACAACTGTCACATGGAGAATGGTGGCAGCCCAAGGGATACATAGAGAAGCTAAATGTGTAGTGGGTATATTCTTGAAGACAGAGCCAGCCCTAATGCACATACCCCAGACATGAGTGATTGACACCAGAGCAAGGGCTCCAGCATGAATGTGGCTTTAGAATGAATCCAGTAGCACAAGGTTGCTGCCAGTCCGTTTGTTTGGTGCCATCATATCCATGGCTCCTCAGGCACATTCTGTGTTTGCTGCTGCTGCAGCTCCCACTCACCAAACCGATCCACATTCAGGTGAACATATGAGGCTCCCACGCCCTCCAATCCACCAAGACTAGAGCTCTTACTCCAAAGACATTGGACAGCCCTGGTCCCAGCTAACTTCCGCTGCTTCATCTTTCACAATCCAAAGAGATGTAAGCCAAGACTTGATTGTGGAATCTGAGAGGGAAGACAAGCTCTTCATGATAACCTGCCTACCACCACCAGCTCCAGGTCCATAGGCCTGATGCCCCATAAGGTAACAGAGCTCATGAACATACGTTGTACCTTCTGGGTGTTCTGCTGCCTTGCACATCAAGCTCTGCAGCCTTCCAGATCCCCTTGTTGTCTGAGAAACGGAAAAGGAAGCAACTGAACATTACGGCAGTGATATTGCTACGGCCTGAATGTCCGTGTCGTCTCCCAAATGCACATGTTGCAGTTGAATCCTGTGATGCTTAATAATGAGTGTCAACTTGTTTGGATTGAAGGATGCAAAGTATTGTTCTGGGTGTGGCTGTGAGAGTCTTACCAAAAGAGATTAAAGTTGGAGTCAGTGGACTGGGAGAGGCAGACCCACCCTCAATCTGGGTAGGCACAATTTGATAAGCTGCCAGCACAGCCAGAATAAAAAAGCAGGCAGAGGAACATGGAGAGACTAGACTGGCTGAAACTTCTGGCCTCCGTCTTTCTCTGGTGCTGGATGCTTCCTGCCCTCAAACATCAGATGCCAAGTTCTTCAGCTTTTAGACTCTTGGAATTACACCAGTGGTTTGCCAGGCATTTTCAGGCCTTTGGCAACAGACTGAAGGCTGCACCTTTGGCTACCATACTTCTTGGGTTTTGGGACTTGGACTGGCTTTTTTTCCTCCTCAACTTGAAGATGGCCTGTTGTGGGACTTCACCTTGTGATCGTGTGAGCCAGTATTCCTCAATAAACCCCCTTCCACAGAAACATCTGTCCTCCTAGTTCTGGCCCTCTAGAGGACTCTGACTAATGCAAATCTGCAATGTGATAGTATGGAGAGGTGAAGCCTTTGAGAAGGGGATAAATATGAGGCCTCCAGCCTTGTGAATGAGATTTGTGTCCTTATAAAAGAGACTCCCTTCCACAATGTAAAGATACAGCAAGAAAGCACAATCTTAGAAGCAGAGAGTGAGTCCTCATCAGACACTGAATCTACCACCCTTGACCTTGGACTTCCAGCCTCCAGAGCTGTGAGCAATAAATGCCTGTTGTTTGTAAGCCACCCAGGCTATATCAGTCTGTTCTCATGCGTCTAATAAAGACATACCCAAAGCTAGGTGATTTATGAAGGAAAGAGGTTTAATTGACTCAGTTCCACATGGCTTGGGAGGCCTCACAATCATGATGGAAGAGCAAGGGACGTCTTACATGGAGTAGGCTTGAGCAGGGAAACTTCTCCTTACAAAACCATCAGATTTGTGAAACTTATTCACTACCGCACGAACAGCACGGGAAAGACCCACCCCCATGATTCAATTACCTCCCACCCCACCAGGCCCCTCCCATGACACATGGAAATTGTGGGAGCTACAATTCAAGATGAGAATTGGGCACAGACACAGCCAAACCACATTATAGGCTAAGGCATTTTGCTATAGCAGCGTGAACAGAGTAAGATAGCAGACCCAAAGTCAAAGCCATTCCCTATAAGCACAAGTATTGGGGCTGTTTCTTGCATTTATCTGAGCTCAGCTGGCTCTGAGAAGTGGAATTTTTGCCTCATTCATTGGGTTTTAAAGCCTGTCATCAAGCATGACAGTGCATGTGGGTTCTATTAGAAGGACAACACAGTAGATCTTACGGTGATAGAAATGTTCTGTCCCTTGACTGTACCAAAAGGTCAATATCCTCGTGTGATATGGTACTGCAGTTTTATCAGAGGCCTTTGAACCAGTGACTTTACCTTGAGTAGGGGCTGGGTAACATGAGGCTGAGACCTGCTGGGCTGTATTCCCAGGAGATTAGGCATTCTTAGTCACAGAATGAGATAGTGGGTCAGCACAAGATACAGGTCATAAAGACCTTGCTGATAAAACAGGTTGCAGAAGCCGGCCCAAACACACCGAAACCAAGATGGCCACGAGAGTGCCCTCTGATCAGCCTCGCTGCTCATTATCCGCTAATTATAACGCATTAGCTGCTAAACGTCACTCCCACCAGTGCCTTGACAGTCTACAGGTGCCATGGCAATGTGTGGAAGTTACCCTATATGGTCTAAAAAGGGGAGGAACCCTCAGCTCTGGGAATTGCCCACCCCTTTCCCAGAAAATTCTTGAATAATCTAGCCCTTGCTTAGCATATAATCAAGAAATAACCATAAAAATAGCCAACCAGCAGCCCTCAGGGCTGCTCTGCCTATGGAATACCCATTCTTTTATTCTTCCTCTTTCTTAATAAACTTGCTCTCACTTTATGGATTCTCCTTGAATTCTTTCTTGCACAAAGATCCAAGAACTCTCTCCTGGGGCCTGGATCGAGACCCCTTTTTGGTAACAGTTTTGCAAGATATTACCCCTGAGGGAAAAGTAGAGAAAAAAGTACAAGGGATCTCCCTGTGTTATTTCTTTTCTTTTCTTTTTTTTCTTTTTTTTTTTTTTTTGAAACAGGGTCTCACTCTCTTGCCCAGACTGGAGTGCAGTGGTGTGATCTCGGCTCACCATAACCTCTGCCTCCCAGGCTCAAGTGATTTTCCTGCCTCAGCCTCCTGAGTAGCTGGGATTACAGGCATGCGCCACTACCGCCCAGCTAATTTTTGTATTTTTAGTAGAGATGGGCTTTCACCATGTTGGCCAGGCTGGTCTCGAACTCTTGACTTCAGATAATCCACCTGCCTCAACCTCCCAAATCCTTGTGTTATTTCTCAAGACTATGTGTGAACCTAAAACTATCTCAAATTTAAAAGGTTAATTTTTTTAAAGTTCTTAAAAGTTTAGAAGATTAAAGGAATGTATGGATCAGCTCACTGCATGTTGGTCTCAATATACACAAAGATATTAGACATTTTTTTCCTATACAAATGCTGGCTTTCAAGCCAACTGTTTTGAAAAGGGTTCAAACAAAAACATAATAATAATTTGAGAGTCAAAGCAGAGGAATGTTGTTTTTTTTCTAAGGGAGTGTCCACCCATCTCTTGCAGCTCTGGAATTATTTGCCTCCATGCATTCTAAGCCCCGAGAGAAAGAGCATTCAGAGGATATGAAAAAGCATCTGAATATGTTTCTATATAAACTAGCTCATCGCACAGATATGTGTGATGCAACATCCCTGTGGTCAAACACTTGTCAGTCTTCATGGAGGAGAGAACGCACCACTAATTAAGCCGGAAATCACAAGACGATGTGATCTGAGCGATGCTGAAGTTATATACTAGAGATTTACAGAGTTCTTTTAGGAATTATCTCACATTGGCCTTTGATCAACAGAAAAGAGAGAGATGGCTGAGAAACTGCCTGCAGAATACAATTTAGGATGAATATGATCTTGCATGGGGATTAAAGACATCAACACACAAGTGTTTCAGTCTAGAGTATTCCATGCATTAAAGGTGAATATGTCATCATCATCAAAATGTTGAATCTCTTGGGTAGATGGTGCAGATGAGGAGCAGCTGGTGGCCCTCCCTCTCTGCTGTTGAGTGTCCTTTAGTAATTAACTTGATAGGGACCATGTTACTAAATCCCTGTCAAGGATGTTAACTCTGGAATAATTTACAGTCTTTGCAAGTGTTCTCTTCAATGCTAGAGGATTTAGCATATTCAATGTATTTGTGCTAGAAAATGATTCTTTTTATGCACATGTCTATGATTTGGTTTGGTTCGGTTTAGGTCAGCTATGACTCTGTCCCTCCAGTAGAGTAGAAATTCTTTTGGAAAACCAATTTGCTGGTCTTTAAATATTTTCAGAATCTTCCGTCTTCCCTTGAAAGTGATGTATATGTCACTTCACTTATTAAATGCTCCCCTTAAAGAAAGGATTCTGGACATTCTGAGGCGAGGGGTTCTTCTTTCAAGGAGGATGTTTACAAAACACTTAATGCCAACTCAGCCTCCATGACCACAGATTTTTAATACATCTGGGTTAAGTGTGTTTACTGGTGGAATCAAGCATTTGAGAGAACTGGGAGCAGAGAAAGAAACAGGCAACTGAAGAATCATTAACTCAGTGACAGCTGAAGCATGTTTTCAAGCAGTGGAAAATTAAACACCACACTTCTCAAAAATGTGTCAACAAAAACTGTCAAACTCTGCAAAATTATTTGAAGAGATTTATTTTGAGCCAAATATGCATGACCATGGCCCATGACACAGCCCTCAGGAGATCCTGAGCATGTGCCCAAGGTGATCGGGGCACAGCTTGGCTTTATACATTTTAGGGAGACATGAGACTTTGGTCAAATACACGTAAGGTTCTACCCAGAAAGGTGGGACAATTTGAAGCCGGCTAAGGGTCAGGGGGCATCCAGGTTACAGGTAGATTTAAAATGTTTCTGATTGGCAATTGGCTAAGTTTATCTAAAGACCTGGGATCAATAGAAAGGAAATATCTAGATTAAGATAGGGGATGAGACTGAAGTTTTATGCAGATGAAGCCGCCAAGTAGCAAGCTTCAGAGAGAATAGACTGTAAGTGTTTCTTATGAGAAGTAAGATCTGTGTGGATGTTCATGCTGGGGGCTATAATGAGGCATGTCTGACCCCCACTGCCCATCATGGCATCAACCGGTCTCTCAGGTTAAATTTTATTTTATTTTATTATTTATTTATTTGTTTATTTTGAGATGTTGTCTCACTCTGTTGCCAGGCTGGAGTGCGGTGGCGTGATCTTGGCTCACTGCAACCTCTGCCTTCCAGGTTTAAGCAATTCCCCTGCCTCGGCTTCCCGAGTAGCTGGGACTATGGACACGCACCATCACACTTGGCTAATTTTTGTATTTTAAGTAGAAACAGGGTCTCACCATGTTGACCAGGCTGGTCTTGAACTCCTGACCTCAGGTGATCCATCCGCCTCAGCCTCCCAAAGTGCTGGGATTACAGGTGTGAGCCGCTGTTCCCCAGCCTGGGTTAAATTTAAAGTGCCCTGGAGGAGGAAGTCCTTCAGGTGTTTGGGGAGTCTTAGAATTTTATTTTTGGCTCACAAATGACATGTTAAAGTTTCAGCAATGACAGTGATAGAATACATGTGTTTTTTAAAATATTATTTAATATTTATTGGAGAGAGATGTACTAACATATAAATTACTGAAGTTAGCTGGTAGTATACTTTGTCTTTGGAAATATTTTATTGTTTCCTTTATAATTCTATTCCCCTGAGTCCCATAACGTATCACCTTGCGTTATTGATCAACAAGATCAATCTCAATCGATGAGCAAGATTGGCTATTATGTAACAATGGCAGCAAATGATGGTGTTCAAATGTGGGTTTGCATGTAAAAAATTGGTAGGGTTAGAGATTTAGGTTTACAAGTTATCATGTTAGAGGTGATACTGAAGTCAATTTGGAAGGAAACATTGTGAAGTAAGCCCATTTAGGGAAGATGGAAAAAAAGGTGTTAAAGTCAGGAATGCCTTTATGAGCAACAAGTACTAAAAGCAAAGTAGGAAAACAGAGTATTACGAAGCATTCCATTGCATGATTATTAGGAAAATAGAGGAGTGAACTTCTGGATGTAAATCCATTGGTGAATACCATAGAAGCAAAAAGGGACTTAAAGAAAGATCAGCCAGGTGTTGGTGGCTCATGCCTGTAATCCCAGCACTTTGGGAGGCTGAGGCAGAAGGACCATTTGCGTTTAGAAGTTCAAGACCAGCCTAGGCAACATAGTGAGACTGCCATCTCTACAATGAAATTTTTTTTAAAAGCTAGGCCTGGTGGTGCGTGCCTGTAGTCCCAGCTACTTCGCTGAGACGGGAGGATCACTTCAGCCCCAAAGGCTGAGGATGTATTCAGCCCTGCCTGATCATGCCACTACATCCCAGTCTGGGTAACAAAGGGAGACCTTGTCTCAAAAGGAAAAAAAATGAAAGAAAGAAAAAAGAAAAGAAAGATCAAGTAAAATCTCATAGGAAGAGAAGATGATGAAATCATAGAATGGAAATGGAAGCTTTGAAAAGAATGACACCTCAGCTCTCTGAAACTGCCTTTGCAAAAATTATATCAGTGAAAAAAATTACGGCAGTGGGGGAGATCCCATCTAGCTAACCCCCTCTTGCCTTTAGCCTCCCTCCAACCTGCAAGACCTTTAGCTTATAGTTTAATTGATAATAGAACTTCTGCAAAAGTCAACCACCTTTGTAAACCTAATGTGAGACCACCAGGCCAGAGGAGTCTGAATTCTGCTAATGTGCAGACGTAAATGATTGGCAGCCATTATTCCAAAGGCCACAAGCTATGCAACTTCCCCCAGTGACTCCTGCAGAACCATTGCAGAACCGAAGGACTGGCCTTTTGGGATGGTTTTTCAGGTGTTTTGGCATGTCTGACACCCATGACTACACCTGGACCCACCGACTGAGGGCTCCATGCTCCTGTGGCCCCACCCAGGAGCAACTCAGCTCAGGAGGACAGCTTCAACTCCCTATGATTTCATGTCTGACCCGACCAATCAGCAGCAGGCACCCAATGCCTAGCCACCTGACTCCTTCCCCAAACTACCTTTCGAAAACCCTAGCCTCCAATTTTTGAGTAATAACTCCATCTCCTATGTGGCATGGTTGACCTTGTGTCTATTAAGCTCTTGCTTTATTGCACCATCATGGTCTCAGCGAATTGGTTTTTTCTGTGCAGGGGGTGCAGAAAGAACCCATCATGCAGTTACATCTCCACTTGAGAAATATTTATTTAACTGAGCCCTCACTGAGTCCTGAGGCTGAGATTGTGATGGGTTAGAAGCCACGCTCTGTTTAACACCCTTACACACATAATCCAGCCACCACACTTCTGGGTATAGATCCAAAATAATTGAAATCAGTGTGTTGAAGAGATATCTGCACTTTCATGTTCACTGAACCATTATTTACAGTAGGTGAGATGTGGACATCATGCCAATGTCCATGTGCAAATGAATGGGTAAAGAAAATGCGGCTGTCCAGGCCTGGTGGCTCACGCCTCTAATCCCAGAAACTTCAGAGGCTGGGGCTGGAGGATCACTTGAGGCCAGGCATTTGAGAGCAGCATGGGCAACACAGCTAGATCCCATCTTTAAAAAAAGTTTTGTATTTTTAGTAGGATTTGGCCATGTTGGTCAGGCTGGTCTCGAACTCCTGACCTCAGTTGATCCACCCACCTTGGCCTCCCAAAGTGCTAGGATTACAGGTATGAGCCACCGCACCTGGCCAAAAAAAAAAAAAAAGTTTTTAAATTAGTTGGGCGTCATGGCATGTGCTTGTAGTTCCCAGTTACTCAGGAGGCAAAGGTGGGAGTATTGCTTGAGCCCAGGAATTTGACACTGCAGTAAGCTATGGTCATGCCACTCCACTCCAGCCTGGGCAACAGAGCAAGACGCTGTCTCTAAAAAATGAAGAAGATGAGGAAGAAGAAAGAAGAAGGGGAAGAGGAAGAAGAAAGAGAAGAGGAGGAGAAGGACGAGGAGGAGAGAAGAAGAATGAAGAGGAAGAAGGAGGAGGAGAAGGAAAAGATGAAGGAGGAGGAGGAGAGAAGTAAGATAGAAAATGGGATAAGCTACATAAAATTTGGAAGTGCAATGCTTTTTGGTAACCAAACACCTACGAAGACCCAGCCGATTCTGACTCCTCTACTTTGAGCTACGTTATCTTGGAAAAGTCATAGAACGTTGGTTAGTCTCAGCTCCTTCATCCAAAACTCAAAGCCCTAATTTATCTTCTATAAGATGAGCAAAGCAAGGGAAACTGTCACAGTTGGAAGAGGCAGGAGTTGAGACCGTGCAGTAGAGATTCTTGAGCCCAGGTGAGCATCAGTCACTCCCATGGTCACTTAAGGACCCAGTCAATACACAGCCATTTGCACTCTAGGGAGCTTCACGAGGGCTACACTGCAAAACGTCCACCATACTCCTTCCAACTCAAGACGCAGCGTCCAGCCCCACTACATGGCTGTCCATTTTCCTTCTCTTCTTTTTTCTTTCCAACTTTCATTTTAGGCTCAGAATGTCCATGTGCAAGTTTGTTAATGGGTAAATTGCAGGTTGAGGATGTTTGGTGTACAGACTATTTCATACTCCAGGTAGTAAGCATAGTATCCAGTAGGCAGTTTTTCAATCCTCTCCCTCGTTCCCACCTGCACCTAGTGTCTGTCGTTTCCATCTTTATGTCCATGAGTACCCAAGATTTAGCTCCTGCTTAGAAGTGAAAACAAGCAGTACTTGGTTTTGTGTTCCTACATTAAGTCACTCAGGATAACAGCCTTTAGTGGCATCCATGTTGCTGCAAAGCACATGAGTTCATTCTTTTTCGTGGCTGCATAATATTCCAGGTTGTATATGTACCACATTTTCTGTATCTAGTCCACCATTGATGGCATCTAGGCTGACTCCATGTTTTTGCCATCGTGAATAGTGTCACTCCATTTTCCAGCCTCAAATATGATGATGAATTTCTTCTGTTGTGTCCCTCCCATTCCCTATACTTTATTTTTCTTTCCATTCCTCATCTAAAGCAAAATCATTTTTCCTCTCTCCTCTACAGCCCCATCTTCCCACGGTCTTTCAGCACACCATTTCCATCCACTGTGAGGTCAGGAGGAGGCAGTTACCATGACTCCTTGCTGATGTTTATGCTTCTGCTTTTGTAATAAAGCACATCATTGGAAATCCATGTCTTCCAATCATGCCACCGTCTACAGTTCTTGCTTGCCTCACAAACATCTGCTCACTCTCAGACTCCTGGAGCTTCAATCAATCCGTAAAAGTGAAGCTGGCTGTTCTGCTGTGGCCCTTTCTCTACGGCAAAGAGCTCTGAGCTCTGAGCCAGGAACATCTGGAGCTGCATATTTGATTGGGAGAGCCTATTGCAAAGTGACTACATTGCAGTGAAAGGAAAACAGGGACATCACACCTCATTTCTCATGTGGATGGAAATCTGGACTCTCGTAGACGCTGAAGAGTGGAATACTCTTGGCTAGCTCCTAGAGCCTAGCTTTCATCTCAGGCCAAAGATCCACAGCAAAACGTTCTCTTAGCTTTCTATTCCTCACTTTGACAGATTTCCGGAAGGAGCTTTTTCATTGAGTAAATGCGGACAATAAATTTCTCATCAAAGACAAAATGGGTTTTGTGACTATTACCCGTGTTTTCTCTAGTTCGCATCATATAAACCGGGTTTCCAATGGCCATTATTTCCCCAGAATAGAGATACTTACATAATTTCTGGTTATAATGAAAAGAAAAAAAAAAGCCCCATCATTCAGGATTTTTACAGTCAAATTTCTGTTCATTTTATTACTAACACTATACCGTAATCTCAGTATATGGTAGTATTATTTTCATTATATGGGAAAATGGAAGATTACAGTGAGAAGACTGTTCTACAGACATAAGAGGGCTGCTCACTTAACTTCATGTGAGTATGTGAGTTGCCTTCTAATAACATTGTAGGAGGATATTTTGCTTCTGATCTGTTCTATTCTCTTATCTCATGCTCTTCTGGGCAGCTACATTTCTGAACTGGTGTTTATGTTTAGGAAAAGCTCTTGTAAGGAAAAGAATAAAGCTCTACTACCAAAAGCTAAGGAGTCCAATCATATATTCTTGTAGTATCAGCAACAATGACATCATCCCTTTGTATTTACTGGGCAGTGATAAACCTTAACAATCTAAGTAAAACTTAAATCTAAGAAAATATAGTAATTAAAGTAAAAGCTGGATTTGGATTTAGGGTAGCAAACATAAGAAAGACCTGAGGCTCATATAAAACTATCCCTTTGATCTTCCTTCTCCATCTTTCCCCACAGAAGTGGCCAGAATTGGGAATGAGAATAAGACCTATGCCACCTTCCTCCCTCGACAGTAAAATGATGCAGAATAAATTTAACATGGAAAAAACAATGGAGATAAATGTGTGAGCTGGGATATTATCCAGTGGAGCCACAAGAAGTCTCTCAAACCAGTGCCAATGGAATAAACACGGTGTAGCCTATGGATTAGAGTGAATTGAAACTTTTCAATCAGGAGAATAGAAAGTTTGCCTTGTGGGTCAGAGCTTTAAATCTCTTTGTGTTATGCTGGGTTTTCCATTTTGTACCACCTATAATATTTTGATTATTTGGATTTAGAGGAAAATATTACCTCTTTTCTTTGCTTGCAAGAAATAGCATATTGTATCATCCAACTCACTAAACAAATAAATCAGCCTGTTTATTGCTTAAAAATGTATCACACAAATTCAGCTTCTGCTTTGTTACTGTAAGGCTGTCTAATAGATAAATAAAGCATGGTTGTATGTTAACAAAAAAAAAGAAAAATAGAGAGAGAGGGAACTGGAAGAAGTCCAACCACAATTTCTTGTGCAAAATCTTACGGAAGCTGGGTTTAAGTGCTTTGTAACACTTCATTAATATTTGTTGTAGCCATTGTGATGCCAGGCCATGGAGAAACCGATGACCTGACAACTGTAAATCACACGAATGTGTACGTCCATAGAGGAACATGGATTTTAAGAGGTTGTCTATATTTCTAGGAGAAAATTTACTAACACATTCACCCAAATATTTAACTTAGTGTGATACATCATTTACTGTGGAAATGCCTGATTGAAACAGTATGGGAGAAAGAAAGCTGTTTTTCTGAAGAAATAAGAAATAAGGAATTCACTGTTTGCTTTTTGTGTTTGGCCTGGGTGTAACAGTCTTTGCTCTCCTCTACCAGAATGTCTGCTGGCAAAAACACAATGGCAGCACTACTGAGAACAAGACTTTGTGGTTGGAGTTAAGGTGGGTTTTCCAAATGCAACTTCAATTTCTGCAAAGCAATCATTGATCTGAACTTCTGTGAGGGACATTTCTAAATGATAGAAAGGTGGGAAAAAATAGAAAACTTATGGGATAATTTTCATTAATTCAAACAATATGTAAAATTTTCCCAAAACGATTTTTTTTTTGGTAGAGATAGAGGGGTTTCACTTTGTTGCCCAGGTTGGTCTTGAACTCCTAGACTCAAGCAATCCAGCTTTGGCCTTCCAAAGTGCTGGGATTACAGGGGTAAGCCACCACACCTGGTCCCAAAACAATTACATCATTATGTTCGACTAACCTGAAAGATCTCCTCATAATCTAATGTAATCTAAGTTATGAAATGGATTGGGAATTTGGATCTGAATTTTGGAATATACACAAGGCACTTGAGTTCCTAAAAATAGGAAATGTATTCTGGTTATCCTAATAATAAATGGCCTCTGAGAAGTAGGAGGCATTTAATATTTTGGAGGGTCTTTGACTCTGAATTTCAAAGTAATGTAATATTTAGAAATTCAAATTTTTCTTTCTTTTTGAGAGAGAATCTCACTGTGTCACTCAGGCTGGAGTGCAGTGGCACAATCATGGCTCACAGCAGCCTTGATCTCCTGGGCTTAAGTGATCCTCCCACCTCAACCTCACAAGTAGCTGGGACTACAGGCATATGTCACCATGCCCAGTTATTTGTTCCTTTTTTTAAAAGAGATGGGGTCTTGCTATGTTGCCTAGGCTGGTCTGGGACTCCTGGGCTTAAGCCATCCTCCCACCTCGGCCTCCCAAAATGTTGGGATTACAGGCATGAGCCACTGCGCCTGGCCAGAAACTCTGATTTTTAATAAAAGGCAAGAGGACTGTGTGCAGAATTTGATCAAAACGTGAAAACCTGCAGAGATATGAGGGTTCTGATGAGTAACAATTTGGAGAATGCACACAGAAATAATGCATTCTTATCCCGGGCACACAGGAAAACCACACAACTCAGACTCACCACTCCTGGCCCCAAACCTGCAGTCAGGACCAAGTTAACCAATTATGGCCAATGGAGTTTGGCTACAAGACCTGCCTCATTAAAAAAACCCACTTTTGATACGCTAATTACCCTGATTTGGTCACTGTACATTATATGTATTGAAACATCACTATGTATCCCATGAATATGTGCTGTTATTTGTCAATTTTTTGTTTGTTTTTTAGACAGAGTACCACTCTGTCACCCAGGCTGTAGTGCAGTAGCACGTTCTCAGCTCACTGCAACCTCTGCCTCCTGGGTTCACGTGATTCTCCTGCCTCAGCCTCCTGAGTAGCTGAAATTACTGGCACCTGCCATCACGCCCGGCTAATTTTTGTATTTTTAGTAGAGACGGGGTTTCACCATGTTGCCCAGGCTAGTCTCAGAAAAACTCCTGACCTCTGGTGAGCTACCCACCTCGGCCTCCCAAAGTGCTGGGATTGATTACATATATGCATGTGTACATATAGAAATATATTTCTATGTGTACCTATATGAATCATGTATGCATAAGTGGTCATCGAAATTGTGGGTGTGGATGGCTTCATGTAGAGAGGGATGAGTTAGAAACACAAGAGAAGCTTGGGCTAGTTCCTGGAATGACATGAAAATGCCAGCATCTCTCGGAGACTGGAAAGCTTGTATCACTTAAGCTGAGTGGTGGACCCATGAGGGTTTGCATTATTGTTGCAAGTCTTCTTTGGGGCATATTTAAAATTCAGTTGTAATATTTCACAGCCAAGATGGCTTTGCAAAGGATTAAGTGGGCAGACTGATTAGAAGAAAAATTGCAGATAGGAGGAGAAGAAAAAGGAGGAAGAGGAGGAGGAGGAGAAAGATGAAGAGGAGGAGAAAGAAGAAGAGAGGAGGCAGAGGCAGAGAGGAAGAGAAGAGGAGGAGGAGAAAGCAGAGCAGAGGGAGGAGGAAGAGAGGAGGAGAAGGAAGTTGAAAAGAGGAGAAGAAAAAGGAAAAGGAAGTGGCAGAGAAGAAGGAGGAAAAAGGTCTACTGCCTTTAGGGCCATATAAGTCAGAGGAATACCCACTGCAACCATGATGATGCAGTCAATGGGAACAAAGGCTGACTGGCGTGAACTCAGAAAGAGTGGCTGAGAATGTGCACACATGAAACAGCTAGGATGGGGGAGGTGAGAGCAGTGAGGACCACACCTCATCCTGTAGTGCATGAATCCATCTGGACATTGGCATCCAGGACAGTGCCTCCACGAAAGCATGAACTCTTATCCCCTGCTCTTATCCCAGAAAAGGTTCTTGAAGTCCCCTCCCTGCAATGTTCGCTGGAGGAACTGAACCTTAATTGCTACTAAGAAACCTTTTGACAGTGGAAGAAATGCAAGATAAAGTCTAATTGGCTGATGATTGTGCATGGGCCCACATTCAGGAATAATTTATCTTTCGTGTTTGGCAGCAAATTTTCAGAGCTCAGAACTCATGTTTACATGTTTTTGAGCTTGTGTGATACTGTAATTTTGCAAGGCTTTGGATGGAGATATTTTGATTGGCCTTTTTGGTTACTATAACAAGACTTATAACAATAATGAATCATAATACATCATCATAAGTGAATTATAAGGCTGGAAAGAATGTCAAGGAGTCAGTAAGGGCAAGCAGTCCCCAACTGGTGCTGCTGATAAGTATTTCCAGGCACCTGCAATATTGGGGTGCACTCATAGTGTTTAGGACAATCTCCTCTGTCAGAAGGCTTGGAATAAAATGTATCTGATGGGTTGTGAAAATTTCCAAAACTTCCACTCTCTCCGCAACACAATTTACCAAAAAAGTTGGGTGTATTTTTTTTTTTTTTTTTTTTTTTTTTTTTTTGCTAGGGCTGCCATCACAAAATTCTGTACGGTGAGTGGTTTAAAACAACATAAATGTATTGCCTTACGGCTGTGGAAAGCAAAAGTCTGAAATCAAGGCGTCGGCACAGTTGGTTCTTTCTGGAGGCTCTGAAAGAGAATCTGCCAGTGTGTTCGCTTTGGGGAATTTCATTAATCCCTTGGTGTTCTTTGCTTGTAGACCTGTCATCTGATCTCTCCCTCTATGGTCACTTGGCAATATTTATGCTCATCCAATACAACAGGGGTCCCCAACCCCCAGGCCATGGACCAGTACCAGTCCACAGCCTGTTAGGAAGTGGGCCACACGACAGGAGGTGGTCAGTGGGTGGGCGAGCGAGCAAACGTCATCTGTATTGACAGCCATTCCCCATTGCTCGCATAACTGCATGAGCTCCACCTCCTGTCATATCAGCAGCGGAATTAGATTCTCATAGGAGCACGAAGCCTACTGTGAACTGCGCATGTGAGGGATCTAGGTTGTGTGCTCCTTATGAGAATCTAATGCCTGATGATCGGTCACTGTCTCCCATCACCCCCAGATGAGACTGTCTAGTTGCAGGAAAGCAAGCTCAGGGCTACAACTAATTCTGCACGATGCTGAGTTGTAGAACTATTTCATTATGTATTACAATGCAATCATAATAGAAATAAAGTACACAATAAATGTCATGTGCTTGAATCATCCCGATGCCATCCTCCCAGCCTGGATCCTTGTAAAAATTGTCTTGCCCAAAACCTGTCCTTGGTGCCAAAAGGTTGGGGACCGCTGCAATAGATAGTGGAAGGTGAAGTAGAGTGTAGAGAAAGAATCCAACAGAAAGGAGCTGGTTACGTTGTTAGCTGGTGCACATAGCTTTCTGAGAGCACGCTCTACTCTTCACCATCTCTTTCTTGTCAGCACCAATATTCATCAATATTTCATATGGCAAATATGGCTTTAGAACGGGCATGCCATAATCAACCTATAGAAGTGATTTGTCTATTATGACAGACACCACCTACTCATACTAATGTGTTAATACTTATTATTACTCGTGCATTCGTGAGATATGACCATTGTAAACATGGAGGCAAGTTATTCTTTACAACTGAGTGATCTACCCAAAAGTCAGTTAGGCTGAGGGAACACTCCAGCTCATTAACTATCAATCTAATATTCAAGGAACAGACCAAAAGGCACTTGTCAAATTGAGTTTAAAAGTCTACTCCCATTATAAATCGTCTCTGCCCAGCTTTAAATGCAAAATTCCATAGCTTAAATTAATTGTTAGTTTCTTGACAAAAACATGAGCAAGCTGTGTGAGTCACTTCATGGTATGTCTTACCATGGGATTGTTAATTAGACCTAATTAGGGATTCATTAGTGGGAAATACGCATATTTGGATTTCGCAGATGATGAGACATGTCCTGTCTGTTTGTCTTATCGAGTTTTGACCGATAAGATGCCTGGGTGACACCGTCAAAGAGAAATTCTACTATGGTTTGAAATATTAGAGTCGTGACAAAGCTTGCTTCTTGAAAACATACCAGCCCACAGGCACATGTTGTGCATAATATTTACTGCAGTATTTGGGCATGTTTATATACAGCATAAAGATTCTTTGCCACTTGTGCCTCTTGGGTTAATTGATTGTTATGCCTTTGATCTGCTGCCAAGTTAAAGGTTATTTGGTAGTTTCTATGAATTCAGAGACAATTTTACAAACTGTCGCCTTTCCAATGTGAAAAGAATGCCTGGGTGAAGTGACAGCAGCAATTGCGGCTTCATGAAACAGAGCGAGAATGCATCCGCTCCCACTTCGGGTGGGTGGCACCTGAATTATGAGGCTGACAGTTTCATTGGTGATGACGGATAGGAAAAACTTATTTAAAGTGAGTAACTGCATTTCACCAAGGGCTATCACCTTTGCCAAGGAAGCTGAGTTTGAATCCACCCTGCCAAAGGTGCAAAGAATCTTTAAGCAATATGTAAACATGCCCAAATATTGTGACAAATAAATAAACAGGGAACATGAGTTTTGAAGAGAGGGACATGAGGGAGAAAGAAGTCTGTTTCCCCTGCTAGCAGCAAGGCTGCCAGAAGGAAGGCGCTCCAAATGCCATGGGCAGAGCAGGATGACCAGAGAGGCATCCTTTCCTGAGCAATGAGGGGCACAGAAAACACAGAAACACCTGAGAGAGTGGTACATTTGTCTTTTACCAATATTTAAGCATGGATTTTTTTTACACAGAATCATAGTTATCCATTCTATATTGCTGTCCAAATGACTACATTGTCCGTTTTTTTTCTGTTAATTCTTTCATTTATATTTGGAAGCAGCAACACTGTTTTCAGATGACCACAGAATATTACTACAGTGAATGTTTCCAGCAAAAGATATAATATTTTTTATTCTGTGCTGGTTTAGTGCTTAATGCATAGTAAGATTCATGAATACACATATGGACATACACACACATGTATGTATGTAGGCATTGTCATGGTTCATTATACGTGTCAACCTGGCTGGGCCGTGGGGTTCTCACATGTTTGATCAAATGTTGCTCTAGATGTGTTTATGAATATTATTCTGGTTCAGATTAACAAGTGAGTCAGTAGACTTAGTAGAGTGGATTGTCCTCTGCTATGTGGGTAATAGAGCAACTGGTTCAATGGTGGTGTCATTAGGGAACAGGGAGGAAAGACAAGAAATCAGAAAACGTTGTTGGCCACTATGGAAAACAGTGTGGAGATTCCTTAAAGAACTAAAAGTAAATCTACCATTTGATCCAGCAATCCCACTCCTGGGTATCTATCCAGAGGGAAAGAAGTCATTATACAAAAAAGGATTATCCTCTGTTATGAGGGTGGGCATAGAACAAAAAAATGGAGTAAGAAAGAATTTGCTCTCTTTGCCTGTCTTTGAGCTGGGACAATAGTTTTACTCCTGACTCCACACTGGACTCAGACCGGAACTCTCACCATCAGCTCTCCTGAGTTTCAGGCCTTCACACTCACACTGGAACTCACACTTTAGGCTCTCCTGGGTCTCAGGCCTTCACACTCACACTGGAACTCACCCTTAGGCTCTCCTGGGTCTCAGGCCTTCACACTCACGCTGGAACTCACATCATCGGCTTTTCTTGGTCTCAGGCCTTCACACAGGAACTCACACCATCAGCTCTCCTGGGTCTCAGGCCTTCACACTCACACTGGAACTCACGCCCTCGGCTCTCCCAGGTCTCAGATCGTCACACTGGAACTCACACCATCAGCCTTCCTGGATCTCAGGCCATCACACTGCAACTCATACCATTGGCTCTCCTGGGTCACAGGTCCTCAGACTCAGACCGGAACTCACACCCTCGGCTCTCCTGGGTCTCAGGCCTTCAAACTCAGACTGGAACTCACACCATTGGCTCTCCTGGGTCTCTGGTCTTCAAAATCAATGGAACTCACATCCTTGGCTCTCTTGGGTCTCCAGCCTTCAGACTCGGACTGGAACTCACACCATCAGCCCTCCTGGGTCTCCAGGCCTAAATAAGTAAATCAAAACAAAACAAAACAAACAAAAAAAAAAGTAAATCTACAGGCAGCATCATGGGTGAATCTTAGAAATTCAAAATTGGCAGAAAAAATATATAGGAGAATATGTGCTATCTTAGCAATAGCTATGATTCAAAAATGAGCAAAAGCGAACCATAAAATTTAATGCATGCAGATAAATTTAATTTTTAATTTACAAATAATCAATGTATGTATGGAATACAGTGGGATATTTTGATAAATGCATATCCTGTGGAATGATTAAATTGAGCTAATTGCCATATTCATCACTTCACCCACTTACTAGTTTTGTGTGTGTGGGGAAAACATTTAAAATCCACTCTCTTAGCCACTTTGGTTTTTGGCTGTTTTTTTGAAACAGAGTCTTGCTCTGTTGCCCAGGCTGGAGTGCTGTGGTGGGATTCCAGCTCACTGAAATCTGCCTCATGGGTTCAAGCTATTGTCCTGTCCCAGACTCCCAAGTAGCTGGGATTACAGGTGTGCACCACCATGCCCAGCTCATTTTTGTATTTTTAGTAGAGACAGGGTTTCACCATGTTGGCCAGGCTGCTCTTGAACTCCTGACCTCAAGTGATCTGCCTGCCTCAGCCTCCCAAAGTGCTGGGATTACAGGCATGAGCCACTGCGCCTGGCCTTGCAGAATGATTAAATTGGGCTAATTGCTATATTCATCACATCATCTACTTATTATTTCTGTATGTGTGGTGAGAACATTTAAAATCCACTCTCTTAGCCACTTTGAAATATACATTACCTTGTTAACTATGGTCACCATGCTGTAGAACACATCCCTAAGACTTATTCCTCCGCTCTAACTAAAACTTTGTACCTGTTGATTGACATCTTCCTCATCTCCAGCCCCAAAGCCCCTGGGAAGTGCTGTTCTGCTGTTTCCATGCATCCAATTTTTTTCGATTCTGCATATAAGTGAGATCATAGGGTGTTTTTCTGTGCCTGGCTTATTTCACCTGGCATGATGTCCTCCGGGTTCATCCATGTTATCTTAGTCTTAAGAGAGTACCCAAGAGACAGGACTTTTAAGAGAATAGCAGCAAGGGGAGAGGGATCAAAGTGGGATTGAAAGCAATTAGTTTGAAAGAATTCCAATTGCCTCATCCTTCCAGGGTCCATCTTACTGACCTAGTTTGAATGAGGTCTCCACCCTTTGAGGTATAAAACCAGAAAAGAGTGATGACAGCATAGAGCAGTCGTAGAGAATCCACTCTTATATCATGGAGACCTATTCAGGGCTAAAGGATCGTTGGAGATAGGAGACTATGCAGGAAGGATTCACTGCACCTAAAACTAATTTGTGTGAGGTTTTGGGCATCTTTAAAGAAAAATATGCCATGGTGTGAAAGGATGAACATACAAAGCATAAGAAGCAAACCAACAAAAATACGTGTGGATCCAACAACCCACATACAAAATTAAGAATATTTCTCATTCATTGTTGTTTTCAAGCATTACTTCTCTACTGCTTTGAAAATCCCACCGTCAAAGTTAAATATTTTCCTGAATCTTTTGTGTAGTAAAAACATAACAATTTTGCCTAAGAGCTCTGTATTTCTAATCTATATTATGGCTTACATCAGCTAGCTTTTGAATCGTATTCATTGAGAACACACTACATAGTCTGTGTTTTTTTCCCTTCCAACAATTCGGAATTTCTAAGATTCAGCCATGACTCTGCACATAGATTTTGTTAATTCATTTTCCCTTTGTGCAATCTTTCATTATGTAATTACTTCACTTTATAGATCCATCCTCCTGGCAATTTCATCATGTGGCCACATGCTACAGATTTCCAACATCTGAGTTGTTGCAGGATTTTGCTGTTATAAACATTGCTGCTAAGAGCATGCTTATCTGTGTATAAGAGTGTGCAAGAGTTCCTCTAAAGTATATATCAGTGAAGGGAGTTGGTGGGACGTGTTCTGATTTAAAGGATGATGCCAAGGGGATCTCCAACATGGTTGTAGGGATTTATGGTCCCAGCAGCAGTGGGTGAATGTTCTCATTGTTTGACATGCACATCAGCAGATAGATTTATCTATAATTAGAGGCTGCTTGCTGATACCAAACCAGTTTTTCCCTCTTTAGAGCTTGACCACATTTTCCATCTCCTCCTGGAATTCAGTGTTTGGTTGAGTTCTGGCCAAGGAAATGTGAGTATAAGCGCGTGTCCCACGGGAATCTCCTGTGGGTGAGCTTCCATGAGCTTTTTCCTTGGAGTTGATAAAATGGAAACAGTGGCCAAAAAAAACCACATCAACAAACAAAGCAGGGATACCTTGCAAGGCAGGTATTGGAGGTGGCAGAGTGCCAATTTGGCAATACACCTGAGTCTCTCACGCACCACTTGGAGAAAATCTACCCAAGCGAGAACACCTGCAAAGCACTAGTAAAGTAGAAAGACTAAACTGATTGTGTTAAGCCAATAAAATCCTGTGGTGCCTTTTTTATATCAGTGAGCATTACTCCAGAATTCTTAATGGATCAGCCTTGTGCATCTAAAATGACAGTGTTCTTATTTCTAACTTGACTGGGTTACTCAGCTGTCATAGTTCCTCTGTTGGAAAGTCCTACACTTTTTGACCTTTACTCATTGAAAGACTATAAAAGTAATTGTGAGAAAGGATGAAAATATGTGAGTATATGTACATCAATATTTGTAGACTTTAAAAGCTATCATGCATATAGAATATGGGCATACATACACAAATGTGTTCAGAAATATGGCAATTGTAGGAATTGTTGAGAATTTAGGGTTTCTTTTATTTCAGGGCTTTTAAGAATATCCACAGAGCTGCACGTAATGAAGGAAGTATATTTGTGTCCTGATTGTGAAGAGTGTTATGCCAGTTGCACAGAATTTGCATGGATCAGAACCTCATACACAGAAAAGAGCTATTCCAAAAATTAAAATCACTTTTCCTCCTTTGTTGTTGAATGTTCCTGAGTGATAGCCAGGCTCTACATTAGCGAAGTATTGCCTAATTTTCTGTAATAATATGTTCTATCCCGGGCTGCCATTTGGGACTACGGAGCACTGAGATGTAGCTAGTGTGACCAAGGAAGTGAATTCTTTTCTTTAATTTTTAATTTTAATTTTTGTGAGTACATACTAGGTATAAACATGGAAGTGAATTATTAATTCTATTTTATTTAAAATCCTTTAAATTTGAGTGCAATTAGCTATGAGCAGCTAGGACAACATGCCACATCTACAGGAACTTACCATTCAAAAGATCAAGCAGCAACACCCACTTCACCTGGGGTGCAGCTAGAAATGGAGTTTCCCAGGTCCTGCTCAGGCTCATTCGAGAGCATGTTCAGGTTTGAGAGTGTTACACCACTTGTACAGAAATTTGCACAAATCTCATCCATGCCCTCAGAACCTGACCGTCAGAAAAGAACAATTCCAAAAACTGGAATTTTGTATCTGCCTGCCTGGACAGTCCTTTCATACAGACATCCCAACCTCTTCCTGTTTTCTGCTTTCTGGAACTTCCCTGAGCAGAGCAACCTGGCATCTTTCCACCATCCAATGAAGAAAGCACTATTCTTTTTAAATTTTTAGATTTTTTTATGTATTTAAGGGGTTCAAGTGCGATTTTGTTACATAGATGTATTGCATGGTGGGGAAGTGAGAGTTTTAGTTAACTCATTGCCGGAATCATGTACATTGTACTCACTAAGTAACTTCTCATCTCTCACCCACCTTCCACTCTCCCGCCCCTCCAAGACTCCAGTGTCTATTACTCCACTCTCTATGTCCACGTGGACACATTACTTAGCTCCCACTTATAACTGAGAACATGTGATATTTTTCTTTCCGTTTCTGAGTTATTTCACTAAAGATAATGGCCTCCGGTTCCATCCATGTTGCTGCAAAAGACATGGCTTCATTCTTTTTCATGACTGCATGGTATTCCATGGTATGACACATTTTCTTTATCCAATCATCCATTGATGGACACTTAGGTCCAATGAAGACAATATTATTCTGTGTTTACTTGCAACTCTCCAGTGTTTAGGTCATCAGTGTTCAACATAACAAGCTACGTCTTATTTAGTTTCTAAAATTAATAAAAAATATACTCTACACTTTCTGCAGTATTGTGTTCCACCATGCAGCTTATGAGGCATAAAGGGGAGTCACTTAACATTGTTTCTCTAAAGGGAGAAATGCATTCAAATGAATAACCGAGTTTCATCATGTGGCCACATGCTACAGATTTCCAATATGAATCACACGTGCTACAAACCTAGACAGGCTTTTGTCTTTGCTAAAGGTGAACCACCATTTGCATCTTGCCTTTTTCTTAGAGACAGGGTCTCACTCTGTCACCCAGGCTGCAGTTCAGTAGTGCAATCGTAGTTCACTGCAGCGTCAACCTCCTGGGCTCAAGCAATCCTCCCACTTCAGCCTCCTGACTAGCTGGGACTACAGGCACACACCACCATGCCCAGCTAATGTTTGTATTTTCTGTAGAAACAGGGTCTTGCTATGTTGCCCAGGCTGTTCTCAAACCCCTGCTTCAAGCAATCCTCCTGCCTTGGCCTCCCAAAGTGCTGAGATTATAGGCATAACCCATTGCTCCTGGCCTCATCTTGCTTTTATTCTCTTTGTCAACCACTGTGAAAATCTTTCATGTATTGCCTGGTTGTTCTCTTGTTGTCACTTGAGCCCATTTGTTCTCAGGAAGCAAGTGACATTCCATTATCCCCAGCTCAAGGAGCCAAGGAGGATGTTAGGTATCACCAGATGGCTGAAGCTGTTTACAGTCCAATTTGCACACCCTGTGACCGAGTTTCCATTAGGATTCTTCCATCATCTGAGAGTGTCAGATGTTGGTCAAGCCACCATTTTCTCAGACTCCAGGACACTTAGAATGACTCCCAAAAATTCCTTCCCCGAATGGTTCCACGGTTTGTAGACATCATTGTGTTTCATAATGGAGGTGGTATATTTCAGGTTTGAGCCAGCATACCGTGGGAACACAGAAAAGCGACATCTGCCAGTAGGGTGAGTCCAGGGCAAGTTCTTGGAAGAGATGAGGGATTTTGTGAGCTGAGCCTGGAAGAATGGGTACTGGCAGGGCATACATTCTAACACTTACAGAACATTTCCAAGGCAGTGAGTTGGGTGAGTCCCCATTCCTGTATATTTTATGAAGAGGCTAGACATTGAGAAATAATCGTGGAGTGAGGTGAGAGGTTGTGGGTGATGACGGCATATAAATATTTGTATGTATGTATGTCTGCCTAGCTGCCACATCTGGAATATATGAGTGTTTAGAAATGTAAGTGTAAGAAGAGCTGAGCATGGTGGCCCGCAGCTGTAATCCCAGTGCTTTGGAAGGCTGAGAGAGGATTGATTTAAGACAGGAGTTCAACACCAGCCTGCACAACACAGTGAGACCCCATCTCTACAATAAAATAAAATAAAATAGTCGGCATGCTGCAACACACCTGTAATCTCAGCTACTCAGGAGGCTGAGGCGGGAGGATCACTTGAGGCCAGGGAGGTCAAGGCTGAAGTGAGCTATGATGGTGCCACTGCGCCCTTGCCTGGGCAACAGAGCAAGATCCTGTCTTCTAAAATAAAAATAAGGAAATTTAAGTACAAGAGGGAAGTGATTTTTTGTTGATGATAGCTGGGGGAGGTGACTTTAGGGAAAGCAAAATAAGAATGTGGTAGATCGTAAAATGTTTAAAAGCATTCCTACAGATGGGTGCATTCCCAGCTTGCTCTTTGCCTTGTCCTTTGAAACTCAGTGGGTACTATAATCTTAAAAGTACATGGAAAAGGAAGCTTAAATGCAGACATACTACCACTATTCCATCCGGCAACTTCACTCCTTAGTATGTGGTATCCAAAGGAGTTGAAAACGTATGTCCACACAAACCCGTGCACATGAATGTTTATGTGGCAGCTTTAGTCACAATTACCAAAACTATTTCAACAAAATTTTATTTTCCTTTATTAAAAAAATGGTGTTTATATTTTAGAGAAGTTTTAGGTTTACAGAAAAATTGAGAAGATTTCTCATATAGTCCCTCCTCCCTCACCCCAACTTCCCCCATTATCGATATCCCCACTGGAGAAGTACATTTGCTGTCACGAACCTACAGGGACACATCATTATTGATAGGGTTTGTCTCGTGTTGAACTGTAATCCCCAATCTTGGGCAGGGACCTGGTGGGAGGTGATTAGATCATGTGTGTCAATAATATTTGGAAGTTACAAAGATGTACTTCAGGCAGTGAATGGATAAATAAACAATGATACAATCAGATCAAAGAATATTTTCAGCATGTGAATCCCCGAAATTTGAGAGGGGTCTCAGTTAATTTCTAAAGCTTATTTTGCCAGGGTTGAGGACAGGTGCCTGTGACACAGCCTCAGGAGGTCCTGACAACATGTGCCCAAAGTGATCAGTGCATAGCATGGTTTTATACATTTTAGGGAGATAGGAGACATCAATCAATATGGGTAAGACGGACATGGGTTCAGTCCGGAAATGTGGGACAGCTCGAAGCAAAGGTGGGAAGACTCAAAGCGGGTGAGGAGGTTTCCAGGTCATAGGTAGGTAAGAGACAAACGGTTGCATTCTTCTGAGTTTCTGATTAGCCTCTTCAAAGGAGGCAATCAGATACGTATTTATCGCAGTGAGCAGAGTGGGGACTTTGGATAGAACAGGAGGCAGGCTGGCCCTAAGCAGTTCCTAGCTTGAATTTTCCCTTTAGCTTAGTGATTTTGGGGCCCCAAGATTTATTTTCCTTTCACAAACACTAAAATGAAATGAGCGATCAAGTCGTGAAAAGTCATGGAGAAACCTTAGATGTATGGTACTAAGTGAAGGAAGGGTATCTGAAAGGCTGCACGTTGTATGATTCCTACTCTATGGCATTCTGGAAAAGACAAAACTATGGAAAAAGTGAAAAACAAAATCAGTGATTGTCAGGGCTTGGGAGGGGGAGGAACGAATGCAGAGGATTTTTAGGGGAGTGATACTACTCTGTGTGGTACTAAGATGGCGGATCCATGCCATCATACGTTTGTCCAAACCCTTAGAATCTACAACATCAAGGGTGAACCCTATGTAAACTATGAACTCTGGTGATAATTGTATCACTTTGTTCTCACACTGCTATAAAGACATACCCAAGATGTCTAATTTATGGAGGGAAGAGATTTAATTGACTCACAATTCTGCAGGCTGTTTACAAAGCATGACTGGGGAAGCCTCAGGAAACTTACAATTATGGTGGAAGGTGAAGGGGACGCAGGCACATCTTCACATGAAGGAGCAGGAGAGAGACTGTAGTCGGGAAGTGCTATACGTTTTTTAAACAACCAGATCTCAAGAGAAGTCACTCACTACCATGAGAACAGTAAGGGAAAATTCACCCCCATGATCCAATCACCTCCCACCAGGTTCCTCCTCCAACACTGAGGATTACAGTTCAACACGAGGTTTGGGTGGCGACACACAGACAAAGCATGTCAATAATGATGTGTCCCTGTAGGTTCGTGACAAATGTACCACTCCAGTGGGGGAAGTTGAGGTGAGGGAGCAGGGACTATTTGGGAAATCTCTGTAGCTTCCTCTCAATTTTGCTAAAAACCTAAAACTCCTCTAAAATATAAACTCTACTTTTAAAAAATAAAAGGTAATAACATTTTGTTGAAAAAAAAATTCTCAGATGGACATGGTGGCTCACGCCTGTAATCCCAGCACTTTGGGAGGCCGAGGTGGGTGGATCACCTGAGGTCAGGAATTCAAGACCATCCTGGTCAACATGGCAAAACCCAGTCTCTACCAAAAATACAAAACTTAGCCGGGAGTGGTAGTGTGTGCCTGTAATCCCAGCTACGCAGGAGGCTGAGGCAGGAGAATCACTTGAACCCAGGAGGCAGAGGCTGCAGTGAGCTGAGATCGTGCCACTGCACTCCAGCCTGGGTGACAGAGTGAGAGTCTGTCTCAAAAAAAAAAAAAAAAAGAAAGAGAGAGAGAGAAAAAGAAAAAATCATTCTCCTAAGCACAGAAAAGAATAGGATGAGGGGTGAGTAGGGAGATTATTTTTATTTTCCAATTTGAAAACCACTCAATCGATATGGATGGATGAGAAAAGCATTTTCCAGACACCATTTCTACTTAGGCATCTTTGAAAATTCCAAGTGGAGCAAGAAAACAGCACGAGAACCCAGCAGAAGGAAGTGCTGGGATCAAGCGAAGCCTCTCCTATAGTTCTGGGTGGCATAAAGCTGCCTGGAGACTGCAAGTTCATGGAGACTTTGCATGAAGTCTGCTTCATTGGGCCAGGTTTGTCAGCGTACAACACCTTGGGCACAGACAGCTGGCTAGAAAGCAGCAGGGCAAATCCATGGGGGCGTCAGAGGCCACAAGACAATTGCAGCGAAGGAAAAAACATCACATGAAGGTCATGCTTGCTTTCAGTTCTGAATTATAAATGTGCGAGATGGAGGCACTGGATGGATGAAGCAAATTAATGAAGTGTGCAGCTGCCTTGTCGGATTGCTAGGCAATAGAAACAAAACCCAGGCACCCGTCGTGAAGAATGCAGACAGCCTGCCCACCGCGCACAGAGCTTGCTGCATGACAAAACCAATGAGACTCCCAGAACAAACAGGAAAACGTGTCCAGGGTTCTCAGAAATGCCTTGGGCAGAGCTGTGCCTCCAGGGAGTTCCATTCACCACAGACATCCTCGCCTGGCGAAAAGCAACAGCTTCCCTGCTCATTTCCAAATTGAGCACCTGTTGAGTTGTTTGAGCTGTGATTAATGCAAAAAAAATCTCAGGGAAAAAAATAAAACGTTAAGAAATTTTTTTTAGTTGCCTGGGTTATCAGCCCCCACAAGTCTCATGATGCTGCTGTTAGTCCGAGACCTGATGTCATAGCCTGAAAAACTTTCCTCAGCATCTGAGGTTTGGACTCCCCTCTTAACAAAGGTCGTTTATCTTGACCTCCTAGTTAAGAAACCACAGGTATTTAGAATATTGCGCAAAAAGGGACTGCCAGAAAATGTCGTACACATGTGCAGTGGGCTTTGCTCAGATGCAGGAAATCAAAGGCATGTTCAGACATGGCACCCTCCAGTTTTGCAGTGGGCCAAATATTACAGAAATGCTTCAACTCTGTCACCACAGTCATGTGAATTCACTTTGTCCTCATCCTTTTCAACAAAGGGTGCTGGGATAATTGGCGAGCCACATGTAGGAGAATGAAACTGGATCCTCATCTCTCATCTTATACAAAAATCAACTCAAGATGGATCAAGGACTTAAATCTAAGACCCGAAACTATAGAAATTCTAGAAGGTAACGTTGGAAAAACCCTTCCTGACATTGGCTTAGGCAAGAATTTCATGACAAGAACGCAAAAGCAAATGGAATAAGAACAAAGCTAAATAGCTGGGACGTAATTAAACTAAAGAGCGTTTGCATGGTGAAAGGAACAGTCAGCAGAATAAACAGACAATCCACAGAGTGGGAGAAAACCTTCCCAATCTATACAGCTGACAAAGGACTGATAGCCAGAATTTGCAATGAACTCAAAAAAATCAGTAAGAAAAAAAACAATCCCATCAAAAAGTCGACTAAGTACATGAATAGATGATTCTCAAAAGAAGATATACAAATGGCCGGCACACATATGAAGAAATGCTCAACATCACTAATGATCAGGCAAATGCAAATCTAAACCACAATGTGATGCCAGCTTACTCCTACAAGGGTGGCCATAATCAAAAAATCAAAACACAGTAGATGTTGGCATGGATGTGGTGATCAGGCAACACTTCTACACTGCTGGTGGGAATGTAACCTAGTACAGTCACTATGGAGAACAGTGTGGAGATTCCTTAAAGAACTAAAAGGAGAACTACCATTTGATCCAGCAATCCCACTCCTGGGTATCTACCCCGAGGAAAACAAGTCATTATATGAAAAAGATACTTGCACATGCATGTTTATAGCAGCACAATTTGCAATTGCAAAATCATGGAACCAACTCAAATGCCCATCCATCAACAAGTGAATAAAGAAACTCTGACATACGTATGTATATATATACGTGGAATACTACTCAACCATAAAAGGAATGAATTTGGAGACCATTATTCTAAGTGAAGTAACTCAGGAATGGAAAACCAAACATCCTTTTTTCTCGCTCATAAGTGGGAGCTAAGCTAAGAGGATGCAAAGCCATAATAATGACACAATGGACTTTGGGGATTTGGGGGGAAGGCTGGAAGGGGAGGGAGGGCTAAAAGACTACAAATAGGGTACAATGTACACTGCTTGGGTGATGACTGCACCAAAATCTCACAAGTCACCGCTAAAGAACTTGACTCATGTAAGCAAATACCAACCGTTCCCCAGTAACCTATGAAAATGTAAAAAAATAAAAATAAAAACTTTGTCCTATGACCAGGTTGGTTGTGGGCATTGTGTTGTGTTGTGCTGTGGCATGTTTTGTCTTGTTTGAGTGGTATCTACACAGAACACCCAGTGAGGCATCTGGAATAGCTCCCTTGGTGATCTCGAAGTGTGGTTTCGAGCGTTTTGTGGTACCATATGGTGTTATTGCTTGTTTTGCCTTGTTTGGGCTGTGTGTCACTCAGGATTCTCTGGAGAAACAGAACCAACAGGAGATATGTATATATAGACAGAGAGATTAAAATAAAGCGTATTAGTCCCTTTTCATGCTGCTGATAAAGACATACCTGAGACTGAGCAATTGACAAAAGAAAGAGGTTGAATGGACTCAGTTTCACACGGCTGGGGAGGCCTCACCATCATGGCGGAAGGCGAGGAGGAGCAAGAGTTCACTGCACTCCAGCCTGGGTGAGAGAGGGAAACACAGTCTCCTTTTTAAAAAGAATCCAATACATTATTATTACAACTCTTATTAACACTTGCTTTGATTTTCTGCTTCTTTATTTGATGGTACCTAATTGAACAACGTGCAGACCAGACACCACTAACACTCCTTTTCCTGTAAAACTTCTAACAGGGCCAGGTGCAGTGGCTCACACCTGTAATCCCATCACTTTGGGAGGCCAAGGCAGGAGGATCACAAGGTCAGAAGTTAAAGACCAGCCAGTTCAAGACCAGCCTGGCCAACACAGTGAAACCCAGTCTCTACTAAAAATACAAAAATGAGCTGGGCATTGTGGTGGGTGCCTGTAATCCCAGCTACTCGGGAGGCTGAGGCAGAAAAATTGCTTGAAACTGGGAGGTGGAGGTTGCAGTGAGCTGAGATCGCGCCACTGCACTCCAGCCTGGGCGACAGCAAGACTCCATCTCAGGTGGTGGGAGCTTCTAACGGGATGTAGTACTTTCTCTTGTAGGTTGGTGCATGGTGAGAATTTATGCTGCAAAATGGGCTGTCATTTTGCTTATACAGATCAAGGGGGCCAATGCTGGTATTTGTCCATTGTTGAGTGAATCACATCACAATTTTTTGTGTGTTTTTCCTTTGTTCCTGGTAGATGCTGCATGAAGAGTTTCATATATGTTCAGAACTACGAATAAAGTCAGAATTTTGGAATTTCAAGTTTGGCCCCATAGAGTAGATTGGGTAAGACTGGGTTTTTTTTTTTTTTTACATAGCATTGATTTATTTTACTTTTGATGGGGAAAGATACGAATTGGGCAAAACTCAGTTATTCCAGTATCCCTCTTTTGCCATTGGTGAGTATCCTTGAATTTTTTTGTTAATTTCTTTGCCTTATCTTCCTAGGGAAAAAAAAGTCAAAAGATAGTTCTAATCTGCCTGGAGTCTGAGAAAACATAGATCTTCTCTGATCATTGATTTTTTTTGTTTGTTTGCTTTTAGGAGGCCAAGTCTTGCTCCATAGCTTAGGCTGGAATGCAGTGGTGTGACCATGGCTCACTGCAGCCTCGATTTCCCAGGCTCAAGCAATCCTCCCGCCTCGGCCTCCTAAGTATCTGGGACTACAGATGTGCACCACCACACTCAGCTCATTTTTGTGTTTTTTTGTAGAGTTGAGGTCTTGCTATGTTGCCTTATTTATTTATTTAGCCAGCTATCTTTGTATTGTGTACGGTGTTTTTCTGTATCTGATTCAGTAATGAATATAAAGATGGATTTTATCTGAAGACATTTTACAAAGTTTAAAACCATACAGTTGAATATATTGATAATTCTTTGGTCAAAAATGTTTCTGGGGTGTATTTCTCTATTAAATACACCTGGAGTATATTTCCTTATTAAATAACTCTATATGAGAGGAAGGAAATTCAGGAGTTCTATTAAGCAACATGATGACTAAAATAATCTCAGCATTTTAGGAGGCCCAGCCTGGAGGATCACTTGAGTCCAGAAGTTCAAGACCAGCCTGGGCAACATAGTGAGACCTCCATCTCTATAATACATTTTAAAAATTAACCAGGCATGGTGGTGTGAGACTGTAGTCCCAGCTACCGGGAAAGCTGAGGCAGGATGATCACTTGAGCCCAGAAGGTCAAGGCTGCAGTGAGCTGCTGCACTCCAGCCTGGGTGACAGAAGGAGATCCTGTCTCAAATAAAAGCAAAAACAAAAACATGTTGTACCTCATAAATATACACAATTTTTATTTATCACTTAAAAATGAATTAATTTTTGAAAATACCCTCTCTTTTAAAAAAATGAGTCTATATGAAACATCTACTATATTACAGCTACACACTAGGGATATAATATCTACTATATCATAGATATGAAAATGAGATCCCTGCATACTAGGGATATAATATCTACTATGTGACAGGCACTGGGATTATATTCTTGTATACTAGGGATATAAAATCAACTCTGTGACAGGTACGGGGATTATATTTCTATATACTAGGGATAGAAAGTCTACTATGTGATGGGTACTGAGATAATATCCCTATAAACTGAGGATTTAAATTTGACTACGTGGTGGGTACTGGGATTATATCCCTGTATACTAGGGATATAAACTCGACTTTGTGATGGGTACTGAGGTTATACCCCTATATGCTAGGAATATAAAATCTACTATTTGACAGGTACTAGGATTATATCCCTGTATGCCAGGGATATAGTATCTACTATGTGACAGGGAGTGTGATTCCCCATCTACTAGGGATAGAAAATCAACTATGTAGGTCAGGAGATCGAGACCATCCTGGCTAACATGGTGAAACCTCGTCTCTACTAAAAATACAAAAAATTAGCTGGGCTTGGTGACACGCACCTGTAGTCCCAGCTACTCAGGAAGCTGAGGCAGGAGAATCACTTGAACCTGGGAGACAGAGGTTGCAGTGAGCCAAGATCGCACCACTGCACTCCAGCCTGGGTGACGGAGTGAGACTCCATCCCAAAAAAATTACATTGATTAAATTAAACTTAAAAAAAGAAAACTGACTATATGACGGGTACTGGGATTATATCCCCATATGCTGAGTATATAAAATCAACTGTGTGATGAGTACTGGGATTATATCCCTAAATACTAGGGATATAATATCTACTGTGTGACAGGTACTGTGATTATATCCCTATATGCTAGAGATATAAGATCAACTGTGTGACGGGTACTGTGATTATATCCCTATATGCTAGAGATATAAAATTGACTGTGTGACAGGTACTGGGATTCTATCCCTATACACTGGGGATAGAAAATTGGCTCTATGACAGGGATTGGGATAATATGCCTATATACTGGGGATATAAATCTGACTATGTGAAGGGTACTAGAATTATATCCCTATATGCTGATAAAAACATACCCAAGACTGGGTAATTTATAAAGAAAAAGAGGTTTCACAGTTCATAGCAGAAGGTGAAAGGCACATCTTACATGGTGGCAGGCAAGAGAATGACAGCCAAGTGAAAGGGGAAGCCCCTTATAAAACCATCAAATTTCATGAGACTTATTCACTACCATGAGAACAGTATGGGGGAAACTGCCCCCATGATTCAATTATCTCCAACCAGGTTCCTCCCACAACACATGGGAATTATGGGAGCTACAATTCAAGGTGATATTTGGGTGGGGACACAGTCAAACCATATCACTGTTGTTCCCCTCTATGTGTCCATGTGTTCTCATCATTTAGCTGCCATTTACCAGAGTGAATATGCAGTATTTGTTTTTCCATTCCTGTGTTAGTTTGCTAAGAATAATGGCCTCCAGTTCCATCCATGTTCTGGCAAAAGACATGGTCTCATTCTTTTTTATGCCTGCATAGTATTGTATGGTGCGAATGGACCACATTTTCTTTATCCAGAGTGTCACTGATGGGCATTTAGGTAGATTCCATGTCTTTGCAATTGTGAATAATATGGCAGTAAATATTTGTGTGCATGTGCAAGATCTTATTTCCAAATAGGTCACATTCTGAGGTTATGGATGGATGGAAATTAATAATAATAATAAACCCAGTACAGCCAGTTTGGGTCCAGAGCAGGAAGGCTCTTGTATAAACCAGTAGGCAATACAAAACCTTTTTGACTTCTCCACTTTTGAGTGTAAAAGCAGAGGTGACAACAGAAGATTTGCAATCCCCAACTTCATTTCAACATTATTTATACCAAAGGGTACCATCCTTTTCAGAGACTCCACTTACCCTTTTGATATTGATACGGACAGGAGACAGGGAAATACTGGCTGGAGAAAAGCAGGGTCCCTGGTGAGGGCTCCAGCCTCAGACCTGTCCCCATGGACCTAAATGAGAATAAGCACTCCTGTTTTTGCATCCAAATGTTGTGATTTCCCAAGACCACTCTGGCCCACCATGTCCCCCATTCTGTGCCCGTATAAACCTGAGACCTTAGTGGGCACATGCACAAGTGGCTGAAATTTGAGAGGAGCAGACCAGCAGGCCAGCGACGGCAGAATGATGTGGCAGAGAAAGAGAGAAGATGGGGGCACATCTGCACACCGAGGGGATTTCAGCCCAGGAGGTCAGAGAAGAGTCCAGCTGCAGGGTGGCCGAACTCCAGGGGAAGATTATGTCCCCTACCTGTCTCTACAAAAAATGTAAAAATTAGTTGGCTATGGTGGCTGATGACTGTGGTCTAATCTACTGGGGAGGCTGAGGCAGGAGGATCACTTGAAGCCAGGAAGTTGAGGCTACAGTGAGCTCTGATTGCACCACTGCACTCCAGCCTGAGTGACAGAGTGAGACTCTGTCTCAAAAAATAAATCAAACATTTTTAAAAAACAATTCATGAAGACTTTCCAGTTTGTTCCATTCCACACGTCAGCTTATTTAGATTCTGAACAAGAAGACAGAAGTGACAAAGTTCGTGCTGGACCCCCTGACAAACGTTCATGTTTTAAAATACATTAGACGGGCATTTTTTCCATCACAAATGAGATTATGTCAATGTGTCTTGGGAAATACTAGGAAAGCTGCATTTGACTGCAAATCAAAAAATAATGAAATTTCACTGAAAATGTATTTTCTGCATGATGCGTTTTTATGATGCTCTGGAGATTGTTTGAAGAGGCATCGTGATGAGTGAGTATATGTTCACACACACAGAAGCACAGTGCGGGCTCTACCATAACCAAGACCTAATTTCCAGCGGGAAACCCAAGTCCGGGTCTCCTCATCACACGTTGTTTACCCATCGCAAATTCTCTCCACTCCAGGCTTCTTCTGGAAACCACACAGGCTTCTTCTCATCAGTACCAGAAGCTGGAATCAAGGAAATCACTGAATTTCATATTATTCAAATATATTTTTTATTGCAAATGTTACTTCATTAAGAACTACAAATAACTATTTTATTTTATTTTTCATTTTACCACTTTCATTGAATTTGTATTTCAGTATTTTCTGCAGACATTTGGTATTTCTTTTTAAAACATTTTTGTTTTCCAATTGTATAAGGACACAGACACACACAGAGGGACAACCCTCTGAGGACACAAGAAGATGGCGTCTCCAAGCCCAGGAGCTAGGCCTCAGGAGGAACCAGCCCTGTCCACACCTGGATCTCAGACCTCCAGCCTCCAGAACTGCGGGGGAGTCATTGTCAGCTGTTCACAAGCTTCCCAGTATACGGCATTCTGTGACAGCAGCCTGAAATGGACTCAGACACCGCATAAGAAGAGATGAGGACACGGACACACACAGAGGGACGACCCTGTGAGGGCACGGGGAGAAGACGGCGTCTCCAAGCCCAGGAGCGAGGCCTCAGGAGAGCTGGGTGTGGTGGCGGGTGCCTGTAGTCCCAGCTACTCCGGAGGCTGAGGCAGGAGAATCACTTGAACCCGGGAGGCGGAGGTTGCAGTGAGCTGAGATGGCGCCACTGCACTCCAGCCTGGTGACAGAGCCAGACTCTGTCTCAAAAAAAAAAAAAAAAAACATCAGCCTGATACTGATACTCTGTCGCTGGCATATATCATAGATGGTCATCAAATCCTAATTATATTCAGTTGCATGAAAGACATAAGTTCTAACATTTGATAGCAGGTTAAGGTGCCTAGAACTAACAATAATGTATTGTGTATTTTTAAATAGCCAGAAGAGAAGACTTGAAATGTTCCCAACACGTAGAAATGATTAGTTCTCAAGGTGACAGATACTCCAAATACATCTGACCCGATCACAACACATTCTGTGCAAGCAACAAGCTATCGCATGTACCCCACAGATATGTAAAATAGTGTGTATCAATAAGAGAAAAAAGGGAAATCCAATCAAGTTTCTCAAAAAAAGTCTCAGTTTCTTCAAGTATCTGATATGATCCTTAAATGTGCAACTCCCAGTGCAAGGAGTCAAGCTGGATTTTGGCTAGGGTTTGTGGGGCGCCTCGTGTTTAGTTTACACACTATCCCCTTTCAGGGCGGGTTTTTGACGTATTCTGTGCATCAGTCTTCTGTAAGGCATTTGGTCCTAAGCTCACCATGAGCTCCAAAGGGTGGGTGCATCCACAGGACGGAAGGGCTTCTATGAGGTCATTAAGCATTGCTTAGCTCGGAAGCAGCCTAGGCAGACGGAATTCTGGGCAAAGGACACCAGGACGTGAAGGGTTTTCTTCCAGCCCCAAGCTTAGCTCTCCTGATACGTTATAGTGCAAATAAGGCAGAAATAAGAGAAAATGGCCAATGATGGGCTGCGTTGAGAATGAGGCAAAGGAGTCTGGCCTTCCTTTTCCTGGGATAGCTGGAAGGATTTGAGGGATTTGGGGCATGAGAGAGGCGTGAGCAGAGATGAGCTGCTCGGACAGAAGTTGCCTGTAGTTTAGGGTCCTCTAGACAGGAAAAGATTGGAAGCAGGGACATCATTGGTAATCAACAATTGATTGCCAAAACTTCACCCAATGAAAATGGCAGGAAATGGCCTCAGAATACCTTGGATGCTGAAGGCGCCTTGGAAGTGTTAGTCAAATTGAATATATTTTGGATCTGGAGGTATAAATTGTATATTATGTATAATAGGTATGTTATATATAAAATATATATTATAATAAAATATCTCAAATATTATAATATATAATACTTGCATATGATATATTATATATAGTATTTAAAATATAATAAAACACAAATTACATATTGTTTATTTCATATTATACATTAAATTGACATTACTATCAATGGCAGAAACCACAATTACTTTTGCACCAACCTAATAAGTAATAATGATATGTAATATTGTTATTAGATATTATTAAGTAATAATGATATGTAATATTATTACGTATTACTAGGTAGCAATAATAGGTAATATATGACTATATGATATATAATATACCATTATATGCCTATGTGTGCTATGTATAACAATATGTAATATATTATATACTATGTAATATATTATAATTGAATATGTTATATGTAATATATCACATACATAATATAATGTATCATATGCCATATATTATATAGTATAAGCTGTTATATGCCATATGGTGTTATAAATTATGTAATTGATAATATAGTTATATATAACATGATATAATTATATATAACATATAGTTATATTTTATATATTTTTATATTACATATAACATTTTATACTATTTTATTATGCATACTATTTTATACTATTTATATTATATATAACATTTTATACTTTTAAAATTTACATATTTATTTATAGATATTAAATTTTAATAATATATAATTTATTATATATAATATACATATGCAAATAATTATGTATAATACACAAATGTAATAAATAATGAAATATTTATCAGTAATGGTGACTTTGAAACACAAAATCAAAATTGTTATAGGATATGATATGTAAAGGCTGTTGTTATCAAGCTCTGGATGGAATTGAACTGTCTTCTTGGGCGCAGGTGGAAAGGCATTTCTCTATGAATATTTAACCGAGATCTATTGTGCCTATAATATTTGCAGCAGCGACAGCACCAAGAGGACATGATACCAAAAACTCACACAAAGTAAGATGCTGGGGATGAGCTTAGAAAGAGCTATGAAATAATAGCGGGGTGTGGTGGCGGGTGCCTGTAATCCCAGCTACTCAGGAGGCTGAGGCAGGAGAATCATTTGAACCTGGGAGGTGGAGGTTGCAGTGAGCAGAGATCGCAGCACTGCACTCCAGCCTGGGCGACGGAAGAAAGACTCCATCTCAAAAAAAGAAATAATTAATGAATAAATCACATAGCAATGAGCTTTCTGGAAGACAAAGTAAAAAAGTGAGACATCTTCTGTTTTATGAATAATACATTTCTTTGGTAAGAAATTATGCAAAGCTTTTCCAGTCATATCTGAGTCATTCATAGCAAAAATGTCTTCAACAATACCCCACAGTAAAGACAGGATCACAACTTCTAAGTGCAATCTGTTATAAATACTCTAATTTTAGAGCTCAGTGCGCAATTAGAAAGTACTGCTCAGCAGTAGCAATTCTGTGGAGCACTACAACAGAAGCAGTCTGAGAACTCAGCCTCTGGAAGGTCCAGATTTTATTTTACTGAAAATGAAATCTATACTATCCAGGACCATGAGTCCTTCAAATCATGCTCCTCCAATAGCGTGTCGCTCAACTAGTTGTGTTTGAGGATCGTATCATCTGGCAGAGCATGGACAACCTGCAGTTTCTGCCCTTGTCTAAGGGCCTGTGCAGAAACGCTAAAGATCGATGACGAGAAGAGTGTGGTTACAACCCTGCAAAGGAAGGCTCATGGCAGAATGACTGCTGGGCTTCCCTCGGTATAGCTAATATGAGCCTTCAAAATGAAAGTCCTCTCCATGCCTGTCTATCTGTCTGTCTGTCTGTCTGTCTGTCTGTCTGTGTGTCTGTATTTCAATCAATCTATCTGTCTGTAATTCTATCTCTCTATCATCCATCATCTGTCATCTTTTTAACTTTCTATCATCTATCTATCACCTATTATCTATTATCTTTCTTTCTATCATCTATCTATCGTCTATTTTTTCTGTTTCTCTATTCTCTATATCTTTGTATTTCCATCTCCTACACACACACACACACACACAGAACAAATCTCCAATCCTCTGCTCCCTTGAGCAATATAGTTAGATCATTTTAGTCTAGGAAATGTGTCCAAGTAAAACACTGAAGTCACTGGTCCTGACCACAGAAACATTTCTATCACGAAGAACATGGACTGAGCAATGCAGTCTCTTTGTGAAGAATGCGGATCTATTTTATGTAAAAGATAACTTAAAATAACCAGAACCACTGTATGGATTTGCTGCGCATACACTCATTTCATCTTGCTGACCATCTGCCAAAAATAATTATATGTATTCTTGAAAATGTATCATAAGCCACTGTTAGGACAATGGTTTCATTGTAGGAACCACTGTCCGTTGATAAGTCACTTAATTATAGTACAGTTGACCTTTGAACAACACGGGTTTCAACTATGTGGCCACTTAGGAGGAGATCGGATTTTTTCCACCTCTGGCACCGCTGAGTCAGCAAGACCAACCCTTCTCTCTCCTCCTCATCAACCTTCTCAATGTGAAGATGACCAGGATGGAGACCTTCATGATCATCCCCTTCCACTCAATGAATAGTAAATATATTTTCTGTTCCTTATGATTTTCTTAATGACATTTACTTTTCTTTAGCTTGCTTTATTATAAGAATACAGTATTTAATACACATAACACATAAAATATGTGCTAATCGACTGTTTATGTTATCAGAAAGGCTTGCAGTCAAAAGTAGGTTATTAGTAGTTACGTTTTGGGAGAGTCAAAAGTTATAGGTGGATTTTTTTTTTTTTTTGAGAGACGGAGTTTCACTGTTGTTGCCCAGGCTGGAGTGCAGTGGCATGATCCTGGCTCACTGCGACCTCCGCCTCCCGGGTCCAAGCCATTCTTCTGCCTCAGCCTCCCAAGTAGCTGGGAGTACAGACGCATGCCACCACGCTTGGCTAATGTTTGCATTTTTAGTAGAGACGGGTTTCATTATGTTGGCCAGGCTGGGTTTGAACTCCTGACCTCTGGTGATCCACCTGCCTCGGCCTCCCAAAGTGCTGGAATTACAGGCGTGAGCCACCGTGCTTGGCCTACAGGTGGATTTTTGACTGCATGAGGGATTGGCACCCCTAACTCCCATATTGTTCAAGAGTCTACTATACATTAATATACTACTGGAGTGTGTGTGTTATTGTAATACTCTGAGTGTTGGAGAAGGTACACAATTTTTTGCCTCCTCTCTCTTACCTGCTATGGAAACAGGGATCCTGACCCCTGGGCTATTTCCCACAGTGACATCAATTAATTTGGGTCTCAACTCCTGAAAGGAGAGGTTACAGATCATAACAAAAACTGGTGAATCTCACAAAGGCAAGCATGAGAAGACTCATGGCAATGAGTTTAACAAGAAGGCGACTCTACTGTAAATTCCCACTCATTTGAAATTCCTGTGACTGGGAAGTTCATGCAGCTGAAATTTGTCTTCTGTCCTTCATCTGAAAGAACAATTAAACAAATCCCAAAAATCTGGTTAAAAGGTGTGTTGGAGGCATTCTACACAACCATCATAAGGTTGAGTAGAATGAAGTATCCAATGCAATGGACACCTATAATGGTAATTCCGAGTTACTGTGAGAGAGTGTATAGAACAATAACAAATTTGAATATAATTAAATATAAACGTAAATATATGCAATGGTGACATGAGCTGGGTATAATGTAACTGTGACTTGGGAATAGCACATCTGTAATGAAGGAGACAGAAGATGCTAAGTCTCTGCTCCATCTCTTCCAGCTATATCTTAGGCTCTATCATGTGGTTTTCACATGAAAAATGATAAAAGTAAAATATTTGAACTTTCTTAGCTAATATGCTCAATGGATGAATAGATAGATGACAGATAAATAGATGATGGATAGAGAGATTAGATACATGATTAATAGATATATGATAGATAGACAGATAGATGATACAGATGAGATTTTGATAGGTAGGAAAATAGGTAGATAGATGATAGATGGACGGGTAGATAGATAAGCAATGGATTGATAAAAATAGAAGACATTGATGACAGACGATAGATATAGATAAATAGAGAGAGGATAGATGATAGACACACAAGATAGATAATAGGTAAGATAGATGAGATAAATAGATAATAAATAGATACACAGATGGATATGGAGAGAGATGAGAGTTGAATAGGTAGGGAAGTAGGTACATAGATAGATGGATAAGTAGATAGATGATAGATGGATAAAAATGGAAGAGATAGAGATACATATGAGATGGATAATGATAGACACACTAATAAATCTAATAGATATTACATATGATATGAATTTATAGTTATACTGACATCCACACAGTTGAGGTGTTCATGTGGAGGAATAGTTTATGATGTTAGCGATTTGTATTGAGTTACAATTGTACTTTGTATATTTCAGTGTCGTAAGCCAAATTCTAAATAACCTAATCCTTTTAAAATTCTCAGTTCACTAGAATCCTGAGTTAAAAAGAACTGACAACCCTCCAATTCCAAATAATTTCTCGAGAGTAATGATGCATTTGAGAGAAACCCACAGCCTGCCCGACAGGAAACTTCACTGCATTCCCTGCAAGTAGGCAGTCTTTGGGGCCCTCATTTGCCTCAAGCTAATGATTTTGTTCTCTTGGTTTGCTCATGGTGTAAACAATTGTTACAAATCAGTGAGTTCTAGCTTTGTGCACTGAATCTGGAGATCTGACACATTTGAAAAATTATTTTTGAAGCTGACCTCACTCATCTATGCCGGCCTCGGCAGAGGCTGTGGTTAGATGCTGGTCCTGCTCACATAGATGTGCCAGATGGAAAAAAAATAAAAGTCCTTTCAACAAACCGAGAAGTGGTGACCCAGATACAAAGAATGAGTATTCATTTCCAGTGTCCGCTGGTGACTCACCTCATTCTGTCATTGGTCAGAGCCTTCCCGTTCTGAGGCAGCGCCCTGGCAAAGGCGGGGTTCTGGAAGGACGGGGCTTGCCTGGGAGATCGTGATTCAGGAATCAGACAGGGGGGCCAGTATTGGGTAATTGTATCACTCTACCCTCAGCGTGAGTTAGAAAATCATTGCATTCTTCAACTTCAGCAGCGCATCTTCATTCTCTGCCGTGTGCCTGCGTGTGTGTGTGTCTGTGTGTGTGTGTGTGTAAGAGAGAGAGAAAGAGCGAGAGGGAGAGATAGAGAGAGAGAGAGAGAGAGTCTTACTGTGTCACCCAGGCTGGAGTGCCGTGGCACAATCTCTGCTCACTGCAGCTTTGTCCTCCTGTGCTCAAGCGATCCTACCACCTCAGCCTCCCCAGTGGCTGGGACTACAGGTGCAAACCATCACGCTTGGCTAATTGTTTTGCATTTTTTGTAGACAGGGATTTGTTATGTTGCCCAGGCTGATCTTGAACTCCTAAGCTCGAGCAATCTAAGTGCATCGGCCTCCCAAAATGCTGCCATTACAGGTGTGAGCCACCACACCCGGCCACCATTCTCTGCTTTTCACTTGAGTAGATGCATTTACAAGCAAGGGTGAGCTCTGACACAGAAAGCTCTTGCCCAATTCCACAAACAGAAAAATGATGAGGAATGAGTATTCACCGTATCTTGAATACAGTGGAACATCTGGTTTTTGGTTTTTTGTTTTTGAAACAGAATCTTGCTCTGTTGTCCAGTCTAGAATGCAGTGGTATAATCCTAGCTCATTGTAGCCTCGACCTCCTGGGCTCAAGTGATCCTCCCACCTCAGCCTCCCGAGTAAATGGAAGTGCGGGTGTGCAGTAGCACACCTGCCTATTTTTTATTTTTTATTTTTTTTGTAGACACAGGGTCTCACTATGTTGCCCAAGCTGGTCTCAAACCCCAGGGCTCAAGCAATCCTCCTGCCTCGGCCTCCCAAAGTGCTGGGTTTACAGGCATAAGCCACCACTCCCAGACCCGGTTTTTTCTAACATCCGTTCCTTTGACACGCGTTTATTAGGGGAATGCCACCAATATAGGGGCTTCCAATAACACACATATTGAACCCGCAATTACTTTTGCACCAGCCTAACACATCTCTCACTATTCTGGAAGCTGGAAGTCCTGAATCAGTGTCATTGAGTCGAAGTCTAGGTGTCTACACGGTTGCGCTCCCTCGGAAAGCCCGGGGGGAGGATCCTTCCTTATCTCCTCCAGCTTCTGGTGGCTTCATAGTCATCACTCCGATCCCCAAGGCCAGCCTCTCTGAATTCTCTCTGTGCTCTGTCTCGCATCATCTTCTCTGTGGGAGGGTCAGATGTCCTTGTGTCTTCCTCACATTAGGATCCAGGTCTGGCAATTTAGGAGTCACCACTTCTCAATTTGTTGAAAGTACTTTTATTTTGATGTCCACCTGGCATAGCTATTTGAGCAGAACGAGCATCTCGCCCACATCCTCTGCCAAGGCCTGCCCAGGTGAGTGAAGTCAGTCCCCAAAAAATAATTTTCCAAATGTGTCGGAACTCCAGATTCAGCGCACAAAGCCAGAACTCTTTGATTAATCATCTAGTTGCTTCCCCTACAGGCAGGATCATCTGCTCATTTCAAGATCTGTACCTTACACACATCAGCAAAAATCCCTTTTTCCAAATAAGGTTCCATTCACAGGGTGTAGAGAGGAACAGCTGATCTGTGTGGGGAATATTATTCATACTATGGCAAGGAATGAGTTGTCACCATCTTGGAAGGATACATTTTTTCAAAATAATTTCAACTTTTATTTCAGATTCAGAGGGCACTTGTGCAGGATTTTTTCCTGGGTACACTGCGTGAAGCAGAGGTTCAGGGTACAACTGATCCTGTCACCCACATAGTGAGCATAGCACCCAATAAGCATTTTTTCAACCCTTGCTACCATCCCTCCCTCCCCGTTCTAGTAATCCCTACTGTCTATTGTTACCGGGAATGATGCACTTTTAAATTGATATCTGTCCCAGCTATCCCTGGGAAAGACTGGGAGTGTGGCTACATTGTGGTCAGCAGTGTGATCCTGTTTCTCCACTGGAAAATAAAGACATGGTGTTAAAACTGAAAGAGACCTTGGGAATCTTCCCCTTAGAGCTTAAAAATATGTCAGCCAGGTCCTGGGAGGTCAGAAGGACCAAATGGGGCCAACCCCCCGCCCCCCGCCAGCATCTCCTCCACCCATGCTGTCTGCCCAAGAGGGAATTAAATTATCTTTTACTGTAGCCAAATTCCCATCAATTATCCTCTCTTCCACTTTTGTTCTGTTCTTCCCCCGTCCTGGAAGACGGAATGAGCCTTTACTGCATGCGAATTGTCGGCCTTCCTACCGGCCCGGGTCCTGACACATGGGCTGTGCCTGAGGAGCCTTTGGAGCCTTTGCAGGAGGACAGCCGTACCAGCTTGAAGTAGACTCCTCTCAAGAGGCAAAAGAGCACTGAACAAGCTCATGTTCAAGTGGTTCCAAAGCACTAATGTAAAAGGGGGAGCGGGGGAAGCAAATCTCAGCCCTCCAAGTAGAGAAAGAACGTTTTCAGCTATTTAAACATCAGTAACAAGAAACCTTTGACATAACTAGCTTCTCCCAAACGAGCAAATAAATACTCTTACTAATGTAAGAAACATGAATAAACACGAGAGAATTCCAACAAAACTCAAAGGGATCAACTTTTTTCTTTAACTTTTCACATCAGTAGCTTTCAAATTCTGTCAATTTAGCATCTAAAAAATTGACACATGTTCAGCATATCCATATGCAATCAAGGTGCTGCCATCAAACATCATATGATTCTTTTCATAGTTTGATAAAAATAAATTCTATTATAGAGCATGGGGCATTTGAGATAGACTTATGAATTCCTTTTTTATTAATCTTTTGTGTATTTTTCATATTTCCAGATAGTTTCCCCCAATGACATTGGTAATTCTGTTTTGTTTTGTCTTTTAAATGATAAAGAGAGTTTAGCTTACACCCTTAGGTCTCAGCAAACTCCCTTGGTGATGGTGAGAGAAACTTTCCATCATTAACAAAAAACATATGCTGAGGTTTAGATGACATCAATCCGATTCCTGTGGAATGATGGGATTTGGGAGTTCTGTGCAGTTAAAAAAAAAAAAAAGAGCCTTATAGTTTACTCAGAACCATAATTTACACCAAGGGGAACAGAGAGGAGAATAAAAGACCATTAATAAGTATCTCTTCTCATTATATCAGAGGATATGAGGCAATGACTAATAAGAGCAGATACAGCTTATATGTATGGTGTTATTGTGATGGAATGTGTAGCATCACCCATGGCAAGCCATATTCGTCTTAGATACAAGGCTATTATCATACTCTTGGGGGAATCTTTATCTCCAGGGTGTTGGGTTCATTCCTCCCTCCCAAAACCCTGCTCTGCTCACCCATTCTAATCTCCCTGTTGGCCCCTTCGTTGGTCATGTCTTGACCACAGACACCACCTGACCAGGCTAACACTCATGTCCTCCTCCTCCTGCTCACAATGAGGTAGCTCACTGGCATTCTCTTAGACTCTCTCTTCTCCTTTTCTTTCAACAACTTTACATGAATCAAAGATGCCAGATGGTGCTAAACATTTTTAGAAAAAAAAAACACACACACACAGCAGATGTTCTCAGACTTTCCTGACTTCATTAAGAAGTTTTCTCTTGACCTGCCTCTTTCCCAAAAGTGGCCGTCCACTCTCTCTTCTCCCCGTCACTAGCAAATATCTTTACCCATGGACCAGACCGCACTCATTTTCTCCCATGGGTCTTGGCTCCAGCCATCTTCATTGCTCTGTGATGCTGCCCTTGGAAACATGGTTGAGATCTCATTTCCAACCCAGAAATCCATTCTCAAGAGTTTCTCTTATTTGAGCTTCTGCCTTCTCTCCCCTCCGAAATCTATCCTCCCCTGGTTTCCACAGTGCCCTCCTTGCCTCTTCCTGGTAGCGCTCATACTTCCCATATCTATCATTATATTTTATTGTTTTCTCTTCTCCACATACCCATATTTGTAAGAATTTACACTTGGTCCCTTCCTTTTTCTCTGAGACCTCATCTACTTCTGCTCCATTAAACATCTCCCACACACACATGGCTCCCGAGTCTTTAGCCTCTCCCTAGTGAGGCTCAAATTGTCATTGATCTACTGAATCTGTTTACTTGGATGCCTGTATTTAACTCGAACTCATATTTATTAGCCCCTCACCTCATCTTAGTACATTCTATGCTGCTGTCACAAATTACCACAGACCAGGTAACTCACAAAGAAAAGAAATTTATTCTCCCACAGTTCTGGAGTCTGGGAAGTCCAAAAACAAGGAACCAGGGGTCAGGACTTGTTCTCCTAGTGTACAGGATGGTGCCTTGAATGCTGGGCCTTCCAGAGGGGACAAATGTTGTATTTTCATGTGGCAAAGGAACAATGGGGAGTTGTCAGGGGGAGAGACAGAGGAAGAGAGAGACAGGAGAACCCATCCCCACCCAAACTCTTCTTATAGTGGAGCCCTCATGACCTAAACACCTCCCATTAGGCTCCGCCTCCCCAAACTGTTACATTGGAAGTTATATATCCAACACACGCATTTTGGAGGGGACAAAAACCTTCAAACCATAGTGTTCCCTTTATCCCCACTGTACCACCATTACATGTCACATATCAAGGAGTCACTGTTTATCCATGTGAGAAATCAAGGTCACATTTTTTAGTTTCCCTGTCCAATTGTCATCCTCACATCAGATCTGGCAAAATGTTCCACCAAGTCTGTGGATAACTTCCCTCACCAGTCTTTCCCTTTCTCCTTAGTCCCTCTGCTGTTTTCCTGGTTCAACTCATCATCTCCCTGAAGACTAACATAGAAACTGGTAACTCCCATTCTTTCCTTTGTATTTTTTGTCATAGAACCCCCGCCCCCTGCCAAAGTTTTTGTTGGGCACATGTCTGCCCTTATAGGGATACCTTTCTCCAGCCTCCCTCGCAGGTAGTGGCAGCATGTGACCAAGGTATCCGTGAGCTATGAGAAGAATGGGCTGGCCCTCTGCTGCCTTTTTATTCCCTGAGGGCTAGTTTCTATAGGTATTGTTTGATGGGCAAGTATAACACTCTTTGGTATAGCAAAGATAGCAATGAAAGCTAGGTCCCCTGAAAAGACTTGCCTGTGTGCCTACTAAGCCACATTGGACCTATACTTAGAAACAACCTTATTTCTCATTGGAAGCTTATATTGCCATCATCATCATCACCATCACCATCACCATCACCATTATCATCATCACCATCATCATGATCACCATCACCATCAAGACTTCATCACCATCACCATCATCACCATTACCATCATCACCATCACCATCATTATCACATCAATGCCATCATCATCACCATTATCATAACCATCATCACCTCCTCATCAGCACCATCACCATTACCATCATCTTCACCATCACCATCATCATCACCATCACCATCATCACCATTACCATCATCACCATCACCATCATTATCACATCAATGCCATCATCATCACCATTATCATAACCATCATCACCTCCTCATCAGCACCATCACCATTACCATCATCTTCACCATCACCATCACCACCATCACCATCATCACCATCACCATCACCACCATCACCATCATCATCACCATTATCATCACCATCACTATTACCATCATCACCATCACCATTATCATCACCATAACCATCATCACCATCACCATCATCACCATCACTATCACCATCATTATCACCACCATCATCACCATCATCATCACCGTCATAATCATCACCATCACCATTACCATCATCTTTGCCATCACCATCATCGTCACCATCACCATCATCACCATCACCATTACCATCATCTTCACCATCACCATCACCATCACCATCATCATCACCACCACCATCATCATCATCACCACCATGATCAACACCATCATGACTATTATCACAATCACCGTCATCATCATCACCGTCATGATCATCACCATCGTCACCATCCCCACCATCTAAATTTCCTACTTTATTTAGATCTCCTTGGTTTTCCCCTAATATCCTCTTTCTGTTCCAGCATTTCCAAAGATCTTACATTACATTTAGTTATCACATCTCTTTATACTTCTCCTGGATGAGACAATTTCTTAGACATTCTTTGTTTTTAATGACCTTGACAGTCTTGATGACACAAGTTGGCAGGTATTTTCTAGGATATCCCTCAATTAGGATCTGTCAGATCTTTTTTCATGATCAGACCGGGATTACAGGTTTTGGTGAGGAAAACCATGGAAGTAAAATGCCATGTTCATTGTATCATATCAAGAGTGCCTTCAGGGACCTACCAGCGGGGATTATGGTAATGGACAGTAAAAGCTGTCATTGGCAGTTTCCAAATTAAGGTTCTTTCCTTTTCTTTTCTTTCTTGCTTGTTCAGCCTCTCATAAGCCAACACATTAAGACTGCTGTATATATCACCACCTAGATTCAACTGCATTTGGAGAATTAAGGTGGAGGCTTATGTCATATTTTGGATGCTGTGGACTGATAAGTACTAGTGAAGGCACCCATAAGGAATAAACTTTTCCCCAATGTCCAAGTTGTACTCAAATCATATTGTTTGTGCACTAACATGAAGAGTAATCCCTGAAGAATAAAAAGAAGTAGAAGGAGAAAAAGGAGAAAGAAAAGAGAAAAAGTAGGAGATGAAGGGAGAGTAGGAATAGAGAAGGAAGAAGAGGAGAAAGAGGAAGGAAAAAGGGAGAAAGATAAAAAGTTTAAGGTCAATCTCCCCATAATGGATTAGACACAAAATTTCTTCCACAGAAGGGTGAGTCTGCAAAGAACTGAAGCCCTCAGGTGATGCCTTTCACTGCATCTGAACCAGAGCTCACTTTGCAAAGGGAAAGGATATGAACCCAAGTAGAGACAGGACAAGTTTGTTCTGTGTTTGACTGTTTTCAACACCATTCTGCCCATGAATGCCAGCCTCTTCCTACCATGCGCTTGCTCCAATTCCAGGCTGAGGAGTCAGTCTAAGTAAACTTTCTACCATCAGCCCAACCACAGGCAGATTATGTACAGTTATTCATTCAACGTTTATCTTATCGGCAAGTCTCCTTCCTGCCTTCCTCCTACCTTGCACAATATTGAATCTCTGCACTTCTATTTCCCGGTTAAGTTTTGATTTTCCAGCAAGATCCATACATCTAGGCATTGATGTGAGTTGTCAGCAAGTAGTGGGGGCAGAGTGAATGCTGAGGGGCCCCAGAGCTCCCTGAAGCGGAGTCCCTTTGCTTGCCAAAATGCTCTCATATCCTGTTTTGCGTGCCATGTGTTAGACAGTGCAATTTCCATCCAGTGGAGATACAGCTGTTTGTATCAGTTGCAAACCAGCTAAAGACACGCAGCTCCAGCTTCTGCAGAAATTGGCTAGGATGTGAGTTAAACTGTCCCAATTTGCTAATGAACATACAGAGGGAAAAAATCTTTTCAGCTTGGCTGGTTAGTTGCAAAATAAGTCATTTTCTCATTCACATAATTGTTGGGCATGATCAAGTGGAAAATGTAACTATTTTTAAGGTACTATTTTCCCCTATAATGGTGACTCTTTAAGGGTACACATCAGAAAGATACACCTGGGATTTTTTTTAATAGGTAGTTAAGATTTTCTCCCCTCCCCCAGACCTACTGAAAAAGAATAGGGTGCACGAATTTTGCGAATGTTCTCCCTGGAATTTTGATTTATAATCCTGGATAAGAACTTTGCTTGAAAGCAGTGGGTGACTGGGTTTAGAGCTGCTTCCAACACTGAAGTTTAGGATTCTATGAAGCTTTAAATTTGGATGGAGTGAAAAAAAAACAGACATCCATTAATGTTAATAAACAGCTGCACATTAGGAAAGTAGATACAATAATAAACTAAAATATCTCTTTTTTTTTGTTTCCTGGCATGAGTGCATTTGCCTCAGAAATAGTCTCTATGGAAGCCAACATGCGGCCCCTACTGTGTTTATCCATCCCACTTCCTCCTCCTCCTGCTCTCCAAATATCTTTTGCATTACTCTCCTCAACCCACTAAGTGATTTCTGCTCATCTCTCTTTCTGCTCAACCTCGAAAAAGAACGTTTTATATTGGATTATGGTGATCAGAGAAACTGTGAAGGCCTTATGGTTTATAGCACATGTATGCCATCATTGCTGTCATCACACAGGCCTGATGTTTCTGTAGCTGAGTGATCTATAGCTATAGATATAGCTATAGATGACCAAACAATCAATGAGCTCACTGCTCAATGCACACAGAGGCTAATACCATGACACTGGATTTTGACAAAAGAAAAGGTTTATTGTGAGTCACCTGACAAAGAGACAAGAGGTAATGCTCAAATCTGTCTCTGTGAGCTGGGCTTTTGGTCAGGTTTTATAAGCACAAAGTAATTCAACAAGATCTGATTGGACCTTGGAATGAAGTGATGCCATGAGGCATGATCTGATTGTCTCTTGCCATGGGGTGATGCCAGGAGGCATGATCTGATTGGCTCTTGCCATAGGGTGATACCAGGGTTCAATCTGATTGGATCCTGTATCCTGACATGTGGTGTCTGCTTCTTAGTTCAGTCCCTACTCCTCAGTTAGGTTTCTGTCAAGTTGCATGCTTGGTTCATCTGAGCACATTCAGATTACATGATTCTCAATGTAGGGGTTCATGGCAACTGAAGAAAAAATCACAATTTTGTTACATGAAAGTTGAGCCAGATTTGTCTGATGCCGTTTATATATATACAATAATATGTACACACACACATATGTATACATATATACACACACATATAGCTTCATGTTACTTAATTGGTCACCTCTTAGGTGTCATTTTTTTTAGTTCACAAACCATAAAAAATGATAAACTTTATAAGGATGTCTATTAAATAGAGACAGCACCTTTAGCTCTTAGACTTTGGAAATAGCATGAATTTTACATTAGTTTAACAAAGAAACGGAACAACTTGGACTGTGCTACCATTACAAGAAAACCAGAGAGATCAAGAAAGTAGAGTGCAAGGATGTTATCTGGACGTCCACCGAGGGTGGCCAAGGGCTTCGGTGCTGAACACACCCTGGGATGTGGACGTTCAATGCTAAAACCAGGAAAACCACAGGCACACCAGTGTAAGCTGGCCACCATATTTACGCCTCCGGTCAAGATGGAGTAACAGAAATAGGGTTATCCCCCCAGTCTCAAATGACCAAAAAGTAAAGAAGATTAATTCTCAAAAGAAGATTAATTTTTAAAATAAAGGGAAAATAAATAAATTTTCAAAAGGGAAAAAAAATGACAGTGATTCTCTAGAAGCAGAAAAACAAAGCGAGACCTGTGGTGGCCCCAGCTCACTGCCTTGAGAGCATTTGCAGGCTATGACTTGAAGGCAGAAACTAAGAGAAGCCTGGAAAACTCCCTGAGTTGAGGAAATGTAGATGAGAGAATGGCCCAACCATAAATCAACCTACTAGAAAGCGTCTCGCCATCAGAATTCTCAAAACATCAAAGCGACATACCTTTGAGATAAGAGATTCTGGAAATTTTCAAACACAGCTGGGTCAACTCTTGCTTCTATCCCTTCAAACCCTAATGTAAGATGTTTGGAGTATTCATCGGGCTGTTTTCTAGTCAATGCAGAATGTTGAGCACTGTCAGATTTACACTATTGAGTTTTAAATGACTTCTTTTAACAAGTTAGATATATTGTGTAATAGTCCATCGAATATTTTGAGGGGAACAAAAGAATGCAAACACAATTTGATGGACTTTAAAAAAAATCATTGTAGGTCAGTCATGGTGGCTCACACCAGTAATCCCAGCACTTTGGGGTGCCGAGGTAGGAGGATTCCTTGAGCACAGCAGCCTGGGCAACATAGCAATACCCCATCTCAAAAAATTAAAATAGAATTAAAAATTTAAAAATGAAAACTTTTTTTAAATCATTATAATTCCATCCCGAAAAGATACAAATCAAACCCAACATGAGTAATTCACCTATTAAATAACTTAGTACAGTGCCAGTTAAATGGGAAACTAGGTCTATACTGAGATAATCGAATTATAGTTCATGCTTTGCTTTCTGATGTTGGGTCGTTTCAAAAGAAAGACATTTTTACATAAAACATCCAGATAATTACAGTTAATTTGAATTTGTCATCTTTGATTTTGTTTGTAGATAACAACGTTTACTTTTGTTTAGTTACTGTAAACCTCAGTCTATAAACAAAGAAGATGCCTTCAAGACTATCCATCTATGAATTAAAATTATTTGCTTTAGCAAGACTAAGCAGAAAAAGAACTTAGCATATGCTATAGTGGATGTGTCTTGTTCCTTTAGTGGTATTTCTTACTATTGGAGTTTCTTTGCACTCAATTAATTTGGGATTTAGAAACTGTAGCCTTAGCTCTACAAGCGTGGGAAGAAAGAAAGCCTTTACATTCTCCGTATGTATAACAAAGATGTGTATTTCAAGCATATAGATGCTTTTCTGCAACAAAAAAATATGGTCTCAATGGGTTATCCAGATTGTCTTTATGTTCACCAAAGTGTTAGGCTATCCAAGATTAAAATTCCCCAAGCCCATTAACCTCATCCATTTTTTTCTGACTATAACATAAGCAACTCTTTCATGGCATCACTAAATAACATACACATGTGGTCACAATTGCAGATACATACTTCGTGGCTGTGTGCAAGACGAGGCACTGTTTGCACAGGATCCCTTAATCAAAATGTCACATTCCACCTGCAGACATCTGCCTACCCAAATGTGGGTGTGCAGGCAGTATACGCTAAGAAAAAATCTGCTACAAACTGTCAGAAGACCAGACACACTGCAGACCTCAACAGCCTCCCGCCCTTAGGCAGCCGTTTCTACAAGAAATGATGTGCAGATTTTCCTACGCCCAAGAGCTGTTGTAGACAGGCATGGTTCTCACACATTGCATCACTGTTCCCCAGTTGAGAATTAACTCTGTCTCAATCCCATTCTAATGTCCCCAGCAGGTATATCAATGCTATGATTCCTCTCTGTTTATCATCAAATCACCAAATTACAGTAAACAAAAGTCAGATCATGCACTAAAGAGACTTTTCCATCCATAGCATGTTATTCTTTGAAAGTAGAGGGCTTTAAAAAAATAAGAATGTACACAATTTTGTATGCTAGTTTTTTCAGAGAACCTAAAACACATGGTTACCCTAGAGGAAATGGTCACATTCTTCATTTCCGTCAGTGCCTATCAAGATTAAACTTCCTGGTTGGAGACTAGAAGATAAGATCAGAGCAGGAATACAAAGAAAGAGAACACAGGCGACTCAGACATTTCCAATCACAGTAAGAAATGGCCTCTGGAATGGAACTCAGGTTAAAGCCTAAATTCTGATGAAAAACCTCCACCAGTCCTGTCTCTAATTTTTTTCATGCCCAAAACCATGGGATTTCTCAGATCTCAGTCTGTGGCTGTCTTGGTCAGCTTGGGCTTCCACAACAAAACACCGTATACTGAGTGGCTTATAAACAGCAGACGTTTATTGCTCACAGTTCTGGACTCTGGAAGTCCAAGATCGAGACGTGGCAGACTTAGTGTCTGATGTGGACTTCCTTCCTGGTTCATAGATAGTGTCTTCTTGCTGTGTTCTCATGCAATGGAAGGGACAAGGCAGCTCTCTGAGGTCCCTTTTATAAGGGCACTGATTTCATTTACGGGGCTCCACCCCCATGACCTTATCACCTCCCCAAAGCCCCAATTTCTAATACTATAACCTTGGGGGTTAGGATAAATTTGGAGAACACATGAACATTCAGACCATAGTAGTGGCAAAGACTACAGTCATGTGTCGCTTAACAACAGAGATACATTCTAAGAACTACATCCTTAGGTGCTTTTGTTATCGTGTGAACATCACAGTATGCACCTACACAAGCCTGGATGCTCTAACCTACTACACGCCTGGGCTATATGGTTTAGCCTGTGGCTCCTGGGCCACAAATCTGTATAACAGCTTACTGTACTGAATACTGTAGGCAATTGTAACACAATGGTAAATATTTCTGTATCTAAATTCATCCAAACATTAAAAAGCACAGTAAAAATATGGCATAAAAAATGGTACATTAGTATAGGGTAGATTCATTATAATTTTAAGAAATGACTGTCATATATGTAATATATATATCCAGGAGTTGGAGGCTGCAGTGAGCTATGATTGTGCCACTGCACTCCAGCCTGGGTGACAGCAAAATCCTGTCAAAAGGAAAGGAAAGGAAAAGAGGAGAGAGGTAGGGACGGGAGGGGGGAGGAGGGGAGGGGAGGAAAGGGTGTTAATATCAGATAATTTGACAGAGAGTGGGAAACCAGGAGAAAATAATTTGGAGTAGAAAAAAAAGGGAGACAGTAGATACAAATGTGGTTTGCAAAAGAGCAAGTCAGATAGTTTCTCCTCACAGCCAACTTGTAGACAAAATAGTGTCCCCTCGCTCTTTCTGGGGGTAATGAAAATTCCCACTCAGTAGGTGTTCTACTATTACAAGTTAGGTCTGGTAAAATGCCAGGGCTGTTTGCCTGTTGCCATAATTAAGTAGTCATTGACACTTGAGTAAGAATTAATAAATTAGTGAACTGTCAGCAAGTGGGTTGTCAGAGCCTGGAATTACCAGGAGTTTATCTGCTAAAGGAGAAGCTAGACTCCAAAAAGGGGTTAATGGGAAACTGAACACAAGTCCCTCTCACATCAGGATTGTACAGAGCGCAGACTGACCTTTAGACATCCACAAGAAAAATCAGTGACTTCTTAAGAGGAGTTCTGAATGATTCTTTTCCCCAAGGATTTGATAGAGTCACTTTTTCATGTGTCATCCTCACCTGTCGGGGACATGTGTGTGTGGCTTCATGATTGACTGCCTTCTGCAAACTCTGATCTGTTACACAAGTCTATGCTGGTTATTCTACACAGGTGGTCCAATTCCCCATTTATTTACCCCTTTTTCTGCCGTGCTGCCATCCCTTAAAATGAGCTTTACTTTAAAAAAAAAAAATGTGTCCAAGACATGAACCAAGCATAGGCACAGATGAAAAGCCCAGCTGGGAGGAACAAGGGGTTGCTTTGTCCCTGGCTGATATGAGATGGGCACCACCAATCAGATGCCACTCTACCCACGTCAGGGACACAAAATGAGCTTCTTAGGGCAAATCAGACGGGCACTCAAGGAGAGTCAGTGATTTGGTTTGGATCTGTGTGCCCACCAAATCTCATGTCAAACTGTGTTCCCCAGTTTTGGACGTAGGGCCTGAAGAGAGGTGATTGGCTCATAGGTGTGGCCCCTCCATGAATGGTTTAGCACCATCTGCTCATCGCCGTTCTCACGACAGAGAGTGAGTGATCACGAAATCTTCCGACTGCTCAGAAGTGCGTAGCACCTCCCCCACCTCTCTCTCTTCCTCCTGCTCCAATCACGTAACATGCCTGCTCCCCCTCCACCTCCCACCATGACTGTCAGTTCCTGAGGCCTCCCCAGAAGCAGAAGCTGCCATGTTTCCTGTACAACCTGCAGACCTGTGAGCCAATTCAACCTCTTTTCTTCATAAATTATGCAGTCTCAGGTATTTCTTTTCAGCAGTCCTGGGCAGGACAGGGAGTCAAGGAACTGATGGCGTTCTCTGTGTGCAGCAAGCACGGTGACCCTGACCGCAGAGTCAACACAGTAAGCGTCAGCATTTGCATTGTCACTGAGCTCATTCAAGCAAAGCAATTCTTCGGTAGGGACTGTCCCTTCTAGGGAGCATGCGCATTTTGATGTTACCTGTCCTCAAACTGACGCTTGGCTCATTTTCATAGTAAAAAGCCCACCTGTGGGTAGACATATAAGATGCTAATGAGACCTGCAGTGCCCCCAGAGGACCTCCCAGAACAGGCTTACTAGCAACACCTCTCCCACCCACTTATGAATCATCATGGAAGACTCGTAAAGGGAGATTCTCCAGCAATAGTCAACACTGTCTCCGTCTCACCCTTACGAAAAGCCTGCCCTCAATCCACGCTCTCAGGGTGGACTCTATTCTGCCCCTGACTTTCCAAACACTCTTTTTGTTTTGCAGCAGTTTGCTCCGTGCTGCATCCCCTTGGCTGTGTGTCTGCTATTTAAATTCTTTTAAACTAAGAAGACAAGAATCGAGGTATCATAACAACCATCAACAATGTGAGAACCGACTGATACAATCAGAAAATGAGGAAAAGGGCAAGCCACGCTCACTGTGGCGCTGGGTCTCCTGTCCCTTGCTCCTCTCTCCTCACACATCCCCGGTCACCCTCGAGGTTAGAACCTGAAATGGGTCAGCAGGGCTGCTGTCCTCGGGGGCTGCCTGCATTCCTTCTCTCATGGCCCATTCCTCCGTCTTCAAAACCAGGAGCGTTGCTTCACCTCCGCCTTCTCTCTGTCAGTCTCTGCCTCTCTCTGTCACTCTTCTGCCTCTGTCTCTGCCTCTCTCTGTCACTCTTTCTGTCTCCATCTATCTCTGCCTCTCTCTCTCTTTCTGTCTCTGTCTCTCTCCATCTCCCCCTCTGTCTCCCTCTCTCTGTCTTTCTGTCTCCCATTCTCTGTCTGTCTCTCTCTTTCCCTGCGTCTCTCTGTCTCTGTTTCTCTCTGTCTTTGTGTGTCTCCATCTCTCTGTCTCTCTGTCTTTGTGTGTCTCCATCTCTCGGTGGCTCTGTCTCTCTCTGTGTGTGTGTCTCTGTGTGTCCCTGCCTCTGTCTTTCCTTCTCTCTCTGTCTCTCTGTGTGTCCCTGCCTCTGTCTTTCCTTCTCTCTCTGTCTCTCTGTGTGTCCCTGCCTCTGTCTTTCCTTCTCTCTCTGTCTCTCTGTGTGTCCCTGCCTCTGTCTTGCCTTCTCTCTCTCTCTGTGTGTGTCCCTGCCTCTGTCTTGCCTTCTCTCTCTGTCTCTGTGTGTGTCCCTGCCTCTGTCTTGCCTTCTCTCTCTGTCTCTCTGTGTGTGTATGTCTCTGTGTGTGTCCCTGCCTCTGTCTTGCCTTCTCTCTCTGTCTCTCTGTGTGTGTGTGTGTCTCTGTGTGTGTCCCTGCCTCTGTCTTGCCTTCTCTCTCTGTGTGTGTGTGTGTCTCTGTGTGTGTCCCTGCCTCTGTCTTGCCTTCTCTCTCTGTCTCGCTTTGTGTGTGTCTCTCTCTGCTTTCTTCATCACGTCTTTCACTCTTTTCTGCTTCCCTCTTCCAAGGAGCTTGGTGTTACACTGACAGCATCTGAATAATCCAGAATAATCTCCCATCTCAAGAGTCTTAACCTGGAAAGTCCTGTTTGCCATGTAATGTAAAAGATTCACAGGTTTCTGAGATTAGGACATGAACATCTGAGGACAGGGGAGAATCATGACACAGCCCACGGCAACCGCTTTAGGATTCTGAGTAAAACAACAGGGTCAGCGTGGCACAGGGGCTCACACCTGTTGTCCCAGCTATTCGGGAGGCTGAGGTGGGAAGTTCGTTTGAGCCCAGGAATGAGCTATGACTGTAGGACTGCACTCCAGCCAGGGCGACAGAGCAAGACCCTGTCTCAAAATAAATACATCCGTTAATTGCATAGAACAGAATTTGATTCTCTAAAAGGCATTTACTGTTTTGGTGACTGTTATCTCAATGTTCCAGGTAATGGATTTTATTTCTTTATTTAATTTATTTATAGAGATGGGTTCTTGCTTCATTGCCCAGGCTGGAGTGCAGTGGTTCAATCATAGCTCATTGCAGCATTGACTTATTTTTTAAAAGAAATTTTGGTAGAGATGAGGTCTCATTATGTTGCTCAGGCTGATCTAGAACTCCTGGGCTCATGCAGTCCTCCCACCTCAATCTCCCAACGTGCCAGGATTACAGGTGTGAGCCACAGCACCTGGCCATGCCGATTTTAAAGCCTATTTAGATCTTAAAGCATTACATTGTCCTCCGTTTGATGACATAATAATATTTGTGATCATGTTCATATGACAGTGCTTAAACATGTTGAGTGTTCAAAGAAACAAGCACTGTTGCAGACTGACATCAATGTTTACAATGCCTTGTGCACATAAACGTCATAAAGAAAAAGGAAGTCGTTTTCCTTAGTCCTCGGAAGACTACTCGGTGAATAAAGCAGTGGCATTTCACTTTAAAGAGAAAATTAAGCAGGTAGGGCTTGCTTCAAAGTAAATGTGTGCTGAGCATAGGAGAATCAGAAGTGGAGATACTTTGTATATGTGGAAAGGGTAAAGTTAACTCTTAAAATGTGGCTAAAATTCAAGGTAAGGAACACGGCAAGTTGTCAGAGTCATAACGTGGAGAATTAAGGGAATACAGATAGAGTTTTACAAATTCAGTTTGCAAAAGAAAATATCCAAAGAATGGCTGAATAATTAGTAAGATCTACAGTTCAGCATTTAACAAAAAGGATCCACTTCAGATGCTGATCTGTGAGCCAATCTTTGTCTATTTCCATTCCTCTTTAGAGCACAGCTGTCATATATTCAGTCTAATATGATAGATACGCCAGGCGCAATGGCTGAAGCCTGTAATCCCAGCACTTTAAGAGGCTGAGGTGGGCGGATTATTAGAGGTCAGGAATTTGAGACCAGCCTGGCCAACATGGCAAAACCCCCTCTCTACTAAAAGTACAAAATTGAGCCAGGCGTGGTGAGGCACACCTGTTATCTCAGCTAATCGGGAGACTGAGGCAGGAGAATTGCTTGAACCTGAGAGGCAGAGGTTACAGTGAGCTGAGATCATGCTGCTGCACTCCAGCCTTGGTGACAGAGCGAGACTCTGTCAAAAAAAAAAAAGAAAGAATAAAGAATAATATGATAGAAAGAGAGACAGATAATAAAATAATAGATTAACAGATGATACATGATAGGTAAGTAGAGAGATGATAAAGTAAAAGATGACAGAGATGATATGTAAATAGACAATACATAAAATGATAGGTTGATAGATGATAGATGACTGATGGATAATAGATGACTAGCTGACAGATGATAGACAAATAGATGACAGATATGATAGGAAGATGATAAATGATAGACAATAGATATGATAGATGATAATGATAGACATGATAGATAGATGCAAGATAGATCAATAAATAGTACATACATGCTTCTGCTTCTATGGCCATTTTTAAAATAAATGCCTAATGTTTTATATGTTGACATGTAAAAGCGTGTGTTCAGCCCAACTTCCATTGTGCAAAACAGCACGTGAAATCTAACACCACTCAAAGAATTCGGTGCATTTTTTTGGCTACAGTGCTGGTCAAGTTCAGCCCCAACTGCCTAGAGTAGGCAGCAGAATCAGGGTAGGTGGCCGGAGCAGCGTGGAGCCCCATCACCGCACTCAACACTGACACGAGCGTGAAATAAGGGCTGGAGTTGGGAGATAAGAGGTAAGATAGAGTGGGTGGGTCACCGAGACTCAGTGTCTTCCATGGAAATCGGACAGTGGTGCTTACAGTGGAATGGAGAGGGCAGGACATGGGGCCAGGGTGGTGACTCAGCGGGTCCACATGAATCCTCACTGATGGTAGGTAGTTAGCGAGGACAGTTTTGTGGAGTCAAGATCCAAGCCATGGGGACTCTGCCATCTGGTCCCAGAAACTGAGACCTAAAAAGGCTTTTATATATGAAGAATTTTGACAAGGGCATACTTACTTACCTGAACAAGACAACAGCATCAAAATATAGAAGATGAGGGGCAGAAAGAGAGAACAAGGCTCTGTTTCCCCAGCATCTTCAAGGGACATTACTAAGCTCATATGATCAAACACACCCCATGACCCACACCATCACCAGGAGATGGGCGCTGTTCTCATCTTCATCTTAACAAATAAGATAATGGAAGTTCAGAGACAGAATTTGGCCAAGTTTCCACAAGCAACAAGCAGAAACACCATTGCTTGTAAGAACCTGATCTATAATAGTGCAAAGGCAGTCTAACACTTATCACAGTTCAAAGGATTGTAACAAGTAGATTTTAATATATTCATTAGCCAGCATTTAAATTCTAAGCAGAAGTCAGGTGCGGGGGCTCACGCTTGTAATCTCAGCACTTTGGTAGGCAATAGTGGGCGGATCACTTGAGGTCAGGAGTTCGAGACCAGCCTGGCCAACATGGTGAAACCTCATCTCCACTAAAAATACAACAATTAGCCAGGTGTGGTGATGCATGCCTGTAGCCTCAGCTACTCGGGAAGCTGAGGCAGGAGAATTGCTCGAACCCAGGAGGTGGAGGTTGCACTGAAACGAGATCGCACCACTGCACTCCAGCCTGGATGACAGAGCCAGACTCTATCTCAAAAAAATAAAAATAAAAATAATCAAAAATAAATTATAAGCAGAATTTCCATTGCATTTTGCTGATCTGAAGTGCATGTAACTTGGGGATAAGAACACTCATATTCAAGAGCTAAATAAAATTAGACGCAATTCCAGACATTAATGCTATGAAGTTACTAAAAGCAAATCAAAGCGTCTCTTTCGTCTAAGTACATTCTACTCTTCGTTGTGTCGTTTTTGCAATCACGTGACAGTATTCCAGTGCACACACTGAATGTCTCCCCTCTCTCGTAGGCAACAAGAATTGACAAGACTTCTTAAGCTACTCAACTTCAAACTATGCACACAAGAATTTTAAAGACACACAGAGCTATTTTACCGGCAGAGACTTGGAGTTGTATCCTAGTAACATCTACACATCTCGGCCAATGCAAACACATCTCAGGTGTGGCAAAAACCAGGTGCAGCCAAGTGTCTGTACCCTTCGGAGAATGTGCACATTGGCTCATGAAAAATGTCCACAGACCAATTCCGTGAAAGGCTCATAAAGTCTTATTTAAAGTCACAATGCTCAGCACATGTTTTAAAAGTTGCAAAGAAAGCAGAGATAAAATAGAAACAGACAGGCAATTACATGGAGAGCTTCATGAAAACATAAAGTCAGTTTGGACTGCTCTCAGGAAAGGAGAACACACTATATTTTTACTTAATTGCTGGAGCTTGGGAACCGTCTGAAACCCTGGAACCACTGCCCCCATTTTCCACTCCCCTCAGCCAGGCCAGAGACAGCATTGATTATAAAAAGTAGTGAACATTATTGCACCAAGAAAAATACGTCCATTGTAGCATCTGCTGAGGTAAGGCAGAATGGGAAAATCGGAGCCATCCGATTCTCGTAAGCCAGCTTCCCAAGAGCAGAGGAAAGGGGCAGTGGGAGGGACCTGAGATGTCCAAGCAGAGTTCACTTCTGCTCCTCATTTGAGGTGGACTAGCGGGACTTATTACTTCGAATCTCTGAGACATTGTCCTTTTCCAACCCAACAGCACTGGATTCCACAAATTATTTTAAGGATGTCTCTATGGCCAAATAAGCAAAGAAAGCAGAAAGCAGCATAATGTCTGGGGTATGCAGAAGATGCCTGCATTATGCCCGGGCCGCCATAATAAAGGTCCACAACCAGGGGGCTTAAACAACAGACATTGACTCCCCCACAGTCCTGGAGGCTGGAAGTCCCAGACCAAGGTGTGGGCAGAGCTGGCTCCTCCTGACGCCTCTCTCCTGGGCTTGGAGACACGGTCCTTCCCTGTGTGTGTCCTGTGTCCTCATCTCCTGTTCTTATAAGGACTCCAGTCCTATTGGATCAAGGGCCAAACTACTGACCTTATTTTACCTTCGTCACCTCTTTAAAGACCCATCTCCATATATAGTCACATGCTGAGGTCCTGGAGGTTAGGATTTCACCATATGGATTTGAGGAGGATACAGCTCAGCCCATCACAGTGCCTCTTCTTGACAAAGTATGTTTCATGCTGAAATGGTATGCACAAGTCACTAGCAGCTGCCTGGAATATGTTGATGGAGAGAGAAGGAATTCAGGCAGTAGCAGTAAACATCAGAACACATGGCAAGAGAGCGCATTGCCCTTGCATCATGTTTTAAAATTTGTTTTTTACTGTCTAAATCAGAGGCTGACAAACTAGGGTCTACCGGTCAAACTTGGCCCATCATCTGTTTTTGTAAATAAAGTTTTATTGGCACACCGCCACATCCATTCACTTAGGTATTTTCTGTGGCTGTATTTTCAACCCAATGCAGAGTTGAGTAGATGCTATGGAGACCAGATAACCCACTAGCCCAGAGATACTTGGCCAGTTTAAAAAAAAAAAAAAGTGTGCCAATTCCTGCTCTAAATGATGGGACGTGAGTAGCAAGAATTTTATTTAAATGCATGGCACACTCACATTTATAATTTTGTGATTACCCAAGCAATCCTATAGGAATTGAACTAGATGGAAGTACCAGATGGAAGAAGACCTCCAGGGAGAAGGGGCATAGAGATGTAAGATAAGAATTCGCATGTGAGATAATCGTGGAAGGCTGAAATTTCCTTTAAGACCTACAAAGTAGGTTCTTCTGGGAAAGAAAATTGCAGGGCAGAGAGGAAGCAAAAAAACCTGCAAAGGTTTGCAGCCTCTGAGCTGACATGTGGGCAAGAATTGTTCATGGGTGCAGAGACAATTCCCAGGCAGCTTACAGACCTGGCAGGGTGAAGTACCACCACTGATCAGTGCATCAGTCTGTTCTCACGCTGCTAATAAAGACAAACCCACACTGGGTAATTTACAAAGGAAAGAGGCTTAATTGACTCACAGTTCCACATGGTTGGGGAGGTCTCACAATCATGGTGGAAGGCAAATGAGGAGTAAAGGCACGTCTTACATGGTGGCAGACAAGAGAGCATGTGCCGGGGAGCTCCCCTTTTTAAAACCATCAGATCTCATGAGACTTATTCACTATCACAAGAACAGCATGGGAAAGACCTGCCCCTGTGATTCAGTTACCTCCCACCAGGTCCCTCCCACAACACGTGGGGATTATGGAAGCTACAGTTGGAGATTTGGGTGGGGACACAGCCAAAGGATATCAATCAGTAAGTGACTGATCAGAGCCCAGGGGTAGCCTCAAGAGGATGTGGTTTGCAGAGTTGATCCAGACTGGCAGCCCGAGGGCTGGTACTGGCCTGAGGCATCAAGGAAAAGAAGAAAGTCAGGTGGGGCCGGTAGACTAACATCAAAAGAGATGGGGGAGGATTAGGAGGGACTTGGGGAGAGCGAGCTAAAGCTAAAGTATTACGGTCAGATGCTGACTGCTGTGAAATGTAAGATTTCAGAGCAAATACAGATGTGGTGGTGATAAGGAGGACAAGGGTGAAGACATGACAGCTGTCTATTATTCCAGCTATTGAGTGAGATTACAAGAAGATGACTGTAGGGGAGGAATTCAGCATTGGGACATTCATGTCCAACTGGGAAGTGACCTTTGTGTTCACTATAGCGGGACACAGACGTAGTGATGGGGTCTTCCCAGTCTGTGAAATGGGAGCCACTTCCTGCCCCAAGAAGTAGAATCCTAGGTCTTGGGTCCATGAGGTAACCTACAAATTGCATCTCCATGTGGTCAGGCGTAAATAAGAGCATGTTTCTGATTTGTGGCTTCTATTTTTATGGTATGCAGAGCTCCAAGTTTCTTCTCAACCTCATTATTATGAATAGCTCAGGGATTACCCATGGTGCTGGAGTGGATCTCATCTCCAAGTCCAAGATTATGGGGATCGGCTCACCCCAGGGGGATGGAATTAGAAGTGATTACCCCGCCTCCTCTCCTAAGATTTAAAAAACTGAGGTCACTTGGCTTATTCCTGTAATCCCAGCACTTCTGGAGGCCAAGATGGGAGGATTCCTTAAGCCCAGGAGTTTGAGACTAGCCTGGGAAACACAGTGAGATTTCATCTCTGTAATAAAAATTTTAAAATTAGCCAGTATGTGGTGGCACACGCCTGTGGTCCCAGCTACTCAGGAGGGTGAGGTGGGAGGATCCTTTGAGCCTAGGAAGTCGAGGTTGCAGTGAGCCATGATTGCACCACTGCACTCCAGCCTGGGCAACAGAGTGAGACCCTGTCTCAAAAAAAAACAAACTAGAAATTCTACAGAGCAATAATTTTTTATGTATACCGAGACATAGACAGGCATCTTTATTCAATTTGTCCATCATTCTAGCCATCTCCAAATGTTCACCCCAAAAATCCAGAAGCTAGTGGCCAGCAGCAAGATTCATGTCCAGTGCAGGGATTTAGGATTCTGTGTGGTAGGTCATGTAGACCCCACAGTACCCAATGAAGTGGCCAACGCTGTCTTGGGTGGCGAGGCTTTAAATCATGCCCTGTGGAGTTAGACTGTTCCCATCAGTTAGGACGTTTGTCCACCATGCTGGCCTCTGCCTCCTTGGTTGGTCCTGACAGATCCTGTGATGGTCTTACTATTGACCAGGGACATAAATGACATATGGGAGGTCTGCAGTCAACTGAAGCTTCAGCCTTGGTTAGTGTCCTAGGAGGATCCCATGGAAACAGACAAGCGAGAGAGTGATCAGAGGTTGGCCATAGGATTGTCTGTGCACCTGGGTGCCACTGTGCTCCAGCCTAGGTGACAGAGCTCACTGTCAAAAAATTAAAAATAAAAAAAAACCATTTTCATGTGTTTATATCAAACTTAAATATACATATAAATATATGTATTCAATATATACTTTTAAATTTTAGTGAAATAAGCTTTTGTGTACCTTATGTGAAAAAATCCAATATTTCTTCCTAAACTCTTCCCTCATGAAAAACAACACTAGTAAAAATAATAAGTAGCATGTTTGCTAATTGAAAAAACTAACACAACAGCCCGAAGGAAGATCAGCAACATTGACATTTAAAGGAGGACTACAGTTTTCAGCAAGAGCTTCTGGTCAGTTTATTTGCATTACGTTTGGCTTTTCAACTCAATATGTTCCAGAAGGTTCTCAGATTTATACTGAAGAAGAGTTTTATAAGTTGGACAATGATGTTATTTGTTTTTGAAAAGCAGTACAATGATGGCCTTAGAGGCTAGGTACCTTAGAAATTATATATCCTCATGCACATAGAAAGATTCCTTCCTTCCTTCCTTAGCTAAGAGCTTACATCCTTAGCTCAAAGAGAGGGAGTGCTTCCTTGCTAACAGCCTTGCAAAGCACAGGTTTCTGCGGGCAGAACGTTTCCAGCAACCTGGTTGGATGATTCTGCCTTCTTCTAAAGGATCTGCTGAGACACATCCACCTGCTGCCCTCGTGGCAAGATCCCGTAGATCCCGTTGCCATCTTCTGCATCTCAGTGAAATAGCCCTGAGCAAAATCGCACATTCAAAGGTATTATTAGATCTCAGAGTGAACTGGGTTTTTTTTTTTGGAAGATGGGAAAGGTGGAGTTCACCAAGAGTCACTCCACTCATTCCAAGACCCTCGACTCTCTGTGAAGTTCTTCATTTTTGTCTCAAGTAATTATTTTAAGTATGTGTGCTCACCCAATAAAAACTTCTTGTCTTGGTGACATTGTGGAGGTGTAAAGTCAGACAGAGAGAGAAGCTCTTGTTGCCTTCTTTAAAGGAGAAACATGCCTTTTTCTGATCAAACTCCAGACCCTCCAAAATTAAATTAGCTGTAAGTGTGTGATCCCAAGAGGAAAGTAAAAGGTAGAAAGAAGGAAACAGAAAAAAAAGAAAGAAAGAAAGAGAAGGAAGGAGGGAAGGAAGGAAAAAGGGAGGGAGGAAGGAAGGAGGGAGAGAAGGAGGGAGGGAGGAAACAAAGGAGGAAGGGAGGGAGAGAGGGAGGGAGGAAAGGAGAGAGGGAGGGAGAGAGGAGAGGGAGGGAGAGAGGAGAGGGAGGGAGGGAGGAAGGAGGGAAGGAAGGAAGGAAGGAAGGAAGGAAAGAAGGGAGGAATCTTTCTATGCACATGCACATGAACATACATGATTTCTAAGGCACCTAGCCTCTAAGGTCATCATTGTCACTGAAATGTTGTTGTTAGTTTTTGAGAGAGTTTCACTCTGTTGCCCAAGCTGGAGTGCAGTGGCACAATCACAACTTCACTGCAACCTCAAATTCCTGGGCTCAAGTAATCCTCCCACATCAGCTTCCCAAGTAGCTGGGACCACAGTTGCATGCCACTATGCCCGGCTAATTAAAAAAAATTTTGTTTTTTAGAGATGGGGTCTCACTATGTTGCTCAGGCTGGAGATTATTTTTTTTAATCAAAAAATATGAGAAATCCTTAGTCCCCTACTTCCATTTATATTTTGCTTATACCTAAAAACTACCCAAGTTGATTAATTTCACAACCTAAAAGCACTGGAAAGCTTTCGGTTGGGCATGCAGGATGTCGCTTTATGGGATGGGACTAGAACATTTCCTTTGTGACGACTTGAATTTTGATGCCACGGATAATCCCCTTTGTTCAAAGTGCCCTGTTTAGAAATTCATACATTAGGTAATGCAGCCCTTAAAATATGTTTTCATTGTGATAGATATTGAGGAAGAAAAGACACAGAAAGGGAGAAAGGAAAAGAGGCAAAAAAAATGAGGAAAACGTTACGTACTTTATAAAATATAACAACCATAGGCCGTGTGTGGTGGCTCACGCCTGTACTCTTAGCACTTTGGGAGGCCAAGGCAGGAGGCTTGCTTGAGTCCAACAGTTCCAGACCAGCCTGGGCAACATAGCAAGACCCTATCTCTAATTTTTTTCATAAAAATTAAAAAAGAAAAAAGAACCATTAAAAAAAGATTTTATTTTGCCCTCAAGAAACTTGCAATGTAAAATTTATGCTAAACCCAGATTTGCTTTAAACGACTTATCTCAATAAACTTATTTTTCCATGTCATTTTTTATCTTTTCTTTTGTGGCTGTTTGCTTATTAAACCTAAGCCTTGGGGCCAGGTGCGGTGCCTCACACCTGTAATCCCAGCACTTTTGGAGGACGAGGCGGGCAGATCATTTGAGGTCAGGAGTTTGAGAACAGCCTGGGCAACATGGTGAAACCCCATCTCTACTAAAAATACAAAAGTTAGCCGGGTATAGTGGTGTGCGCCTATAATCCTAAGTACTCAGGAGGCTGAGGCAGGAGAATCGCTTGAACCTGGGAGGTGGAGGTTGCAGTGAGCTGAGATCTCACCACGGCACTCCAGCCTGGGTGACAAAGTGAGACCCTGTCTCAAAAATAAATAAATGAATAAAGAACCTAGGCCTTGAAGAAATAAATCTTTTTAAATTCCATCCGATTTTATTTTTGCTACCAACACCACCAGCCTTCTCTTCTCTAAAAATCTAACTTTTGCTTGTCAACACTCAAAAACAACATGGGTGGAAGCCTAACGTACCTCAAAAGCTGAATTTCATGCTGTTTTTAGAGGAAAAAGCCTCGTGAACTATGCTAGGTATTTTGATGATCAGCCCGTTGCATGGACATCTTGTCATGAATATTTATTCATAGGACATTTTATTTTCTTTTTAAAAGACTAATTGATATTTTCATCTGAGCCAAATAGTAGGTGTGGCATGGGGAAAGTCGTGTCTCACTATTGGATTCCTGAATTAGTGAAAGAAAAGAGATTGGATCTTTCAAAAGTATAGGCGAAGTATGTTTATTCTATAAAACACATAATAAACATCAATAATAGATAAATAAGAGTCATAATTCTCTATAGGAAATTTATTTCTACAGCAGAGTAAGAAAAATCCACTGAACCTCCCTCCCTCTCTGCCACCAAAAATAAACTTCCACGTCCCCAGGGAAGACTGTTAAGTGGTATACACTGCCCTCTTGTGCAGACTGTTTCAACAGAAAAGATTCCACGCACCTAACAGAAAATATTTTTTACAGCTCTGCATAAAGGAGGAAGACAACTCAATCTGCCAAGGTTTGTTGTTGATTTATTACAGCTGTTTCATAATCCACAAAGCCACAGTCAGCAATAGCCACAAACGTTCTGTACACAAGCTAGGGTTACAGTTCCAAACACTGTAAAGTAAACTGTTTCTCTTTCCAAGAATTAAGCAACCGTGGAATTTTTTTTAATGTTCCAATTCGTAATGTTGAAATCTATGTGGCTCACTTATCTTTTAAGCGTTTTGCAGGATGCGCTAGCACCACGTCTGATATGACTCGCCAGCCTCCGCAGAACCGATCGTGCCTGAGATGCTACAAAACTGTACGGTGGTTAAAAATGTCTCCACTGACGACGTTTGTGTTGGTTTTCCTGAAAGGCATGGGATGGCTGTGAAGCCAATTCTCATGAAGTTAGGATTGCTTCTGTCTCTCTGTCTCTGTCTCTCTCTCTCTCTCTCTCTCTCTCTCTCTCTCTCTCTCTCTCTCTCTCTCTCTCTCTCATCTTCTGCAGGGTCTCCGTCCACAAAACAACGGACCAGGGTTTTCGTAGCTTTCTTCTGCTTGGTGCCACTTTTTTTTTCTTTTTAATTCCCAGGCCCACAAACAATTTTTAGAACTGAAAGCAAAGGTACGTGGCAATACTTCATTGCTGGACCCACGAAGCCAAGAGGATCTGAGACTCACTGCGAGAGCCAGGGACTTTCCACCGCGTTGGGAAGGAGCTTCTGCAGGAAGCTGGCATGGGGAAAAACGGTTCGCTGCAAATCGTCCTTTCTGGTTCCAGCGAGTGGCAGCAGAGGGTGACATAGATGCCCACATTCTTAGTGGTCCTTGCTGTGTTCATGTGACCCTGCGATGTCCCACACGGGCAATTATGTCCCCAGGGACACTCGGCAATGTCTGGAGACATCTCTGGCTGTCACAACTGGGGCGGCGGGTGCTCTGCGCGTCTGGTGGGTTGAGCCCAGGGACGCTGCTCAACACCCTGCAGTGCCCAGGACCCCACCCCAGAGGACCAGCCAGCCAGCCTTAAATGCCCACACTTATAGAAGGACTGTGCTAGATGATTGAGCTGTAGCATTCTAATGCGATCCGATAAGAATTAGAATGCTTATCGGAATCCCAACTGGCATGGTGCTGAGGGAGAAAAACGTGTGTCTTCAGGAGAGAGAGAAAAACTGAGCATCAGGCAGGACTGGGGTGTGCGGGGGCAGGTGAAGTGGAGCTTCGGAGGGTGGCCCCATGGCCTTTTGAGAGGACTTCTCTGTTGGGTCGTCTAAATCTTCATCCCAAATTCTCCAGTCAATCTGTGCTGAATTCATGTGAAACAAAAAGAGGCCAATCGATTTATCTTCATGACCTAAGAAGCCATTCATTATGAAGCAGGAGACCAGAGTTGACTCCGGAGGCAGGGACTTACACTCAGGACCAGATTGAAGACTAGCTAAAATAGGGAAGTGGCAATAGCTCCTCTCCATAAGAAACGCCCACCAGAGCCATGTCAGTTTACCATTACCATAGCAACGCCTGGAAGTTAGCGCCCCTTTCTATTGCAGTGATCCAAGCACCTGGAAGTTACCACTCTTTTTTCTCAAAATCTCTGCATAATCTGCCCCTTGATTTGCATGTCATTAGAAGTGGGCATAACTATGACTGCAGCACTGCCTCTGAGCTGCTGGTGAATTTCATGTGTCCACTTGGCTGGGCCACAGTGCCCAGACGTGGTCAAATGTTATTCTGGATGTTACTGTGAGGGTGTTTTTCAACGAGATGAACATTTCTATCTGTGGAGTAAAGCAGTTCACCCACCATGATGTGGGTGGGCCTCGTCTAATCCGTTAAAGACCTAAACAGAACAAAGACCAGCTTCCCCCAAGCCAAAAGGCATTTTGCCATCTAACAGCCTTTGGACTCTCCAATCCCCCATAACCACGTGAGCCAATTCCTTAAAGTAAATCTCTGTGTATCTACTGATATTGATATCTACAGGTTGATATTTGGGCAAATAAAAATGTGGCCCAAGTCTCAATGGTGCCAAGATTGAGAAACCCTCATGAAGAATAATGACAAAACTTAGAAGAGTTGGATAAATATATTAGAATATTGTTGGATTTATCACTGGTTTTATAACAGTGCAATTCTTTAAATGTAATTTTTTAAATTAAGTAAATATTTTTTATTTTATTATTGATATATAGATGTAGATGATATAGGTATAGATACACACCCACCATATTGGTTTTTCTTTGTAATATTATTATTTTCAATAGCACAAACCACAATGACATTTGCACCAACCTAATAATACACAGTGACTCTCAGACCCACCTAGAGATTCTTTTTTCCTTGGCTTTTTCCAAGAATCCAAGCTTTTACGGTGTGTTCCTCTTATTCCTTCTTATGAATCCCATTTCCCATCATGTCCCCCTCCCCGAGCGTCGAAAGCCCTTCTGGATCTGAATTCTCTGCTCTTTTTTTTGAGACAGGATCTCACTCTGTCGCCCAGGCTGAATGCAGTGGTGCAACGTCAGCTCACTCCACCCCCCACCAGGTTCAAGAGATTATCTTGCCTCAGCCTCCCAAGTAGCTGCGATTACAGGCGCCTGCCACCATGCCTGGCTTTTTTTTTGTTGTTGTTTGTAAAGACAGATATATATATATCTCCCAAAGGAATATAAATCATTCTATTATAAAGATACACGTACATGTATGTTCATTGCAGCACTAGTCACAATAGCAAAGACATAGAATCAACCCAAATGCCCATCAATGATAGACCAGATAAAGAAAATGTGGCACATAGACACCATGGAACACTATGCAGCCATAAAAAGGAACAAGAGCATGACCTTTGCAGGGACACGGATAGAGCTGGAAGCCGTTATCTTCTAGGTGTGTTTTATCAGGAAAACGTAGCAGCCTCCTGGTTGGGTGCCCGCTGACTTCAGATGATCTGTCGTCACCACATGCTTTGACTGACTGCTTTCAATCTGGGCTCGTTTTCATGTTTTCTTCCTTCATTCCTTTCCTGATGTATTCTCCCACTCAATGCAATTAAAAAAAACTGGGAGGCTCTCATCTTATAAAATTCCCAATAATAGGACGTTCCGCCTACTTCCCCAAAGCATCTCTGTAGGTTTGAGACGTTGTGCAGACAGCCCTACATGTTTAGGTTACACACACCCATAGTAGATACTCTGTGCATATTTTTGTTCCACAAGCCACATAATAAATTATAAGACTCTTGAAATCTTATGAAACAGAGGGAAACAGATCTAAGAAAACCCTATGAAACCTGATTTTGTGTTACATAATGCCGGGAAATGGAATGTTAGAAGTGAGGCTTGCCAAACAGTCATCATTTTCAGGCAGTATTTTGAAGTTCGGGAAACAGAAAAATACACACATCTCCTCGCCTGTGATTATCTGATGGACAAATGGTTTATTAGGCCATACAGAGAGAAGCGAAAACAACATCAACGGCGACAAGGAGTTTCTGTAAAGATTTCAAGGCAGGTGTCTTCAATTGCAATCATATTATAATTCAATAAGTTTTTGTAAAACAGCAATGAAGAAATAAGCATCTTTTAAACTCTTACCTCTTTGATTTCATTGTTTTACTTTGAATAAAATTAACCAAGTTTCGATGAAAATGAACCTTTCCAAAAACAGGGTCCAGAGATGCGTATCTATTTCTTCAAGTGCTGCATTTTAAGTGAGCGGCCAGCCAAGAGCAAAAGCAAAAGGTCATTGAGTTGCTCACTTGTCATTTTCATTTTATTTTATGTATTTTAGAGACAGAGTCTCCCCCTGTCACCGAGGCTGGAGTGCAGTAGCGCAATCACAGCTCACTGCAGCCTCAAACTCCTGGGCTCGGGAGTAGCTGGGACCACACCTGGCTGATTTTTTTCTTGTTATTATTTTCTGTAGAGATAGGGTCTTGCTATGATTCCAAGGCTGGTCTGCAACTCCTGAGGTCAAGTGATGTACCTTGTCCTCCCAAAAGTGCTGGGATTATAGGGATAAGCCACCATGCCCAGCTCTATAACTTTTTAAATAGGTTTTCTTGTGTACGTTTAAGATGTACGGCATGACTTTATGAGATACATATACCGTAAAATGGTTACTAGAGTGAAACAAATTAACATGTGTATCATCTCACATAGAAATATTTTTTCTCCTCTGTAGCAAGAGCAGCTATGATCTATTTATTTAGCAAAAATCTTGAACATCATAACACACTATTTCATTTTGCTTTTTTAAAATGTTTTATTTTTTACTTTCATAGGTTTTGGAAGAACAGGTTGTATTTGGTTACATGAGGAAGTTCTTCAGGGGTGATTTGTGAGATTCTGGTGCACCCATCACCTGAGCAGTGTACACTGCACCCAATTTGTGGCCTTTTATCCCTCACCCACTTCTCACCCTTTCCCTGACTCCCCAAAGTCCATTGTGTCATTCTTCTGCCTTTGCATCCTCATAGCACAGCTCCCAATTATGAGTGAGAACATACATGTTTGGTTTTCCATTCTTGAGTTACTTCACTTAGAATAATAGTCTCCAATCCCATCCAGGCTGCTGAAAATGCCATTAATTCATTCCTTTTTATGGCTGAGTAGTATTCCATCATATATATATATACACACACCAGAGTTTCTTTATCCACTTCATTGACTGATGGACATTTGGGCTGGTCTCATATTTTCGCAATTGCAAATTGTGAATACAACACTATTATTAACTACAGTCCTCAAGTTATGCATTACATCTTCAGACTTTTTTATCCTATGTATCTGCTACTTTCTATCCTTTATAAAAAAACTACCTCATTGGGAAAACAGGCTAAGTAAATGTCTTGATTGTATAAAAAAAAAGGCATGATAAAAATCCAGTTACCCAGTGTTTCGTAGTTGTCATGTATAGCAAAGCAGATGTGAAGTATTTCAGTCCTAACTTTAATCCAATCCGTGATGATGATAATGGGGACATTTGTTTTTTTCCCCTTGTATAACTTGATCTTAGCATGAGCACATTCCTGCAGAGACAAGAAAACAAACACCATCGCATTTGTTGAGGACACACTTCACTTCATCTGCAAGACAAACACGGATTGCTTTTTCCTTCTCACAGGTAAGAGAATTTCTCTTCACTGTCTGATACTAGCCATCCGAGTAGGTGGTTAGGATCCTAACACCATCCCACGGTGGGTTTTTGTTTGTTTGCTTGCTTGTTTTGTTTTTTTGAGATGGAGTCACTCTGTCTCTCAGGCTGGATGGAGTGCAGTGACATGGTCTCGGCTCACTGCAGCCTCTGCCTCCTGGATTCAAGCGATTCTCCTGCCTCAGCCTCCCAAGTAGCTGGAACTACAGGCAGACGCCACCACGCCTGCTAATTTTTGTATTTTTTGTAGAGATGGGTTTTACCATGTTGGCCAATCTGGTCTCGAATTCCTAACCTCAGGTGATCCACCCGTCTCAGCCTCCCAAAGTTCTGGGACTACGGGCGTGAGCCACCTTGCCTGGCCCCAGTAGTGGTTCTGATTTGCATTTCAGTGACGATTAGTGATGTTGGGCACCTTTTTGTACATCTGCTGGCCATTTTTATGTTTTCTTTGGTAAAATATTTAGGTCTTTTGCCCATTTTTTAATTGGTTACTTGGGGTTTTCATTTGTTTGTTTTTGCCTATTGAGTTGTACAAATTCCTTGCATGTTTTAGATATTAACCCTTTATCTGATATGTGGTTTGCAAATATTTTCTCCCAGTCCTCAGGCTAGCTTTTCGTTTCATTGATTCTCTCCCGGGCTGTGCAGAAGCTTTTTAGTTTGATGTAGTTCTGCTTACTTATTTTTGCTTTTATTGCCCATGCTGTTGGCATGATGTTCAAACAACACTTGCCAAGGTCAATGTCAAAGAGCTTATCCTCTATGTTTTCTTCTAGGATTTTTATGGGTTTCAGGTTTTACCTTTAAGCCTTACGTTCATTTTGAGTTGTCTTTTTTGTATGAAGTAAGGCAGAAGCCCAATTTTATTATTTTACATGTGGATATCCAGAGAACAGGGAACAGAATGATGATTCCCAGAAGCTGGGGGCTATGAAAAATGGGAAGATGTTGGCCAAAAGGTACAAACTTGCAGCTATAAGATGAATAGGCTCTGGACACCGAACATACAGCAGGGTGGCCATAGTTAACAATATCGTATTGCATATTTGAAATTTGCACAAGAGTAGATCTTAAATGTTCTCATCACACAGAAAGAAATAAAAACTAGGTAGGCTGGGAGCGGTGGCTCACACATGTAATCTCAGCACTTTGGGAGGCCGAGGTAGGCAGATCACCTGAGGTCAGGAGCTTGAGACCAGCCTGGCCAACATGATGAAACCCCATCTCTACAAAAAACACAAAAAATTAGCTGGGCATGATGGCAGGCACCTGTAATCCCAACTACTCAGGAGGCTGAGGCAGGAGAATCACTTGAACCCACAAAGTAGAGGTTGCAGTGAGTGAGATCACACAACTCCACTCCAGCCTGAGCGACAAAGTGAAACACCATCTCAAAAGAAAAAAAAAGGTCACCGTGGGGTGGTGGATATGTTGGTCGTGGTCCTTTTCCCACAACGCACACCTATGTCAAAACGACATCATGGCGTACAACATTATAGAATTTTAATTTTGCAATCATACCTCAATAAGGCTGGAAAATTTTTTCAAAGAGGATTTCCAAGTCAAAATAGGCTTTCTCAGATAAAAGGGTAACAAGTGTTTCATAAACAATGTGATTTTGCCCCAAACAACTTAATTACCGCATGTTTTAGATGGATGTGTGTGTGTGTGTGTGTGTGTGTGTGTGTGTGTGTTTAGGCAGCAGGGGTGGTTGTTGTTGTTGTTGTTTTTGAGACGGAGTCTGGCTCTGTCACCCAGGCTAGAGTGCAGTGGCATGATCTCGGCTCACTGCAACCTCTGCCTCTCAGGTTCAAGTGATTCTCCTGCCTCAGCCTCCCAAGTAGCTGGGACTACAGGAACACACCACCACACCTGGCTAATTTTTGTATTTTTAGTAGACATGGGGTTTCACCATGTTGACAAGGCACTGATAAATGTGATAAGCACAGTGAGGTCTGTGCATGGATGAAGATACTTCATTTTTTTCTTTTTTAAGACACGGTCTCACTCAGGCTGGAGTGCAGAGGTGCAATCATGGCTCACTGCAGCCTCGACCTCCCAGCCTCAAGCAATCCTCCTACCTCAGCCTCCCAAGTAGCTAGAACTAAGACACATACCACCACCATTCCTGGCTAATTATTTTCATTTTTTGTAGACATAGGGTCTCACTGAGTTGCCCAGGCTGGTCTCAAACTTCTGAGCTCAAGCAATCCTCCTGCCTCAGCCTTCTAAGTAGCTGGGACCACAGATACATGCCACTATGCCTGGCCAATTTTTGTATTTTTTGTAGAGAGGAGGTTTTACTATGTTGCCCAGGCTGATCTAGAACTCCTGAACTCAAGTGATCCACCCACCTCAGCCTCCCAACCTGCTGGAATTACAAGAGTAAGCCACTGAGCCCAGCCAAGATACGTCTTTTTCTCTCACTAAGGGCTCCTAAGTGGGTATCTGGTCCCCATAGATGTTGAATTTCTTTCTTCTGACTTTCTTTCTAAGTCATTTTGAAACATGTGTTAAGGCTTGGGTACTGTACCCTCTTTGACTTTGAAACCATCAGGAGCCATTTGCAATGTCTGGAGACATTTCACGTTACTGTGAATGGAGAGTGGATGTTGCCGGCGTCTGGTGCATGGAGCCCAGGGGTGCCGCTCAACACCCTACAAGTGCACAGGGCGGCCCCACCACAGAGAACCCTCCAGCCCCAGTGTCAACAGCACCCACATTGAGAAGCCTCAACTAAAGAATACAAAGATTCCACATGCAAGATCATGCAGTATGTGTCATTATGTGCCTGGCTTATTTCACTTAACATAATGTCCTCCAGCTTCATTCATGTTGCAAATGACAACAATTCCTTCTTTAAGACTTAATAGTATTCCATTATGTACACAAATCACATCTTCTTTATCCATTCACCCACTGATGGAGACTTCGCTTGACTCCGTATTTTGGCTTTTGTGAATAGTGCTGTAATGACTATGGAAAAGCAGATAAATTAGACATTCTCAGAAAGCTACTTGAAAAACAAAATTATAAGTCAATGAATATTTGCTCGAAATCTTCAAAAGCTGTTTAAACCATCCAGAAAAATATGAATTACCATATAAACCTTATGAAAAATAAAAATGCTCAGCTAAATGTTTGCTGAAATTTTTGAAAGCTGTTAAAATAATCTGTGTACCTATCTATTCATCTATCATCTTTCTATAACTATCCATCCATCCATTCATGCATTTATCCATCTATCATTCATCTATTTAATGCACCTATCTATCTAACTAGCTATTTATCATCTATCCATCCATTTATTGAATCTATCATTTATCCTTATCTGTCATATACCTATCTATCCATCTACCCATTTATTGAAGCTAATCATCTAGCATTACCCATGTGTCTATCATGTATCTATCCATCCATCCATCTACTGAATCTATCATCTATCAATATCTATCCATCCATCCATCCATTCATCTACTGAATCTATTATCTATCATTATCTATATATTTATCTATGTATCTATCTATCCATCTACCAATTAACTCTGTGTATCATCTATCATTATCTATCTATCTGATTGTTTAATCTATTTAAGCTCTCTGTCATCTATTATAACATATTTTTATCCATCTCTTCTATTTATTCTCATCTCTTTATTATCATATATTATATGTATGTTGATATACACAGAGAAAGATTGATAGAGAGATAGAGATTTGTAAAATGTACAAATATTTAAAATGAAACACTTTTTTTGGAAAACGGGTGCATGGTAAACAAGGACAATCACTGACTGGCCTGATCCACTTCTTATCCACCCTTCAAACCTAATCACTCCTAGGGGGTGTTTCCGGGAACAGCTTCCCTCCCTGTCTCTGTCTCTTCACCCCAACACCACTTCCTGCCTGCCTGCTGGCCAGCCCAGCTTCCCTGAGGCCCCTCCCTGTCCCCTGCACCATGGGTCCCATCACACACTATGTCCGTGATGATTGTCGTTTACTTGTCCCCTCTCCCACAACTCACATCGCGAACACCTGGAGGTGCAGGGGTCTTCCTCTCTGGTTTTCCTCCATACCTGGTGCGATGCTGGTAAACGGTAACACCGAATAAACGTTTGAGTAAGTGAATAGACTACTTAGCTCCCTCTACGGCTGCCAATGAAGGAGGGATAAATGAAGGTGATGAATTTTAACTCCTGAGATCCAATAAGTCGGGAGTAGGGGATGTTCTTTATTTCCAGCTCCAGAAAACTGCAGAAAGGAGATGGGAAAAAGCAGCTCATTTCTGAAAATCCCTTTAGCATAACTTGCAATAAAATAGAAGTTCCTCAGCCAGTCTGCCTCAACCCCCCTCCCAAGGCATCTGGTTCTATTTCAGGGCAAAGGAAGTTAAGTGTTTCATTATAATGCTTCTTCCACACACACACATATGCATTTACTGGAGGTTGGGCGCTTTGGGGGAATTTTTACTACTATTTGCTCATTTTTTATTGACTTATGCAGAAAGAACCGTAAACTTAATTTTCATTTCCTCAAGTTTGCTCAATTCCTTCCTTCTGATTGCGATGAAATTTTTCTGGAAAATCATCACCCAATTTAAATCATATTTTTTAAGTATTTCCCTGTGCCAGGGTGAAAGAAAGTTTAAAATGATCCTTGAGATTATTTGTATATTTTTGAAATGTTTCAACGAGGTTAAATATAATTGGAAGAAAAAGCAAAGCATCATATAAAATTAAAGAAAAAAATAAGCATTCGTGCAAGGCCAGGGAGTCAAAATCTGATTTTTTTCTAAAGGAAAGAAGGTTCAGAGAGTTCTTTTTTCCAAGTTTAGAAACCATTCAAAATTCATGAGTTTGCTGTTTTGATCATCATTTAAATCTCTTCCAGATTCCTACCCTTAGGAAAAAAAATATATAGCTTCATGCTTTAAAAGAAGAAAGATCAAAATAGTGTATTAAGTAGTCTCAGAATACTTCTTGTACATATAAAAAATATTCAGTGAGTTAATATAAAATAAATCAAAAACAGACAGACTGAATCTTCCTTAGATTATGTAAGCTTTTAAATTCTAGGAGAATGAAGGATGCAAGCTAAAATATTAGTGCAAGAAAATCAACTACTCCCAAAGAAAAATGTTTAAAAATATCAATTATAGGTCATATTGGCCCTTTCTAACAAAAGTCAAAATGTAATATGCAAACACATAATGTAATGCCTTCATTCTTCACACAAGTCTTGACTATGCACATGGTTAGTGCTTTGTTTGAAAATCCAATGAGACTGTAATATCTGAGAAACCAGCATACATTATGTAGCAAACGCATTTTACTGTATCAAATTCAAGTGGTCAGAGGCATCTGAAACAGAGCAACTCCATCTTGAATAGGGGCTGGGTAAAATCAGGCTGAGACCTACTGGGCTACATTCCCAGAAGGTGAGGCATTCTAAATAACAGGATGAGATAGGTCAGAACAAGATGCAGGTCATAAAGACCTTGCTAATAAAACAGCATGCAGTAAAGAAGCAAGCTAAAACTCACCAAAACAGATGTTGACAAGAGTGACCTCTGGTTGCCCTCACTGCTCATTATACGCTAATTGTAATACATTAACACGTTGAAAGGCACTCTCACCAGCGCCATGACAGTTTACAGATGTCACGACAATGTCAGGAAGTTACCCTATATGGTCTAAAAGGGGAGGAATCCTGAGTTCCCAGAATTGCCCACCCCGTTTCCCAGAAAACTTGTGAATAATCCACCCCTTGTTCAGCATAAAATCCAGAAATAACCATAAAAATCGGCACCCAGTAGCCCCGGGGCTGCTCTGCCTGTGGAGGAGCCATTCTTTATTCCTTTACGTTTGTAATAAACTTGCTTTCACTTTACTCAATGTATTCACCGCCAATTCTTTCCTGCATGAGATTAAAGAACCCTCTCTTGGGGTCTGAATCGGGACCCCCTTCCCAGTAACAAAGTTACAAACGAAGAAATCCTATGTAAAACAGATACATTCATGCGCCACCACAGAACAATGTACTGCTGGTAACAGGAGCATGCTTATTGCTCTCAAGTTTAATGCCCTTGCTTCCTCAAATGGTAAAAGGCTTCACTGCCACCCTGGTCCAGGAGAAAATCTCGGCACAACTTTATTACATAAGTCACTACCGATTGGTCTCACAAGAAGACCCTGACAGTGAGAACAAAAGTCAGAACGCCCACTAAAAAGGTAAATATAAGTGAGGTTCTCAAAGCGGGGAAATGAGAGAGGAGACCATCTCTCTCCCCTGCCTGTCTTCTGTTAGAAAAGGCGGGAGGGGAGATATAATAGCACAAAGTTGAAGTCAGTAGTCAGGCGAGACACTGACCCACCGGCCTGACCACAGCGGGGCCCAAAAATTGAGAAAATGACACCCCCTACCCCAGTAACTGGTGCCTATGTTGTCTGGCAGCCTTGAAAATGTTGCAAATGCTTTTCTTACTGCCCAAGGACCTTCCCTGAGTCACGTACTCCCCGTCTACACCAACCAAACCGCCCCCCTTAGAGATGCCTCTGTCACTAAGCGATTTACTGTCTTCGTTCAACTTCTGTAACTCTTCCCCTCCCGTGTGCGCCACATGTAAATTAGCACATCAATGAAAGCCGGAGACAGTAAGGTCAGATGTCCAGCCAATGGGCGATAACACAGTTTTACCTCTGCTCTCCCTTGGGCTGTATGTCTTTAAAAAGGGAAAGAAACTGCTTTTCGGGGAGTTCCGCTTTTTTGTTTGGACATGAGTCAACTGATGCTCCACAGCGAGCTGAATAGAAGTCTCTTTCCTTCCTCACTCCACTGTCTAAGGGGTTCTGTTAGCGGCTTTTCCTGCAACATTTCTGGACCAATGATGGGTGGTATATAAAACAATGGTCCCACAAGATTATAATGGAGCTGAAAAATTTCTATTGCCTAGTGATTTGTGTTACAGCTCCCTACTGTACTCAGTACAGGAACATGCCGTACAGGTGTGTGGCACAGGAGCAACAGATGGCATTATATAGCCTGTGCATGTGGTGGGCCAGACCATCTAGGTTTGTGGAAGTGCACTCCAGGATTTTTGCACAACAACAAAATCACCCAGTGACACATTTCTCAGAATGTATCCCTGTCATTAAGCAATGAATGACTATAAGTCTATTTCACTGTGTGTAATTTCCCTTACTGTAAGGGAACTCCCCTCAGAAACCCAAGCTCGCCTTTGTCCAGACCCACAGTGTGGCAATTTAGGAAGAGTATGCTTCCCTGAGAAAGCACTTTAGCTACAACCGGCCACACTTGCTCACTGGATTTCTACTACCTTCAAATCACTTTTAGCCTCACAGAATCCATAGTGAGCTTCTTTTCCATGTGGGAATTAATTATAAATATAGGAGTGGGAATGTCCACATTTCCATGAAGTAATCTCTTTGTTAGTTAAGGACCCATATCCATAAACTATCACTGTGTAACAAATACTCCCAACACTTAGTGCTAAAGACAAGCACCATCTTACTTGCGCATCATTCTCTGGGTCAAAAATTCCAGGCTGAGCTCAGCTGGATGGTTCTGTGGCTCTTCCTGAAAGTCCCTTTTGTGGTCCCAGTCCACTGACAGTTTGACTGAAGATGGATGGTGTAAGCTGGGAGCCTAGTCACCTGGCTGTCAGCTGAATCTTTCTCATCATGGCGCATCTCAAAAAGGCTACCCTGGCTTCTTCATAGGGGCTGGCCTCAGTACTTTAGGCTGACAGACAAGACCACCCAACAGAGGTGTTCGTGAATGTACCTTAGACCATCCAGTCTCATCAAGCTGCCAGATAATGGAAGCTGCATGAAAGACCCTAGGCAAGACCAACAGAAGAACTGCCCAACTGAACCCAGTCTAAGATATTTATTCACAGACATATGAGCAAATACAGGGTTTGTGATATTGTGGCACTAAACTTACAGTTGATTTTATATAAAAAAAAAAAATATAGGTAACAGGTCCCAAAACTCATACCTGAAGTGGGCGGGGGTTTGCTATCATACAAAAGCTTAAAACATACTTAATTGGCTTTGAAACTGAGTGGTGAATGAAAGTTGAGAAAATGGTAACGTAATTGCTACCGAAGGGTAGAAAAAAAATGATAACCAGTGGTATGTTGCGTTGGAAGAGCAAAACTGTAGCCTGCAGTGACTTGGAAAATAAAAATGTACCTAATGTGCTTTCTTTGGTAGCACATATACTGAAATTGGAATGATACAGATAAGATTAGCAAGGCCCCATGCAAAGATGACAGGTAAATTTATGCAGCATTTCATTTGGAAAAAAAAAAGTAAAATAAAGTCAAAAAAGAAAAGAAATATACCTGATAAACTCAGACTTAGATGAAGTAGGTTTTTGTTGTCGTTGAACATTTGCACTATTGACCTTTGGGGCCAGAAAATTATTTGTCATGGACACTGCCATGTGCATTGCAGGATTCTCAGCATCATTCTGGGCCTCTAATTGGTAAATCTCAGAAGCACCCATTGAGTACAGCTTGAATTTTTGTTCCATAGAACGGTGAGTATATAACATGGATTCTTTTTTAACCCAATGTATTTTGGGATTGTTTGTTATGTGGCAATAGCTGACTGACACAACCTCTTATATTATAACAGAAACAAAGAATTTCATGCAGGTTCCTTTTCCTGCGTCAATGGTTCATTCTGTAAATATTTTCAGTGCATTTCTTGAGCCAAATAATATCTGAATTTGGGGATAAATATGTATGAAGTGATAGACCCGGACCTGCTGAGGCTCCTTTGGAAGCACCAAGGTTAGAAAAGCATTTTAGCCAGTAGGAAGTTTTCTTCTGGAGAAGGGAGGTGGGGCAGGGACTTCTAGGCAGATAATGCAATATTCCTTCATTTGCCATTTATGCAACAACTAATTGTTGAGCTGCTAGTATGTGCCAAGTTCTGGAGATGGGGAAGAGGATAAGACAGACAAGAGTCATGCTTTCATGGTGGTTACAAGAAGTCAACAAGAAGATGAATGACATAATTTTATATCCCTGTAAAATGAAATACACAGCTGGGTGTGGAGGCACATGACTGTATTCCCAGCTACTCAGGAAGACTGAGACTGGAGGATTACTTGAGCCTGGGAAGTCAAGGCTGCAATGAGCTATGATTGTGCCACTGCACTCCATCCTGGACAATTAGGGAGTCTGAAAGTTGATCGGCTATCTACAACTGGAGACCCAGGAGAGCCAGTGATAGAGATTCCAGCATAGATTTCAGTCGGAGTCTGAAGGTCTGAGAACCAGGAGAGCTGAGGAAGAGATCAGTGTCTCAGGAAAAGCACTCAGCTAGTTAATTCAACTTCCCATCACCTTTTTGGTCTAGTGAGGTCCTCAACAGATTGAATACCTATCCATATTAGGGGCAATAATCTGCCTTAATTATTCCATCAATTCAAATGCTAATATCCCTTCTAAAAACACTTTCACAGACACACCCAGAAACAATGTTTAACCAAATATCTGGGCATCCTGTGGCTCAGTCAAATTGACCTATTAAATGAACTACTATGGTGTCCTTATAGGGGGCACAACAGAGCGCTCTCTCTCTCTCTCTCTCTCTCTCTCTCTCTCTGTCTTCCTCTGTCTCTCTTTCTCCTATCACAGAGATTGAGAAAAAGCCATGTGAGGACAGAGGAAAAAGGCAGGCATCAGGGAGCAAGTCCTCACCAGACACCAAATCTGCCATGCTATGGTCCTGAACTTCCAGCCTCCAGAGCTGTGAGCAATAAATGCCTGCTGTTTATAAGCTACTCAGTCTATGACATATTGTTATGGCAGCTGATATGGTTTGGCTGAGTCCCCACCCAAATCTCACCTGGAATTGTAATAATCCCCACATGTCAAGGGCAGGCCCAGGTGGAGATAACTGAATCATGGGGGTGGTTTCCTCCACACTGTTCTTATGGTAGTGAATAAGTCTCATGAGATCTGATGGTTTTATAAATGGGAGCTCCCCTGCACAAGCCCTCTTGTCTGCCACCATGAAAGACATCCTTTCATCTTCTGCCATGATTGTGAGGCCTCCCCAGCCATGTGAGACTGTTCCTTTAACCTCTTTGCTTTATAAATTACCCAGTCTCAAGACGGTCTTTATTAGCAGCATGAGAACAGAGTAACACAGCAGCCCATGCTGACAAATACACCATCCCCAACCCCTCTTCCCATCCTCTCCAAAAGAATTAATTCCTTCATTTCTTTTAATCTACTATTTCATGGGTTGCTTTGACATAGATGCACTTTTGCTATACAGATTTCTATGCTTATAACACGTACAGACACAGGTATCTATATATGTATGAGTACATATCATACTATGAATGTGTGTGTTTATATGTGTATGTTACAAAAGTTGTCATCTTAGCTATGTCATTTTTCTTTTAGGGACAGGACCATATACTTAAAATACCTTGATGTACCCTTAGAAATACCATGATGTACCTTTAGAAATCTGGAACGTCTGAAGTTCAGATAAACTAAGTCAGAAGTGCCAAAGAAATCCTGTGAAGAAAAGTCAAATTTGAGTAAAACTGCCACACTTTTCATTTAATCATTTTTTTATTTTTAAAATATATTTAAGGAGTACAAGTGCAGTTTCTAACAAGCATGGATTGGGTAGTGGTGAAGTCTGGGCTTTCAGTGTAGTCATCACTCAAATAATGTACACTGAACGCATTAAGTAATTTCCCATCTCTCACCCCTCTCTCACCCTTCTGAGTCTCCAGTGTCTATTATCCCACTCTCTATGTCCACATGTACACATTACTTAGCTCTTACTTATAAGTGACAACATGTAGTATTGATTTTCCATTTCCAAATTATTTCACTTAAGATAATGGCCTCCAGTACCATCCATGTTGCTACACAAGACTTCATTTCATTCTTTTTTTATGGCTGCATGGTATTCCACGGTATCTATATTTTCTTTATCCAATCCTCCATTGGTGAATAATTAGCTGGAACATCAACACTTTTTAAAGGTAGCTCATTCCATGTTTATTCAAGATGGTTCATTCTAGGAAGCCAATTGTTCCAAGGCTCTCTGGGAACAGAACTATGAGGAAGCTGTACTGCACACACACAATTCCTCCTCTCCTCAACTCAGGGAAAGGGCTTTTTACAAATACTGTATTCAGAAGCCGTCATGCTCACACCTGCATAGCCAAAGGCTCTAGGTAGTAAAGGAAAATCACAGACGTTTGCTTTTCATTGTGCTAGCTTAAAGTAATAGCAAGTTTTAAAGATTGGTCAGTGGTGGGGTGTAGTTCAGATCGTTCCTTAGACATAATGTCTTTCGAAAAGTCTTTTTTGAATAACAGCTAACATCACATTATATTATTATATAATTATATGGATAATAATATGTTTCACATATAAATGATACCACTACATAATGGCACAATATCTATTAATGTTATGTTGTATTAACATAAATGTAGAAATATATTTCATACACATTTTATATATTAAATTTACATATTTATATTAATATATAATTCAAATTAAATATAAATATATTTAAATATATTTACATTAAATACATTTAAATTTTATATGTTATATAAATATATAATATATAAATATAATATATGATATAATTCTATTATTAAAATTTTCATTTTAATCAAAATTTAAATTTTTGAAATCAAATTAATTTTTTTAAATTTTAGGCCAGGCATGGTGGCTCACACTTGTAATCCCAGCTCTTAGGGAGGCAGAGGTGGGAGGATAGCTTGAGCCCAGGACTTTGAGATCTGCCTGGGCAATATGGTGAAACCCCATTTTCCACAAAAAGGAAAAAAAAAGACAAATAAATTTTAATATATAAATATATATTATATTTTATATTTACATTTAAAAATCGATTTATATATTATAAATTATATATAATATATAATGCATGATTCAATGTATTTTTTAAATTTACAATTTAAATATAAATATATTTATATATTTAATAATATTTAAATATATGTTAAATATTAAAATATTTATATAATATATAAGTAATAAAAATTGATAGACAAATGTATTTATATCAATATGCTTAGATATTAACATAAATATGTAAATATATTTCAAATACATATTATAAGGTAGATATGAATTACATGTAATAAAGTATGAATAAATGATAAAGTAGAACAGCAAGAACAGGCGCTTTCATTTGTGGACTGACTCTGCTCTCATGTGATGAGTGGGACATTCAGCAATCGTAGCCGCTTTTTACACCAATGCTGTGTGATAGACACCATCTTGATAGCAACAGGCCCGAGGTCACCGATATAGGAAACTGTTTAGTTTCTTAGGGCCAGCGTAGCAAGTTTCCACGAAGGCTGTGACCTAAAAGATCACAGAGTTGTGTTTTTACAGTCCTGGAGGTCAGAGGTCCAGCACAAGTGTCACAGGGCTGTTTTGCAGAGGATCCATTCCCTTCCCTCTCCGAGACCCCAGGGCAAGCTTGTCCACCTCACAGCCCGCAGCCCACAGGCAGCCCAGGATGACTTTGAATGCTGCCCAATACAAATTCGTAAACTTTCTTAAAACATCATGAGATTTTTTTGCCTTTTTTTTTAGTTCATCGCGAGTGTTAGTGTCGTTTATCTGTGGCCCAAGACAATTCTTCCTCTTCCAATGTGGCCCAGGGAGGCCAAATGATTGGACACCACTGCCGTAGAGTCCGCTGTATTTCTAGGTTTTCATCTTCAAAGCCAGCCATTTGGACTCAACCAAAGCCAGATAGGTTGAGTCCCTGTCATATGCAATCACTGTAACCTCCTCTCCTGCCTTGCTCTTTACTTTTAAGAACCGTGATCACATGGAGCCTGCCCAGACAACCTCCCTATTTAAGGTCAGCTGATTAGCAACCTTAATTCCATCTGCAACTTGTTCCCTTTGCCACATAATCTAACATCTTCACAGGCTCCACAGGTCAGGATGTGAACTTCTTCGTGGAATGTGGAGAGGATATCATTCCATCTACCACAAAAGCCAAAATACTATACAAAAAAATTGATAAACTGTTTTACTCATAGCTAGACAATGGTGATGACTTAAACATCAATCAAGGGACAGCTGGAAGGACTAGTTGCGCACATCTGTTCCCAAATCCACGTTCTGTTACCTCACGCTGGTACCTCGGAACTGGTACCTCGGAACTGCAGCGAGCATTTACTCCAGGGAAGTGGACACTCGCTGGGAAGTGGCCGGAGCGGAGCGGGCGTTTGCTTCAGGGAAACGGACACTCACCAGAAGCCGGGGCTTCCCATCACCCCAGTTCCTGACAGCTGGGGGTTATTTTCAGCACACCACTGGATATGATACAGAAACTAGCGAGGTACTGTGTAATTTTTCCTTTAATTTTACTTTTTAATTCACACATACTATTAATCATTGTACATATTCATGGGGTACATAGTGACGCTTGGACCCGTATCATGTACAGTGATGTCTGCTTGGGGTAATTGGCACATCCGTCGTGTCAAACATGTATCATTCCTTTCTGTTGGAGACATTCAACATCCTCCTTCTAGCTATTTGAGAGTACGTGATATGTTGCTGTTCACTATAGACATCCTACCGTCCTATAGAACACAGTAAGTTATTATTTTATTGTTTACTTTTTTTAAGACAGGATCTTGCACTGTCACCCAGGCTGGAGTGCAGTGGTGTCATCACAGCTCACTGCAGCCTCTGCCTCCTGGGCTAAAGCGATACTCCTGCCTCAGCCTCCAGAGTAGCTGGGACCACAGGTGTGCACCACCATGCCTGGCTAATTTTTGTATTTTTTGTAGAAGTTACCCAGGCTGGTCTGGAACTCCTGGGCTCAGGCCATCTGCCTGCCTCAGGTTCCCAAAGTGCTGAGATTACAGGTGTGAGTCACCATGCCCAGCTCTTTTATTTTTTAATCAATGCATAATAATTGTACTTAGTGATGTTTCTAGCCGTATAACGTATGATGATCAGACTGGAGTAATTAGAATATCCATCATCTCATTTCTTGGCATTGGGAACATTCACTATCCTTGTTCCAGCTCTTTGAAACTACATTATTATTGCTAACTATAGTCATCCTACAGGCTATGGAGCACTAGAACGCAATCCTCCTATCTAGCTGTTCAGAAAAACAGGAGTTGCTGAGGGACCTCAAGGAAGGCATTCCACCCCAAAGATGTTACACTCCGATGAAGATAGGAAGGGAGTTGCCAGCCATAAAAACGAGTGACATGATGGCACTCACAGCAACCTGGACAGAGTTGGAGACCATTACTCTAAGCGAAGTCACTCAGGAATGGAAAACCAAACGTCATGGGTCTCACATGTGGGAGCTAAGCTATAAGGATGCAAACACATAAAAAGAATACAGTGGACTTTGGGGACTTGAGGGGAAGATTGAGAGGGGAGCGCTGAATAACAGACTACATCTTGGGTAGAGTGTCCACTGCTCAGGTGACTGGTGCACCAAAATCTCAGAACTCACCACTGAAGAACTTATCCATGGAACCAGACACCACCGCTTCTCCAAAAACTATTGAATTAAATTTTTTTTAAGTGGAAAAAAAAAGAGAGAAGGGAGTTGATAGTGGAGAGGAGTGTCAGCAGGGCAGATAGAAACGTGGCATATTTTGAGAACTTTAACTGTTCAACTTGCCCATGTTGTAGATGAAAGAAGGGGCTGCCAGAAGATGTAGCTAGACATTAAGTTTGGGTCACGGGAGGGGAGCAACGCTAGCCCTGACTGTGGAATTTGAGAGTTTGGTGAGCTGAAAATATGACTGTTTCATCACGGTGACCTGGACAGATGTATTATTTAGACTGGTGCAATTACTTAGGTTGGTGCAAAAGTAATTGCGGTTTTTGCCATTAAAAATAATAGCAAAAACAGCAATTACTTTGTACCAACATAATTTTCAAAAAACTCTCATTTAAACTCCATTGGAGACAAAGTGTCTCATGAAAAGGAGAAATGAAAACCCACAGTCATTGACTTTAGTCTTGCATCGTTTCCATTCAAGTTAGAGCAGCTCTAATAAACCAACTCTATCAAATGCACCATTGTCATGAACACTAAGACAATATGATTCCTTGTGAAGAATGAAATTTTTCTTACGACTTAGACATCTAGTTTTTTTAAGAGGTAGGGTCTAGCTCTGTTGCCCAGGCTGGAGTTCAGTGGTGCAATCATGGCTCCCTGTAGCCTTGACCTCCTTTTGGGACTGGTACGTGCCACCATGGCTAATATTTAAAATTTATTTTGGGCCAGGCATGGTGGCTCATGCCTGTAATCCAAGCACTTTGGGAGGCCAAGGCAGGTAGATCATGAGGTCAGCGGTTCAAGACCAGCCTAGCCAACATGGTAAAACCCATCTCAACTAAAAATACAAAAATTAGCTGGGCATGGTGGCATGCTCCTGTAGTCCCAGCTACTTGGGAGGCCAAGGCAGGAGAAACGCTTGAACCTAGGAGGTGGAAGTTGCAGTGAGCTGAGATCACACCACTGCACTCCAGCCTGGGCGACACAGCAAGACTCCATCTCAAAAGAAAAAAAAAGGATAATTTTAAAAAATAAAATAAAATTTATTTTGCGGAGATGGGAACTTGCTATGTTGCCCAAGTTGGTCTTGAACTCCTGGCCTCAAGCAACCCTCCCGCCTTGGCCTCCCAAAACTCTGGGATTGCAAGTATGAGCCATTGCATGTTGCTATAATTTCTTTCATATATTACATATATATAACATAATCTACATTTTAGTAAATCTTCATCTTAATTCTGATATTCATTATGCCACAAAAAGAAAAGTCCCTTACATAAACCTAACACAAAATCCAGAGGGCTCTTGAAAGAGAAAGAAAAAGGAATACTTTGTATTTTGTTACTATGAGGGAGATTTTATTTTTAATACAAGACTAGTCAGACCATGTCAAAGGAAGAGAGCCCACATGGCAGAGGGGAAGTCATCAGGGAGCAATTTAACAGCTGCAGGCACACTGTCTTCCTCTCTCTGCTCATGCGTTTGGAGAATATGTCTATGTTAAGGAATTAGATCATCTCTAATCTTAACCTATGGTATTGACTATAAACAGGTTCCCTGTAAGCTTCAGTTATTTGAGCATTAATTTCTGCAGTGGAAGCAAATTTTAAAAATGGAAGCTCAAATTGCAGCTCCCATCTGGGCACCACGTGTCTGGAAGGACCGTTCTGAAACATTGGTTACACCATCCATGGGTTAGGCTGGCATCTCAGCAGCTTTGAGGGTTGGTCATGCAGGGCACACAGTGTGCAGGAGAAATAAGGCAGGAAGGAGCATTACAAGTTGGCATGCCTTACACCCAGCTAGGAGGTATATGAACCACACACAGTGGGAGCTGGGGGGAGAGTTTTCTCTACAAAATCCTTCTTTCAAAAAGGCAACGTTTGGGGTAGATGGTGTGGAAGCCAGTGTTAATCGGTGTTTTACTCACTCCTCTATAGAATGTGCTTCTGGGGCTGTGAATTCATCAGTCAATGCAATTGACACCAGCAAATCTGTAAGATTTCCTTCTTGAACTCTCATGGAGGAAGAACCATGCATGCCCAGCATTAGACAATGGATTTTATTTGCATACAAATGCATAGAGAAGAAATAGCGTGAAGACATCCATGTTGTAAAGGAAGCAAGGTGTGGGGCCAGCGCGTGGAAAGACAAGTCACTTAGTGTGACTGTCGGGAAGGGCGGGGTACAGAAATCATAAGTCATGAATGCAGGAAGGGGCGCATGTTTAAGGACTTTACCACGAAAGCAGGAAGCATGCACCTGAAAACCAGAAGCTACTAAAGAGTATTGATCAAAACCTTAACAGGGCCACATGAACTTTCAAAAGATGGGATAGCGTTTCCCCTGCTATATTTAAATATATATAAGCATATACATATATTTATGTATACATATTATATTTATATTTATGTTATATTTAGAAACAGACAATTATATATAAATATATATTTATAATTATATATTTATATATATTTATAATTAGACATAAAATGTCATTTTTATATAATTTATAAATTTTATATAAAATAATCTTTTACATATATTTTTATTAGCATAAATATATATTTATAAAGTTGGATAATGCTATAAAAATTGTATAAAATTTATAGAACTTTATAAAAACATATATATTATTTATACTATATAATTATATATAATTTTATATTTATAAAATTTATAAATTTATAGATCTATATATTTTTGAGGGTCTCACTCACCTAGGCTGCCATGCAATGGTGCCATCACAGCTTACTGCAGCCTCAACCTCTATGGGTTCAATTGATTCTCTCACCTTAGCCTTCCCAGTAGCCGGGACCACAGACGCTCACCATAATGCCCAGCTAATTTTTATATTTTTTTGCAGAGATAGGGTTTCACCATGTTGCTGTCAGGTCTCAAACTGCTCAATCTATTTTAAAGTATTAATTCTCCACTAGATTTTAAGATACTGTCGGCAGGGTTTTGCTGCCTGTAAGCTTGTTTTGTGTTTTGACCTCTATTGAATCAGCCATGATACTTGAGACATCTTTTGAAGGATGTTAGAAGTTCAAGCTCCTAGTAAGAAATTGTGACATTGCAAAGTCTCAAATGCACTTTAGGATGTATGCGTTTACTCCTAGACACAATGAGGAAAAAGATGGCTTGGCCTGAGGTTTTCTCCCTAGTCCTCTTGTTCTATAAACCTATGCAAACATGTTCACTTCCATAACTTGGGAGGCCAACCAAATTTCAAAAGAGGTCCCTGTAACTCAAGCCGTGCTGATTTTAGCGAACACTGCTCACAGGCCTTGTGGGAGGCTTGACCATGTGTTTGCTACATTGCTCTCCAGTTCTGTGAGTTTATGAGTCAGTGCAACCACAGCTAAGAGTGCAGGCTGCTGGTGTAGTGTCAGTGTCACATGCTTTGAACGGTGAAGTGTACGCTCTTTCTTTCTGAACTGAGGACCACATGCCAGGGTGCTGCGATTCTTATTTCCATTTGCTTTAAGGAAGTGATCGTCATATGTTAATGTCATTGAAGTTGAGATATTGAGCACATCCTATATCAAAACAGTTATAAAAGTGAGAGAAATAATTATATTCCAGATAACTCACCTTCTTGTATCTCTATAAACCTTTTTATTTACTTCTTTATTTTAAAATTTTTCTGGAGACAGAGTCTCACTCTTGTCACCCAGGCTGGAGTGCAGTGGCGCGAGCATAGCTCATTGCAGCCTTGACCTCCAATTCTCAAGAAATCTTCCTGCCTCAGCCTCCAAAGTAGCTGGGACCACTGGCACGTCCCAACATGCCTAGCTAATTTTTTTATTTTTTATATTTGTAGAGACGGGACCTCACTATGTTGCCCAGGCTGATCTAGAACCCCTGGGCTCAAACGATCTTCCCATCTTGGTTTCCAAAATGTTGGGATTACAGGCATGAGCTGTAGTGCTGAGCCATATCTCTATAAACCTTATTCTACGTAATTGTATTTTTGAAACCCGTATCTTACATATTTGCTTGTGTTCATTGCATTTACTAATCATTTCACAGGCCCCAAAGGAAATCCCTATAGGTTAGATGAGCAAAAGCCCAATTAACTTGGGCTTCAAGACAGCATCTCCTAAATGTTCCCTTCTTGAAAGAAAGAAGAATACACTGTGGTTGAGAATGCACGAATGTTCATCTCGAAAACCAGCATTACTGGTAATAGATGACTCCGGTACAAATAGCCTTTCGAAATATTTTTGTGGATTTCACTTTTTGTATTGATAATATCTAGCAAGGCACACTTCTTTCTGCAAATGAGAATCCACACTTCCAGATTTTCCAGGGTAGGGAATTCATTCAAGTTTCTTGTGCAATTGGGAGCCTCCTGCAGCATCGGATGGAAGATGTGTGCAGCCTTCACGCCCTGGTGTTGCAGCTGATAGGGAGACAGATGATCCTGCTGAAGCCATTCTCAGGAAAATAAAAAAGCTGGAAACAACACAAAAGCCGAGGCAGGGAAAGATTTGAAAGCGGCCTTTCAGATATTAGGTCTTTTTGTTTCAATATGGCCTTTGCCCCTTCCTAAGTCAGTTTATAATAAAGTCAGATGAATGCCCTTGTCTGAACAAACCACACCTAGGATTTGCAAGCCGCTGACCGTCACCCAGCGGTTGCAAAGGGACAGCTGGAGGAGACAGCTGTTTGTGGTTAAAGGCATCAACCACATTTATATGTTGTGTAATCATTTTCTTAGGGATCCAACCCTGGAGCGCTTATTCCCAAGGTCTTCATCTCGGTGTCCTGGCCCACAGAGGTCACTGCACTGGACACGCCAAGTGACATCTATGTTGCATCAATTTGGAGAAAAGAACACTCTTGCAAAAATTATTTTTGTTTTATTTTTCTTTTTAGAAAATTGCATTTGTTGAAGTAATTTTCCCTTTTGTTTTCATCATCATTAGCAACTTTTTTGCCAGAGGGATCTCGTCAAAACTTGTCATGTTTTCTCTTAGGCATAAGGGTGTAAGGGGATATTTTCCTATTCATCTTATCTGTTATTTACTGTTCAAGAAAATTACCTTTTCTCTGGGAACAAAAGAGTAGCACAGTGTGAGCCGGAAGGTTGGACAAGGACAGGATTATATGGGGCTTTGTGAGACTTGGAAAAGGGTTGGTACTTTCTTGTTATTTTATTATTATTATTTTTCTCTTATTCTAAGTACAAAAAGAAGAGATTATAGAGAGTAATTTATGATTTCAAAGGCTTTGATGGGTTATAAGTGGAGAACAGTTAGGATGAAGTTCATAATGAGAGGAACTGGGGGTTCTTCCAGTAGAGCCAGGAAGCTGAGGATAAAGGCTTAAACTAAAATGGTCACAGTGGAAATAAACAAAAATGAATCATGCAATGTATATATTTGAAGGTAGAAAAGCTAGAACAAGATATTTCATCAGTCTGCTGTTTATTTGCACCATGGAATGTTTAAAATTCTGTTATTTCTTTCTTTTAGGGTTCAATGTTTTATAAAAACTATAAGAGGTTTAATAAGAAATATCAGAAAAGGCTGGGCACGGTGGCTCATGCCTGTAATCCCAGCACTTTGGGAGGCCAAGTCAGGTGCATCACTTGAGGTCAGGAATTTAAGACCAGCCTGGCCAACATGGTGAAACCTGTCTCTACCAAAAATACAAAAATTAGCTGGGCACAGTGGCACGTGCCTGTAATCCCAGCTACTCGGGAGGCTGAGGTAGGAGAATCATTTGAATCCAGGAGGTGGAGGTTGCCGTGAGCTGAGATCACGCCACTGCACTCTAGCATGGGTGACAGAGTGAGACTCTGTCTCAAAAAAAAAAAAAAAAAAGGAATATTGGAAAAGCAGATAGCACTAAGAAAAGTTGGTGCTATTTCTAGAGCAAATAAAATTTGTCTCATTCTGGAAATAGAATGTCTTTTCTAAGTTAAGAGACAAATGTTTAGGGTATTCTACTGTATTTTGGGCACATAATAAAAATAAAAATATAATTTCCACATATAATATAAATAAACATTCATATAAAAATATGAACAAACTTCTAGGTAGGATATAGCAGGAGACTGGGCATATAAACCCACAGATCTCCAAGGAAAACCCACATCATTAGGCAGAATGCCACAATATCACCCAGACTTCACAGAATTTATCCCATTCAGAATTTGGCAGAAGAAAAATGAAGGGTTGTGGAGAAGTGACCTGCAGACCACCTTCTCCCAATCCTAAAGGGCAGTATCCAGTGCTATGGTCTCAAAGTCCGTGTTACCCCCAAATTCAGATGTTGAAATCCTAACTCCTAAGGAGATGGTGTTATGAGGTAGGGCCTTTGGGAGGTGATGAGGTTGTGAGGCTGGAGCCTCATGAACGGGATGGGTGCTCTTATAAAAGGGACCCCAGAGAGCTCCCTTGTCCCTTCTACCACGGAAGGACACAGCAAGAAGGCACCATCTCTGAAGCAGAGAACCTTGATCAGATACCAAATCTTCTGGTACCTTAACCTTGAATTTCCAGCCTTCAGAAGTGTGAGCAATACATTTCTATTGTTTATACATTTTTCAGTCTAAGGAAATTTATAATTGCAGCCCAAATGGACCAAGAAAGCCGAGGGGAAAAAAAAGAGTAGAAAAGAGAAATAAAATGGATTCTCATTAATGCCCAAAGAGTTTCAATGAAGAATTGACCATGGGGTGAACACTCACACAACCAGAAGACTAGAAAAAGAACAATGGGCCGGGTGTGGTGGCTCACGCCTTGCACTTTGGGAGGCCAAGGAGGGCAGATCACTTGAGGTCTCACCTCAAGTGATCTGCCAACATGGTGAAACCTTGTCTGGCCAACATGGTGAGACCCCATCTGGCCAACATGGAGAAACTCGTCTCTACTATAAAAATACTAAAATTACTCGGGTGTGGTGGCAAGTGCCTGTAGTCCCAGGTACTCCGGAGGCTGAGGCAGGAGAATTGCTTGAACCAGAGAGGCAGAGCCTGCAGTGAGCCGAGACTGCACCACTGTACTCCAGCCTGGTTGACAGCATGAGACTCCGCCTCAAAAAAAAGAAAGAAAAGAAAAGAAAAAGAACAACGGTAGTCCACTCCGTGAAGCCTACTTTTTAACAAATCCTGTCAACAGAGAAAAACCGTTCATCCAAAAGAGGGATGAGGACTCCTGGAGGAGAGATAACTGCTATTTCTGAAACAGGATTATTGCAAAAGCATGCAAAATAGAGTAAAATTATGGTGAATTGCATAGACATGAAAACCGACACTGATGTGGATTCAGTTTCTTAGGAACTGGAAAATGTCAGATTACATCCTGCAGAATATCAAGACTGAGAAATGGAAGAAAACAACTCAGGAAGTTCAAAACTCAAGAGAATAGTTTAATGTAATAAAAATGATAATATGTTTGTCGTTATGTTTTAATGTGGAGAAGAGATTCAGCAAGACTATATAAAGGAAATCATCCACAAAAGACAAGCATATTCAACCAAAAAAAAACTAGAAGAAAACCTTTTTTGAATCGATGGAAGACCTAAGTTAACAGATGAAAGCAGCCCAATGAATGTGAAAATATGCAAAGAATGCATTAATTTTGAACCTTTATGCACATGATAAAAGTAATCATGATAGAAAGGCAATATTTTAAATTCCAAAATCCTCTGCTAATATGCAAGGTCACGTTGATAAATTCTGGTTGAATGGGAGTGGTTGAGGATTTGTACACTCAAGTGTCTAGCCAGTGAGCTAATGGCTGAGGCAGCGTGGGCGAGGGAGATGCAGATGTGAACGCTGGTGCCTAGCACTGCATGCCAAATCACACCGTGTCAACTCAACTGAGAGTTCCCACTCCAGGATGTCAGCCAGAGATGGTGAGATTTTTTTTTAAGGGAAATCACCCAATACAACAGTTTTATAATTCACAGATTCTTATTACATTTTGAAGAATTCAGCATCTCAAAGACCATATATATAGGCTGGCAAGCCCTGTTTTGCCCACATCTACTGGATAATGACCTCAGCTCTGCACATCTGCTTTCTCCAAGCCACACACATGTGAAAAATGCTCAGCTTCCTTCCCCAGCGATACCCACTCCCCTGCACCTTACCTCTTTTCTGCTGTTTTTGAGGGTTGTGCCATATCTTTATGTATGTGCCATGATTTCACTACCCTGTTGGCTTTCTCCATTCTCTGTCTGCCACCTAAATTTGTAAGATTAGGACCAGCAGAGACAGAAGAGGGAAGGTGACATGGTTAGGCTATGTGTCCCCACCCAAATCTCATCTTGAATTGTAATCCCCATAATTCCTACATGTCAAGGGAGAGATTAGGTGAAGACAATTGGATCATGTCGGTGGTTTCCTCCATGCTGTTCTCATGATAGTGAGTGAGTTCTCGTGAGATCTGATGGTTTTATAAGGGGCTCTTCCTCCTTTGCTCAGCACTTCTCCTTCCTGCCGCCTTGTGAAGAAGGCGCCTTACTTCTCCTTTGTCTTCCTCCATGATTGTTAGTTTTCTGAGTCCTCCTCAGCCATGTAGAACTGTGAGTCAATTAAACCTCTTTCCTTTATAAATTACCTAGTCTTGGGTAGTTCTTTATAGCAGTATGAAAACAGAGTAATACAAAAGGGGAGAAAGATAAACCTAAGATGTCTATCCCAGTGTCTATGTCAGGAAAATGCATCAGAAGGGAGCAGAATTGCTTTGCCTGACAGAGCAAAGGAGTTTGGGAGTTGTTGCCTGGCAGCAGTCCTTGAAAGGGGAGGAGGCAAATGGGAAGGAACCTCAAATAGACTAGGATGGCAATAGCACCCCAGGTCTTAAAGAAAAAGAGCCATGGAGCAATTCTTCTTGATAGGGATGGTGAAGGGAGTTTTACAATCGGCAAGGTCTGGTGTTCAATGTTGTGATGTCTACGGTGCTCTCACTGTCACTAACAAGAATGTAATGTCTACAGGTTTAACAAGAAGGGACAAAGAGAACCAAGGGGAACGATGAAGGCAGGGCTCTGAACACGGAACACAGATGATACGAAGCAGGACGGAAAGACATAGTGGTTGCACCAAGAGCCAGAATTTGGAGAGAAAGTGTCTTAGGGAATATAAGTCCCACTGCTGCCAATATCCACTTCCAGACAGCCTCGGAAATATTGGGAAGGTCACGAAAAAGTCCCTGTTGCAATGGAATGACTTCAGCTCTTTCATTTGGGTAGAAAAGGGAAACATGGCCTCAAGTGATTGAAGAGCTCTAAGCACCCAGACAACACTTCCCAATGCCAACCTGATAAAATCCCCTCTTGGGATTCTGCAGATGGTTAAAAATAAAATGCCAAGTTTTTTGTAAGACACCCAAGACTCTACTCTTCAGTCTCCTCTCTTTATGTCATCTTGAGTTCCCTTGATTGGTCATCCTCAAAAGGAGAGATTCCCTCCCCATCACCCAGAGAGGACAGGGAACAATGTCTGGAGGGAGTTTTGGCTGTCACACTGGGGGTGCCCATGGCATCTGCTGGTGGGTCAAGCCCAGGGATGTTGCCCAACATCGCACAGCACACAGGTTAGTCCCTGAGGACTAAGAATTATCCAGCTGTCAGTGGTGCTGGTGCCAAGCTGGGTAAACCTTGAAGTAGATCCAGCCTGTTGTTTCTCACCTTCAACCAATGATGGACTCTTCTCTTCCTCCCCATCCCTTTGTGTTCACCTGGCTAAATCCTAATTATTCATACTTTTTTTGGTGGTCATTCTAATTTGCATGTCAGTACCAAGAATTGAGCTAACTGTGCTTCTTGTTCGCAATCACACCACCACTTCTGGTGAGATCCTTCCCTTGTTGATTTGTTGCTTCCCTGTTCACCTCCAGATCTCCACTCCTGGCCACTCACAGTCACCCCATGAAATCTGTTTGACACATGGCCCTTAACTATGCCTGTGCTTTATAAACCGTATGGTGTTGCCTGTGAGTGTATGTTTTTCATTTATAGAAATGGTATTGTGCTATAAATAGCATTCTGGTTCTTAATGTCACTCACTCAACAAAAATGTTTGCAAGACTCAATGATGTTGCTGAATATGCAACAATTTTGCGTTGATCAGTGCATTGTAAGCATCTGCCACGTTTTACGAGCTTTGTTCAGTGATGCCTGCCTGAGTTGACCTTCATACTCTTAACGCCGCATGGAATATCTGGAAAGTGTCCCTTCACGCTCCTCTGTTATAATTTCTCTAGGATGTGCTCCCCAGGAGCAAAGGGGAAGAATGAGATGGAACACAGGGAAGGAAGAGGGTCCAATAAAAGAATGCAAAGGCTGCTGGGTGCAGTGGCTCATACCCATAATCCCAGCACTTTGGGAGGCCGAGGTGGGTGGATCACTTGAGGCCAGGAGTTCAAGGCCAACCTAGGCAACATGGTAAAACCCCATCTCTACTAAAAATACAAAGGTAAGCCGGGCAGAGTGGCATGTGTCTGCAGTCCCAGCTACTCTGGAGGCTGAGGCAGGAGAACTGCTTGAGCCAAGAAGGAGGCTGCAGTGAACCAAGATCTCGCCACTGCACTCCAGCCTGGCAACAGAGCAAGACCCTGTCTCAACAAAATACAAATAAAAATAAAAAAGCAAAGGCTGAGTCATGTGCGGGGGGGGGGGGGGGGGGGGGGGACCTCCTGGGAAGCTTATTGATTACTGATTGCTGCCATCAACTGTGATTTTTCTTCCAAGTTTGGCTCCTGTCTTTTTTAAAAAGCCTTCCTTGCACCTCAGCCCTATCCCATCTGCTCTATTAGGTGATGCTTGTTAGTTGTAGCACCTGCCCTTCCAACCCAGGAAGAGGGAGTCGCATGACTTTAGCTTCTCCATTGTTTTTTCCTACGAAATCCCCTCAAGTTCTGTGCATAAAAATCGTGTGTTCCCATGAAAGTCCAGAGATCCCAGTTTCATTTCTCTTCATTCCCAGATGGCTCTGTTAGTGTTGAGTTTCTTGAACTCAAATTTTGCTAGACCACAGTGGATGTATTCTCACACAGACAACAGCCTTTCATACTATTTTGTATCATAGAACTATGTGAAAAGAGAGAGGGAGATGGGGGAGAGAGCAGGAGAGATTGCAGAGAGGGAGGGAAGGAAGGAAGGAAGGAGGGAGGGAGGGAGGAAAGGAAGGAGGGAGGGAGAGAGGGAAGGAAGGAGGGAGGGAGAGAGGGAAGGAAGGAAGGAGGGAGGGAGGGAAGGAAGGAGGGAGGGAGAGAGGGAAGGAAGGAAGGAGGGAGGGAGGGAAAGAAGGAAGGAGGGAAGGAAGGAAGGAGGGAGCAAGGGAAGGAAGGAGGGAAGGAGGGAGGGAGGGAAGAAAGGGAGGGAGGGAGGGAGGGAGGAAAGGAAGGAGGGAGGGAGAGAGGGAAGGAAGGAACGAGTGAAGGGAATGAAGGAATGAGGGAGGGAGGGAGGGAGGAAAGGAAGGAGGGAGGGAGGGAAGGAAAGAAGGAGGGAGGGAGGAAAGGAAGGAGGGAGGGAGAGAGGGAAGGAAGGAAGGAGGGAGGGAAAGAAGTAAGGAGGGAAGGAAGGAAAGAGGGAGCAAGGGAAGGAAGGAGGGAAGGAGGGAAGGAGGGAGGGAGGGAAGGAAGGGAGGGAGGGAGGAAAGGAAGGAGGGAGGGAGGGAGGGAAGGAACGAGTGAAGGGAAGGAAGGAATGAAGGAGTGAGGGAGGGAGGGAGGAAAGGAAGGAAGGAGGGAGGGAAGGAAAGAAGGAGGGAGGGAGGAAAGGGAGGAGGGAGGGAGAGAGGGAAGGAAGGAGGGAGGGAGGCATGGAAAGAAGAAAGGGAAGGAAGGAAGGAGGGAGCGAGGGATGGAAGGAAAGAGGGAAGGAGGGAGGGAGGGAAGGGAGGGAGGGAGGGAAGGAGGGAAGGAAGGAAGGAGGGAGGGAGGAGAGGAAGGAGGGAGGGAGAGAGGGAAGGAAGGAAGAAGGGAATGAGGGAGGGAGGGAAGGAGGGAGGGAGAGAGGGAAGGAAGGAGTGAAGGAGGGAGGAAAGGAAGGAGGGAAGGAGAGAGGGAAGGAAGGAGGGAGGGAGGGAGGAAGGAAAGGAAGGAGGGAGAGAGCGAGGGAAGGAAGGAAGGAGGGAATGAGGGAGGGAGGGAAGGAAGGAGGGAGGGAGGGAGGAAAGGAAGAAGGGAGGGAGAGAGGGAAGGAAGGAGGGAGGGAGGAAGGAAGAAGGGAGGGAGAGAGGGAAGGAAGGAGGGAGGGAGGAAAGGAAGGAGGGAGGGAGCGAGGGAAGGAAGGAAGGAGGGAGGGAGGGAAAGAAGGAAGGAGGGAAGGATGGAAGGAAGGAGGGAAGGAGGGAGGGAGGAAGGGGAAAGAAGAAGAAAGGAAGAAAGAAAGGGAAGGAAGGAAGAGAGGGAAAAAACAGGAAGGAAGGGAGAGAAAGAGAAAGAAAAAACAGGAAGAAAGAAAAAGAACAAAAAAGAGAAAAAAGAACAAATGAAAAAAGGAAAGAATGGTAAAAGGAGGAAGAGAGAGAGAGAGGAAGGAAGAAAAACAAAGGAAGGAAAAAAGTTTAAAAAAGAAGTAATGTACGCATTATATCTACCTATGACCTGCAGCCCCCACTTTGACGTGTTCTGCTTTTCCCAGCCAAACCAGTGGACACCTTCCATGCACTGATGGACTGAACTCCTAAAATAGGAGTGAAATATGACTGCCCAGTGTTTCAAATTCATTCGGTTCATTACGGCATGCTTTCTCTCTCTCTCTTACACTGAGTATTTTCTAAAAAGGTAGAGACACAATTGTCATCTTCCCCCAGCAATAGAGGCTTTTGGCAATACATATTTTAGGCACAGAGTAAGCCATAATGACATCATCTAAGATCAGAAAGAGAACAGAAAGAAAAAGACACACCACAGAAGACAGAGCGCAGTAAGTTAGGGCAGGATCCGCCCTGCCACACCTGCAACCCACAGCCTCCACCCCTCCATCTCTCTAGTGCATGAACCACATCTCCAACACACGACTCTGTCTCTACCGCCCCACACCAGGGGTCTCAAGCCCTAGGCCACATGCCGGTACCAGTCCATGTCCTGTTAGGAACTGGGCTGCACAACAGTTGAATGGCAGGTGAGCAAGCAAAGATGCGTGTGTATTGACAGCCGCTCCCCATCACTCGCATCACCGCCTGAGCTCCGCCTCCTGTCAGATCAGCATTAGATTCTCATAGGAACTCGAACCCTATTATGAACTGCACATGTGAGGGATCTAAGTTATGGGCTCCTTATAAGAATCTAGTGCCTGATGGTCTGTCACTGGCTCTCATCACCCCCAGATGGGACCGTCTAGTTGCAGGAAGGCAAGCTGAGGGCTCCCACTGATTCTACGTGATGGTGAGTTGCAGAATTATTTCATTATATAGTACAATGCAGTAATGGTAGAGATAAAGTGCACAGTACAGGTAATGAGCTTGAATCCTCCTCAAATTATCCCCAACAACCTGGTCCGTGAAAACACTGTCTTCCACAAAACCAGTTTCTGGTGCCAAAAAGGTTGGACAGTGCTGCCCGCCACCATCTGGTCCTCCGACGCTCCTCTCACCTGCTACCTCCTTCTGTCAGAGGCGTTCGAACCAGAGCCACTCCACCTTGAGTCAGGGCTAGGAAAAGGAGGCTGACACTTGCTGCATTCCCAGAAAGTTACGCATTCCTAGCCTCCAGATGTTTACAGTTCAGGGGACAAATTCGTGTTGTTTACTGAAACAGACCCCGACTTGGGAGTGTCCAGATATCCCGATATCTGAAGAACAAAGGCATTCCTAATTTTGCTTTAAAGATAATATCGATTCTTGCAAAACATAGTAATTAAGAAAATTAATGCTTTATCACAAACCTGTGTAGCAGAGCACCTCCCCGACAGCTATTTTTATCCTGTATACATACAAGCATTTTCCTAGGGTGGACGCACTTCTCTTACTGTCGGGAACGCCCTACGCCATCTATGGAGTAATGTCCTTTCACCTCTTTACTCTCTCAATAAACTCGCCTTTGCTTTGCACTGTGGACTCGCCCTGAATTCTTCCTTGTGCGAGATCCACGAACCCTCTCCTGGCGTCTGCACTGGGACCCCTTTCCTGGAACTCTTCCTCCTTGGCTCATGTTGATGGCTGCCATGCTAACTCACTTCCAGATCTGTGGTGCTTTGCCCTGCCTGCAAGGATAGCATCATCACGTAAATACTCTCACACATGAGGACCTCTGGTGCAGAAGTAATGTAAGTTGAAAATAACCAAACGGAAGATGTATCTTGTTGCTAATGAAAAATGTCCAACTCTGTAAAATAGTTGAAGAGATTTGTTCTGAGCCAGATATGAGTGAGCATGGCCGTGACACAGCCCCAGGGGATCCTGACAATGTGTGCCCGTGCTGGTTTCGGCACAGCTTGGTTTTATGCATGGTAGGGAGACATGAGTCAGCAATCAATACATGTAACACACATGCTGTTCAGAAAGTCAGAACAACTGGAAGTGTGGGCGGCTTCCACGTCATAGGTAGATTTAAAGATTTTCTGATTGGCAGTTGGTTTAAAGAGTTATGATCTAAAGACCTGGAATCAGAAAGGAGTGTGTGGGCTATTGTCGACAAAAAGAGTCAAACTCTGTATTTTATACATTTTAGGGAGGCATGAGGCATCAATCAAACACATCTGAGCAATACATTGGTTTGGTCCAGAGAGGCAGGACAATTGGAAGCGGGGAGTGGGCGGAGGGGCGCTTCCAGGCTATAGGTAAATTTAAACATCTTCTGGTTGACAATTGGTTGAGTTTGTCTAAAGACCTGGGATCAATAGAAGGGAAATGTTCAGGTTAAGGTAATAGAGTGTGGACACCAAGGTTCTTTTGCAGTCTCATAGTGGCTGCCTGTAGAGACAACAGACGACAAATGTTTCCTATTCAGGCCCTTTAAGAGGTGCCAGACTCTCAGTTAATCGCTTCAGGATTAGGAGAGCCTGGAAGAAAAAGATCTAGCCGTGTGAATAGAGATTCTCTACAGATGCAAATTTCCCCCCACAAAGGATGGCTTTGCAGGGCCATTTCAAAATATGGCAAAGAAACATGTTTTGGGGTAAAATATTTTGATTTTCTCCTTTGTCACATAATGTTACGCCAGAGTCATATAGGAAAGTAAGTCACAATATATAGGGTTAGATAAAACCCATCCGATGAGAATTTATGGTTTGTAGGCATGACTTCCCAGCCCCTTTAGATAGATGAATTTGGGCAACATTTAAAAAAAAAAATCAGAGCTTCGTCTTCATTATGAGAATGGGTCGTGGAGCCCCAGTTTCCCAGATCGGAGGAAGCCTCCAGGCAGCAGGCTTTGGGAAGAATGAATTGTAATTTTTTTTTTTTTTTCTTGAGATGGAGTTTTGCTCTTGTAGCCCAAGCTGGAGTGCAATAGTGTGATCTCAGCTCATTGCAACCTCTGCCTCCCAGGTTCAAGTGATTCTCCTGCCTCAGCCTCCCAAGTAGTTGGGATTACAGGCATGCACCACCCTGCTTGGCTAACTTTTTTGTAATTTTAGTAGAGACAGGGTTTCACCGTGTTGGTCAGGCTGGTCTCTAACTCCTGACCTCAAGTGATCTGCCCACCTCAGCCTCCCAAAGTGCTGGGATTACAGGCATGAGCCCCCTCGCCCAGCCTAGGTTGTAAATGTGTCTTGTCAGAGTTGATTCTCTCCTGGATCAGGAAACAGGCCTAGAAAAGGGGATTCTCTTCAGAATGTAGATTTTTCCCACATGAGACAGCCTTGCAGGACTATTTCAAAATATGTCAAAGAAATAGGATTTGGACTGCAAAGCTTTGATTTCTGTGGGGCCCGCTATCTGTCATGGGGTGCTGTGCTAGAGCCAGGCTGGAAATTGGCATCTTATTGTCAGTCCTAAGGTCTCTGTTTTCACATGGATGCTGTCAGCGGGGCCTGAACACTAAAGGAAGCAGGGTATCACGAGGCATGTCCGACGCCCACTTCCCATCACGGCCTAACGACATGTTCAGATGAACTCTAGAACGCCCTTGGCAGAGAGAAGGATCCATTGAGTTGGTTGGGGAGCTTAGAGTTTTGTTTTTGGTTTACACTGTTATCACAGGTTCAAACTTCCTCTTGGTTAATTAAAACAGTTTTTGTGTAACAGAGCCATGAAATCCAGATGTCTCCATGATGAGGGAACTGTGCAGGAGGAGAGGAGGGGGCAGGGGAGGAGAGATGGGAGAAGGAGGGCAGGAAGGGAGAGGGGAGGAGAGAAAGGGAGAGGAGAGGAGAGGAAAGCAGAGGAGTGGGGAAGTGAGTGGGGGAGGACAAGGGGAGGAGAGGAAGAGGGAGGAGGGGAGGATGGAGGAGGGGAGGAGAGGAGGAGGGAGGAGGGGAAGAGGGAGGAGGGATAAGTGGAGGAAAGTGGAGGGAAGGGGGAGGAGGGAGGAGGGGAGGAAGGAGGAGGCGAAGAGGGAGGAGGAGAGGAGGGAGGAGGGATAAGTGGAGGAAAGTGGAGGGGGGGAGGAGGGAGAAGAGGGGAGGAAGGAAGGAGGGAGGAGGGAGAAGAGGGGAGGACGGCAGGAGAGAAGGGAGCAATGGAGGAAAGAAGAGGGGAGGACAAGGGGCTGGGAGAAGGGAAGGGGAGGGGAGGGGAGAAGGGAAGGGAAGGGAGGGAGGGGAAAAGAGAAGCGTAGAAAGGAAGAGAGGGGAGAAGAGGGCAAGGGAAGAGAGAGGCAGTGAGCCCCAGTTCCCTCTACTCTGACATGGGATTTCAGTGTGTAAATTCCTACAAAAAACAAAGCCGGTGATGACTGGCTGGAAAGTGTTGATGTGAGTCCGGAGCCCATCCCTGAGCCCAAGGTGCTGATGTCCCGAATCCACACAGGGACATCCTCAGTGATTCCACCAGCTTCCCATAGTAAACACAAGTGCAGCTGCTGCCGCCTTCCGTGCATTTTGATTCTGGGAGTTCTTTTTTCTCTTTTTTCTCAGAATCTGAATTCAGGGGCAGATTGTGATGCTTCTCAATTCCATCACCAGCATTGTAATGTGACCCTGGAAATATCTCACAGACATGTCTCCTTTCCTCATTTTTATTCTCCAAAGTGGGAAGAGAAACACTATCTGTTGCTTTCTCTCTTTTTTTGAATCTCAATAGAGACTCGTTCGTCCTGAAGAGTCTTGTGATGCGCACATTTTTATTGACTGCAGTTGTTTCATCTACACAACACGCGCCGCACGCGTTTTCTGTGTAACGTAAGAGTCAGCACTTACTGCACGCCGGCTATGTTTGCAGACACGAGGCTAAGTGATCGTTTCCAGGGGAAAAAGCCAAACAATGGAAAATGGACATATTTTTCTTCTGTTGGCCACACTTAAATGCAGACTTCTGCTTTCTAGGCAACTGCTTTCCCAAAACAAAATGTCATGAAAATTAAAAGCCATTGACTTTTTTCATCCAAAATGCTTTCCTTTGCCCACAGAAATAAACTCCACCTGTATAAATATTAGTTGGGCAGGAAATAACTGTTTATGTGTTATTCTAAAGCCTGAAAGATGCTGAGAAGGGAATCTTCTGTTTATTTTTAAGACAAAACAATATTTAAATCCACTGCCACGCCAGGATGAGAAGTGAGAAGCTAAATTAATAGGAAGAGAAAAACTTTACTGAAATGACACATTCCTATCTTCCAGTAGTTACCCTACATCATGTTGAAATCACTGAGGATGTCTCATTAGTCCTGATGTCTGCGGAGAATGGGCTCAGCGAATGTCCAGTCCTAAAACAAATACAGGCTGAATATGTTTCCTCTCCAATATGGGGAGCTTTGCCAAGTCGGGATAAAGCCCTAGCCCAGGAAGAATGTAACATCGTTAGCCAAGCACCATGGCGGCGTCCTGCAAACAGCTACTCTTCTAGTTACGCTTTAGGCTATTTGAAAATACAATTTCCTCTCTGCCAATCCTTCCACTCAGTAAACGGGAGGCGTGTTCTCTTCTTTGCTAACGTTTGTCATTTGCTTTCTTTAAGTCAATCGTATTTAGTCTTCAGCATGTGGGGAACACTAGCTGATGATTCATCTGTCACAGACAATTCACAACACTGCCCTCTAGGTAGGGTTGTCAGTGTAGCAAATAAAAAGCCAGCCTAGCCGCCAGCAGAAGTACAACCCGAAGGTTCCATGGGATATACTTATACTAAACCAAGATTTACTGTTTACCCCAAATTCAAATTGAACTGAGTGTCCTGTATATTATCTGGCAACCCAACTTTTATGAGCTGAAACTATTGCTGTTTTGTTTTAAAGTACCATAGGGTGTGACGATGACGCCGCTGTAGTCTGGGAGACATGGTCCGTTGCTGGCCTTCTGAAGGAACTACTGGAAGCCAGTCATTATGTATGACAATGATACCATTTTGGTCTGGGAGAAATATTTCCCCGTTGGCTCTCTGAGGAAACTGGAAGCCAGACATTACGGTGCATTACAGTCTGCTTAGGGCTCTATCTTCCGTCTCCAACAATGACAATTTGCTCCGCAGGTATCTGTAACTTTAAAAGTTCATAACCGTCATTTGTAGCTAAACATACAACATTAGGTGCAGTGGCTCACATCTGTAATCCCAGCACTTAGAGAGGCTAAGAGGATTGCTTGAAGCCAGGAGTTTGAGACCAGCCTGGCAACACAGCGAGAACCCCTCGTTTCTATAAGAAAAATGTAAAAATTAGCCAGGCGTGGTATTGTGTGCCTGTAGTCCCAGCTACTGGGGAGGCTGACGCAGGAAGATCGCTTAAGACCAGGAGGCCAAGGCTGCAGTGAGCCGTGATCGCACCACTAACTCCAGCCTGGACAACAGAACAAGACCCTGTCTCAAAAACTAAAATTAAAATAAACATACAACCTTCTCATTGTGGAATATGACGTTCAGCTATTTCAATTATCTGAAAATAAGAACATGTCTTTTAAACATGCAAGGAAAGACTTGCCATGGAATTGAAAGGAATTTTAGAAATAAATGCTGCCTTCTACTTCTGGATTTTCTGAAACATAATGAAAACATGTGAGCTTATCAGATGCCCCAGGCACCACCTCATAACCTTGAAGTAGATTCTAAAATGATCCAGCCAGAGGCATTTACAAAAAAATGAACAGACCTTACATTTAATCAGACCTATTAAAAAAAACTATGAAAACATATAATAATAATTATTCTGCCTTGAGAAAGCCAAAAGTAAAGCATAATCACTCCCACTAACCCACAATTACCTGGTCATAAAGCAAAATGTTCCCATTTGGTACTTTTTCTTGGAATCCATCATTATTTGGACTGGATTCTTTGAAGGATACTAATTGTCCAATTATTCTATTCTGAAACGAGTCCTCTACTTACTTCTAAGAATTCTAATTGACCCTTTTCTCAACTCTTTCTTTAGCACAGAGGATACTAATACCTGACACAGGTTTGCCTCTGTGCAAGAGACCACACCAGGGGCGGAAACAGTAGGTATCAATCTAACTCCGCTGTCATCGAACACAGGAATAGTAGACGTGCCTTCATGAAACAGTAAGGCGAGATGCGGTTTTGAGGAAAGGCGAGGCCACCACAGGACGTTTTAGAACCGCCTTTGCAAACATTGTAACTGACACAGTGCAAGAGATCAGACCTAACCATCTCCATCTTGCTTCTAACCTCCAAGCTGTCCTTGTTCATTCCTGGGCATACGCCAAACTAATTTTGGGAGGAACTTAGTTTAGAGTTTAGAGTTTAAAACAAAGACAATAACAGTCCTTTCCTAACACAAAATACCCTACCTCTTTTTTCTTGAGACGGAATCTCGCTCTGCCGGCCAGGCTGGAGTGTGGAGTGCAATGGCACGATCTCAGCTCACTGCAGCATCCGTCTCCCAGGTTCAAGCAATTCTCCTGCCTCAGCCTCCCGAGTAGCTGGGATTACCAACACCTGCCACCACGCCCGGCTAATTTTTTGCATTTTTAGTAGAGACAGGGTTTCACCATGTTGGCCAGGCTGGTCTCGAACGCCTGACCTCGTGATTCGCCCACCTCGGCCTCCCAAAGTGCAGGGATTACAGGCATGAGCCACCGCGCCCAGCCAAATCCCCTTCTTTACTGTGGACTCAGCTGCCCTTGCAGGACTAACAAATTAGCCGCAAGAGTCATACAGCTCGAGGCTATGAGATCCACACCTCCGCAAACTGCTCCTGGGGATCACATCACTGCTGTCAACCTAAGATCACTAAGAATGTTACGGTTATTTCTCAGACTATTTCTCCTTGTTTCGGTTATTAGTATCTTCTTGAGTTCTTTTAATACAGAAGAGTATATATTTTTAAATAAGCAATGCATGCACATCCAAAGAAAACTCAAACAATATGGGCCTTATCTCTTGTCATGTTCTGCAAATAGTAATCATTAACAAAAGATGATGAATTATTACTTTTCAGTGTTTGTCAAATGAATACATATTTTACAATATCACCCAGAAAAGAAGTAACCAATGACATGGACAAATTAGATAAAACGCTATCTCATATATTAATAAGCAACTTGTGGCCAGGGTGGTGGCTCTCACCTATAATCCAGGCCGAAGAGGATGGATCACCTGTGGTCAGGAGTTTGAGGGCGAAACCCCGTCTCGACTAAAAATACAAAAATTAGCCAGGTAATCCCAGCTACTTGGGAGGCTGAGGCACGAGAATCAGTTGAACCTGGAGGCAGAGGTTACAGTGAGCTGAGATGGCCCCACTGCGCTCCAGCCTAGCTGCATCTCAAAAAAAATAAAAAGCAATTTGCAGCCAGGGGTGGTGGCTCATGTCTGTAATCCCAGTGCTTTGAGAGGCCAAGGCAGGATTACTTGAGGCCAGGCTGGGCAACAGAGCGAGACCCCATCTCTAAAAAAAATTTTAAAAATTAGCTGAGTGTGGTGGCATGTGCCTGTAGTCCCAGCTACTCAGGAGGCTGAGGTGGGAGGATTGCTTGAGCCCAGGAAGTCAAGGCTGCGGTGAGCTACAATTGCACCACTGCACTCCAGCCTGGGACACAGAGCAAGACCCTATCTGAAAAATAAATATACTCAATGGTCTTGAGGTGTTAAAAAAATAAAGAAATTAAAATATTAATTGAAGCAACCTACAGCAAAAAACTGTAATAGATGACTAACCTCAATTATTTAAAAATGCAAATCAAAACGTAATAGTTTTTACCTACCCAACTGGCAAAGAAAATTCAAAAGTATAACACTTATAACAGCAAATGTCTGAGGAAGTCTGTGAAGAGAACAACTTTAGCCGCATTCAATTTAAAAGAGTTGAATTGAGCAAAGAACGATTTGCGAATTGGGCTTTCTCCCAAGCCAGAGTCGGCTCTGAGATTCCAGCGCAGCCACGTGGTGGGAGATTTTGGACAGAAAAAGGAAAGCGACATATGGAAAATAGAAGTGAGATTCAGAAACAGCTGGGTTGCTGAGAGCTCGGTGTTTGCCTTATTTGAACACAATTTGAACAACTGGCTACATTTGATTGGCTGTAACTCTGTGATGGGCACAAGAGTAGGCTATGGTCCTTCTACACCTGCACTTGTTAGAGCTCACGACGTACCCAGAGACCTCTGGGCTGAACGTGAAATATGTAGCGAGGCAGCTTTAGGCTAAACTTGATTTCAGAAGTGTTATTTGGTTGTTTTCTTTTTAAACTATTGATTGAGTATAAACTAGAGGAAGCCAGCTTGCCAATGTTAAAATGTAAAATGCATGTAAGTAACAAGTTTAAGGGTGAGAGGTGCGTCTGGAGGTATTCCTCTATCTTCTTTTCATGTGCTAATATGTACATTTAAAATACTGGAGTGGGAACAAGAAGGAACAATGGAGAAGCCACATTTCTGCCACATTCCTGACGTGGGTGGGTGGTGTTTACTGGCTTGGCTAATTCCTCCTGACCCTCCTAGCAGGAAGGACAGCCTAAGGAAAAGACTAGAAGACCTTAAATGAAGCCCCTTAGCTCCCAAGCCCACCGTGAAAAGGGAAGAAAGAGGGACTCTAAGTCAATCCATGATGCCTCCTGGCTTGTTCCAGCTCTTTTGAGGTGACTTAAAATATTCAAGAATTGGCTGGGCGCAGTGGCTCACACCTATAATCCCAGCACTATGGGAGGCCAAGGTGGGTGGATCACCATTGAGACCAGCCTGGCCAACATGGTGAAACCCCATCTCTAGTAAAAATACAAAAAAAAAAAAAAAAAAAAAAATTAGCAGTGTGTGGTGGTGGGGGGCCTGTAATCCCAGCTACTTGGGAGGCTGAGGCAGGAGAATCACTTGAACCCAAAAGACGGAGGTTGCGGAGAGAGATCCAAGATGGCTGATCACTAGCAGCTCAGGCACGTAGCTCCCAGTGAAAGCGCAGAGAACGAGAGGACGCCACACTTTCAGACGAATTATTTGTAGCTCACGGACCAGGAGATTCCCAGCGGAGGAGCTCCACGGGTCGCCAGAGCGACTCTTGTGGCCAGCGCGGCGGTTTTGCTGGCGCCTTAAAGCGGCAGTTCTTGGTGCAGAGTCCAGAGATTCCTGGGCAGAAAGGCACCATCAACCTTAACACCACTGTCTTGGCCGGCGCAGTGGATTGCTCAGATTTCGGCACTGGGAATCAACAAGTTGGACGTCTGCTCAGAGACCTAGTTAGAAAGTCGGTAATTACAAAGATGACAGATGAATAAATACATAATGAAGGGAAGAAAGCAGCCTAAAAAGGCAGAGAATACTCAAAATCAGAATGCCTCTCCCTCTACAGGGGATTGCAATTCCTCATCAGTAACAGAACAAGGCTTAATAGATTACGAGTGTGTTCCAATAACAGAAGCAGGTTTCAAAACGTGGGTGATAAGAAACTTCTGTGAATTAAAAGAACTTGTTCTAACCCAATGCAAAGAAACTAAGAACCTTAAAAAAAGGTTTGATGAAATGCTAACAAGAATGGACAATTTAGAGAGGAATATAAGTGAATTGATGGAGCTGAAAAGCACAACACGAGAACTTCGCGAAGCATGCACAAGCTTAAACAGTCGAATTGATCAAGCAGAAGAAAGGATATCAGAAGTCGAGGACCAGCTCAGTGAAATGAAACGAGAAGACAAGATTGGAGAAAAAAGGATAAAAAGGAATGAGGAAAGTCTCCAGGAAATATGGGACTATGTGAAAAGACCTAATCTACGTTTGATAGGTGTACCTGAATGTGACGAAGAGAATGAATCCAAGTTGGAAAATACTCTTCAGGATATCATTCAGGAAAACTTTCCCAACCTGGCAAGGCAAGGTAATATTCAACTCCAGGTAATACAGAGAACACCACAAAGATATTCTTCAAGAAGACCAACCCCAAGGCACATAATCGCCAGATTTATTAGGGTTGAAATGAAGGAGAAAATACTAAGGGCAGCCAGAGAGAAAGGTCAGGTTACCCACAAAGGGAAATCTATCAGACTTACAGCGGATCTCTCAGCAGAAACCCTACAAGCCAGAAAAGAGTGGGGACCAATATTTAACATCCTTAAAGAAAAGAACTTTCAACCCAGAATTTCCTATCCAGCCAAACTAAGCTTTATGAGCGAAGGAAAAATTAAATCTTTTGCGAACAAACAAGTACTTAGAGAGTTCACCACCACCAGGCCTGCTTTACAAGAGCTTCTGAAAGAAGCACTATACATATAAAGGAACAACCAATATCAGCCTTTCCAAAAATATATCAAAAAGCAAAGAACATTAATACAATGAAAAATTTACATCAACTAATGGGCAAAACAGCCAGCTAGCCTCAAACGCCAGTATTAAACTTATATATATTTTAATTGGATAAAAAGCCAAAACCCATCGGTATGCTGCATCCAGACCCATCTCACATGCAACAATACACAAAGACTCAAAGAGAAGGAGGAAGATTTACCAACCAGAGAGTAAAAATAAACAAATAAACAAAAAGCAAGAGATGCAATTCTCGCCTCTGATAAAGTAGACTTGAAAGCAACAAAGATCAAAAGAGGCAAAGAAGGACATTACATAATGGCAAAAGAATCAATGTAACAAGAAGAGCTAACGATTCTATAGATCAACGAGACAGAAAATTAACAAGGATATTCAGGACTTGAACTCAGACCCGGAACAAGTAAACTTAATAAACATTTATAGAACTCTCCACTTCAAATACACAAAACATACATTACCACCTCACACCTATTCCAAAGGTGACTATATAATTGGAAGTAAATCAGTCCTCAGTAATCGCATAGCATTTCATAGGTTTAAATGAAATATTGGTTGGCTGTTTGTTTGTTATCTTCTTCCCTTATTCCTTCCTGACTACATCATTAAGTATAATTATCAGTATACAAGAGGTTTTCAATACCCATTACTAAATTGCATTCTAGCCTGGGAAAGAAAGTAATACTCCCATTCTCTCTCCCTCTTTCTTTTCCTTTTTCCTCCTCCCCATTCTCTCTCTCTCTTTCTCTTCCTTTTTCCTCCTCCCCATTCTCTCTCTCTCTTTCTCTTTAAAAAAAAAAAAAGACGGAGGTTGCAGTGAGCCAAGATCGTACCACTGCACTCCAGCCAGGGCAACAAGAGCAAAACTCCATCTCAAAAAACAAACAACAACAACAACAAAATTCAAAAATTTTTTGAGCTAGTTGTTAAACTGTTGACAGCTTGAAAACAATTATGGGAAGAGTAAGCACTTACACCACAGGCTCCGGTAAACGCTACAGATCAGGGCTTTATTTTACCCAGGGGAACTGGCTCACCAGCACACCACCCTTCTCTTCCTTCTCCTTTTTTTTTTTTTTGAGACAGGGTCTTGCTCTGTCACCCACGCTGGAGTGCAGTGGTGTAATCATAGCTCACTGCAGCCTCGACCTCCTGGGCTCAAGCGATCCTACCACCTCAGCCTTTCAAGTAGCTGGGGTCACAGGTGCACACCAGCACCACACTCAACTAATTTTTTTTTTTCTGTAGAGATAGGGTCTTGCTATGTTGCCCAGGCTGGTCTTGAACTCCTGGGCTGAAGTGATCCTCCTGTGTTGGCCTGTCAAAGTGTTGGGATTGCAGGCGTGAGCCACTGTGTCCAGCACAACAGTTTTCCATCCTCTTAATGTTCTTTTTTTAATTTTTAACCATACAGGAGACTTAATCTCTTAGAGTCTTGAGAGGACAGTGGCAGCTGATATTTAAGGAGTTCTTTTCGTCTGGCCAACCACCGGCTGGTTTTTTTTTTTTTTTTTTTGAGACGGAGTTTCGCTCTTGTTACCCAGGCTGGAGTTCTATGGCGCGATCTCGGCTCACCGCAACGTCCACCTCCTAGGTTCAGGCAATTCTCCTGCCTCAGCCTCCTGAGTAGCTGGGATTACAGGTGCGCGCCACCACGCCCAGCTAATTTTTGTATTTTTAGTAGAGACAGGGTTTCACTATGTTGACCAGGATGGTCTCGATCTCTTGACCTCGTGATCCACCCGCCTCGGCCTCCCAAAGTGCTGGGATTACAGGCGTGAGCCACCGCGCCCGGCCCCACTGGCTGGTTTTTAAGGTGTGATGATGATAGGCTCCAAAAAGTAGAGGAACTCCAGGGTTCTTGGTCCTCGAGCTGGTTTAGATAAAACCACATGGACACATGCGGAGTGGTTTATAGGAATGGAGCGCTTTAATAAGCAAGAAAGAAGGAAGAAGAAAGAAGCTCCCCTGTACAGAGAGAAAGGGAGTGAGGGCTCCAAAGCCGAGAGAGGAGACCCTCTCCTATCAGCCAGTTATATGAGGAGGCTGGAGGAGGCTGTGTCTGATTTGCATAGGGCTTAGGGGATTGGTTTGACCAGGCATGTCCTTTACGTAGCGCAGGGGGGAGGGGTGGAGGGAGGAGACTGGCCCTCCCACCATAGCCTTTTAATATGCAAATACAGTGTGCCCTGATGTTCTACAGGTGGGGATATGTGGGGGCGGCCATGCTGCCAGGCACATGTGGGGCCGAGGGCAAGAAGACGAGGGTGGGAATCGCCATGTTTGGGTGGAGCCAGTTTCTAATGGTCTGTATTTGCATATCAAAGGCTGCTGCCAGGTCTATGAGCCAGGGCTTTCCAACTAGACAAGGAGCTGCTTTAAAACAAATGGAAATGTTCCAAGGACCCCTTTTCCTCTCTATCTGCCTAAAGTAATTTCATAATAACTCCCACCACAATGAGAATGCCAGTGGTAGTGGACACAGATGAAAAAGTGAATGTAGGGCGAAAGTGCAGAATGCTTGTAAACTCTGAGGTACTAAAGAGTTTGGAAAAACGCAGATTTCCAGCAGCTTAAATGTAAATTTTAGAAGAAAAATCCCTTCCGGTAGCAGCTTTCACTTAACCAATACAAACTAGAAGGGTTAACTTAGGAAAAAACATTAATTCTCAACATAGAAATAAAATGCACTATAATCTCACTATTATTCAAAATAGTTGGCAGAAGAGACAATAAACGACTTCAAAACATCTACTAATTTACTTCCAAATGTTACAGAAATATGGCAGGTCTACATCTACTAGCGGATATTCACGTTACACACAGACTGTACAACAAAACACAAAACGGGCCCTCAGAACAAATACGATTCTTAAGAGTTTTATTTGCATTAATAACCTAACATGACAAGGAAACTATGTGGTCAGTTGCAAAGTTCAGAAGTTGAAGGAATGGGGAAAGATGGTTTATAACTATTTTTTTTTTGAAATGTTGTCTCGCTCTTACCACCCAGGCTGGAGTACAGTGGCGTGATCTTGGCTCACTGCAACCTAGGCCTCCCGGGTTCAAGTGATTATCCTGCCTGCCTCCCGAGTAGCTGGGATTACAGGTGCCCGCCACCACACTTGACTAATTTTTGTATTTTCTGGTAGAGACGGGGTTTCACCATGTTGGCCAGGCTGGTCTCAAACTCCTGACCTCAGATGATCTGCCCACCTTGGCCTCCCAAAGTGCTGGGATTACAGACAAGAGCCACTGTACCTGGCCTGTAACAATTTACTTTTCCTTTGAAGTCTGACTCTACTTGAATGCAAGTGTTTCAAACAAAAATTAGTTAAATATCAGGTATGCTACCAGTGCAATTTAGATATAGCTTCACAGATGGTGGGAACGTACCTTAGTATTGCCATTATGGAAAACAGCGTGGAAGTTCCTCAAAAAACTACAAATAGAACTAGCATATGGCCCAGCAATCCCACGATGGGGTATGGAGAATATCTGCACCCCCATGTTCACTGCAGCCCTATTCACAGTAGCCAAGACATGGAGTCCACCTAAGTGTCCATTGATGATGACTGGATAAAGAAAATATGGTATCTATACATGATAGACTACAATGCAGCCTTAACAAGGGGAAATCTTCTGTCATTTTTGACAACTTGGAGGAAGCTGGAGGTCATTATGCTAAGTGAAATAAACCAGACAGAGAAAGATAAATACTGCATGATCTCACTTATAGGTGGAATCTATAAATGTCAAATTTGGCCAGGTAAGGTACCTCATACCTGTAATCCCAGCTGTTTGGGAAGCTAAGGCAGGCAGATCTCTTGAGCCCAGGAGTTGGAGACCAGCCTGCACAACATGGTGAAACCCCATCTCTACAAAAACTACAAAAATTAGCCGGGTGTGGTGGCACATGCCTGTAGTCTCTACTCAGGAGGCTGAGGCAGCAGAATAGCTTGGGCCTGGGAAGCCAAAGCTGCAGGGAGCCTTAACTGCATCACCACGCTCCAGCCTGGGCGACAAAGCAAGACCTTCTCTCAAAGGAAAAAGAAAGGAAATTGGTAATATCTGATCATAACTGAATTGTGTAAATCCTTTAATCCAGCAATTTCTTTTGTAGAAACTGATCCTACAAACACACCTACCCACACAAATATGCAAATATGCATATGTGTACATACCGCTTATTTTATTATTATTATTTTTAGATGTAGTCTCCCTCTTTCACCCAGGCTGGAGTGCAGTAGCACGATCTCGGCTCACTGCAACCTCTGCCTCCCGGGTTCCTGCCTCAGCCTCCTGAGTAGCTAGGGTTACAGGTGCCCGCCACCACGCCAGGCTAATTTTTGTATTTTTAGTAGAGACGAAGTTTACCATGTTGGCCAGAGTGGTCTCAAACTCCTGACCTCAGGTGATCCACCTGCCTTGGCCTCCCAAAGTGCTGGGATTACAGGCGTGAGCCACGGTGCCTGGCCCCCAATCATTTTATGTAGTATTGTTTGTAATGTAAAAATGACAAACCACCTCTCTATTAATTCTCTTTTTCTCAGGCAACTGGATAAATTACAGTGCATTTTATCCATAAGTAGAATATCATACCATGACTGGAAATGAAAATACAGCAGCTATGCATGGTGATAAGGTGAATCATCACTAACATAGTTTCACATGAGGAATGTACCACTTACATACCAGACGCTGTTCCCGGTGCCAGGGATTCAACAAGAAACCCAACCAAAGACCACATTCCTTTTCTGCCTGCAATTTGCATTCTAGTGGGAAGAGGAAGACAATAAATAAAGGAAATAAGAAAAGTGTACAAACCAGTAGAAAGTACTCAGTGGTAGAGAGGAAAAAATACATTTTGGAAAGTGGTAGAGAGTGTTGGAAAGAAGCTGAAATTTTAAATCAAGTGCTGGCGGAATTGAGAAGATATTTGAGCGAAGAGTTGAAGACAGTGAAGGCAAAAGCTGTGCTGGTATCTAGAAGAGAGAAAAGGGTCAGTGGGAAGGCTCCGTGGCAGGAGCTTATGAGATGTATTCTAAATGAGCACAGTCCAGTCATCGGGAGCTGATGCCCTGGACAGAGATTCAGGGACGTTATTGACGGTAGAGCATGGAGACCTTTCTAGACTGTTGCTATACTAATATTTCATCCTCTGAGTGCAACAGGGAGCTACTGGAGGTTTCTGATCAGAAAGGGAGCCCACAGGAATAATTACTTCCCCTATTTGAAGAATGGATCCATCAACACCAAGAACAGCTAAGAAACATATCTACCACCTTGGACCCAGTGAGAAGCAGAACCTGACCCAGGTCTCTGACTCATCACTCAAGGTACTTTCAAGCACCCCAGGCTCTTACTTACAGTTCACTACACTGCTCATATTAATATTTTCCGTTTGGCAAAAGATCACATGTTGACCTGGTGACATTGAATAGAAATTCTGAGATGAATTCAGAGAAAGGAAAGGTGACTGATCAAAAAAAAAAAAAAATGTCCTTCAAATGCCCATTGCAAGAATGAAGATTCCAGAGAGATGCGTATACCTCTTTTCTATCTGTCGGTGCACTGGCACCTCTCTGTTGATCTTGGTAGCCAACTGGTTGGATAAACTTGTTTGCAGTTTTTCTACCCGGTGGGTCTAATCCCATCCAAGGAAAAGACTGCAAGAGCTCACATTCTTGGCTTGGCATGTGGGCATGATATGTCATAATTTTCAAAATTGGAGGACAACCCTGCTGCTCCCGGATCTTCTTTGGCATGAAGATTAATCTTGCTGTGAAAGTTTAAGGAAGACACCTTTTGAGTCTTGCTTCTTTCTGTTTTGCTCTCTGTTGATGGCTCCCAAATGGTCCTCAGTCTTATTTTTTTAAGTAGTGGTTTTCAACTAGGGGAGATTTTACCTCCCAGGGGCTTTTGGCAATGTCTGGAGACATTTTTAGTCGTCACCACAGGAGTGGGGGCCAAGGGGGGATACTGGTATCTAGGGAGTAGAGGCCAGAGATGTCTGTCAACATTCTATAATGCGTAGAATGGCACCAAGCACAGAGCATCATCCAGCCTCAGATGTCATTAGTGCTCAGTTAGAGAAAGCCTGGGCTTCTGCATGAGACTCTATCATCTATCCCTGTGAACCTATTATCTATCAGTCATCTAGCTATTCATCTCTATCTATCTATCTATCCATCCATCCACACACACATATAACTCCTGGGTTCAAGCAATCTTCCTACCTCAGCCTCCTGAGTAGCTAGGACTACAGGCATGCGCCACCACGTCCAGCTCATTTTTTCATTTTTTTTGTAGAGACAGGGTCTTACTAGGTTGCCTAACTCTAGTTTTATAAATTGTAATCGAACTGTGAAGCCCATATAACAATGACCAAAGTAGATATTGACAGAGAACTCTACACATGATTAAGTGGTTTTATTTCTGGGATATGTTTAAGACTTATTGTGACAAATGCTGTAACATTTACAATATGAAACCTGACAATATTTACATATTATAATATTAAAATGTTTAAATAAACTATTTAAAATATTGACTAATTCAAATTTGAAAGGCTAACCAAACCCTTCAAAAAGATATAAATTTTAAAAAACTGAGCCATCAAAATTCATTCTGCCTGGCTAGAAAGAATACATCTTATTACTCTTTGGAGCCTAGAATGAAGACCATCTGTCATTACTTAAAGAACACATTTAAAGAGCAGAAAACTAAGCTAAACTTCAGTGAACATAAAAGGACAGAAAATGTTACGCAAATCCAGTCAAGAGTAGGAAATGAATCCTGAAGGAGTCGGTGCTTCAAACTGGATCCCAAGTCACTCAATGGAACTAAATTCAAAACAGGGTCAAGTGGCCATTTGCTGACAAGAGCTCACACATGTGCTCTGAGTGCCTGGAAAACCCAAATATTCTTACAACATTGAGACTTTCACAGCTGTCAGTTCCTATTCATGCAGCCTGAATCAATCAATAGACTGTGACCTGTGTTAACCAATCAGAATTCAGCAAGTATCAACTAGTCAGAACTCAGTAAGTGTTAACCAGTTAGAACCCAACAAGTGTCAATGAGTCAGAGCTCATCAGGTGTCGACCCATCAGAACTCAACAAGTGTCCACCTATCAGAACTCAATATGCATCAGCCCATCCGAGGCCAACAAGTGTCAAAGAGTCATAATTCAACGAGCATCAAGCAGTTAGATAGAACCCAATGAATGCCAACCCATCAGAACTCAACAAGCACCAACCAATCAGAACTCAACAAGCACTAACCAATCAGAACTCAACAAGCACCAACCAATCAGAACTCAACAAGCACCAACCAGTCAGAATTCAACAAGCACCAACCAGTCAGAACTCAACAAGCATCAACCAGTCAGAATTCAACAAGCACAAACCCATCAGGACCCAACAAGTGTCGATGTCTGAACTCAACAAGCACAAACCCATCAGAACCAACAAGTGTTGACTCAACAAGTGTCAACCAGTCAGAAGCCAACGCGCATTAACGAGTCACTCAACAAGCATCACCCAGTCAGAACTACACAAGTTTGCATTCCTCAGCTGCCTAGCAAACCAGTGGGAACCTTGGGCAGGAACTCCACTAAAAAAACTAACAAACGAAACCCCTCTCTTTGTTCTCCAGAACTGTAGCTCTCTGGTTTGCAAACTGTTTGCTGGAATAATGTCTCTTACCATTTTTAAAATAAAAACCTTATCAGTACATTTGTTGACACTTTGTTACTGAGACCAGATGACTTCAGAAGCCCACAAAATCTAAAACTCTGATGAGAAATAGTTAAGTGTTAGACACATGCAATTCCACCACCAGTTCCTTCCCCTTGGAAAAGAGAACACAGAAACCTATCCAGAACTCCAACGTCCACCCAGATCTTTCATGAGAGTTGGCAGAGTCTCTCGAATGGACTGGCTACAGAGTCATTGGCCGCCAGAAGCTGACACAGATATTCCACTGCCATTAGGAAAAGAGAATCCATCCAACTGGCATCCCAAACTAGCTCATAGAAAGTAATGGCAACCTGTAATATCAACGGCAGTTTGGGCCCAGCAGTTGTCAAAAACAACAACAAACCAAGAAACTGGACTAACTAGTTGTCAATGTACAAATTTACAGAATCTAGAAACAGGGGCTGGAGAGAAAAATCATACTGATGTAATGCTAGAATATTATTATTCTAATAAATGTACTGCAAAATGCACATCTTAGCCAGAAAGCTGCTGTGTGCCATATTGAACAATGGAAATAAAATGGTTTCGAGTTTTAAATTCACAGATGTCATGAGAAAGCAAGCCAGAAGTTCCTCTCAAGACTAGCTGGCATTTGCTCCCTTATGAAATCACCAATATTGAGTCCCGTTTTAATGTGGAAAAGCAAAGAGATACGGAGTGCAGAGCAGGCGCTTTTTTTTTTTTTAATAGAAAAGTGTTTTCCAAACACTAAGCAAGACCCAACACAGGGCCATGGATTCAATTTTGCAGGTCTCTACTCGTACTAAAAATAATTTGAAATAAAAGTGTTCCATGTAACCATGACTAATAAATTCATACCTGATAACCCTGTTTCTACACTATTAATATTGTAAAGTTTGATTGCCTTGTTCAGCTTCAGTTTTAGGAGCGTGTGTGTGTGTTTGCATGTATGTGAGTCCGGGTGGTTCTATAAAATATGCACAAGATATTTTTCACTGTGGCCACGGTAAAGGTATGTAAAATATTAGCTTAGAGAATCTCTTGTTAAGCACCCATTATTTTAAAGATCATATTCTTGAAAGAAGCAGAAGTTTCCTGTATTGGATTGTTACCAGATAGTTTTCTTAGAAAAAAGGTACAGTGGGGTCGGGTGGGAAAAAGAAAAAACCCAAGACAAAAGAAAAGGCATGGAAACGTCTGTGCACAACGAAATGGAGACTTCTGCTGTACTTGGGCTTTTACCGATAATGGACGTTGCACCTTCTCCAGTGCCAGCTTTTTCCCGCTCTGCACGTTCAGTATTCCGCTCATTCTTCATCAGTTCAATTAAAAACAAGGGCAGTGTAAATAACCGGAAGAACTCTGAACTCTGTAGACCAAATTACCTTTCTTCATTCCCCACTTACTGGAATGACATCATTTTCTAAACTTTGCCTTTCGTAGATTTTTTTTTCTTTCATTTTTCCAAGGCAGTCATTTTAAACAGCCTCCGTACAAATCCTGTTTCATTATAAATTGTTTTTCAGCCAGGGGATTTCCGAGACATTGCCCCCGAGGGGATTTTAAAAGCTGAATTTGTAGCCAGCTCAAAGCCAGACATTTATAACTAGATATGAAAGCATGAATCTATTCTCTGTGATGTCCTTGAGAACTAAAAATATTTCAGATGCAAGTTAAGACCCAGGCTGCAGGCTTGTGTCTTCTCTGATTTTTGGAGTATGGGGTGGTTGATGATGGTTCCCAAGGACTGAGGAGAGGGGACAATGGGGACTTGCTGTTTAACGGGTATAAAGTTTCAGTCATGCAAAATAAAAATTTCTGGAGATCTGCTGGAGAAGACAGAGCTCATGGTGAGCAGTGCTGTAATAGGCACGTAAAAATTTGTTAAGAGGGTAGATCTCATATTGTGGTTTTTATCAGAATTTTAAACATTGAATTGTAGCTTTACACGTGTAGAAAATGGTCTCTTTAATGGACTTCTCAAAGGCAACTTGCCTAGTAAAATAAATCTGCAAGGCCCAACATGGTGGCTCGTGAGAGCCTGTAATCCCAATACTTCGGGATGCTGAGGAGGAAGGATCACTTGAGGCCAGGAGTTTGAGACCAACCTGGGCAACATAGCAAGACCCTGTCTCTACAAAAAATTTAAAAATTAGTTGGGCATGGTGGGAGTGTGCCTGTAGTCCCAGCTACTTTGGAGGCTGAGGTGGGAGGATGGCTTGAGCACAGGAGGTCGAGACTGCAGTGAGCTGTGATTGCGCCATTGCACTCCAGCCTTGATGACACAATGAGACCCTGTCTCAACAAAAATAATAAAATAAATTTACAACAGATGAATGTATAAGAAAATATGGCAGTATATATACACTATGGAATACTATTCAGCCATTAATAAAGAATTAAATCCTTTCATTCTCATGAACATGGATGAAACTGGAGGACAGTATGTTACCTGAAATAAGCAGAAATGGAAAGGCGGATACCACAGGTTCTCCACTCACACGGAAGTTAAAAGCAGCTCTTACAGAAATAAAAAGTAGAACAAAGGATACTAGAGGCTGGAAGGGCAGAGGGAAGAGGGAATAGAGAGAGACTTCTTAAAGGATACAAAATTCCAGCGAGACAGGAGGAATACCTTCTGGTGGTCTATAGCCCTGCAGGATGACTACAGTTAACAATATATACATTATACAGTTCTCAATAGCTGGGAGGATACTGAATGTTCCCCAAACAAAGAAATGATACCGGATTGGGATGACTGACGAACTCGCTAATTACCATGATCTGATTACTGCACGTTATATTTGCTCAAGCATTGGTATGTAGCCCAAAACTCTGTACCAGTATTATTTGTCAATAAAAATGTAAAGTAAAAATCTTTGTAAAAATTTGATCCACAGAAGGGTTGATGGACTAGTTTTAGTACATCATGGTTTTCTGCCTTATAACAAAACATCAAATTTCCAGTTCTCTCATCAATATACTCACAGTACGTCTTCAGCATTTGATGGTTTCAACTGTCATCCAATATTTTCATTGGAAAATACAGAATGCTGTTGTTTCTCTAATAAACATCTAACTATATTTATTATATATAATATATAATATAAAATAAATTCTATGTATAATACATGATAAACATATACATATATATTATATAAATTGCATTATATAGAAATATATTATGTACATATATAAATATACATATATATACACATATATACGTACATGCTATTGTTATATATTATATATTATGTATAATATATTTAGATATATTAAAGTGCTGTATGTGAATATATTACATGAATATCTTTATATACAGGACTTTAATATGTACTACTTTAATATACATTAATATATGAATATATTGTATAAGTTAATATATTAATATATTGTATATATTAAATTTAATATGCTACATTGCATACACATCACAAATATTATATATTAATATAAATTATATTAATTCAATGTTATTACATCACATTAATTTTATATTAATATGTGATGCATATCATTATTAATGCATATTTACATATTCATCTATTTATTATACATTATGCTTATATAACACATATTGATTACTGAAGTGTTGTTTAACACCTTGGTGTGAGCAGGAGCAGATGGAATGGAAACCTCAGCTCTGTGACTTTGTTTTCTGCTGAGTTCCTGGGCCAACAGCCTGGTCTTTCAGCAGTGGTTAGGGTGGGCAGGTGTCCTGTGTATCACGGTATATTAAGGACTGACTGCGAACTCTGTCGCACACACATGTAACAGTGTGCATCTCACTGCCCACATAAAAGGGGTGCTCCCCAAACTGCAATTCCTCACATCTGCAGTTCCAGTGCTCTGCAGGGCCAAGGTGGGAGGATCGCTTGAGGCCAGGAGTTTGAGACCAGCCTGGCAACACAGGGAGACCTCGTCTCTACAATAAAAAAATAAAAAATTAATTGGGTGTGGTGGTACACACCTGTAGTCCCGGCTACTCAGGAGGCTGAGGTGGGAGGATCGCTTGAGCAAAGGAGTTCGAAGCTGCAGTGAGCTGTGATTCCATCAGGGCACTCCAGCCTGGCCAACAGAGGGAGACCCTGTCACAGAACAAAACGAAACAAAAAACTCCAGCAATTCCTTTCTGTCTCTGCAAGTGATACCCGAGACAGCTCTTGTTAAGATGACAGGGGGTCCACCTAACTATGGTTTTCCTTCACACCCTCGGAAGTTTATCTGATCCTTTCAACAAGTATGCAAGATGAGCCTGACTTCCAGGAAAGTCAGAGAGCTCCAACGGGATATGGCTAAATATTAACACGTATCTATGACATATAACTGACACAACCCTGGACTATCTCTAGCAATCTTACCTCAAAGTACACAGAATGTTTGTCCTGCCGAGGGGGCTTCAAGACCCCTCCCCTAGCCTTCCAGTAAACACACAAACACATATCCTTCCCAAATCAGACTGTCACTCACCAAGAACCTATGCTATAGAAACTCTGAGTGGCCCCTGGCCAGATTTGGAACCAGATCCTGAAGAGCCATACGACCCCATGGGAAGACTCCCTCCCTTCCCCAGGGATTCCAAGACAGGAACGAGGGCAGCTTGGTCATAAGTAAACAGGCTTTGTGCGTGACCCTTAGCTGGGTGTAATATTTCAGCCTCTGCTAATAGCAAGTGCTATGTGAGTGTCAAAACTTACAAATCAATTGATTTTATAATGTATGAAGGCAGGATGTTTTTAGCAAGCTGAGAAAGTGACTCAGAAACCTAGGTGTCAAATATGTGAGTAGTAAGTGTAAGCAATAAAATATTTTATTCATTCATGATGACGAGGGCATCAAAGGCTACAAGAGGAATCAGCGAATGCTGGTCCTCAGGCTAAATCTGGCCCTCTGATTATTTTTGTCAATAAAACTTTATTGGAACACAGCCATGCCCATTTGTTTACATAGTGTCTATGGGGCTTTTTGATTTTTGATTTTTTAAGACTCAGGTTCTTGTCCTGTCACCCAGGCTGGAGGGCAGTGGTACAAGCGTAGCTCAAAGCAGGCTCAAACTCCTGGGCGCAAGTGGCCCTCCCGCCTCAGCCTCCTGAGTAGTCGCAGGCTCATGTTACCGCTCCCAACAAATTTTTAAATTTTTGTAGAGATGAGGGTCTTGCTACGTTGCCCAGGCTGGTCTCGAACTCCTGGGCTCAAGCAATCCTCCTGCCTTGGCCTCCCAAAGCATTGGAATGACAGGTGTGCACCTCCGTGCCTACCTATGGCAGGTTTTTTGCACTCTGCAACAGAGACTGTGTGTCCTGCAATGCAGAAAATATCTGCCGTGTGGCCCCTCCAGACAGCTGCCCCTCCCTGGATTAGACCAAAGGAGAAAAGCCACAGCTTGTTTGGAGACAGAAGCAGACCAGACTCAGACTTCTTAAAAGATACAAAGTTTTATTAACCAAATCTGGAATCAACAGTATTATTACATAAATTAGACAGCAGTGAAATTTTCCTAGGGCATATGTACAAATCACAGTGATTTCCATTGTGCAACAAATGGACAGGATTAAAAATAGGCACTCCCCTCCCCGACCCCCCAAGGGAAGGTGCAAGGCAGTTTGCCAAGGGGCGCGCAAAACCGCAAAGGCACTCCGCCTGTGTGCGCGGCCTCCGACAGCAGTCACAGGGTCCCAGAAGTATGTTAGCAACACGTGAGGCTGCCCAGTGTTCAGCACAAAAAAGCATTCAGCTACGACAGCTGAGCAGAGCTCAACAGCCATCTCAGAGGACGAGGACTGTGGGAAGGCTTCCAATCCCATCCGCTTAAAACACACATGCAATGCCTTTTACATACAGAACAGATGTGTCCACCATGGGAGATCAAACTAAGCCTCAACAGAACTTCCCCACATACGGTAATTTACAGACAACTGTTACAGAGCATCCCCCTTTTATCAGGAAGGACTGTTCTGCTGGGTGCAAGGCCAGAAGGTTTGCAAAGCAAACTTGATGATGCAAAGCCTTGGTGAAAATGCAGCCCCCACCTTCACCAAGACACACACACACACACACACACACACACACACACTCCAAAGAAACCATCCAAATGCATTAAGACACCTGTCCGTGTGCTTGCTTCTTGCTCAGTGAATCCCATCCATTTAAGGTAGACTAATGAGGCCTCCCGGCCTCCATCAGCAACAGGGAAAAACAGTGCATACGACTCCTCCAATGTGTGGAAAATGTGTGCTAGGTAGACTGAAGGAAAAATGAGAGGAACTGGGCACCCCACTTCAAGTCTCTACGACTGGAGAAGTCAGAGGCTGCAGGGACTGTGTAGACCCGATGCGAAATTAACTGGCGGCAAAAATACAACCCAGGCCTGTGCTGTCTCGCACTCTGTTCACTCCGTAGCTGGAGCGAGGAACAATCGTGACATTCTGGTGTGATATTCGTGCACCCTGGCTACAGAGTTGAGCCTTGGGGTCTTTAACAGTATGAAGCCATAGTTTCACAGTTACAATGGTCCCAAGAACTGGACGTCAGGCAGGGCAAACAGAAATGGCGAACACATCCCGAACCGCTCAACTGTTTCGTTCCACTGTAGAGTTTTTTTTAATGGGTAGTGACTTCAAATGATTTTTTTTTTTTTTTTTTTTTTGCTTTCTCTTCAAAGCAAATAAATGACTTTAAGTATGGACAAAAAGAAACAGAATGCTGAACGAGAAATTCACTAACAAGTGATTGTGCAGTTGTTTCATGGGCATGGGGGGGTTCAACAGCATTTTGAGGGGATGAAGCGTGCACTCTTACCCCACTGCTGGGGGGTTCTGCTGCTTATTCTATCGTGCTGACAGCAAACAGAATTTGCCCATCGCTGGCTATAGCTATGTTTAGACTAAGCAGGATTTAGACTTGTGTCACGAAGAAATCAGAAGAATTCAGTAGCTAGGGTGTATACTATTCGGTTGTGACTTTTTTCCTTCCTGGCTTTATCAGTGCCTATGAAAGCAGGCTGGTGGTATTTCCCTTCAGAAAAACAAGACTTCCCCAATATACTTCTTGTTGTGACATATGCATTTCCTTTTAAGAGAATACTGTCAACTCATAAAATGACATGAAGCAAAGTAAATCTGTAATTTTTTTCTGATACAAATTTTGTGATTATTATGAGTTTTCCTCCACATTTTGCACAGTGATTGTTTCATGTGATCATCTATGTAAAAATTTTGGAATGCCCGCCCAGGTAAAATTTTTTTTTATATATATATTTTTTAAGATGGAGTCTCACTCTGGTACCCAGGCTGGAGTGCAGTGGTGCAATCTCGGCTCACTACAGCCTCTGCCTCCGGGTTGAAGCAATTCTCTTGTCTCAGCCTCCCAAGTAGCTGGGATTGCAGGCACACACTACACGCCTGGCTAATTTTTGTATTTTTAGTAGAGATGAGATTTCACCATGTTGGCCAGGCTAGTGCTGAACTCCTGACCTCAGGCGATCTGCCTGCCTCAGCCTCCCAATGTGCTGGGATTACAGGCATGAGCCACCGTGCCCAGCCAAGTAAACTATTTTTAAATTATACATAGTGATTGTTCCATGTTTTAACTCATTTTGATTAAATTAACCTCTACATGACATTGGGCCATTTAAATTTTGACACCACCATGGGCAGTTACCACGTGGCCTGTGTCACTTCAAATGTTGAAATGCGCATGACAGTGGACAGCAGGTTTCACACCATCTCACGTTCTTGGAATCGCTTCTAATTTCTCATTTGTTCTATATGGCTGGAAGCTGATTACGATGTTGTAAAGAACAAGGTCATCCATGTGCTTGTATGTTTCATTTTCCTGCGTACCTGTTCACAATTAAGGCAAGGCATTGCAGGCTTGCCTCATGCTAACTTTCTTTCATCTCAGCATGAAATCCTGGGTAATACAACAGACAACCTAAAATAGGCATATGGACTCGCAGGTCTATATACTTTCTAAAGTGTGCTCAAGAAAGGTGTTTCATGTATTGTTTTATTAATAATTTTTAAAGTAGAATGTTCAACATTATTACTATTATTTATTTTTATAGTCAGTGGACATGAGACTTAACGCTTTTCCTTCTAGGTCCACATCTCGGTGCAGTGTCACAGTGTCACAGCGTCACTTTATGTTCATTGCGCAGGGGACCCTAGTGGACCTGCTGCTGGCGTCGGCACCACTTTAACCTTTTCACGTTCATGATAAAACTCATTGGAAACTGCATGCTAAATTTTTAGACAATGATGGTCCTCAAATTTTAATCCAAACAGGACGGTGACTGAGAAGCACAGGCTGAAAATACAGCTGCATACAGCATTTCTACATTTCACCATCTCAACGTCATTTCCACTGAGTTATTAATTGTAAAGAGTTTATTCCACTGAACCTGAGTTACTCTCACCTACTGAGTTGACCTCCACGGGAAGAAAAGGTCATTGATGGAAAAGGGGGGCTGTGATCTGTTTCTGCAATTTCACTGTTTTAACATTTTTTTTCTTTTTATAGAGATGGGGGTCTCACTGCTGCCCAGGTTGGTCTCAAACTCCCAGGCTCAAGCAATCTTCCTGCCTCAGCTTCCCGAAGTCCTGGGCTTACAGGAGTGAGCCACTGCAGCAGCTTCACCGTCTTTTAAAGCCTTAAGGTGGACGTTCACTTCATTCCGCCTTCAAAAGCACAATGCCATTGCCGTTTTTCATTTGTTTGTTTGAAGACAGGGTCTTATTCTGTTACCCAGGCTGGAGTGCTGTGGCCTGGACCTCCCCGGGCTCAAGTGACCTCACACGTCAGCCTTCTGAGTAGCTGAGACTACAGGCACACACGATCATGCCCGGCTAATTTTTTTGTATTTTGTAGAGATGAGGTCTCACCATGTTTCCCAGACTGGTCTCAAACTCCTGGGCTCAAGCAATCCTCTCACCTCGGCCTCCCAAAGTGTTAGGATTACAGGCATGAGCCACCACACCTGACCCAGTGCCTTCTTATTTGTAGGTGAACTCTGGTCAAATCTGATTCTATTTCCCTTACCATTTTGCTACCTTTTAAAAAATGTATGGCTTTTCCCAAGAGCAGCTCTCCACAGTACCAGATGCGTGTGCCAGAGGCAGCAAGTGCTACAGCTCCAACAGCAAGAACACACCCAGCAGCTCCAGACAACCAGAGCTGTTGAGTTTTGAGAAGAGATCAGGAACCACGGGGCACCCAAGCGTCTTCTCTCAGCATCCATTTTGACCTACACATGCCGAGGACACATTCGGCTCCCATTCTGGGTGTGGAAGGAGCCGGATGAAGGTGGACATGACAAAGAGAACATGTGGAGAAGAAGGTCTTGGAGGACTGTGGGGGTGTATCCCTGTTGTCACCGAGGCATTGCTGGAAGGCTCCAGAACCTACTTCTTCAATGCACCGACCCCTACCGCAGCTGGGCCCTGGGACCTCACGCACAGCAGATTTCAGCAATGCCATGCTCGGGCAGAATCAGGGAGGTTCCTTTCGACTCTGCCACCCACTCACATCCTACAGATCCTCTGCTTTTCACTTTTCCCAAAACTAACGGTGAAATAAAATCTCTGCATGAAGGTCGGTCTTCTAGGTGGGCTGATCTGAAAATTATTTGTGAACTGTGGGAAGTGCATTTTGTTCAAAAAGTTTCAACTGGAATTTTAACAGGGAGCCACCTCCCTGTGAAGGATGAATTTTTTTTTTAAGACAAGGTCTTGCTGTGTTGTCCAGGCTGGAGTGCAGTGGCGCAATCATGGCTCACTGCAGCCTCCACCCCCTGAGCTCAAGCCAGCCTCCCTCCACAGCCTCCTGAATAGCTGCGACTACAGGCATGCACCACTATACCCAACTGACTTTTTGTAAATTTTGTAGAGACAGGGTTTCGCTATGTTGCCCAGGCTGCTCTGAAACTCCTGGGCTTAAGCAATCCACCCACCTCAGCCTCCCAAAGTGCTGGGACTACAGGAACAAGCCACTGCACCCAGCTCACATGAAATTTTTGAATGTGACACAGAAGGTTTTTTGAATACAGTACATTCCTCCAACAACTTCGATGTCCTTTTAGATTCTCGGAATAAATTCGCACCCGTATCTTCTCTCGGTTTCTTCTTTGAAAGTCTCAAGTTACCAGGTAGGAAGCACTAAAGAGACTGAAGGTAGATCTCCCCAGGATATTTTCTTCCCCCAAACTATAAAATGCATGTGAGATGATTTTTTTAAAAAATGCATGCAACATACCCTTCAGATGTTGTCCCCAAGAGATTTTTGAAAAAACAAATTGAAAAATAATAATTATAGGCTCTGTGAAGTATGAACATTTATATCACTGCACAATTTCTGTGCATCTGCCATAATGACTTCTATATATACACACAGGCACACACACGCACACAAACACACACACAAAATGTGGTTATAATTGAGTAAGTCCAGTTCAAACTTATAAACTTAAGTCTATGAGAAAAACCAAGACGTCACAGCAGGAGCGCAACACTCAAGGATAAGATCAAATCTACAACCAGTTTTCAAACCTTCCGACGGTGTGGAGTTCCAGTTGCTTAAATAACGACCGTTCCATTCACTTCAACTGTGCTCTGATGTTTCTATACATCCGGGCACACAGGAAACTGGAAATGTCCTTGTCACACGAATACGACATTTCTTCTGGTCTGCTTAGGCGCAGTTCTTCGTTCCAGGCACATTCCAATCTTCCTGTTTCTAGCATGAAATAGGATGAAAGATTTTGTGAGTTTCTCAGTAACTGGACGAATTTTGTAATCGTCATCATCTCAACGATAACACAAAGGTTTCCTTTTCCTAATAACACAGAAAACTCCCCTTTGTAATTCTTTCTGCAAGGATCCACAAGCCTGAATTCTAAGAGGAAAGGCTGTCTAATAAAAAGGAACTGAAGAATGTTTTAAAGATAAGGGGGTTTTTTTTTGGTTTATTTTGAGGTGGAGTTTTGCTCTTGTTGCCCAGGCTGGAGTGCAGTGGCGCAAACTCAGCTCAGTACAACCTCTGCCTCCCGGGTTCAAGCGATTCTTCTGCCTCAGCCTCCTGAGTAGCTGGGATTACATGCACCTGCCACCACGCTTGGCTAATTTTTGGTATTTTTAGTAGAGATGGGGTTTCACCGTGTTGGCCAGGCTGGTCTCTAACTCCCGACCTCAGATGATCCACCCACCTCAGCCTCCTAAAGTGTTGGGATTACAGGTGTGAGCTTCCGCACCCAGCCCTGATTTTGTTTTTGAGATAAGGTCTAACAACTCATTGCAGCCTCAACTTCCCAGGCCCAAGCAAGCCTCCCACTTCAGCCTCTCGAGGAGCTGGGACAACAGGTGTGTATCACCACGCCTGGCTAACTTTTTTATTTTTTGTAGAGATGGGGTCTTACTGTGTTGCCCAGGCTTGATCTCAAACTCCTGACCTCAAGTGAGCCTCCCACCTCGGCCTCCCAAAGTGCCGGGACTATAGGTAGGAGTCACCACACCCAGCCTAAAGGTAGGTTTTCAAATGTTCTATCATATGCTTATCCATAAATAGACATATGTATTCACCAGTAGATGATGAATTGCACAAGAAAAATGAAATCCCCAATTCAACATGCTTCCTCAGAGAACCTTACAGCAAGACAGAAAATATTTTCTTACAAAGTAAAATAAAAGACATAGTGAGCCAGTTCTTCTAAATTCCTCCTCCACATTCAGAAAGGCACGTGCAGTGATTCAAACAAAGATGAGCAGCTAATGCACAGTTTTTAAGCTGTCCTCAAGTACAGCAATTCATCCTAACTGGTGTCCACTTGACAGGAGAAGATTTGGCTTCATGAAGAAGTATCTTCCTGCATGAAATTCCTGAACCTAATCCCTCTTCGCTGAAAATGCCGGGGATTGTTTGGTGTGCAAATTACTTTCAATAAAATTACTGAGACGGATTAAAATACTGCATCTGGGCTGGGCACAGTGACACACGCCTGTCATCCCAGCACTGTGGGAAGCCGAGGCGGGCGGATTGCCTGAGTTCAGGAGTTCAAGACCAACCTGGCCAACATGGCAAAACGCTGTCTCTACTAAAAATAAAAAAATTAGCCTGGTGTGATAGCAGACACCTGTAATCCCAGCTACTCGAGAGGCTGAGACACGAGAATCACTTGAACCCAGGAGGCAGAGGTTGCAGTGAGCCGAGACTGCACCACCTGGCAACAGAGTGAGAGTGTCTCAAAAAGAAAAAACAAATCATTAAACAAAGTCACAACCACTAGCCAAACTATATTAAAAATGATTCCACTTAGCAAAAATAATACACGTACTTTCTCAAGAATACACACCAGATTGAGAAAGGTCATTCCTATGTGTGGAATCGCTTTCAGGGACAGTAGGGCTAGCTGGGGACAGGATGTAATGAAACTATTCACTAATTATAAGACAAAAATCCATCAAATGGAAGCTTTTTGGTTCTTTAAGTAAATTTTACACTTGAGGGGTCTCTACTAGAGAAGTTCTATTCTTGTAGCTTATCCATTAGGGGTCCTGCATGCTAAAGCAAATCAAGTCTTTACATCATCTTAAAGATTTCCGGGAGAGACATCATTTGTAAAATGTTATAGGCAAGTCAGACCAAATGAAAGCCCCACAGCAGACCAGAGAAACAAAAAGAAGTCAACACATTCAGGAACATCATCTGATTTCCACAACCCGCAACTGGATTTCACGAGCATTTATGACGTTGATAAAGTTACACGCTCTCATGTTAATTCAAACCAGTCACCACTGTAAAAATGTTCAGCACACACTGAGGGGTGAAGTGATGCCATGGAGACACGTTATGTTCTCACGCTCACAGCACCGATTCCTCTAGCATTTTGCTCTCTATTATTTCAATCTTTATCCAGTTTTCCTCTTGGTACATCCATGGAAATGCCCTCACAGGATGGAGGTTTCTCATTCACCCTGTCTTTCAAGCAGGCTGGTTCCTCGCTCCCAAATCAACAATTGTGACATTTGGTGTCTGTTTCAAATGGTGTTGGTTAGCCAATTGGCTTTCCACTTCACATAGCTGGGAAGACTACAGGAAAATTATGGGAATGGAAACCAAAACGGGAAAAACAAGCTATGTCAACAAGTAGACAAATCGCTGACAATATTTTGCTTCACTGGGTATTTTTCTTGCTTGTATGTTACAGGAAGAAAGAGCTAATTGAAGCCATATAACCAAGCAATTTAGAATTGAGGAGGAACTGAAAACTCTTTCTAATCCATATTTCAAAACTAATAATAGACTTTCAAAGGCTCAAGGAAATAACAGAGTCAAAACCCTTTTTCAGTCATTTTAAATTAAAGCTTAGCAAATTTCACGAGGGATTCTGAAAAATATTATTATTATTTAAAAACTAATATAGATCTTCAAAGGCTCAAAGAAATAAGAGACTCAACATCCTTTACCAGTCATCTTGCATTAAGCTTAGCAAATTTCCCATGATGGTACGTTTATTATTATCTTTTAACCAAAAAGGACCTAGAAAGACTTTTGAAAATACTTGTTAATTATTGTAAGGAAGTTCGCCTGTCACTCAGGGTTTCCGATCAGGGACCAGAAGAGCTATGCTTCTCAAATGTTCAGGCACACGCAAATCGCCTAGGGGTCCTATGTAGATGTGCGCGTTCTGACCCAGGAGATGGGTTCGGGGCTGTGATGCTGATGTCTCCAACCACACGCCGACCTGGAGTCACAGGTGTGGCTGTGTTTATGTCGCTGGCCCTGGGAATCATTCCCCTTTGCTCTGCTTCACTGCTGACCTCTGAATGCATGCGGGTAAGTCCCACTCAGTAAACACAGCCTCACCTGGATGTGGGGTCGAGTCATTCTCATTTTCCGGTAATTACTAAATAGAAAGGTATACCTTCCAGATGTGAGCTTCTGTCCTCAGAAATTCTTGAAGATTTCTAAATCCTTCTGCGGCACGGGAGCGGCGGTGTCCCAGTCATTCTCGGGATAAGTTTCGAAGTTGGAGGTATCGCCGTCGCCAGAGATCTTGGGCACAATGGGAGGCTGTGAGACACGGCCGACATGCAAAGGCACAGTTAGAAAGGAACAGCGGACGCTGGGAGGCTGGGACGCTGCACACGCCCCTTCACTTCTGTCACTGTACCTAACAATGAAAATGACTTGGAAAACACTAAAGCTGTCTTCCCTTCGTTTATGAACACGGCAATCTTGGAATTAAAATACTGTGAAGGAGGCCGGGTGTGGGGGCTCACGCCTGTAATCCTAACACTTTAAGAAACAAGGCAGGAGGGTCGCTTGAGCCTCACAAGTTTGAGACCAGCCTGGGGAACATAGGGAGTCCCCTGTATCTACAAAAAATACAAAAACTTAGCTGCATGTGGTGCAGTGCGCCTGCAGTTCCAGCTACTCAGCAAGCTAAGGTGGGAGAATTGCCTGAGCCCAGGAGGTCGAGGCTTCAGTGACCCATGATTGCATCACTGCATTCCAGCCCAAGTGACAGAGTGAGATCCTGTCTCAAAATATATACATACATAGTATTAAGTAAGCTATGGTATAGTCACGTGATGGAATACAATACACTTTTTTAAAAATGAGGAAGCTATCCAGGTATGCAGACAGGTCTCTAGATTATATAGTCAGGTGCAAAAAGCAAGACTACAAGAATGTACGTACTATGCTACTCTAGATTTTTTATAAATGAGTGGCGAAAATAAGAATGCACATATCCATGTGGGTTTTTATCAGCACAAAGAAACTCTGGAAGGATACACAGAAAAGTCTAATAAAAGGTGATTACCTACAGGTGGCTTGGAGCGGGTGAGAGGGAGACTCGGTAATGTATATGTTTTAATATTGACTTGATTTTTGACCAATGTGGATAGATAAAACGTATTCAAATTGATTTGCTAAAATGCAATTTAATACAATAAAGTATTTGAAAAGGTAAAACTTTGATTAAAATGATGCACATCAGGCCAGGCCCGGTGGCTCACGCCTGTAATCCCAGCACTTTGGGAGGCTGAGGCGGGTGGATCATTTGAGGCCATGAGTTCGAGACCAGCCTGACCAACATAGTGAAACCCCACCTCTTTTGAAAATAAAAAAAAAAAAAAAAAAATAGCTGGGTGTGGTGGTGCACATCTGTAATCCCAGCTACTTCGGAAGCTGAGGCAGGAGAGTCGCTTAAACCCAAGAGGCAGAGATTTCAGTGAGTTGAGATCGCTCCACTGCACTCAAGCCTGAGCTACAAAGTGAGCCTCCAACTCAAAAAAAGAAAAAGCGTGTCATCCCAGGCTCCAGCCCCAGAAAACTTGGGCCTGAGTTGAGGCCTGGTAATAAGCATTTCTAAGGGTTCTCCATTCCTTTGACTCTGAAGTGCAAAGGTGAAAACGCTACCACTGAACACTCCAATCAGTAGCACATGCAGTTCAGACTGTTCACGACAGACAAGATACAGAATCAACCTAAGTGTCCACCAATGGATGAACAGATAAAGAAAACTCAGGAAGCAAATGTTGCCTGACACAGAAAGACAAACACCAGGGAGACAGTTAGCACTAAGACACTCATAGAGTAGGGAACTCTGCTTACGAACAGTTTTAGACAAACATTTGTATTATATAAATGAATTACACGTCAGCCATCAATAAAGAAGGCCCAGGATTCAGAGGCTGTCCCTACTAATGGGAGAGCTGGGGCGTACCGAGTGACCCACTGATATTGCTTACCTTCAGTTTTCTCTGCGGAACAGCTTCCCAGTCCACGGACCGGAACCACCGATGGCGCTTCACGTCATTCGCCCCGTTCTTCAAAAGAAACAACACGTGTCGTCAGTGTGAGGAATTTTGACAGGGCAGGAAAGAAAAACACCCCCAAAGAATCTCTGCATTATTTTAGTATCGAAACGAACAGAACAAGCTTGCTGCATTTTGCCTAACTGTGCCCGGAGGGTGAGCTGCTAGGAAAACCTGCGAGCAAAGCCCTTGGTGTTTCGTTCACGCTTTTTTATTGCAGAAGCAGGTCCAGTCATTCCGCTCCTGTGCAATGCATTTGCGCTCCAGACCAAAGACTAAAAAGATAAACACGATTTCATCTCTCAAAATAAAATTGGACACCTGTTCGTTTCTCAGTCTGTCTCCTGTTTTCATCTTGGCAAACTTACTCAGTATTTATACAGACATAGAAATTAGGGTTCACTGAATGATATTCATTTGCTCAGTATGATCCAGCAAGTAAACAAGACTGAGAACTCAAACCAAGGATGCCCAATTTAAGAGATCTTAGAAGCCACACCGCACAACCTTGCAATTAACAATGTGCGTTTAAGTCGGCCTACTTCATGCTCAAGGGCAGCACCAGGCATCAGCTGGCTCACGCTGCGGCCATCACGACCTCTGAAACCCCTCCCTTAAACCTTGCTCAGCCTGAAATCTCACTCTGCTTCCTTGTTTTTAACTTGTAGTGATGCTGTTATCAATTCAATGTGGGACAGCAGAAGAAATAAACATGTGGGTTCCATGAAATAGAAGCCAGTACGTGTGAATTTAACACGTCCATCAGTTAGCATTTTTGTAGTTTTAAAATTCTTATCCTTAAAGAGGAATATGTCCATGACTGTATCTTCAAAAGCAAACAGTGATGTGAATTTTTCCTACTGTTTTCCCATCCAGTTGTTTTGACAACTTTTTCTTTTCTTATTGCAAAACAGGTATTTTTTATGTATAGCTAAGTCAGGCAACAGTTATTGAGTTTTACCTTTAGCAATGCTGTGAATAAGAGTAAATAAAAGTGCTGTGAATAAAATAAGAGAATAAAATAAATTTTATCCATCAGATAAAATTCTAATTTGGATACTAAAGGATGTGTGTGTCTGTATATACTTGAATGCATATATAATATATACACACAAACATATTTTTATATATACACATACATTTATATATACACACATTTACATACACATGTTTATAGATACAACATATATTTCATACATTTATATATACACACACATAGACACTTTATAAATACTTTATATGTAGAGTATAAAGTATCTATATATACCAAGACTCACACTGGTATCCAAACTACTGAGGGTGTGTGTGTATGTGTGTCTGTCTGTCTGTTATATAAAGCGTGGGGGTGTTGGGAGCAGTGGCTCACATTTATATTCCAGCACTTTGGGAGGCCGAGGCAGGAGGATGGCTTGAGCCCAGGAGTTTGAGACTAACCTGTGCAACAAAGTGAGACCTGGTTCTCTACAAAAAAATATAAAAAATAGCCAGGCACGGTGGTGCATGCATGTAGTCCCAGCTACTTGGGAGGCCGAGGGGGGAGGATCACTTGAATCTAGGAGGTCAAGGCTACAATGAGCTGTGATCGTACCACTCAACTCCGGCCTGGGTGACAGAGTAAGACCGTTTTGAAAAAAAAAAGTGTGTGTGTGGGTGTGTATCTACAGTCATGAACCTCAAAATGACATTTCAGTCAACAATGAATGACACATACAGTGGTGCTCCCATAAGATTATAATGAACTGAAAAACTCCTATCCCCTAGTGACATCTCGCCACCACACCCAGCTCATTTTTGTATTTTTAGTAGAGACAGAGTTTCACCATGTTGGCCAGGCTGGTCTTGAACTCCTGACCTCAGGTGATCTGCCTGCCTCGGCCTCCCAAAGTGTTGGGATTACAGGTGTGAGCCTCCGCGCCTGGCTTCACACTTTATATTATATCTACATACCTGTATTATATATCTATATATAGGCATACATATATATCTATATTATAAAGATTTATAGATAAATCTATCTACATATATGTCCAACTATCTATTTATATAATATAAAAATTTCTTTGACCTTTTTGTATGATGGCTTGTAAAGTGTATAAAAATGTGATATGTGTATACAGATACACACTTTATATTATATAAATAAATCTGTATATATCTCTGTATATAAATCTCTTTATATAGTTTATATTATATAGAATTGCCATTGCTCTATTAGCTGCTTGGAGGGGATGGGAGGCAAGGTGTAGACCCAGTGTGACGTTGTGTGCCCAGGACCCCAAATTTCATAGATCTTTCCTGGCAGTTTCAAGTAAAATAAAGAAATAAATAAATGAAACACCGGATGTGACATTTGGGCAGTGATTACATGCGCCCACTAAGCCTTGGTCTCTATCTGCACACGTCAATTTGGTGTTAAGACGACAGACACGCACATCGGGTGCCACTTAACACTCACGGGGTCCAACACTCACCTTCATGTTTCCTAACCGCCTTGTTCTGTCAACCACGAGCAGTTTCTTAATGAGGTCTCTATTTAGGGGAAGGAGACAGGAACAAAAAGTGCACAGATTACATATCAACACCAGCAAACAAGGGCCACAGAGCTCAAACGTGCCCACGATGGCGACCAACGCTTTCTAGTGCTTATTTCCTACTGTTGACTGCTCTTAAATAACTTATGCAAGGCCGGGTTGCCCACGCACTGCTGAAGCTAAGGGAAGAGGGTTGATTACATCTTTGTAAAAAAAATACACCTTTGAGTAGGAAAGGGTGAAGTTTACATGTGCCTGGCAGGCTGTCCCTGCAAAATAGAAGACATCTGCTTCCACAGCCACTCGTTGCACTGGGAGCCTGCTTGTTTATGGGGTTCCTGTTGGAAAAGGCTGGCTTTCCCATAAGCACACAAATAAGGATGAGTCTCTTCAGTCTGCTTCTTTACTCATAATCTTCCTTTTAAACAATAGACCGTCTCAGAAGTACGGCAAGTGGGAGGCCAGGCACACTGGCTCACATCTGTATTTCCAGCACTTTGAGAGGCCAAAGTGAGTGGATCACTTGATGTCAGGAGTTCGAGACCAGCCTGGTCAACATGGTAAAACCCCATCTCTACAAAAAAAAAAAAATTAGCTGGGCATGCTGGCACATGCCTGTAGTGCCAGCTACTTGGGAGGCCAAGGCACAAGAACCACTTGAACTCAGGAGGCAAAGGCTGCAGTGAGCTGAGATTGAGCGTCTGTACTCCAGCCTGGGCAACAGAGCTAGACTCCATCTCAAAAATAGTAATAGTAATAATAATAATACAGCAAACTGGTTCAATTAGGATAGGTAGTTGGAGATGATGCTGAAGACTTCCAGGAGATTAGGCAAGTTCTAAGATGTATATTTATGGAAGTAGAAATGATAATGTGTGTCTGTGTGTACACATGTAATACACAGAGTATATTATGTATAATAACATACATAATATGATGTAATAATATAATATATTGAATTCTCCCAAAATGATCCAATACCCATGACCCCGGTTTAAGTGGCTAGGCTTTCCTGGCATAAACTATGCCCCAGGGTGAGTAGCACAAACGTGGACTGGGCCACTCCTGGGTTCTGTGATGGACTGCAGAGTCTCCCACAAGCCAGGTGACGCCCCGGGTCAGACTCCACCATCAAGACTGTCAATCCTGCCAGTCCTGTCTGATCTGAAATTCTGGCAAGCAGTACCTATAACCAGAGGTTCCTAACGCCATGCTTCCTGAATTACGATGGGATGCTTGTCAAACTTCACTGCTTCTCTGCCTCAAAGTAAAACTCAGAGACCATCTGTCCGCCCACCTAAGGCTGGGCTTTTGTATCCATCCTGTGAGGCTGAAAAGCTTTGAGCAGGGTGGGGAACGTAACAATCACTGGAGGCAGGAACCTGGCCACTACTTAGTGAGTTTCTCCTTCATTATTGTGACATGCTCCCCCCTGCCAAAAAAAATCAAGGCATCAAACACTGTATGCCCAAAACATTCCCAAATAAATGTGGGGCTTTTTCCCCAAATAATTTACACCACTGCCCACCACCTTAGTGCACACACTTAAAGCTCACTGGAGTGGACTATAAGAAAGGTTTATTTATGCTTTCATATTTTAAATAAACCTCTGTTTTCTTATACTCCCAGTTTTAGGTGTGTACACTAATGGGGCAGGCAGTGCTGCACTCAGCTTTAGGTGTGTACGCTAATGGGGCAGGCAGTGCTGCAATCAGCTTTAGGTGTGTACACTAATGGGGCAGGCAGTGCTGCAATCAGCTTTAGGTGTGTACACCAATGGGGCAGGCAGTGTTGCACTCAGCTTTAGGTGTGTACACTAATGGGGCAGGCAGTGCTGCACTCAGCTTTAGGTGTGTACACCAATGGGGCAGGCAGTGCTGCAATCAGCTTTAGGTGTGTACACTAATGGGGCAGGCAGTGCTGCAATCAGCTTTAGGTGTGTACACCAATGGGGCAGGCAGTGCTGCAATCAGCTTTAGGTGTGTACACTAATGGGGCAGGCAGTGTTGCACTCAGCTTTAGGTGTGTACACTAATGGGGCAGGCAGTGCTGCAATCAGCTTTAGGTGTGTACACTAATGGGGCAGGCAGTGTTGCACTCAGCTTTAGGTGTGTACACTAATGGGGCAGGCAGTGCTGCAATCAGCTTTAGTGTGTACGCCAATGGGGCAGGCAGTGTTGTAAATTATGGGGGGGAATCCCAGGTTTATTTCAGAATGTTTTGGGGATCACCTTGATAAACTTCAATTTTATTTATTTATTTATTTATTTTTGGAGACGGAGTCTCGCCCTTGTTACCCAGGCTGGAGTGCAATGGCGTGATCTCGGCTCACCGCAAACTCTGCCTCCCAGGTTCAAGCAATTATCTTGCCTCAGCCGCCTTAATAGCTGGGATTACAGGCACCCGCCACCATGCACGGCTAGTATTTTTGAATTTTTAGTAGAGACGGGGTTTCTCCACGTTGGTCAGGCTGGTCTCAAACTCCCGACCTCAGGTGATCCGCCTGCTTCAGCCTCCCGAAGTGCTGGGATTACAGGCGCGAGCCACTGCACCAGGTCAACTTCACTTTTATTTATTTATTTTTTTTGGCGGGGAGAAGAGGGGTGTTTGGCATGTAAGAAAGCAAAGTGTTTGATGACCTTGAATTTTTTAAAAACGTTTTTTGGTGTTTGGCATCTAAGGAAATCAAGATTTATTTAAAATATAGGGCACAATGGCTTGTAATCCCAGCTACGCAGGGGGCTGAAGTGGGAAGATCACTTGAGACTAAGAGTTCAAGACCAGCGGGGGCAACATAGTAAGACCCGTCTCTACAAAAAATCCAAGCATTAGCCAGGCATGGTGGTGCATGCCTGTAGCATCTGCTACTCGGGAGGCTGAGGTGGGGGCATCATGTGAGCCCAGGACATCGAGGCTGAAGTGATCTCTGATTATGCCACTGCATTCCAGCCTGGTTGACAAAGCAAGACACCCGTCTCTTTAAAAAAAAAAAAAAAGAAAGAAAGAAAGAAAAAGTAAAATAGCAAAGCAAACTCCTGTAAAGCAGTTTAGAAAGTAATGAGTGTGGATGAGAAGGGCCCCCCCCCAAAGAAGTGAAGTCCTATAAAGGAACAACAGAAGTGTCCACAGCTGTAGATGGGTCCATTGACCCTGCCAGGATTGGTGACACATCTGCTGGAACTCTCTTGATATACTACAGTCGAAATTCTAAGTTGTACTTATGATCCTGGCACTAGCTGGCTGCTCTCGGAAGCAGATACTTTCAGGCGTGAAAAAAACACCAGCAGATAATACCTCTACTGAATTGGCAACCAGTCCCAAAGCTTTGTTTTAGTGTTTTTCTTTTCTTTTAAATGGTATTTATTTCTATAAGGAATCGCAACTTTGACGTGCCATTTGCCCAGGCGACATGCTTAGCCAGTCAAAAGTTGCAGAAACCAACATATGACTTTAAAAAGCTAACAATCAAAATTCTAGCATCATGGACAACCAGGACAGTGATTTGGATAAGAAAATGCGTCTTTAAGGCCAGGTGCAGAGGCTCACGCCTGTAATCCCAACACTCGGGGAGGACAAGGCAGGACGATCACTTGAGCTCAGAAGTTCAAGACCAGCCTGGGCAATGCAGAAAGACCCCCATACCAACCTCTACCAAAAAGAGGAAAGATAACGAGTCACTGAGATCTTGCTTCCCAGCCAATTTGATAACATTCAACAAATAATAGGAAGAAGTGAAGTTCTACTCAATTACCACTGTTCCTGCTCTTGGTGGACCCGCACTGGGTATGTGAAGACACAGGGGCGTTGTGGGAACACTGGAAGGGGCTGGGAGCTGCGTAAAGAGAGGCATGTTACATCAGACAGTAGCAAGATGGCCACTGCTGGTTCCCTACTCTCAACGAAGGTACACTAGGAGGGAAAGAAAGAAAAGCGGCAAGAGACCAGACTGATCAGGCTTCTGGTTTCTCCTATTTCTGTGATTCACGGTTTTTTTTGTTTCCATAGAACATTGGAAACCTCTCTCTACATCTATATATGTACACACACATACATATGCATACATATGTATATATACACACATATGTATACATGTGTATATATATTTACATATATATAAATATATGTAGCCAGTATACATATATATATACTTATATGTGTGTGTGTATTTATTTTTTAATTTTAATTTTTTTTTTGAGACAGGGTCTCACTCTTTCACCCAGTCTGGAGTGCAGTGGCACAATCATAGCTCACTGCAGCCTCGACTTCCTGGGCTCAAGGAGTTCTCCCACCTCAGCCTCCCTAGTAGCTGGGACCACAGGCCATGCTACCATGCCCAGCTAATTTTTTAATTTTTTGTAGACATGGGGTCTTGCTACATTGTCCAGGCGGGCCTCAAACCACTGGCCCCAAGCAATCCTCCCACCTCAGCCCCCTGAAGTGCTGGGATTTCAGGCATGAGCCTCTCATCTGGCCAAACTCGATCATGAAAGTGCTTTGCCATCCACTTGATATGATGTCACTCAACTCAGATGGGATTTGGGGCCTGGGAGAGAAGGTCTATAGACCCTTTCTATTTCCTTCCAGAGCAGCTGGCTTCTGAGGTGCTGTTTCCCCTGCCTTCCCATTCGCTGGACAGGGTGTCCCTTCTAGGTGACTCATTGTTAAGCAGAGCCTCGTCTTCTCGCTAAAGCCTTTTAAAGCTTGCCTCTAGCCTGTCAAGCACAACATAAGCTCAAGCCAATAGAAACACGACCCTATCTTCTATTCAGACTAAGAAGCTCTGCTTAGGATGCGGAACATTCACCACCAAGAAACTCAACTGAACGTAGCCAGGGGCCCCATAAGGGCATATTCAAAACAGCCTGGTCCAGCGCCCGGAAATAAGTCTCCTCTGAACTGAACTTCCACCAGCTCCTAAACAAATAGCCCATGGAAAAGAAAAGTTTAATTCTCAACTAGATGCATTTAGCTCTAGTTTGTGCCTGGGGGGCTGGTGCGCCCATCAACTCAGCTGAAAAATACCGTGAAACAAACAGAAATCAGTGCTTACTACAGTAAAAATGGCTGCCAGGTGACCAGACTTAGTAAAGTAGACAGAAAACCAAAACCATTCTTTTTTTTTGAGATGAAGTCTCACTGTGTCGCCCAGGCTGGAGTGCAGTGGCACCATCTCGGTTCACTGCAACTTCCACCTCCCGGGTTCAAGCGATTCCCTTCTCAGCTTCCTGAGTAGCTGGAATTATGGGTGTGTGCCACCATGCCCAGCTAATTGTTTGCATTTTTAGTAGAGACAGGGTTTCACCATGTTAACCAGGATGGTCTTGATCTCCTGACCCCGTGATCCGCCTGCCTCGGCTTCCCAAAGTGCTGGGATTACAGGCGTGAGCCACTGCACCCAGCCGCATTCTTATATTTAAGATATAAGATGTTATCATATCTTGTACAAAATATAAGAGACAGATATTATTTTCTTAAACATAAAATAATATCTTCTTTCTCTACTGCCACAACCATAATAAAATGTGCATCCAAAGTCGCCAATATCCAGCAACTGTAAATGTTCTTGAAGCAACATGCTCAGAACTGAAAATGTTGACATTAAAAAGGACTTAGGCTGAGCATAATTAAAGCAGGAGAGAAAGGATAAGACTCTGCTAAATCCATCAACAGTTCTGCTAGCCACAGAACTAGGAGGATCCCGCTTGTCGAATTCCAAAACTGCTCTCTTATAAAATTCGATGACAAATTTGTTCATTGGCTCATTTTAAATATAACACATTACCAAAAGAATGAAATACGGCCCAGAGTCATAAAAACATGAAGTTATCATTAAAGTAGAATACTTAAAATCTTTTTCTTTTTTTGTGGAAAAGACAACTGTCCAAAATAGGTTATGTGCAGCACATTTAATAATGCAATATGGTATCCTGCTGAGTGCGTGTTTTCATGGTGATTTTAGACACTTTAAAAATAAACACACCCCATGACGAGGCAAACGGTTTACTTACTTGACACTGAAATCCAAATGTCTGGGGAAATCTATTTTGCCCGCAAGAATTTTCTGATAAATGCCAAATGGGTTGTCATCAAAAAATGGAGGAAACCTGTCAGAAAAACAAACACGCATTTTCAGCGGGGAGGAAGCGTGGAAAACGCCCTGCTTTGCAACGATAGCTATTTCTGCTGAACACAGGCAGGAGATAATCCATTCCACATGCACTCCTCCCCCGCACACTCAAGTAGTCCCGATCTGAAAGCACGTGACAGTCAGATGTTCTACCAGGCAAGGCATCGTGTGCTGCACCCCAGTGCAGGGCAAGCTCCCTTGGAGCGGACAGAAAGACCATTTGAGAGGCGGCTGCTGAGCAGAAGGCAATTCCTTCAGGCATCTTATTCAGAGAGGCCATCAGCCCATTCCTTACCTGTGTGCTAACACTGGAGAGAAAGGCTCTCTCATGTTTATCAGGGTGAATCCACCACCATGACCAAGCATGGAACTCAAACGTCTCAATCGCGAAAATACAAGCAGTCCAGTTAAAAAATGGACAGGTGGTCTTAACAGACATTTCTCCAAAGAAGACATGGAAAAGGCCAACATGTATATGAAAAAAATGCTCAACTCACTAATCATCAGGGAAATGCAAATCAAAACCTCAGTGAGGTAGCAATCATCTCATCCCAGTTGAGATGGCTATTATCAAAAAGACACTGTAATCCCAGCACTTTGGGATGCCGAGGCGGGCGGATCACCTGAGGTCAGGAATTTGAGATCAGTCTCGCCAACATGGTAAAACCCAATCTCTACTAAAAAACACAAAAATTAGCCAGGTATGGTAGCGCATGCCTGTAATCCCAGCAACTCTGGAGACTGAGGCAGAAGAATCACTTGAACTTGGGAGGTGGAAGTTCCAGTGAGCCAAGATTGCGCCATTGCACTCCAGCCTGGGTGACAAGAGTGAAACTCCATTTCAAAAAAAAAAGACACATACACAAAAAAAATAACAAATGCTGGTGAAGAAGTGGAGAAAAGGGAATTCTTCTTTTTTTTTTTTTTTTTTGAGACAGGGTCTTGCTCACCTCACTGCAACCTCCGCCTCCCAGGCTCAAGCAATGGACCTGCCTCAGCCTTCTAAGTAGCTGGAACCACAGGCGCCCACCACCATGCCGGCTAATTTTTGTATTTTTTGTAGAAGTGGGGTTTCACCATGTTGCCCAGGCTGGTCTCGAAGTCCTGGGCTCAATCGATCCACCCAGCTTGGTCTCCCAAACTGCTAAGATTACCAGCGTGAGCCACTGTGCCTGGCCGAAGAGGGAACTCTTATGCAATGTTGGTGGGAATGTAAACCAGTAGAGCCACCATGGAAAGCAGCATGGAGGTTCCTCAGAAACTAGAAATAGAACTCCCATATGACCTAGCCATCACATCTCGAGGTATTTATTCAAAGGAAAGGAAGTCATGATATCGGAGAGACGTGAGCACGCGAGCACGCCCATGTTTACCAAAGCACTATTCACAACAGCCAAGACAGGGAATCAACCTGGTGTCTGTCAACAGATGAACAGATAGGTAAAGAAAAGGAGGTATTTACATAGCAGAATACTATTCAGCCATGAAAAAGAATAAGTTCCTCTGATTGGCAGTAACATGGATGAAACCGAAGGACGTTACGTTAGGTGAAATAAGCCAGGAACATAACATTAAACACTACTGGTGCTTACTCATACGTGGAAGCTAAAAAAATGCTGATCTCCTGAAAGGATAAAGAAGAACAGAGGATACTAGAGGCTGGGAGGGAAGAACTGAGAGATAGAGATAGGTTTGTTAAAGGATACAAAATTACAACCAGATAGGAGGAGTATGTTCCAGTGCTTTATAGCCCTGTAGGGTGACTATAATTAGCAATAATATATCGTATGGTTTCAAACAGATAGAATGATATTGAATGTTCCTAACACAAAGTAATGGTAAATGACTGAGATGATGGATATGCTCATTACCCCGATCTGATTACTCCATTCTTTGTCAAAGCATCGCTGTGTACCCCATGAATATGTACAATTATTATGTGTCAATTTAAAAAATAAGCCTGGAAAATATGGCAAAACGCAGTCTTTAAAAAAAAACAACCACCTGGGTGTGGCGATACACACGTGTGGTCCCAGCTACTTGGGACACTGAGGTGGGAGGATGGCTTGAGCACAGGAGGTCAAGGCTGCAGTGAGTTGCAATCATGTTACTGCACTCCAGCCTGGGTGACAGAGTAAGACCTTGTCTCAAAATAAAATAAAATATAAAATAGGCCAGGTGCTGTGGCTCAGGCCTGCAATCCCGGTACTTTGAGAGGCCGAGGCAGGCAGGTCACTTGAGGTCAGGAGTTCCAGACCAGCCTGGCCAACATGGTCAAACCCATCTCTACTAAAAATACAAAAATTAGCTGGGCATGGTTGCAGGTGCCTGTAATCTCAGCTACTCAGGAGGTTGAGGCAGGAGAATCGCTTGAACCTGCGAGGCAGAGGTTGCAGTGGGCTGAGATCACACCACTGCACTCCAGCCTGGGCAACAGAGAGAGATGGAGTAAATAAATAAATTAAATTAAACATAAAATAATTGTTCAAGATTTGTGGTGAATACGCCACTATATCCAAAAACAGGACACTTTTCTTAAGGCTTCCTTCTGTCTACAGTACAAGCAATACCTAACAGACTCCACCTTGGAGAGTTCGGTATTGAGCCTGCTTACACAGCAGTATAAACAGCACCCTCAATAAACTGCACATGAATGTCAGTGAACTACTTTTGTTTGAGACGGGGTCTTGCTCTGCTGCCCAGGCTGGAGTACGGCAGTGTGATCTTGGCTGGCTGCACTGAGCGTTGACCTCCAGGGCTCAAGCTTTGCTCCCACCTCAGCCTCCTGAGCAGCAAGGGCTACAGGCATACCACCAGGCCAGGCTGCTTTTTCGTTTTCAAATTTTTGGTAGAGATGAGGTTTCACTATGTTGCCCAGGCTGGTCTCAAACTCTTGGGCTCAAGGAATCCCCCCACTTCAGCCTTCCAAAATACTGGGACTACAGACATGAGCCACCACACCCAGCAGTGAACTTCTTTATATGCCTCATTCACGGAACATTATGTGGCACACAACAGGTGCTCAATAAATGTGTATAGGCTGAATGAAAGAGCCTGAATTATACTTTATCATATTTTTCTTTCTTTTTTGAGACAGGTTTTGACTCTGTCACACAAGCTGGAGTGCAGTGGTGCAATCATAGCTCACTGTAGCCTTGACCTCCCCCAGGAGGTGATCCTCCCACCTCAGCCTCCCATGTAGCTGGGACCACAGCTATGTGTCACCACGCCTGGCTAATTTTTTGACTTTATGTAGGGATGGGGTCTCACTATGTGACTACTTTTAAGGTGCAGGAGCACAGTCCATACTTATAACTGGAAACGGGTGGTCTGCAAAGCTGACCAAAGCTCTTTACCCAAAGAAAACCACTTCTTGACCCCTGGAGACCAGAAGAAAGATGGAAATACATGCAAATTCAGCCTTGAAAATAGTGGTATAAAAAAATGAGATTGTCATACTATGCTTTCTTGACTGTAGTAAAAAGATCGTAGTCCTGCTGCAGAAACCAACAGACTTATCTTTAGTAATATCTAGAAATTTCAAAAATATGTGAAATAAACTAAAATATATATATATACTTAAAACTGCAAAGACCAAGCTAAATCCAAGAAAATCTAGAAGTCAACTGTATTAGTCCACTTTCAGTCTGCTATAAAGAACTACCTGAGACTGGGTAATTTATAAAGAAAAGAGATTTAATTGACTCACTGTTCCACATGGCCGGGGAGGCCTCAGGAAAGTTACAATCATGGTGGAAGGCGAAGGGGAAGCAAGGCACACCTTACATGGTGGCAGATGAGGAAGAGCGAGCAAAGGGGGACAGTGCTACACTCGTATACCAGCAGATCTTCTAACTCTGTCACAAGACAGTACTAGGGGTGTTGCTAAACCATCAGAAACCACTCCCGTGATCCAATCGCCTCTCACCAGGTCCCTCCTCCAACACTGGGGATTACATTTGAACATGATATTTGCGTGGGGACACAAATCCAAACCGTATCAACAACCAATGAACGTATCTAGATACCTACATGTCCAAGGCACAAGTTGTACTTCTGAGATTTTCTCATATTCACCAGAACAAAGACTCATATTGACTCAAAGCCATGTTTTCTATTTAGCTTCTTTTAACTTAGATATTCTGATTCAGGTATGCCAGCAACGGAAATACCTTATAAAATGGAGCTTTCAAATGACACCCTCATTGATGATCAGAAATGTCAATGAGCAAAAATAATTCTCCTGTAGATTTCAGATCACTTCCTGACCTAAACAAAATTCAGTGGAGTGGGTGGAATGAGAGGTCCCCAAAAAGGTACATCTGTGATTTTGCCCTAACAACCTGTGAACGGGACCTTACTGGCAAACAGGGTCTTTTCAGATAGAAATTAACTCGAGGAGCTTCAGACGAGATCATCCTGGAATCGGGTAGACCCAAATCCAATGGCAGGTGTCCTCATAAGAGACTGCAGAGGAGACACAGAGGAGAAAGTCATGTGGAGGCGGAGACAGAGACTACAGTGATGTGGCCACAAGTCCAGAGACGCCTGGAAGGCCCCAGGAGCTGGGACGGGCAGGGGGGACCCTCCCCCAAAGCCTCCAGAGGGAAGTAGATACACCTGCAGTGGATTCAACTGTGGCTCCAGAAATATCTGTCCAGGTCCTAATGCCCAGACCTGGAATGAGACCTTATTCAGCAATAGGGTCTCTACAGATGTGATTAAGTGAGATGAGATCCTCCTGGAGTAGGATGGCCCTAAATCCAATGGCAGGTGTCCTTATAAGAGACTGCAGATGAGACACAGACACAGAGGAGAAAGCCACGTGGAGGCGGAGGCAGAGACTGCAGTGACGTGGCCACAAGTCCAGGGATGCTAGAGCCCCCAGGACCTGGGAGAGGCAGGAAGGAGCCTTCCCTGGAGCGCAGTCCTGAGACACTTTGATCTCAAACTTCCGGTCTCCAGGACTGGGAGAGGATAAAATTCTCGTTTAAACCTTCCCGTCTGTGGCAATCTCTAACAGCAGCGCCAGGACATTCATACCTAGAACCACACACATGAACTGTCCAATCCACTGCAGTGAAGAAAAATTCAAAGAAAAACTAGAGAAATACGAACTATAAAAATGGAAATGAATGGGAGAGGTGACAGAGAAGCAGTGGGTTACATGAGGAAATGAAAGATACTGAAGGAATGTAAAACAGCAGGTGTGTGCGACGTGGCCCTAACACAGCATTTGTTCGTTCTGAAACAAAACTGCAGTTGCTCAGTTTTGCTCTCTAGCACGAAGGTGATTTTTCCATTAGTGTATCTCTCTGGGCCGTTGGTTCTGGAGTTACGAGCCATCACATATTGGAAAACCACCCAGGCCAGGCTGGGAAGCAGAGCTCCGAGTACGCCAACGCCGATGCCTCAGATGTTAACTACCTCCCAAGCCTATCCTCCCTCACCCGCCAGCAGCGTTCTCTATAACGGTAGCTGGGGGAGTTGCATTCCCGTTTCTTTCTGGGTTTGGGTGGTGGCCCTGTCTGAATACATTCAGCTGTGTGATTTCATCGGGAAAATGTACAAATACAGGACTGGAACATTAAACTCCAGGAGGAAATGTATCATACACACCTAAAAACATTGATGGAGAATAATAAATGAAATGCTCTTGGTCAGTAGACACTACATGACAAGATCATGTGAAAGGTATTTAATCAGTAGAAACAAATAAATAATAGGTGAGCACGAACTGACCATCTTGCCCAAAAGAAAAAGCACAGAGACAGAGTCTGTGCGTGAGAGTGTGTGTGTGTGTGTGTGTGTGTGTAACAGCACTCCCCGGGGGCTGTGTGTGTGGTGTGTGTGTGTGTGAGAAACAGCACTCCCCAGGGGCTGTGTTGTGTGTGTGTGTGTAAGAAACAGCACTCCTCGGTGTGTGTGTGTGTGTGTGAGAAACAGCACTCCCCAGGGGGGGTGTGTGTTGTGTGTGTGCGTGTGTGTGAGAAACAGCAGTCCCCGGTGTGAGTGAGTGGGTTGTGTGTGTGTGCATGTGTCTGAGAAACAACACTCCCCGGGGTGTGTGTGGGGTGGGCGGGTATGTGTGAGAAACAGCACTCCCTGGACGCCTGGGCAGTGCCCTCTCAAACCCTCACATTTCTGTCTCTAAATATAGAGACTGCTTCCAATTCTTACCCAGCAAGGAATAAATTCTCATTATATGGCATTCGGCACATTAAGCAAGTTAAACTGATCTGTGGTGACAGCTCTACTTGCAAGGATGATCTGCTAATCAGCATGAATGCAAGCTCAAGATTTTCACCCTAAAAATTCATGCCCAAGCTAGGCATAGTGGCTCATGCCTGTCATCCCAGCACCTGGAGAGGCCAAGGTGGGAGGACTGCTTAAGCCTGGGAGTTCAAGGTCAGTCTGGACAACACAGCAAGATCTCATCTCTACAAAAAATTTAAAAACTAGCTAGATGTAGTGATGTGCACCTGTGGTCCCAGCTACTCAAGAAGCTGAAGCGGGAGATTCACTAGAGCCCAGGAGGTGGGGGCTTCAATGAGCTATGACTGTGCCACTGCACTCGTCTGGACACAGAACAAGAACCTGTCACAAAAGAAAAAACACACTCATGTAGTGGGTCACAGCTGTCATCCCAGCACTTTGGGAGGCCAAGGCAGGTGGATCTCTTCAGCCCAGGAATCTGAAACCAGGCTGGGTAACATAGCAAAACCCTATCTCTACAAAATATTTTTAAGAAGTTAGACAGGTACAGTGATGAGTGCCTGTCATTCCAGCTACTCAGGAGGCAGAGGTGGGGGGTTTGCTTGAGCCCAGGAGGTCGAGGCTGCAGTGAGCTGTGATTGCACCACTGCACTCCTGACTGGGCAACAGAGCAAGACTGTCTGCCAGAAAAAAATGCATGCCAATTGTGCCCCTAGCTCTATTATCTGCCAGTAAAATTTTAATGTAATCATTAAATTTAATGTAACCATTTAATATAACCATTAATTTTAATGTAACCATGTACAGGCTCATGCCTGTAATCCCAGAACTTGGGGAGGCCAAGGCAGGTGAATCACTTGAGGTCAGGAGTTTAAAACCATCCTGGCCAACATGGTGAAACCCCGTCTCTACTAAAAATACAAAAAGCCAGGTGTCGTGACACACACCTGTAATTCCAGCTACTCAGGAGGCTGAGGCAGGAGAATTGCTTGAACCTCGGAGGTGGATGTTGCAGTGAGCCGACATTGAGCCACTGCACTCCAGCCTGGGTGACAGAGCAAGAGTCCTTCTAAAATAATAATAATTATTATTAATAAATATAAAGTGTGTGCTCCTCAGATGAAGCAGGCTGAGGTGGGAGATGAGAAGGGGAAGTGGAGGGCCAGGTGAAGCGGAAGCGGCAGCGCATTGGGGCGTGCGAGGGTTGGGGCAGAGTGGAGGGTCAAAATAGTCCCGGGGCACCTTGCCTTGGCCATCACAGCAGTGGCTCTCAAAGTGGAGTCCCAGGGTGGTTTCCCGACCTCAATTCTGGGATGGGTGAGGTCATTTTTCTGACCCCAGTTCTGAATAGTGATACATTTTCTTCCTATGCCTCAGCTAAACAACACACTACACAGCACAGCAGACAAAGGGAGCAGCCAGCAGCCCTTGTGAAAGCTGGACACTAAAGAGATTTGCAAAATGCAAAAGATATGGCCAACCTCCTCAAGAATGTTTTTCTCTCTTTTTAGAGACAGGGTCTCTGTCACCCAGGCTGGTGTGCAGTGGCGAGACCACAGCCCACTGCAGCCTTGACCTCCCAGCCTCAAGTGATCCCCCTGCCTCAGCCTCCCAAAGGACCCGGACCACAGGCATGCAACACCACGCCCGGCTAATTGGTTTAGTTCTTTATTTTTTGTAGAGATGGGGTCTCACTATGTTGCCCAGGCTGGCCTCCAACTCCTGGGCCCAAGTGATCCTCCCGCCTCAGCCTCCTGAAGTGCTGGGATTACAGGCGTGAGCCACTGTGCCCAGCCTGATGGTTTTATTTCTGCAACTGTGATTACACATTTTTTTCATTTAAAAATGCTATTTATGTTCACCTCTGTGACTATCATGTAACTTCTCATATATACTATTTATGTATTATTTATTTATATTTCAGTCTCCACTTTAATTTCAAGTGCAGTCAGCGTGGAAGTTCTGTGGCTGGTTAAGAACTCTGAGGCGTGTGTTGAAGGGGTGCCGAGGCCAGCATGTTTGAGAACTGCTGCACGGTGCCCAGCGCTCCCCACGGAAGGGTCCCCATTCACAGACAGATTCCGCCTTCCGTAGAATCCTCTGCACCCTGTCTGCTATGCTGCAGTTCTAGTTGATGCCTATGAAGAAAATTCATCACTATTGGAAAAATGATCTCACTCATCTGCTAAAACACACTTTAGGAACCCCAGGGTCCCCTGGGATGCCACTTTGAGAATCGCTGCTGTCATAACTAAGACAGGATGCCCTGGGGGCTTTCTCTTACCCTGCACTGTGCTCTACGCCTTGTGTGCCCCTGCGTTTTATTCTTTATGCTTTAGCTGATTTTCTTTTCTTTTTCTGAGACAGTGTCTTGCTCTGTCGCCCAAGCTGATGTGCACTGGTACATCTCAGCTCACCACAGCCTCAACTTCCTGGGCTGAAGCAATCCTCCCACCTTAGCCTCCTGAGCAGCTGGGACTACAGGCTCATACAACCACACTCAGCTAGTTTTATTTTTATTTTTTGTAGAGATGGGGGTCCCACTACATTGCCTAGGCTGGTCTTGAACTCTTGGGCTTAAGCAATTTTTCTGCCTCAGCCTCCCAAAGTGCTGGGCTGACAGGCATGAGCCACCATGCCCAGCCTTTACCTGACTCTTGAATTAAACTCTCTGGGAGAATGAAAACACAGACACAGATAAGAAAAGAGAACAGGATGGGAGAGATTGGAGCAGAGCCTGGGCCCATGGAAAGTGCATAAGTGATTTTATTTCAGAATGTACCACACAATTTTCATCTGATTGAAACATGTCTCTTTCCATGAAAATAAAATCTGCATGATGATATGATCTCCTTCCTAATCACATGGCAGATTTTACCAAACAGACGGTTTTCCTCGTACTTAGTGGAAGACTGAAATAATCAGTGGAAGCAATAAAACAGACAAGGCCCAGCCTCACTTGATCCGCTAAGGGTGAGAACCCAGCCAACGGAGCTGTCACAGGGAAGTTGCAGCCCCGGGCTGGGGAAGGAGGCAGGAGGACCCCGACTGCAGGCCATCTCCACCTGTGTGCGCAGCAACGCCTCCCTCCAGCCACCAGAAGCTTCTGGGTTCAAGGAGGTAAGGAGAGCAGCTTGGGGGTGTTGGTTTTAGAGGCAGTCAACACAACACAAAATCAAGATGGTTTCAGAGCTGCTAAGCGGTATAAAGAAAACAGATGGGCTGGTCAGACAGGGGATGACCAGGAGAACAGGGGAGGCCGCAGAGGGCTCTGGGAGCAGGTGGCAGGTGAGCCTGCATCATGTGCACTGGAAGAGAAAGGGCCAGCCCTGGCTGGGTGCGGTGGCTCATGCCTGTCAGTCCAGCACTTTGGGAGGCCAAGGCAGGCAGATCACTTGAGGTCAGGAGTTTGAGACCAGCCTGGCCAATATGGTGAAACCCTGTCTCTACTAAAAATACAAAAATTAGCTGGGCGTGGTGGCACACACCTTTAATCCCAGCTACTTGGGAGGCTGAGGCAGGAGAATTGCTTGAACCTGGGAAACAGAGGTTGCAGTGAGCCAAGATTGCACTCCAGCCTCAGCAACAGAGTGAGACCCTGTCTTAAAAAAAAAAAAAAAAGGGGCCAGCCCTGGGGGCGCCTGCTGGCAGGGGACAGGTCAGGCTTCCTGGCATGTTCAAAAAGTGGTGGGAAGAAAGGAGGGGCCAGGCTGCTGTGTAAGGAGGGTGGACCACCCACAGACAGACTGTCTCAGAACCTCATATGAAAATGAGCCTCCGATTCCGCTCCAGTCACCCGAGAAGCAACAAGTGGGCTCCCAGGGAAGAGAGACACAGCTGGTGGGGACACGGGCGAGAGCCTACAGCTGCTTCCAAGGAAACGTACTGTAGGCAGGAGTGGGTGCAGGAGACAGTGAGAAGGCTTGGGGTGGAGCAGGCAGGAGCTCAGGCCAGCGGCTGGGGAAGAGCACGGGAACGCCTGGGAGAGCTGGGGCTGGCGAGGCGGGCCACTCCCAAAACACAGCCATGGGAAAAAGAGACAGGGCTGCTGAGAAACTGAAAAAACAACATTCACCCAGAAAGACTCCAATTAGAGAAAAGGAAAATAAAAATAGGCTGTGAATCAAGAGCTCCCTGCCTCATGAAATGCACAGATCAGCAGACTGGGCTTTAATTAGGAGATGGTTATTCATTTAATTATTCATTTGCTTTTTTTTTTTTTGAGATGGAGTCTTACTCTCTTGCCCAGGCTGGATTGCAGTGGCACAATCTTGGCTCACTGCAACCTCTGCCTCCTGGGTTCAAGCAATTCTTGTGCCTTAGCCTTTCAAGTAGCTGGGATTACAGGCACGCACCACCATGTCCAGCTAATTTTTTTGTATTTTTAGTAGAGATGGGGTTTCACCATGTTGGCCAGGCTGGTCTTGAACTCCTGACCTCAGGTGATCCGCCTGCCTTGGTCTCCCAAAGTGTTGGGATTACATGTGTGAGCCACTGTGCCTGGCCTAATTATTTGTTTTCAATTAGCCTAATGATATATTACATTATAATTAGGTTATTTTCTATTCTATTATATTCTAATATATCAAATATTCCAATATATTACAGCCTAGTAACAATTCTGATAACTTTATATAATAATTCTAATGCAGGCATTCTGAGTGTAATATTCTATTCTTTTAAAATTTATTTTTATGTATTTTTAACTTCAGCATGCCCTGAGACTAATACTGTATTTTAATTATATTCTAATAATTCTATGTTATATTCTAACAATATTATGTTCTAATAGTATATTGTATTCTCCAACCTATAATCAATCAAATTTGGGGTACATGAACCTCACTCTATTTAAAAGTATTAGACTCCAGGATACAAAGATCCTCAGGCAATGCTGCCCTCGTGTGGTCAGTGTTATCACCGAAGGAAAATGGACACTGATCAATATGCCTCAGTTGTTTTTAACCTTTTGGGTTTGCCTAGGACATCACAGGCGAGGGTGCACATTGAGAAGTTTGGTTCTATGTGATTTGTAGGCATGTCTCAGCAAAGAGTAATGGAAAAATCAAAACACAACAGGTAGATAGGTAGGTAGATGATTGATAGCTAGATAAAAAGGTAGGTAGGTAGGTAGGCAGGCAGGCAGATGATTGATAAATAGGTAGATAGATATAGAGAAAAGCAGACAGATGAATAGGTAGCTAGATGACTGACAGATGGCCAGGTAGGTAGGTAAACAGTTACACAGAAAGACAGATGCTAAGTAGATGGACAGGCAAATAGAAAGCTAGAGGAATAGGAAGTAGATGGATAGATACATGAATGACAGAGGATAGGTACACACACAGATGATAGGTAGCTAGCTGGATAAAAAGATCACAGAGGTAGAGAGATGGAGAGAGAGACGGATATATAAATATATAAATGACAGCTTAAACAGATGATAGATAAGGATAAATGGATAAACAGATACATACATAATAGGTAGACAGACCACAGAGACAGACAGGGATAGGTGCGTGGGTGGATGAATGGATGGATGGATGAAGGGGTGGGTGGGTAGGCGGGTGGAGGATGGACGGATGGATAGATGGATGGATGGATAACATACAGACATAGACAGACAGGTGGGCAGACGGATGGATGACAAACCACATACATGGATAGCCAGACAATGAAACAGGTTTTCACGGGCTCCACTCCTCCTCTGGCATCTCATGCTCCGGTTTTGTGCTGGAATTCTTTGGCAGTGCTTGTTCAACATCGCTCTGATCCCTAGGCTAGTGTGGGAATGAAAGGATTCGCTTTCTTTATCAAAGGCGGCAGACATAAGCACTTGGGAAAATGACCCCTGCTCCCCAAACAAAGTCAGTGACTGGATTTCCTAAGGCAGATGTTAGAATGTTACATGACCCACACCCCCAGGAACAAGCATTTGGTGCTCCTTTTGCCAGCAGGATCCGGCTTAGACATGCCTTCCCGGCAGGAGAACACCTGTCTTCCTTCCCTCCTGTTTCCAACTGAAAGGGAAGGTTTCCCAGAGAAAACCTCTAGTCTTTACCCCCTGCAGGGAATCAGAGAGATGTGACAGAGGGTCTGGCTTACGATCTGACTTTTGTGACAATGGGGAGCACTCAGAGGATACGCTGGTGTCTGTCTTTGAGACTCAGAGGCAAGCAGAAGAAAGAAGCACACAGGAAAACAGAGAACCTAGGAGGCAGTGTTGGCGGTGGCGAACCACAGCAGAGGATCCCCCAACCCGGTGTTCTGGGCCCTCCCTGCCTGGGCTTCCTCTCATCTTCATCCTGTCTAGAGGCACACGGTACAACAGCGCCTCTGCACACACAGCTCACTCTTTCCTACAGGTTCCTATCTGGAAAAGCACCACGCTACTGAGTTGTCCTAGGGAATTAACAGGCATGCCGGATACTAACAACCGAACGAGGATGACGCCAGCGTCCTGGGTTTCCAAGTGCTGCATGCTTCCTTTGTGTTTCTGGGCAAGTCATGGTGGAGCTGTCTCAGGCGTATGCTGGACTTCAACACCGAATCATGCTGACATCCCGACGGATGACTGACCTCTCTGTTATGTGGTCACAGGGAGGACGGCACCTCCCCTGACTTCCAAATCTCACCCAACACAGGTATCAGGGGCACCAGAACCAGAGCAACTCCATCTTGAACCGGGGTAAAATGAGGCTGAGACCTACTGGGCTGCATTCCCAATGCTTAAGTCATTCTAAGTCACAGGATGACATAGGAGGTCAGCACAAGATACAGGTGACAAAGACCTTGCTGATGAAACAGGCTGCAGTAAAACTGGCCGAATCCCATCAAAATCAAGATGGAGACAACGGTGACCTCTGACTGAACTCCCAGCTCATTATACATTAATTATAATGCAGTAGGCACTAAAGGACACTCCCACCAGTGCCATGACAGTTTACAAACGCCATGACAAAGTCAGGAAGTTACTCTCTATTGTCTAAAAGGGGAGGAACCCTCAGCTCCAGGAACTGCCCACCCCTTTCCTGGAAAACTCACAAAAAATCCACCCCTTGTTTAGCATAAAATGAAGAAATAGCCATCAAAATAGCCAACCGGTACCCTCGGGGCTGCTCTGCCTATGGAGTAGCCATACTTTTATTCTTTTACTTTATTTTTAATAAACTTGTTTTCACTTTACTCTATGGACTTTCCCAGAATTCTTTTTTGCGAGAGATCCCAGAACCCTCTCTTGGGGTCTGGATCAGGACCCCTTTCCCATAACACAGGTATGAGGTTTTAGAAGAAAAACACATTCTTGCCTTCCTTGCATGCCGTTCATCCAGAAACCAATTGTATTTGGTTGATTTACCTTGACCCGAACTGTGCCTTCTGAGCTCTGCAGGTTACTTCAGAAAGGGTCTGTGTGGAAGATTTTTTTATTTAATTTTTAAATTCTTTTTAAGACTCATCAAGTGCAGAAGAGAGAGGGGGGGAAAGAGTGGAGCAAGAAGTTCAACCTGTAACTAACTATGAAAATCAACTGAGATAACTCGCTACCTTCAGACCAGCCCAGAATGTGAATTTTATATTTAAGGAAGATAAAGATACTTAGATGTAAAAACCTCAGCAGGCATGCATGGGTGGCTCCTTCACAACTTTGCATTTTTTGCCTCTTATTCAAACAAGCTCAACTGCCAATTCACACTGCCCGCCTCAGCAGGGCAGCAGATGTATGTGCAGCCACACTGTGTGTTTGCAACACTCACGGACTGTTTTCAAGACTGCAAAAATGCCGAGGGATGAATGAGTGAAGGAAGGGGTGCTGGCCTGTAAGATGAAGATTCTCTACGGAGACTCTACTTACCCCGAGAGCATCTCGAATATCAGGATGCCGAGGGCCCACCAGTCCACGGCCCTCCCGTGGCCCTTGCTCTGAATGACTTCGGGGGCCAGGTACTCAGGTGTTCCGCAGAGGGTCCACGTCCTACATGGGCGACAGAGACAGGCCCCCACAAAACTCAGTGGTGCTTGGCTAATGCAGCCACCTTAGAAGCTGTGATTGTTGAGTAACACCATGCCCCCTTTCCCTCCTGTGCAGTATTTTACTGGGGAAAGACAGTAACATTGTTTTCGCTGATTCCTTTCCATAGAAACAATTCTTAAGGGGCTGGGAAACTAAGAATCGGTTTTCTCATCCTTGCTACTGTGGCTGGTACTGTTACCATTGTTACTCAGAACATACACCTGCCTTAGTATAAATCATAAAGAATAAAATTAAAGGAAAAAGATGATCATGTCCCCTGCAGCAACATGGATGGAGGTGGAGAGGCCGTTCTCCTAAGTGCACTTACGTGCCAAGCACCACGTTCCCACTTATATGTGGGAGCTAAACACTGGCTACACGTGGACACAGAGACGGGGAACAAGAGACACCGGTGCTGGAGGGTGGAATGGGACCGACACACAGAGAGAGGGGGAACCACAGACACCTGGCGCCGGAGGGTGGAGAGGGGCGGACACAACACCGGGCGCCAGAAGGTGGAGGGGGGCGGACGCAGAAGGACGGGGAACCGCAGACACCGGGCGCGGGAAGGTGGAGGGAGGCGGACACAGAGACGGGGGAACCAGAGACACCCAGCGCCAGAAGCTGGAAGGGGATGGACACAGAAAAGGGAACCACAGACAGCGCCAGAAAGTGGGGGGGGGCGGACACAGAGATGGGGAACAAAAGACACCGGTGCTGGAGGGTGGAATGGGGCGGACACAGAGAGAGGGGGAACCACAGACACCGGGCGCCGGAGGGTGGAGGGAGGCGGACACAGGAGGAACCACACACACCGGGCGCCAGAAGGTGGAGGGGGGCGGACACAGAAGGAGGGGGAACCGCAGACACTGGGCGCGGGAAGGTGGAGGAGGGGTGGACACAGGGAGAGGGGCAACCGCAGAAACCATAGACACCCGGCGCCGGAAGGTGGAAGGGGATGGACACAAAGAAGGGGAACCACAGACACCGGGCGCCAGAGAGTGGAGGGGGCGGACATGGAGAGAGGGGGAACCACAGACACCAGGCGCCGAAAGGTGGAGGGGGACGGATAGGCAGAGGGGGGAACCACAGACACTGGGCGCAGGAAAGTGGAGGAGGGGTGGACACAAGAGAGAGGGGGAACCATAGACACCTGGCGCCAAAAGGTGGAGGGGGGCGGACACCAGCGCCGGAAGGTGGAGGGGGGCGGACACAGAGAGATGGGGAACCGCAGACACCAGGTGCTGGAGGGTGGAATGGGGCGGACACAGAGGGGGAACCACAGACACCGGGCGCTCGAGGGTGGAAGAGGGCGGACACAGAGAGGGGGAACCACAGACGCTGGGCACCAGAAGGTGGAGGGGGGCGGACACAGAGAGAGGGGGAACCACAGACACCGGGGGCGCCGGAGGGTGGAGGGGGCGGAAACAGACGGGGAACCACAGACACCGGGCGCCGGAGAGTGGAGGGGGGCGGACACGGAGAGAGGGGGAACCACAGACACCAGGCGCCGAAAGGTGGGGGGGGCGGATAGGCAGAGGGGGAACCACAGACACCGGGCGCTGGAAGGTGGAGGGAGGCAAACACAGAGAGAAAGGGAACCACAGAAACCACAGACACCCAACGCCGGAAGGTGGAAGGGGACGGACACAGAAAAAAGGGAACCACAGACACCGGGCACCGGAAGGTGGAGGGGGGCGGACACAGAGAGAGGGGGAACCACAGACACTAGGAGTCGGAGGGTGGAGGGGGGGGCGGACACAGAGAGAGGGAACCACAGACACCGGGCGCCGGAAGGTGGAGGGGGGCGGAGACGGGGAGGGGGGAACCACAGACACCGGGCGCTGGAAGGTGGAGGGGGGCGGACACAGAGAGAGGGAACCACAGACACCGGGCGCCGGAAGGTGGAGGGTGGCGGACACAGAGAGGGGATAACAGACACCGGGGGCTGGAAGGTGGAAGGGGATGGACACAGAAAGGGAACCAGAGATACCGGGCGCCGGAAGGTGGAAGGGGATGGACACAGAAAGGGAACCACAGACACCGGGCACCGGAAGGTGGAGGGAAGCAGACACGGGGGCGGGGAATCCACAGGCACCGGGTACCGGAAGGTGGAGGGGGCGGACACCCAGAGGGGGAGAACCGCAGACACCAGGCTCCGGAAGGTGGAGCGGGGCGGACACAGAGAGGGGAACCACAGACACCGGGCGCCGGAAGGTGGAGGGTGGCGGACACAGAGAGGGGATAACAGACACCGGGGGCTGGAAGGTGGAAGTGGGGAGCAGGATGAGGATGGGAAATCTACCTGTCAGGTACGATGCTTACTACCTGGGTGACAAAATAGGTTCACCAAGTGGCATGCAGTTTGCCCATGTAACAAACTTCCAAATGTACCTCTGAACCTAAAATAAAAGTTTTTAAAATAAATAAAATTAAAAAGAAAATTATACCTCAAAAAAAAAAAAGTGGCACTGAAAAGAATAATTCAAAAACTCATTTAGGCCGCGTGCGGTGGCTCACTCTACTCACCCCAGCACTTTGGGAAGCCAAGGCGGGCAGATCACTTGAGACCAGGAGCTCGAGACCAGCCTAGCCAACATGGTGAAATCCCGTCTCTACTAAAAATACAAAATTAGCCAGGTGTGGTGATGCTTACCTATAGTCCCAGCTACTCGGGAGGCTGAGGCAAGAGAATTGCTTGAACCCAGGAGGCGGAGGTTGCAGTGAGCTACGAATGTGCCACTGCACTCCAGCCTGGGTGACGGTCGGAGACTCTCTAAAAAATAAAAAAAAATGTGCAAGAGCAGAGTCTATACTTGTAACTGAGACTAGATGGTCTGCAAAGCTTGCGTATGTTCTCTGGCTCTTTACCACCCCCTGCAAAAAAGCCTGTCTTGACCCCTGGAAACAAGTGGAAAGATGGAAATACACTTCCTGCCCTGTGTGCCATTTTCCTTTAAAAGTACCTGCTTTCTGCTCCAAAAGCAAAGTGGCAGCCTCCAGCAGGAAGCCTGTACTTCTTCCCCTAAGAAACCTTTGAAATAAACAATCACTTTCTTTATACCAGACCTCGCTCTTGCTAATTGCACTCTGCACATGGCTAGAGCTGAACCTGCATACAGAATTATCTGCTAAACAAAGTCAAGGCAAGATAACAAGGACTGCAGCAGAAGTTGGAGACTCAGGCTTGGAAAGGAGCTGAGTATCAGTAACCCTAGAGCGGGGCCCGGTCTGGGCCATACTCCATTGGCGCTCTGCTGCTGGGTAGAATGTCACTTCAGGCTTTCAGCAATTCAGACCCGTAGGACACCTCCAAACCACATCCACCCTTACTGCTAAGTGCTTCCCTGGTGTGTGGAGCCTGTCTGTAGACAGGCAGAAAGAAGCAACACCCTTGGAAGAGAAAAAAAATCTAGATGCTTTGCAAAAGACCCTTCCCTCCTACCACTCAAATCAATGAAAGAAGAAACTCTTATTTTCTAAGTTGGATGTAAAGAGAACAAAAAACAAGTTCCATAGATTCTGGTAATATACATGTTTATCCACTATCAAGTTCTTTGCACAACGTATCACACATGTACAAAGTCTATTTTATACCCAGCACACCTTGGCTGAGTCCGCCCTGTTTGCAGTGCTGTGGGCATACATTTTGGCTTCAGCTCAGCTTCCTGCTTGCGGGAACCCACTCAAAATGCTGTTACTGTTATCTTTCCTTCCCTTCCCAACCACACCTCCATACCCACACCTCTTTCCATGTGACAGACTTTTCCACATTATATGTAAACCCATAGGATAACAACAAACTGGTTGCCATCCACATTTCAAATTCTGTCGTCCATCCATGAAATAAAAGTACACAAGGTCAGGCATGGTGGTTCACACCTGTAATCCCAGTACTTTGGGAGGTTGAGGCAGGAAGATTGCTTGAGGCTAGGAGTTTCAGACCAGCTTGGGCAACATAGCAAGACCACTTCTTTACCAGAAAAAAGTCAAGTGTGCTCAAGTACATCTGTAGTCTCAGCTAGTCAGGAGGCTAAGACGGGAGGATCACTTGAGCCCAGGAGATCAAGGCTGCCGGGAGCATGATAGTGCCACTGCGTCGCAGCCTGGGCAACATAGCAAGTCACTGTCTCAAAAAAAAAAAAAAAATACAGCAGGCTCTAGCAAATACAAGTCAGGAAAACAGGGAAGAAGACAAGGAGAGAAAGTGAGTTCTATTCCCACGAAGAATGTGGAAGGGAGTGACCGTCTGCAGGTCTCTGAAGTTAGAGCTAAGTATGGAACAAGGATCACCTTGCGGTCCTATTAAGTGCTTCTCACTCATTAGACTGAAGTCTACAAATGGAAATACAATGCACACTATTTTAGAAACTTCCTCCCCCTCGCCTCACCCAGCAGAATCAACTCCAAGTACACCCTGGTTGCGTCGATGCAGGACGCTTCTGTCATTCTGCAAGACGATCGAGTTACTGGCCTACTAGTTTTGTATTTCCACCTTGCTAGCCCATCCAAAGTGGCCTGAAAGTAGCTAAAAGCCTCAATCTTAGCTGATATGAAGCCCAAGCAGAGGCGGCCACAGGTCATCCTATAGGCCGTAGCTGCAAACTCTCCGCTTACCTTTTGAAAGATGAGGCTCTTTTTGGCTCTGTGTTAGGGTAAGCACACACACCTAAGGAGTATAAGTTTCCGGGTTCTAACTTGCCTCAGGAAGACTTCTGCCCTGTTGGTCACTCTTTCCTGCAAAAAACCCCAGTGCCTAGCTGGATGGACAAAGCAACACAGACGCCGCTGCGGAGAGACGTAGAGTGCCGTGAACAGGAGATGCCACAGCCTGAGTGTTATATCGAGACCACTGGTCTGGCAGGGAGTGATCCACTTCCTGTTCCTATCTCCTTGTGCTCACCTGGCTTTGGGGTAGAAGGAAGGTCACACCTACTGCTCTCTGTTTTCTCACGGCTCTGGTTTCACTATGGCCAGGGGGAGGGGAGGGAGGAGGCCATGTTAACGAAGGAAAACAGAGCTAAGAGTAGGATTCTCTGTAAAGTAGAGATATCCAATGACTCCTGTGTTCCTAATGCCCCGCCTTCCACCACACCTGCAGTGGGCTGAACCGTGCGCCCACCAAAGTCGTACACCCGGTATTCGTGAATGGGACCTTATGTGCAAACAGGCTCTCTGCGGCTGCAATCAAGTTCAGTTGAGATCATTCTGGCTCAGGACAGGGAATAATTGCTTAACAGGCGCAGGGTCTCTTTGGGGATGATGAAGTGTTCTGAACTAGAGACAGGTGATGGCTGCAGACATGGTGAGTACAGTAAATGCCACCGAACTGTGCACGTTAGCATGGCTCCAACAGGCTGGCTACAGGGCTCATGCCTGTCATTTCAACGCTTTGGGAGGCCAAGGTGGGTGGATCACTTGAGCCTAGGAGTTCCAGACCAGCCCGGGCAACATAGCAAGACCCTGTCTGTACAAAAATATTTAAAAATTAGCCAGGCATGATGGCTCACACCTCTAGTCCCAGGTACTCAGGAGGCTGGGGCAGAAGGATTGCTTCAGCCCAGAAGTGGAAAACTGCAGTGAGCTGTGATCACACCACTGCACTCTAGCCTGGCTGACAGCAAGGCTCTGTTCCAAAAAATAAAAAATGTAAATAGGCACATTTTAAGTGTAGTTTACCACAATAAAAAGAGAAAAAGAGGTGGGCACGTGGCTCACGCCTGCAATCGCAGCACTTTGGGAGGCCAAGGCGGGTGGATCACGAGGTCAGGAGTTCAAGACCAGCCTGGCCAAGATGGTAAAACCCTGTCTCTACTAAAAATACAAAAATTAGCAGGGCACGGTGGCAGGCGCCTGTAATGCCAGCTACTCGGGAGGCTGAGGCAGGAGAATTGCTTGAACCCAGGTGGTGGAGGTTGCAGTAAGCAGAGATTGTGCCACTGCACTCCAGTCTGGGCAACAGAGCTAGATTCTATCTCAAAAAAAAAAAAAAAAGAGAGAGAGAGAGAGAGAAATGGATGACATCTCCAAGTTGGGTATGAGTCAAGTCCCTCTTCGGTCCTTCCTAGCAGGTGGCGTCAGCAGCATCACTTTCCGTCTCTCCTCATGGCTGTGTTTATGACGTGGTGAGCATGTCACTCAGCTAACAGGGGCACGGTGGGGCTCAGGAGGAAGGACAGCTGATGAGAGAGCTTTTACACTTGAGTACAGAAACAAATGCACTGTTTTCCTTTTTATTATGAGACAGTGTTTCATGTAGGTTTGGTAATGCAGGAATAGATGGTAGCTTCGTACTCATGGTGAAAATCCTACATTGCCTTTTCTTGTAGGATCTTGGGCTACAATCAAGAAGCAGGGTGTGGGGTTTTTCATAAAAAGGGAAGTTTTTTGTCACTGTTTTTTATGGGGACACAGTCACAGTTCCTAGAACTGTCGGATGGGAGCAAACAGTTGAGAATTTCAGGCCCGTCAAGGGAGAAGGTGCATGTCTGCAAGCATGGGACAGCTTCTGATGGCCAGCCCAAGCCCAGCGAGGGGCTTCCTCGGTGACAATGGCTCCTAGACACAACTGACCAGCCTCAGCACAGGAATAACCACCTCCAGTATGAAATCCAGCAAAATTAAACAGGGCGCAAGGGAAAGTAAGTCTTTAAGACTCGACACCTCAGGTCCTCCTGGGCTTCCGTTAAATACTCAAAGTAAGAAGCTGAGGGAAAAGGTCTGAAGTAACCAGAAACATTTTTCTGGTATTACCAAATACACAGAAAACAATTATGTATTTATAAATATATACATTTAAATTTGAACTTACAATCTAAACAGTAAATGGGTAACACATACTAATATATAAATTTAAATTTAAAAATTATATATATAAAACTATGGATAATAATGTATAATTATAGCTACATATAACTTTCCAAATATATATTTATATCATAATTTATGAGCATATATAATTATTTGGTAGTTATGTTTATAATTATATAAATTAAATATGTAATATTAAGTTTAAAATTATTTCAGTTTATTATATGTTTAATTGTATTAAATATATGACTTATTTTTAAATTATGTTTAACTAAAAATTACGTTATATTTAATATATCATTATAATCCTAATATATTAATATATTGATTATATATTAATATACACATACATTGCTATATTAGTAAATAACACATTACATTAATATCTTTATATATTAAATTTATATATGAAGATATTAAAATATATTAGAGATAAATATATTTAAATATATAAATTTAATGATATATTTATGTATAATTAAATATTACAATTATATAATTATTTGTAATTATATACATAATTATGATTTTATATGTATAATTTGCTATTGTAGTAAAATACACAATCATAGAATTTTCCATTTTGAGCATTTTTAATTGTGTGGTTTGGTGGCGGTAAGCACTGACCTCAGTGTTCAACCCTCCCCTCCATCTGCTGCTGGAACTTCATTAACAGACACACAGCTTTATTCGCAGACACACAGCAGGCTGGAATACTTAATTACAACATGCTTAAGTATGTTTTTACCCCATGCTTATGAGAAAAATGAGAAACACACTTCTTTCTGGGACACGTTCAAAAATGTTACTCAAGGCCAGGAGCGGTGGCTCACACCTGTAATCTCAACACTTTGGAAGGTCGAGGCAGGTGGATCACTTGAGGCCAGCTGTTTAAGACCAGCCTGGGCAATATGGGGAAACCAGGTCTCTACTAAAAATACAAAAATTAGCCAGGCGTGGTGGTGCATGCCTGTAATCCTAGCTACTCGGGAGGCTGAAATCAGAGGATCACTTGATCCCAGGAGGCCGAGGTTGCAGTGAGCCAAGATCCCACCACTGTACTCCAAAAAAAAAAAGTTATTCAAGATGAAGCCTCCCTGTTTAGGTCCATCTATTCTATAGTAGTCCACGGTACAGTGAATTTCTTTGAAGTTTTATTCAAAAAGCACAGGTATTGTTTGAATCCTGAACCAGAGGCAGGGCCATGTCTCTGCCCCCATGAATACAACTTCCCTGGGGCCAGGCCAGAAGAGAGGCGCATCAGGTCAAAAGAAAAGGAGAAAAAAGCCCCACAAAAAACAGTTTTCAGAAGCTGCACTACCCATACAGGGTAAGATGCAGTTCTTTGTAAAAGCAATATATCAAGATGGTAATGAGGCATTTTCTAGGATTTTCACAAGTTCATGAAATAAAATCATTGCTACATGTTATATACTAAACAATTTTCATCCATTTAATCTTAAATAGGCATCATGAATTCACTGGACACTAATATGGTTTGTCAAACTTATAAACAAGTAAATATATAAAATATTTTATCTCTGTTTTGTTTGAATTAGACTTGCAAATAAAATGACTTACAAAGAATGTACTAATATACCGTGTGCTGCCAAGAGGGGGCAGCACGGATGCTAGAAACCACTATTTAAAAAATCCTGTGCCTTTCCTATTCCATGTCAAATGCACCTAATTTCCATGTGCCTTATTTTTGGAAATGTAATACAAGAAATTCTACGGGGGAAAATCAGTTGGAATTTAAATGCATCATAAAATTTTCCTAGGAAAGCCTTTTTCTAAAAGCCACCGGAGAAGAGAGTCATTTAGTGTGAAACTGCCCCCATATCAAGTTTCTCAAAAACGCAGATGGTTCTACAATGTGAGGAGTATAATTAGTGTAATTATCACCTTACCCAACCCCACCACATCAAAGAATACAAAAACAGAAGATGCTTTTCTGGGCTTGCCTGACCAAGACAGAAGCCGCTAGCCATGTGCGATCCTGGGTGTCTGAAATGTAGCCCTGTCCACAGAGGAACTGATGTCACTATCTAATTCTACCTTAATTGATGTAATCTAATTGAAAAACTGACAGTGTAGTTACCAAAAATCTTTCTGAGTATTTTTCAGCAGCTTGGGCGTGTGAATTTACTTTTTATGACTGTCGATTTTATGAATGTCAATTAAAGATCCATTGGGAGCTAAGCTATGAGGACGCTGAGGCATAAGAATGATACAACAAGCTGCAAGGACTTAGGGGAAAGGGTGGGAGGGGGTGAGAGATACCAGACTACATACTGGGGCCAGACGCGGTGGCTCACGCCTGTCATCCCAGCACTTTGGGAGGCCGAGGCGGGTGGATCACCTGAGGTCAGGAGCTAGAGACCAGCCTGGCCAACATGGTGAAACCCCATCTCCACTACAAATACAAAAATCAGCCAGGGATGGTGGCAGGTGCCTGTAATCCCAGCTACTGGGAGGCTGAGGCTGGAGAATCACTTGAACCCAGGAGGTGGAGGTTGTAGTGAGCCGAGATCACACCACTGCACTCCAGCCTGGGTGACAAGAGCAAGACTTCGTCTAAAAAAACAAACAAACAAAACAAAAGGATAACTGTTTTCTCCTCAAGGGAGTATATGCATGTATAGAAACATATCTATATACAATTGTTCAAGGCTGAAATGTATCCCCTTAAACCTTATATGTATAATAGTATAATAATATATAGCATACCTATATGATACTATATAATATATAGTATAATGTATTCTATACATATATAATAGCATATCATATGTATATAAAATATACCATGTTATATAAAATAATATAGTATTAGATATATTTCTATTTAATATACATATACAATGGAAATATATATATACATAATAGAAATATAGATATCAGAAAAAAGTAAATGCGTGTGTATGAGCAGGTGTGAAATATTCAATTTGGTTTTTTTTTTTTGGAGACAGGATCTTGCTCTTTCACTCAGGCTGGAGTGCAGTGGTGTGATCACGGCTCACTGCAGCCTCAACTTCCTGGGCTCAAATGATCCTCCAACCTCAGCCTTACAAGTAGGTGGGACTACAGGGATGCACCACCATGCCAAACCTTTTTTTTTTTCCCGTAGAGGCGGGGTCTCACTATGTTGTCCAGACTGGTGTCAAAGTCCTGGGCTCAAGTGAATTCTCCCACCTCAGCCTCCCAAAGTGCTGGGATTACAAGTGTGAGCCACGGCACCTGGCCTTTCAATTTAAGAGATACTGCATCCTAATCGGTGCCGATCTATTTCATACTGGGGGCAACTCAAACTTGGATATGATTTATTTCCTCATCATTTCGGATCAGCAATGGAAGTGTGGAGTTCCGGTTTCCTCCACAGTGGGGGTGAGGGAGAGTGACTTCGTATCCACCGGCGCTTTGCCAGCAATCACAGCCCACCTAAAGACAGGTGTGGGTCACACCTGGCTCTCTCAGCCCTGCTTGCCAGTGTCCCCACACGTGAGAGTTAAACTCTGGTTCCCGATCTTTCCCTGCCTGACCTGCCACCAGTACCATGACCTTTCTGATTGCCAAGCAGGGTAGATCCCACCGGAGTTCGCGTTCCTCCTACCTGTCTACCAGCTTCTTGGCGAACCCGAAGTCCGTGAGCTTGATATGGCCATCCCTATCCAGCAGGATATTCTCCGGCTTCAAATCCCTGTAGACGATCTCCTTGGAGTGCAGGTACTCGATGGCACAGATGATCTCTGCTGAGTAGAAGAGCCCCGTGGTGCTGGGGAAGCGGCCCCGGTTGCGCAGGTAGCTGAAGAGCTCGCCGCCCGGCACGTACTCCATCAGCATGTAGAGGAAGCGCTCGTCATGCCACGTCCAGAACCTGTGGGGACAGCACATGCTCAGGGCCCCCTCAGAGCCGGGCAGAGGGCACCCCGCTGGCTGGGAGTCAGCACACACTCAGCGCCACGGCAGGGCTGGACAGAGCGCACCCCGCTGGCTGGGCGTCAGCACACGCTCAGCGCCATGGCAGGGCAGTGTAGAGCGCACCCCGCTGGCTGGGTGTCAGCACACGCTCGGGGCCCTGTCAGAGCAGGGCAGAGCGCACCCCGCTGGCTGGGTGTCAGCACACGCTCAGCGCCCCGCCAGGGTGGGGCGGGGGTACACTGTGAGGTACATGTTGGGATACAGGTACAGGTAGACGACAAGATGTTTGTACAGATAGAGTAATAGCTGGGGACACATGTCAGGACATGGAGCACACAGATATCAGCACACGGGTAAAGGCAGATGTTAACATACAGGTATACACAGGTGTCAGAATGCACGCACACATATATGTTACAATGTGCTTAGAGACAGATGTTAGGACGTGGGTGGAGATGGGGGCTGATACACAGGTGTAAACAGTGTTACAATATGGTATTGAATATGAATATAGATATGTTAGCATATATGTGTAGAAAGATGTTCATATGTAGTTATAGAAAGATGTTAGGATGTGGGTGTAGATGGGTATTACAATACGGATATAGACAAATGTTAGAATATAGCGTAGGCAGATGTTAATATGCAGGTACAGAGAGATGTTAGGATATGGGTGTAGACGGATGTTAATATATGGGTGTAGATGGTTAGGATATGGGTATAGACAGATGTAGACTGGTGTTAATATATGGGTGTAGATGGATGTTAGGATATGGGTGTAGATGGATGTTAATATGCACATAAAGATGGGTGTTAGAATATGAATGTAGATAGACATTCACATAGCAGTATAGAGAGATGTTAGGACATGGGTATAGACGGATGTAGACTGGTGTTGCCCTGTGGGTTTAGATAGATATTAAGATATGGTTGTAGGCAGATGTTGATCTATAGGTGTAGACAGATGCTAATATATGTGTTAGATGGTAAGCTGTGCATACAGACAGATGTTAGGATATGCGTGTGTAGCTGTTACTCTGTGGGTACAGGCAGGTGCTGAGGTCTGCATATAGCCAGATGGTAATCCATCAGTACAGGCAGATGCTAAGACACGTGTACATGTTAAGATAGGTGTATTATCAGGTATTAGGATAAGCATATAGATGGATAGTAAAATATGAATTACATAGATGTTACTTAGATGTTGCCTTAGTCCATTCTGGCTGCCATCACAAAAATACCATATAGAAGGGGACTTGACAAACAAGAAACATGTATTCCTCTCACTTCTGGAGGCTGGAAGTCCAAGGTCGCAGTGCCTGCTGATGAAGTGTGTGGGGAGGGCGCATTCCTGAGGGAAGGGGAGTCCTCGCCTCGTCCTCCCATTGACCAGGGGAACAAGCTCCCTCGGCCCCTTCACCGAGGGCACTAGTCTCGTTCGCCAGCTTCACCCTCACGATCTCATCGCTTCCCCCAAGGCTCCACCTTTTAATTCCATAGCTTTGGGGGTTACTGTCTCAATATATGAATTTGGAAGGGACACATTCACACAACACCATATGTTACAGTATGTGTATCCTGGGAAATGGATAAAGGTCTCATTGTCTTGGAATGAATGAAGAGTAAATATCATGGTCTCATAATAAACCAGCTAACAGGGTGCTATGGGCGGAACTATGTCCTCCCATATTCATATGCAGAAGTCCAAACCCTCAGGACCTCAGAATGTGACTGCATTTCCAGATGGCGCATGTATAGAGGTCAGTAAGGTAAAATGTGGTCACTAGAATGGGCCCTAGTCCAACAGGACTGGAGTCCTGAGAGGAGGAGAGGAGGACACAGACACACACAGAGGGACAACGACGTGAGGACACAGGAGGATGGCATCTACAGGCCAAGGAGAGAGGCCTCAGGAGGCCCCGGCTCTGTCAATACGTTCTTCTCAAAATTGTAGCCTCAAGAATCATAAAAAAAATAAGTCAATGTTGTTTAACCCACCCGGTCTCTGCTGTGATGGCAGCTAGGTAAGCTACAACACACAGATCAGAGACCACACCCGATTCAGTAACCTGGAATTAGCATTAAGCCCAGGAATTAACCATAAACCAGCAGACTGCATCCCAAACCTGCTGGGAGAAGGCAGCCCTTTTAAAACACCCCAAATGAGGTATTCCTAGCACTTGCTTGTGGGAGCTTGCCCGAAGTGCTTCTCCTTACAGAGGTGTTGATTAATAAAAGAAAACGCAGCAATGAGACTGAGGAAGAGGGAGGGGCAGGGAGGAAAGAAGGAGCACAAGATACTGGAGTGGGTCTGTGCATTCAACATCCCAATACAAGCTATAAATACAGTTTGCAGAGATACGCACTGATGATGAAAGAATGTTTTCACCTAAAGATGTCAGGGGAAAGAGGCAAGATTTGGAACTAAGAGCCTTGGATTTTTTGTTTGTTTGGGGTGTGTGTGTGTTTGCTTGTTTTTGAGACAGAGTTCTGCTCTTGTCGCCCAGGCTGGAATGCAATGGTGCGATCTCGGCTCACTGCAACCTCTGCCTCCCGGGTTCAAGCAATTCTTTTGCCTAAGCCTCCCGAGTAGCTGGGACTACAGGCATGCGCCACCATGCCCAGCTAATTTTTGTATTTTTAGTAGAGACGGGGCTTCACCATGTTGGCCAGGCTGGTCTTGAACTCCTGACCGCAAGTGATCCACCTATCTCAGCCTCCCAAAGTGCTAGGATTATATACGTTAGCCACCGTGCCCGACCTGTTTGTTTTTGAAACAAGTTCTTATTCTGTCTGCCAGGCCAGAGTGCAGTGGTGCCATCATGGCTCATGCAGCCTCAACTTCCTGGGCTCAAGTAATCCTCCCACCTCAGCCTCCCAAGACTATGGATGCATGCCACCACACCTGGCTAATTTTTTTTTATTACTATTACTATTATTTGTAGAGATGGGGTCTCACTGTGTTGCCCAGTCTAGTCTTGAACTCCAGGGCTCAAGCAATCCTCCCGTCTCGTGCTCCCAAAGTGCTGGGATTACAAACATGAGTCACCGTACCTGACCTGGGCTCTGTTTTTGGAGAGGACTTAGAAGACGCCAGCAAGCCCGTGTTTTCATGAGTGCATAGCCTTCACCATGAGAAGGCACCCAGCAGAATCAGGAGCATACAGGTCCTTAACCATGACCAGGACCCGTGCCTGTTATGTCTCATCTGATCATGATGCTATCACAGATGCTCCCTTGCAAGCTCGTTCCAATGAGCTGCACCGTGCTGGTGCATAAAGAAAACAAGGCAATGCCCAGGAAACCTTCCCTGCAGACAGGGAGGGATGCTCAAGGTCGACCAGATGGTGCTGTCTGCTAGCACGGGCCATTCCACCAAAACAACGCAGAATGAAGGCAAGGACGTGAGAGACAGCTTGCAATGACAGAGATTAATGCTAAGAAAAGTCATAGGCTGGACATGGCAGCTCAATGCCTGTCAAGCCAGCGCTCTGAGAAGCCAAGGCAGGAGGATCACTTGAGGCCAGGTGTTTGAAAGCAGCATGAGTAACATAGCAAGATCCTGTCTCTACAATAAAAGAATCAGCCAGGCATGGTGGCATCCCAGCAATTCAGGAGGCTGAGGTGGGAGGATTGCTTGGGCCCAGGAGTTGGAGGCTGCAGTAAGCTATGATCACACCACTGCACTCCAACCTGGGTGACAGAGCAAGACCCCATTTCTAAAAGAAAAAAAAAAATGGACAACATGCTACTATGAATTTTAAATAAACATTTATTTGACTAATCACAATGTTTATGTGTATCAGCAAAATATGGAATTCATATAAAAGGCTCTTGACCTAATGCACTTTTAAATTTGTAGCTTCTGCAGTGCTGCTAGAGTTGGGAGGGTAATGACCCACAAACACAGGCTGTAGGAATGCCTTCCTCTCTCCACCCTGTGCTGGGGTCCCGCCCCTCCGCAGCTGGGTGGCTGAAGAGAGCTCAGGAAGCTCAGGCTGACATTTCTTTTTCACTTTTTCTCTCAGTTACTGAAGGCTGCACACCTGTGTCCCAACTCGCCACTGACTTCTGACAGCTCAGCAAGCTCAAAATGTGTGGTCTTAAGGCATAAAGGATGCAGAGAGAGTACATGGAGGGAGAAGGATTTTGTTGGAGTGGTTTTTTTTTTGTTTCTTTTTTGTTTTTGAGACAGAGTCTTGTTCTGTCACCCAGGCTGGAATGCAATGGTGCGATCTTGGCTCACTACAACCTCCGCCTCCCGGGTTCAAGTGCCTGTCCTGCCTCAGCGTCCCAAGTAGCTGCGATTACAGGCGCCCACCACCACAGGCGTTCTGGTTGTTTTCTACATAGTGGTTGTTTTCTAGAGCAACCTGTTGGTGTTCTAAAGACCTACCACATACCCACTTCCTTCCATCTCACAGTTGCATCTCTAGTCATTTTCTTGCAGCTAAATGCCCTACTTTTCTGCTTTGCACCATTACTGGTGGGCAAGAGTGTTCCTCTCAGTCGTATTTCATGACACGTGCATGGCATCTCAAATGCACTTTGTGGATGAGCTTTGAAGACAACCATGATTTCACTGTTCCAGTGAGGAAATATTTTCCAAGGTCCAAATACTATCTTACCAGTGAACTTTTACAGTAAACTTCTGTGTCAGCTGCTGACTTTCTAAACTTCTTCAGGGCACAAAGTGGAAGGAAAATTTAGCTACAACTGACCAGCCAAGGTGTGATATTGAAGATTCGGGGGTTAACACTGAGCTCGTGAAAATACCATAAATGGCCAAAGCAATAGCAAGACCACTGTCTACAACTGTTAATCCGGCTGAAGAGAAGATACACAGCTCTACCAGCTCTATTTCCCTATGGCTCAAATATGCAAGGAAAAGATGCATGCCTGCACACACACACACACACACACACACACTCAAATATGCAAGGAAAAGATGCATGCCTACACACACACACACACACTCAAACATGCAAGGAAAAGATGCATGCCTGCACACACATATACACACTCAAATATGCAAGGAAAAGATGCATGCCTACACACACACACACACACACAAATATGCAAGGAAAAGGTGCATGCCTGCACACACACACACACACTCAAATATGCAAGGAAAAGATGCATGCCTACACACACACAAATATGCAAGGAAAAGATGCATGCCTACACACACACACACACACAAATATGCAAGGAAAAGATGCATGCCTGCACACACACACTCAAATATGCAAGGAAAAGATGCATGCCTGCCTACACACACACACACACAAACATGCAAGGAAAAGATGCATGCCTGCACACACACACACACACACACACACACTCTCAAATATGCAAGGAAAAGATGCATGCCTACACACACACACACACACACGCTCTCAAATATGCAAGGAAAAGATGCATGCCTACACACACACACACACACACACACACTCTCAAATATGCAAGGAAAAGATGCATGCCTGCACACACACACTCAAATATGCAAGGAAAAGATGCATGCCTGCCTACACACACACACACACAAACATGCAAGGAAAAGATGCATGCCTACACACACACACACACACACGCTCTCAAATATGCAAGGAAAAGATGCATGCCTACACACACACACACACACACACACACTCTCAAATATACAAGGAAAAGATGCATGCCTGCACACACACACTCTCTCTCTCTCTCTCTCTCTCTCTCTCTCTCTCTCTTCCCCCCCTCCCCACATCAAATAGTTTGCAACACATTCTTTGGATATATCCTGTATCTTCCCCCATCTACCCCACTGTAGGATAACAATCTGCACAGATCTTCTTAAGAACAATGCCTCACCTTGCCACAATGCAGCAGCAGCTCACCCTTCAGGGACATCAGAGATAATTAACCGAGGTGGGAGATTAGAAGGATTTGGCGAGGTTAAAAGCAAGGAATGAAAGAACTTGCAGGACTAAGCAAGTATCTGGAATACGCAAGCCCCTGACGGTACAAAAATCTCAAGTTCAGTCACCTGGCTTGCAGGGGAAGCTGCAATCTCAACTTCAACTAGGATGATCTGCAGTGGAAGAGAATTAGGGCTTTGGATCAAATGAGAAGAGGAGGAAGGGGAAAAGGAGAGGCGGGAAGGGGAGAAGAGGTGGGGAGAGGAGGAGGGAAGGGAGGGGAGAAAAAGTTACTGAGTGGGTGGGAACGCTACTGCGATGTGTAAGGTTGTATGAAAATACATTTGTTCCACAAGTACCTCAGTAAAATCAACATCCACAAACCACAGGCTTAACAAAGTCACCTAACCAGTATGTATGAAGTGGACACATCATTTTTGCCTACACACCAATGTGGGATCAGCCATCAGCATTTTATGAAGTAACAGTTTACAAAGAGAGGTAAGCAAGTAAAAGCATATTCCTATAAGAAAAACAAAAATCTAGAAAATTGGGATTCCTTTGTCCTTCCCCAAATCAGTAAGATTAAGTAAACACTATAAGAAAAAAAAAAGTTCTCTGACACATCCTTCCTTCAAATCTTTATCAGTAAGTAAGACTTCGCAGGCGAGTGTGGTAGCTTACACCTGTAATCCCAGCACTTTGCGAGGCTGAGGCAGGAGGATCGCTTGAGACCAGGAGTTTGAGACCAGCCTGGGCAACATAGGGAGACCCTGTCTCTGCAAAAAACAAAAAGATTAGCCAGGCGTGGTTGTGCAGGCCTGTAGTCCCAAGTACTTGAGAGGATGAGGCAGGAGGACAGCCTGAGCCTGGGAGTTCAGGGTTGCAGTGAGCTATGACTGAACCTCTGTACTCCAGCCTGGGTAACAGAGCGAGACCCTATCAGGGGAAAAAAAAGAGAGAGAGACTTTGCTTACATGGACAGAATTTGTACAGAGCTGGGTATCACCAGCAATAAGTAACAAAATGTTTAAAGAGATAGTGACTTTACTATCTCCGAAAAACATTTACAAAACTGAAGTCATCACGCTCAGGGATTGTGGGATGGATGATAGGACGGAGTTTAGTGACCACAGACGATTTCAAATCTGAGTTTAGAAAATGAGAAGCCGATGCATCGGTTCAATGAATCCAGTTAACTGCAGGACTCTGCCCCAGCAGCAAGTCTGTAAAAGTTCAAAAGCAATAAAACACAAGAGGGTTTCTCACTGTGGCTATGAGGAGCATGGTCAAGATCTAGCCCTCACCATGTGTACTAGCCTCAGGAATCGATGGATTCATCAGCACATTAACCTGTAACTCACCAGCCAGGTTCTTTATTGGTTTCCACGTGTTCTGGTCAAGGGCCCCTAATGTGCCAAGCAATGTCCTGGGTAGATGATACCAGGAAGGGCAGATCTTGTGACTGCCATGAGCTTTGCAGGCTTGATGGGGAACAGACATTACCCAGTCACTTGGAAGGATGGCTGGAGGGGGCTGTGCAGGAGCAGGTAGAAGGTGGGGACAGGGAGGCAGGGTGGCATCTCTGTCCCCACAGCTGAAGGCCAAAGGAAGATTGGGGAGGCACATAAAGGAAGGCTGGAGGCCAGGTGCCGTGGCTCACATCTGTAATTCTAGCACTTGGGACGGCAGATAGCCTGAGTACAGGAGCTCAAGACCAATCTCGGCAACAAAACAAGACCATGCCTCTACAAAAAAATTAAAAATGAGGTGGGCATGCTGGTACACCTGTACTAGCTACTTGAGAGACTGAGTAGGAAAATCACTTGTGCCCAGGAGTTCAAATCAGCCTGGGCAACACAGCAGGACCCCTAAAGTTTAAAAATTAGCCAGGCTTGGTGTTGCAGGCTTGCAGTTCCAGCTACATGGGAGGCTGAGGTGAGAGGATCACATGAGCCCAGGACAATGAGGCTGCAGTGAACTATGATGGCACCACTGCACTCCAGCCTGGGCAACAGAGAAAGGCCCTGTCTTTAAAAAACAATTAGAGAAGGGGTCTCAGTATGATGCCCCGGTTGGTCTCAAACTCCTGGCGTCAAGCAGTCCTCCCACCTCAGCCTCCAAAACTGCTGAGATTACAGGCATGAGCCACTGTGCCCAGCCTATTTTCACATCAGAAAGGTTTGGGCTGATATGGGAGGAAGGGGCGAGTTCTGCAGAGATGGGAGACCCATGGAGAGAAGTGGTGGGAATCTAGACGAGTTCTGGTGGCTGCTGTGAAGACAGTATTGGCGAGCATGGGCTCTGGAGATGTGTTTTACAATTGGAAAGGGGCAAGGCATAGGGGTAATCCTAACTACTTAGGAGACCGAAGCAGGAGAATTGCTTCAAATCAGGAGTTTGAGACCAGCCTGAGCAACATAGTGAGATCCTGTCCCTACAAAAAAAATTTTGAATTAGCTGGGCATAGTGGTGCACACTTGTGGTCTCAGCTACTTGGGAGGCTGAGGTGGAGGATCCCTTGAGCCCAGTAGGTCAAGGATGCAGTAAGCCTTGATTCCACTCCAGCCTGGATGATCGAGCAAGACCACATCTCTTTCAAAAAAAAAAAGACAATGAAAAGGGCAGGACTGAGGATTAGAGTGAATACGGAGTTAAAGAAAAGGAAATAGAAAATGGTTCCTAGGTGAACCCCGAGAGCTGAAGGGCCACTCATGAAATGGGGAAGTTCAAATGAGGAACTGGCTAGGGCTGGGGCCAAGGAGGAAGGGCAGGCACTCATTTTTGGTGGGAGGCATCTGGGCAGAAGGCTGAGAGAGTGGTGAAGTGGGTGCACACGTCTACCACAGCAGGCTGTAGTCGGGGCTGGAAGCAGCTCTTGGGATCTCAAGACCAGACAGACAGCGAATGCAAATTCAGAGCAAGAGGAATGAGGGGGCAGAGGGGCTCCTGTTTCCCGCTGTGGGGTCCAAGGAAATGTCACCTGGAAGCACATGCCCACAGGCACACAGCCTCCCATCCTCTGCAACTCCGCCTTGCACAGCTGAGCTCCTCTCCAGGAGAAAGTGAGGTCACCTCCTCCCCTGCTGCACGCATTGGAAGGCCTCCTACGCACCGGCAGCACGGCCGCGTCCTCTTCCCTCCACTTCCACATCAACGTCTGTTGTTTTCTCACTTTTCCCCTTAGATAGGGTCTCACTCTGTTGCGCCGGCTGGAGTGCAGTGGTGCGATCATAGCTCACTGCAGCCTCTAACTCCTGAGCTCAAGCCATCCTCCCGCCTCAGCCTCTTGAATAGCTGTGACTATAGGCATGTAGTACCATGCCTGGCTATTTCTTCGAGTTTTTTGTAGAGACAGGGTCTCACTACATTGCACAGGCTAGTCTGAAACTCCTGGGCTCAAGCAATCCTCCTGCCTGGGTCTCTCAAAGTACAGGCATTATAGGCGTGGGCCACCATGCCTGGCTTTGAGTTTGTAATAATAGCCATTCCAACAGATGACTGGATAAAGAACATTTAGCATATAAAAGCTACAGAAAATGCAGTATATCAACACTGCCATAAAAAATAAAATCATGTCTTTTGCAACAATAGGGATAGGACTGGAAACCACTCCCCTAAGTAAAATAATGGAGACACGGAAAAGTCAAACACGGCATAGTGTCGCTCAAAAATTGGAGCTCAACACTGGGTCCACATGGACATAATAAAGGAAATAACAGACACTGGGGTCTCCCAAAAGGGGAGGCTGGGAAGGGGTTGAGGGCCGAGAAATTACCTACTGGGTGCAACCTTCACTATTCGGGTAAGGGGTACACCAGAAGCCCAAAGCTCACCATGACCCAATACGTCCATGTACCAAACCTGCACACGTGTCCTGAAGGCATAAAAATCAACAGTACCACTTCTCCTCCTCAAAACACCCCAGAGGGATCTCCAAGAAAACAAGAGACAAAAAGTGGCATGATGCTAAAGCTGCATGGGTCACGTGTACGTGTGTGCGCGTGTATGCACATATGTGCGTGTGTGTGTGCATGCATATGGGTGTGTGCATGTTCGTGTGTGTGCGTGCATGTATATATGTGTGTGCATGTGTGTGCACGTGCACATGTGTGCGTGCTTGTGTGTGTGCACGTGAGTGTGTGTGTGTGAAAGGGCTTTTTTAACACAAAGAAAAGTACAGAAGGATCCACACCAGGCTGTGAAATACAGTTACCTGGCAATGAGGGAGGGTGAGTGGAAGAAAGGGAAACTTGAGGAAAGCCTCAAAAAAATATACATAACTAAAACACTGCATGGCGCCCTGCACCCTGCACCCGTGGGAAAGGCATCTAATTATAATACTAAAAATGTATTCAAGGGGCTAGGCGCGGTGGCTCACGCCTGCAATCTCAGCACTTTGGGAGGCCCAGGTGGGCAGATCACCTGAGGTCAGGAATTCCAGATCGACCTGGTCAACAAGGTGAAAACCTATATTTACTAAAAATACAAAATTAGCTGGGCATAGCGGGGCATGCCTGTAACCCCAGCTACTCAGGAGGCTGAGGTGGCAGAATCACTTGAACCCGGGAGGCGGAGGTTGCAGTGACCCAAGATCACACCACTGCACTCCAGCCTGGGTGGCAGAGCGAGACTCCATCTCAAAAAAAAAAATTAAATTAAAACAATGTATTCAAGCAGCTGAAAGCAGGCACTGGAACAGATGCTTCCAAACTGTGTTCATAGCAGCGTTATTCACTACAGCCAAGAGGTGGAAGGCACCCCAGTGTCCACAGATGAGGGAATGGACAAACACACACGCTGTGTCCTCTCTACGATGGAATATGACTCAGGCTTAGAAAGGAAGGAAATCCCTTTCTACAGCACGGCGGAATCTGAAGGACATTTCAGTAAGTGGAAGAGCCAGTCACGAAAGGACAAATGCTACATGACTCTACCTCATAAGGTTCCTAGAATCACCAAATTCATAGACGCACAGAGTACAAGGGAGGTTGCCAGGCAGGGCTGCAGGGAGGGGCATAGGGCGATGCTGTTTCATGAGGACAGTTTCAGTTGGGGAAGATGAAAAGGAACTCTGGAGAAGGATGGGAGGTGATGGTCGCATGGAAACACGAATGCGTTCCAGGCCACTAAACTGTGCATCATTTTTTTTTTCAGACAGTCTTACTCTGTTGCATTGCCCAGGACAGAGTGCAGTGGCACAATCTCAGCTCACTGCAACCTCCACCTCCCGGGTTCAAGTGATCCTCCTGCTTCAGCATCCTGAGTAGTGAACTGTATATTTTTTAAATGGTTAAAATGAGGCCAGACACAAAGGCTCATGTCTGTAATCTCAGCACTTTGAGAGGCCAAGGCAGGAGGACTGCCTGAGGTCAGGAGTTTGAGAACAGCCTGGGCAACAAAGCAAGATCATATCTTCACCAAAAATTTAAAAATTAACTGGGCATGGTAGCATGTACCTGCAGTCTCAGCTCTACTTGGGAGGCTGAGGTGAGAGGACTGCTTGAGCCTGGTAGTTGGAGACCAGCCTGTGCAACACAGCAAGACCCTGTCTCTACCAAAAATTTAAAAATTAGCCAGGCATGGTAGTGCATACCTGTAGTTCCAGCTACTTGGCAGGCTGAGGCAGGAGGATCACCTGAGCCCAGGAGGTTGAGGCTGCAGTGAGCCATGACTGCACCAGTGCACTGCAACGTGGGCGACAGGGCAAGACCTCATTTCTTTAAAAAAAAAAAGCGGGGGGAAGCGAAAATAGGAAAATCTTACGTGATATGTGTTAACAAAATAAAAGAAAATCTTAAAGAATGTATTCCAGCACAGAGAGCAATCTACGAATCCATGAACAGGAGGTAAAGTCAACATGAAGAAAGAGTACACGTCGTCAACAATGACTGAGGCAAGGGAGGTTTCCATGTCCCCTCCCCGGCCCCCCGACAGTGACCTCAGCGGAGCTGCTCCGTCCTCTTAGCTGAAAGCAGCGCTTTCCATCTGGAAGCTGATCTGCTGTCTTTTATCTGCAGAGTCTGCGGGGATGGCTTCTCCTCTAGGGAGTTTTTTTTTTTCGCTTTTGTTTTTGTTTTTATGAACAGGCAAATCAGCCTCACTAATTTGGAGACGCCTGACTTAGAAGTTGGTCCTCCTCCCTCCAGAGGCTGCCATAAAGCGGGGCTCTTGTCACGAGAAGAAGAAAATGAGCCATCGGCATCCTATCTCCTCCAGCATCGGCCTGCGCCACGCGAGGCTCCGGAAGGGTCCTTCTACTTTCCGACCTGGCCCCGCCGCAACCGGGCCTTAAGCCAAGGTGACCCAGCAGCCACCATGCGGCTTCCTCCCTCCAAGGACCCTGCCTCGGGATCTCTTCTGAGACCGTTGCCTGCAGATGCTTTGCCCTCAAAGTTTCCCAAATTGGAGTGCACTCTCTCTGCTTGGATTTCCTCACTGTCCAGCAGCACAAACGCACGGCTCAGCCAGACTCACCTCTTGCCCAGCCCCCTGGCGGCCTCACTGCATTCCTGCGCCCATCCCCTAGTGGAACCCAGATTTGAGTTCTTTCCCATGTGCTTCCTGTCCCCCTAGTGGCCCATGGCTTCTGTGTCATTCCCTGTCTAGAATGATTTTCCACCACCCACTGCTTTCAGCCAATAAACGTACTCCTGCAAAATTCTCCTTTGGTGTCCATTTCACCTTCACCCCCCACCTCCTGCCCTATAGAGCTGGTAACTCCCCTTTTCCACGTATCGCTGGGACTCTTCTCACCCAATGCAGGTCTCCTTAAGCCCAGGCACCCGAACGCTTGGCATCAAACAGAAAACTCTATTGAGAAGACACTACAATTGCATTCTATTGCAAGAAGTTAGATCTCCCTTTTCATACATAGGAAAAGGGAATGAAGGTAAAAAATAATAAAAAGAAAAATATAGATAATAAAAAATAAGCCTCCCCTTCTGAAGTGTCTGCTTTGCCCCAAACACTAAAAATGCAGTTTCTCATTATCAGTGGAAGAGAAGGTCTGGGAGGCACCTGCCTTCACTCCGTGGCCTCTGTTCTTTGCAGGCAGTGGGTTGGGGAGGAGCGCTACTTCCAGATTTTTGCTTTTAAAATTCAAACAGAGAGCAAAAAATACAAATAAAAGGAGAGAACACAGTGTTCTTTCTCCCTGAACTCTCAGGAAAACAAAGGAACGGTCTCACTCCCACCCTAACAAGTATCAGTGAAGATGGCGACCACACTCAAGTCTGCAGACCTTCAAAAAAGACGTGTCCAAGAGATGCATCCACTCTCCCTGAAGAAGAGGTTCCAGCATGAATTCCTCTCCATGGTGAAGCAAGCGGCCATCCAGGAACCACAGGCATGTGCCGGAGGGGAGAGACCGCTTGGAGACCGCTTGCCTTCCACATCCTGCAATCACAGACCAAACCTGCTAGCCTGGCTCGCCTACTGTGCCATAAATAATATGCACATCAATCATGAGAGAAGAGTGGGCTGCAGGCTCAGGGGCTCGTGCAGAAAAGGGAGAAAGGGACCCACACACACAGGAAGTTCATCCTGTCTGTGCATCTGCTACAGTGGGTGTCAAGATGCCTGGGGGTTGGCTGACTCTGCTCCCTGCAATAGACACTGGACAGTGTCTGTTTGGCTGTCATCTTTGGCTGTCACACTGGGGTGGGGTGCTAGAGGCATCTGGGGGTGAGCCCAGAGACACTGCTCAGCACCCTAAAGTGCAAGGATGGCCACCAGAGAATCCTCCAGCCCAAATGTCAGCACTGCTGAGGCTAAGAAGCTCTACTAATACGTTCCATCGTCTATCTGTCAGTCAGTCAGCTATCTATGTCAATGTCTATCAACCATCTATTGTCTATAGCTATCACCTATCAATCAATCATCTATCACAAGATCTGTCAATCACCTATCATCTATAGCTATCATCTACCTCAGTATCTGTCATCTATCAATATCCATCTCAATATCGAGCTCTATCAATCCATCCACCTATCGCCTATCTATCACAGTGGTTCACAACTGGGGATACCTTTCTGTCCCCCACAGGGGCATCTTCACAGTATCTAGAGACATCTTCGGTTGTCACAGACGGGATGGGTGCTCTTGGCATCTGCTGGGTGGAGCCCAGGGACGCTGCTCAATACCCTACAGCGCACAGGACGCCCACCACGGAGACCTCCATGATCCCGCCCCATGTGTCAGCACTGCTGAGGTTGAGAAACTCTCTTTTAGCATGAGCGCTCTGTCCATATGCAATCGGCCATCAATCTATCAATCACCTATCCATCTCAGTATCTATCATCTAGACCTATCTGTCTATATTAGTATCTATTATCTATCACTTCTCTTAATATGTGTCATCTATGAGCTACCCATCATCTCTTCAGCTATCAATCACTCATCATTTACACCTATCTTAACATCTATCGTCTATCACCTATCCATCTCAACATACGCGTACCTATGGTATCTACCTATCAGCTGTCTGTCTGTCTGTCGCAGTGGTTCGCCCCCGGAGATAACACTACCCTCGCTCCACAAAGGAACACTGGTGATGTCTGGAGGCATTTCTGCTTTTCCGACCTGGGGTTGCTGCTCCTGCCCCTGGTGAGTGGAGCCCAGGGACCCGGCCCAACACTACAGTGCACAGGACGGCCCCACCCCAGAGACTCGTCCAGCTGGAAACGTCAGGCACCTCTGCTGAAATCCTCGCTTAACACCCTCATCAAGAAAAAGTCCAACACCTGAAACCGGCAGTAAGCAGCGGCGGCGGCAGGCAGGCACCTTTAGCCAATCCATTCTGTGCTGCCTTGGTGCAAGTCAAGTCAGCATCGCAACGGGGCTACCCAGAACGCAGCACAGTGGGAAGCCCCATCCCAAGGGGCCGGCAGCCTGGCCTCAGCCATGCTAAGGCACACGCTCTCCCCAGTATGATGACGATTTTAAACTGAACACGGATTTGCCCTCATGTATCTGTAAACCGGCAAAATGTATCTGTAACCAGCAAAAAAGAGCAATTCAAAAAACTACCACCTGAGGACTGGGCACAGTGGCTCACACCTGTAATCCTAGCACTTCGGGAGGCCAAGGCGGATGAATCACTCAGTCAGGAGTTTGATACCAGCCTGGCCAACATGGTGAAACCCCATCTCTACTAAAAATACAAAAATTCGCTGTGCATGGTGGTGAGCACCTGTAATCCCAGCTACTCTGAAGGCTGAGGCAGGAGAATCACTGGAACCGTGGAGGTGGAAGTTGCAGCGAGTTGAGATGGCGCCACTGCACTCCAGCCTGGGCGACAGAGGGAGACTCTGTCTCAAATAAACAAAAAACAAAACAAAACCTACCACCTGGCAAACAGTGACCAGAGACTGTGGTCCCATCTCATCCATGTTGAGAGAAAGCCCCACCAACCAGTGAGAGGCAAAGCCAAGTGCTTTTAGGGTTTTAGAGCAGTGCCCATCACTCAAGGGCATGCAGTCCAAGACCCCCAGTGAATCCCTGAAGCCACAGACAGCCCCAGTCCTGTATGAACTGTTTTCATAAAATCTGATCTCCGACTGCGAAGTGACTAACAGGTGGGCAGGTATACAGCATGGAGACCCGGGATGAAGAGATGAATCACATTCCGAGCAGGACAGAGCAGGACGGTGTGAGATTTCATCAGGCTACTCAGAAGGGCATGCAACTGAAAACTTACGTACTACTTACTTCTGGAATTTTCCATTTAGAATTTTCAGACAAGATCTGATCGCAGGTAACTGAAACTGCAGATAAGAGTGAACTATGGTTGGTCAATATAAAAATCTATGAACCTGTCACCTTGTGATGAGTTTCCCACTAAAGCAAAACTTTTATTGTACCTGTTATCTGCGGAATCATCAGCACACAGGAATGGTTGATTCAAAGCGAAATCTCTATAAAGGGAGTTCCCTCCTCCACCCACTCACAAAAACCCTGGCTGTGTAGTGCTCTCTCTCAACCCTTATCTAGCAAGTTCACAAAAACATACTCTAACATTTAACATAAGAAATCAATCATTTCAAAAGAGAATCAACTCTAGGTCCTTTAGAACAACAGCAATCGACAATGTTCTTATTGAACATTAGCAGCATAAAAATGCCGTTAAGGGCCAGGCGCGGTGGCTCACGTCTGTCATCCCAGCACTTTGGGAGGCCAAGGAGGGCAGATCCCCTAAGGTCGGGAGTTCGAGACCAGCCTGACCAACATGGAGAAACCCTGTCTCTACTAAAAATACAAAATTAGCCAGGCGTGGTGGTGCATGTCTGTAATCCCAGCTACTCTGTAGGCTGAGGCAGGAGGACTGCTTGAGCCCAGGAAGTTGGGGTTGCCCTGAACCAAGATTTTGCCACTGCACTCCAGCCTGGGCCACAGAGCAAAACCCTGTCTCTAAATCTAAATATATATACACATATACATTTTTTTATATATAAAAGATAAAAATAAACGAGCATAGATAACTTTGGATAGAATTTCTAAAGTCTTGGACTTTATAGGAGACTTAAGAAATATCAGTGATTTTGTTCCTTAATTGAAAGCAGGGAACATGAAAATCAGAATCCATTCCCCACAGGAATCCACCTTATCTGCTAAGGAAAACAGCTGTTGAACTATCCCAGCTTGAAGGGAGGAGAACTTTGTAACTAAAGCTCTGTTTTGCAAGCTCCTCCCTATTTTCTAACGTGCCAGAGCTCAAGAATTCAGTTTTGGGGAATTCTCTGACTCGCACCCTTCACTCACTCCCATGGCCATGCAGTTCTTCCATGGGATTTTCGATTTCTGAAGTGTAACATACTCGAGAGCCCATCATCTAGGCTGCTGTCATGCTCCAGGACATGCAGGGGCTGTGTATGAGTCCCCAGAGCTATCATAACAAAGTACCACAAACTGGGATGGGGGACAGACAAGAGACATGTATTCTCAGTCCAGGTGTAGTGGCTGACTCCTGCAATCCCAGCACTGTGGGAGGCTGAGGCAGGAGCATTGCTTCAGGCCAGGAGTTTGAGATCAGCCTGGGCAACATAGCAAGACCTCATCCCTACAAAAATTTTTAAAAGTTAGCCAGGCATGGTGGCATATACCTGTAGTTTCAGCTAGATGGGAGGCTGAGGCAGGAAGATTGCTTGAGCTCAGGCGGTAGACGCTGCAGTGAGCCATGATTGTGCCACTGAACTCCAGCCTGGGCAACAGAGTGAGACCTCGTTAAGAAAGAGGGAGGGAGGGAGAGAGAAAGAGAGAGAAAGAAAGAGAAGAAGGAAGGAAAGAAGGAAGGAAGGAAGGAAGAAAGAAAGAACGAAAGAAAGAAAGAAAAAAAGAAAAAAGGAAAGAAGGAAGGAAAGAAGGAAAGAAAGAGAAAGAAAGGAAAGGAAAAGAAAAGAAAAGAATAGAAAAGAGAAACAAAAAATAGTAAAACCCGTCTCCACTAAAAATACAAAAGTGAGCTGGGCGTGGTGACAAATGCCTGTAGTCCCAGCTACTTGGGTGGCTAATGCAGGAGAATCTATTGAACCTGGGAGGCAGAGGCTGCAGTGAGCCAAGATCGTGCCATTGCACTCCAGCCTAGGCAAGAGGGCAAGGCTCTGTCTCAAAAAGAGAGAGAGAGAAAAAAAAAGAAATGTATTCTCCCATGATTTTGGAACCCAAAATCCAAAGTTCAGACTGACGGTGTTGCCGGGATTTGTTCTTCTGCAGGCTCTGATGGAGAATCTGCCCCGGACTCTTCTCCCAGGTTCTGGGAGTAGCTGGCAATCCTTGGGGTCCCCTGGCTTAGAGATGCACCATTCCTCCAACCTCTGCCTCTATCCTCACGAGGTGTCCTCCTCGCGGTGCTCTGCTGTCTCTGTATCTGCGTCTCCTTCCTTTTCTCGTAGACACCAGTCATACAAAGTTAAAAGCACACCGTACTGGGAGGCCGAGGCGGGCAGACACTAGGTCAGGAGACCAGCATGGCCAACATAGCAAAACCCCATCTCTACTAAAAATACAAAAATTAGCTGTGCATGGTGGCAGGTGCCTGAAATCCCAAGTACTTGGGAGGCTGAGGCGGGAGAATCGCTTGAACCTGGGAGGCAGAGGTTGCAGTGAGCCAAGATTGCGCCACTGCACTCCAGCCCAGGCAACAATGCGAGAATGTCTCAAAAAAAAAAAAAGCACATTGTACAGCAGCATGACTCCATCCTACTTGCATTTCATTTTTATTTTATTTATTTGATTATTTCATTTGTTTTTACAAACTGGGTCTTGAGTGCAGCGGTGCCGTCACAGCTCAGCGTGGCCTCGACCTCCTGGCCTGAAGCAATCCTCTCGCCTCAACCTTCCTAGTAGCTGAGACCACTGGTGTGCGCCACCACACCTGGCTAATTGTGTAATTTATTGTAGAAACTAAGTCTTGGTATGTTGCCCAGGCTGGTCTCAAACTCCGGGCTCAAGTGATCCTTCCACCTCTGCCTCCCAAAGTGCCACCGTTACAGGCATGAGCTACTGCGATGACCCCTTGCATTTTAATTATATCTGCAAAAACCCTATTTCCAAATAGCATTCCAATTCCATTCACAGGAGCCAGAGGTGAGGATTTCAACGTATATTTTCAGGAGACACAATTCGACCTTCAACAGGGAGGAATCCCCAGAACTGGAGCCCCTCACCCAAGATTTCAGGCACACCCCACAATATCACGCTTAGGATACCTGCAAGCCACAAGAAGATGCAACTTAGCAAACGAGAAAGGGAAGGGTCCCACCTGCAAGCCCAGCCTTCAGCAGAACTCTTTCGTTTTTTTGAGACAGAGTCTCACTCTTTTCGCCCAGGCTGGGGTGCAGTGGCATGATCTCAGCTCACCACAACCTCCACCTCCCAGGTTCATGCGATTCTCCTGCCTCAGCCTCTCGAGTAGCTGGGACTACAGGTGTGCACCACCAAGCCAGCTAATTTTTGTACTTTTAGTAGAGATGGGGTTTCACCATGTTGGCCAGGATGGTCTCCAACTCCTGACCTCAGGTGATCTACCCGCCTCGGACTCCCAAAGTGCTGGGCTGACAGGCGTGAGCCCCCGTGCCTAGACTCTGCATGTGATTTTGTTCAGAGCTCAGGCAGCGTTGGGTCAAAAGGAGAATGCAGACAGGTGCACTTGCTCGGGTACACGCAACGTGCTTCAAGAACATGATGGGGGGCACCCTGTGTCCCAAGGGCAGCAGGTGAATGAGGGAAACAGGTGGGTGTTTCTTAGGTGGGCGAAGTGAAGGACAATGATGAGAGCAAAGAAGAAGGCCTGTGAAAGAGCGGTGGCCTAGGAGAAGCCCTGGGGGCAGCGTGTCAACAGCACCTTCCACCTTCACCTGCACGGAGGTGGTGGCCGGAGGCCAGTGGCAGAGGACACTGCATTGCTGGGGCTTTGTGTGGGGTGCTTCAGCAGCTCACAGAGGATGAATACAGAGAGGCAGGTCATTGCAGAGGTACCTGGGAGGACCAGTGTGGCTGTCAAGTGAGGGATGTCTTCAAGGAGAGCAAGGCTGGGAGGGAAAGACCAGGTAGGAGGGAGGCCAGTGCAGAAAAGCAGGGCAGAGAGACGGGACCCAGATAAAGCAGAAGACGGGCAGGCGGACGGGGGAGAAGTGGTAGCAAGACAGCGAAGGGAAGAGGTGGGAATTGGATGGAAGGCACCCCTGAGACGCGCAGGCATCCTCGTCTAAGGCGCCTGGGTGGAAATGGAATTACCCTGCTGGCATGGGCTGAGTATCTGTGTCCTCCTGAATCCCTATGTTGGATCCTCACCCCCGAGGTGAATGTGTTAGGTGGTGGGTCCTCTGGGAGGTAATGAAGCCAAGAAGGTGGAGTGTCGTGAATGGAATCAGTACCCTTATGAAAGGAACCCCAGAGAGCTCCCTGGCCCCTGCCACCGTGTGAGGACACAGCGAGAAGGCGCCGTCTATGAACCAGGAAGCAGGTCCTCAGCAGACACTGAACCTGCCACATCTTGATCTTGGACTCTCAGCCTCCAGAACCATGAGACAAACGTCTGCCATTTGTAAATTACCGAGTCTAAGATCCTTTGTTATAGCAGCCCGAATAGACGAACACACCTACCCTAGGACATACCATGAGCTGGAAGTGTGTGGGCTGCATCTCAGTGGAGATCTCTCATCTACAGTCAACCAGAAACCCACGAAATGACCGGACTTCCTAAAGCCCCACTGCATCCACGAGACCGGGTTCCTGAACAACCAACCTAACCAGTTCTCCGGAGAGCTCGAGATGCAGAACCCAAGGAGGCTGAGGAAACAAAGATTCTTGCATCTACTTCCAGGCAAAGATACTAGGCTCACCCAGGAGAGGAGCAAGGGGCCTGGCAGGGATTCTGTACACAGAGCATTTCTTTCTGGACCTGGTCGGCCATCAAGGTCAGGAGCCGGGGAGGTTTTCCAGCTCTAAGATCAGAGGCTGATAAGACCTGCCAGGTGGAGACTGCTGTGGCCTGAGGCTTTGCATGCAGGCCATGGTCCCGGCCCACCCTGCTTCCTATAAGAAGAGACACTGAGGGGCGTAGGGAGGGTGAGCAGGGAGAGGCCTGAGGAGGGGACTCACAGCCTGATGAGGAACGGGTGGTTGACTTCCTTCAGAACGGACTTCTCATTGTGCACGTGCTGCTCCTGCTTCAGGCGGATGACGTCGGGAATGCTCATCACCTTGAGGGCGAAGAAATGCTTGGCGGTCTTCTCCTTCACGAGGTGCACCCGCCCAAACGTCCCGGTGCCTGGAGAGAGAAAAATCATCAGAGGCCATTAAGTCCCCTGACCAAGGGAGGAAGCACCGCAGCCACGCAATCAGCCGGGGGCTGCACCAGGGCCGCAAACACACAGCCCAAGCCTTTCAGAGACTTGGTGTCACGGCGCACCTGGGCTGATAGCATTTCCTGGAATTTTCCACTGAATACAGAAATTGCAGAGAGAGATGGGGGGGAGAGAAAGGGAGAAAGAGAGAGAGACAGAGAGAGAGCACCATCTGCCTCTGAATGGTTCTTCAATCTGGGGACAAACTAGCCATAATTTCTGCAGATCAGTCTTTGCAGAGACCACACCCACACACACCACACTCCCACAAGGAGAAGCGTTAGAGTAATAGTAAATGGATTTATGCAACACGTCTTTTTCTCTGCAGGCCCTCTGGTTTTATCAGAAATCCAGACAGAGTGTAAAACACACAGCCCTCCTCAACATGGCTCTTTCCTTAACGCACACTAATGCTTGCTCAAAGCACAGAGTCTGTATTCTAAAATCTGCCGTGGATTAAGACGAAGTGCAATAGGTGCCCACAAACGACAGCGACAACTGCAACCACTACAAACGTAAAAGAAAACCACATCTCACTGTGTGCGGTTGGGACATTTTCAATCCAAACACGCTCTTCTCCTTCCCCTCCTCCATCTCCTCCTTCTTTTTTTCTCTTCCTCAATCTTCTCCTCCTTCTCCTCCATTTCCTTCTTTTGCTTTTCCACTTCCTCCTCCTCCATCCCCTCCTCTTCCTCCCACTGGGGTGCATCTAAATGAAGAAATCTAATAGTCAATAAGATATAAAAGGCTCACGCCTGTAATTCCAGCACTTTGGGAGGCCGAGGTGGGTGGATCATGAGGTCAGGAGATGGAGACCAGCAAGGCCAACATGGTGACAACCCATCTCTACTAAAAATACAAAAAGCCAGGCATGGTGGCGGCGCATGTCTATAGTCCCAGCTACCCAGGAGGCCGAGGCAGAAGAATAGCTGGAACCTCGGAGGCAGAGATAGCAGCAAGCCGAGATCGCGCCACTGCACTCCAGCCTGGACGACAAAGTGAGACTCTGTCTCCAAAAAAAAAAAAATCTCTACTGTATCTTGGGGGCACATTTTCAATCTAAACACGCTTTGCCTGCTCCTCTTCCTTCTTTCTCCTCCTCCTCATCCTCTTCTTCCTCTTCATCCTCCTCCTCTTCCTATAACACACCGATCCTATAAGGTATGCATGTGTTCACGTGCATATTGAAATATTCTTCACGTAGCATAAACGTTCTTGGGTTAATGGAGAGAATGAGTTTGCTCTGTCGCCCAGGCTGGAGTGCAGTGGCGCCATCACAGCTCACTGTAGCCTCAACCTCCTGGGCTCAGGCAATCCTCCCGGGCTCAGGCAATCCTCCCGCCTCAGCTACTTGGTTAATTTTTGCACTTTTGTAGAGAGGGTCTCACTACGTTGCTCAGGCTAGCCTTGAACTCCAGGCTCAAGCCATCCTCCTGCCTTGGCCTCCCCAAGTGCTGGACCTACAGGCATGAGCTACTACGATGGCTGCAGGATTTCTAGAGCATCTCTAAATTGCCTCTCATCTACCTTGATCCCAGCGCCAGCAGGCCCTTACTGGCACGCAAGTCATTCCTCAGCAATATTTTTAAACAACCCATTCACAGCTTCAGACTGAGATGAGCCACTAAAACAAAAACTGCCCTCCTGTGTTATGTGATCACATCCATCCCAGACAGCAGATGAAACTTCTGAGAAACTGACATTCAGAGAGAGGATGGTTTGGAAGTGTATCCTTCTAAGGAACCAGCATCTGTTGATGAGCAAAGTTCACTAATCAATATTGATCCATTTACCTCTGTGTTCACTTGCTAATAGTTCTGTGCCTGCTTATGCTAGCTTGCAAGACCCAAGAGAACCAGGATCTTGTAGAGACACCTGCGCTCCCATGTTTATGCAGCTCTATTCACAACAGCCAAGATGTGCAAACAACCGAAGTGTCCATCTAAGGGCAAATGGATAAAGTAAACATGGGACATGTACATGACGGAATACTATGCAGCCTTAAAAAAGAAGGAAACTGTCATTTACAGCAACATGGATGGAATTGGAGGTCATTATGTTCACTGAAGTAAGCCAGGCACAGAAAAACAAATATTAAATATCACATGATCTCACTTATACAAGGAATCTGACATGATTTGACTGTGTCCCCACCCAAGTCTCATCTTGAATTGTGGCTCCCATAATCCCCACATGTCATGGGATAGAAGCGGTGGGAAGTAACTGAATGATGGGGGTGGGTTTTTCCTGTGCTGTTCTTGTGATAGTGAGTAAGTCTCACGAGATCTGATGATTTTATTAATGGGAATTCCCCTGCATGTGCTCTCTCTTGCCTGCCGCCATGTAAGATGTCTCTCTGCTCTTCCTTCGTCTTCCGCCATGACTGTGAGACCTCCCCAGCCATGTGGAACTGTGAGTCCATTAAACCTCTTTCCTTTATAAATTACCCAGTCTTGGGTATGTCTTTATTAGTCAAAATCCAGAATCTAAAATACTCAAACTCATAGAACCAGAGAGTAGAGAGAGAGTTATCAGAGGATAGGGCTTGAGGCGGAAGCGGAAGTATGTTGGTCAAAGAAGCTTTAGTTGAGCAAGATAAATAAACCATGGAGATCTACCATACATACAGTTCCAACAGTTAACAGTACTGAACTCATATATGAAATTTTATATATACAAATCTCATATATACAATAGTGAAACTGTATATATGAAAATTTGCTTAGAGAGTAGATGATGTTATGCTGTTTTGTTTTGTTTTGTTTTGAGACAGGGTCTCTCTCTGTTGCCCAGGCTGGAGGGCAGTGGTGCAATCACAGCTCCCTGCAGCCTTGACCTGCCAGGCTCACGTGATCCTGCCACCTCAGCCCCCCAAGTAGTTGCGACAACAGGTGTATGCCACCAAGAGCAGGTAATTTTTAAAATTGTGACTGGGTATTTTTGACTGGTTTGAGAAGAAAAAAGACCACCACAACCATACAACAGATTTCCTTCCAAGAGTCCGGAATGCCACTGATTGCACGTGGTAACATGAAAAGAAAAACAAAGTTGTGCTTAAGCTACCAATTTTTTAAAGTATTTGCTGTAAACTAAAACCCCCATTTTGCAAAATATATAAGCTAATGAATGATGAATTTACTAGCTTACAGGGCAGATTTGGAAGGGAGGAGGAGAAGTAACCTTGGCTTTTAAATGAAGTTTCCAATAATGAATATTTTATTATGGCAGAAATAGAGAGTGAACTACAAAGTAAAGAAAAAGCGTAAGAAGTAAACAAACAATGTCAATAGCTGACAGGTGTTAAACATTTCTTCAAAAAAGTAAACAATGAAATAGTAACACATTTTTCAAGTATATTATCTTGGTTAACTTGAAAATAAAATAGTTTTTATTAGAGTACAACATTGTGTGGACAAAATTAGGTGGAATCAGGTCAAAGACAGGAAGTGGGAGAAGGGCTTTGAGGACTGGGAACTGATAGAGTTAGGCGCTTGACTGTGGCCACTGATGTTTCAATTGGATAAAACACAATTAGGAATCAGGAACACTGGCATCCAGCCCAAGCTTTGCCTGGGACAGGACCTATGAACTGGGCAACAGAGTAACCTTTCAGTCTCCTGTTGCTCTTCCTTCCAACAGAATATGCAGATCATCGGGAAACGTTCAATTCTTGCCACACCCTAAAATTCTAATAACGCAATGAATATGGTCCTTGACTTTTATTCTTCTGCCTGGTTCCTTCCTCCTTATTTATCACCCACTCCAAGGAACCCGTTCATTACTTGGCTGTGTTTACTGTATAACATTCAGTCTTCTTAGCACTTGTACTTGACCCTCAACAGAAAGAATTCTCCATGCCTACTGTAAGAACAACAGCTATGACTCAACAGATTTTGTACACTGCTGTGACTTCTTTAAAGCTTTCTTTGAGCTGTGTGAGTTGTAAACACACAAAACTCAAAACACGTTACTTTTGTACTACAGCGGATCTTTGCACTACCCTGAGAGATGTGGTCAGTCTGACCAAAGGCATAACCAGATTGCAGAAGTATGTTGGTAAACAACCTTATGCAAAGCAGACAGAAGTGGCGTGTGGTAATGTTTATCAGCTTAAGTGCACAGAAAACAAAGGCAACATTTAGTGGTGCTGGTATTAAGTCACTGTTGCAGTGAAAACCAGAAAGGCAGAGTCTGCTTGGTGCTGGGAGGCTCTCCAGTACACACATTCCCCACTTACCATTATTCCACTTGAGTAGAAAATGTATATTTTTAGCCTTCTCTGCAGCTTAGGGTGGCCATCTGACCCAGCTTTGCCCAATCAGACATAAAAAAAGAGTCTTTTCAGTGTTTCTAGGTAGGTCAGATCTTTCCTCCCTGATAAGAGAGATCTTGAAGGTTAAGTGGTCCACTCCCTACTCTAGAGACCCCCTCCATCTCTCTCCAACCTAAGGAGTAGTATTAATCAGGAGGGAAATCTGATGTGGAGTTTGTCTTTTCCTTCTTTTAATTTTAGATTCAGGGGGTACATGTGAACGTTCATTATATGGGTATATTGCATGATGCTGGGGTTTGGGCTTCTAATGATCCCATTGCCCAAGTAGTAAACAAAGTGTCCAACAGGAAGTTCTTCAGTCCTCTCCCCCTCCCACCCTTCCCCTTTTTGGAATCTCCAATGTTTATTGTTCCCATCTTTGTGTCCATGAAGTACTCAATGTTTACATCCCACTTATAAGTGAGAACATGCAATATCTGGCTCTCGCTCTTTTGCGTGCATCTGTTTAGGATCGTGCCCTCCAGCTGCATCTATGTTGCTGCGCAGGGCATGATTCTGTTCTTTTGCATGGCTGCAATGTGGACATCGGAAAGTCAAAGCTTGAAGGCAAAAGCTCAAGTGTGGGTTCCACAATCCCTTAATCCCTTACCCACAGTGGCTGAAGCTAAAGGCTCTGAATACTCAAAGTGTCTTCACTAACACACCTGGCCACAAAACTGGACCTCACCTAATGTGACACTATTTAAGCCTGATCCTCCTTGGGGTGAATATTTACTTATGTCACTATAGAAATATTCTCGTCTTGATAACATCCAGAGCAGACTCTGCTGAAGGTGTTGTATAATTAAAAAGTACATGCACCCATTCTCATCTCAAATTTAGAAAAATCCTCAAATTCCCAAATGTACCTGACCTATACATTTCAGAGACTTAAAGGACCCTGACAATCTTGGGAAGGTGTGGCTGCTTTTAAGGTGGGCACACCCTTTTTATAGCAGGTGCAATGCAGTAGCTTTTCCGCCAACATTCAAAGAGTTACTTGTTTCTCCAGCCAAGTTCCAGATGAGGAAGGTGGATCAGATTTACGGGCCATTCTGAGTGTGCAATTCTGATCTTTAAACATTAATGTGGGGTGGACTCGGGTCTCCTCTCTTCCATGAGAGAGAGAATCTCCTGCTTTCTGAAACCCTCTGACAGTGTGGCCACTGCATTCCCTCATCCATCTACCCTCCTCCCCATCCCATCCATCCTTCCCAAGCCTTTGTGTCCGACTCACACACAAACACATCGGGCCTTTTTTTTTATGAGACAGAGTCTCACTCTGTCATCCAGGCTGGAGTGCAGTGGAACTATCTCGGTTCACTGCAACCTCTGCCTCCTGGGTTCAAGCAATTCTCCTGCCTCATCCTCCCGAGTAGCTAGGATTACAGGCACCCGCCACCATGCCTGGCTAATTTTTGTATTTTTAGTAGAGACAGGGTTTCTCCATATTGGCCAGGCTGGTCTCCACCTGACCTCCTGACCTCAGGTGATCCACCCACCTCGGCCTCCCAAAGTGCTGGATGACAGGCATGAGCCATTGCACCCAGCTACATCCCAGCTTTCTGTCTGGAGGGATGGGGAGACGGAGAGAGATGACCTCCACACTCCCAATAGTGAGCAAACATCATAAACCTCAACTTTCCCAGAAAAATGCCATGGGCATCTTCTGAGCTACATCCAAGTACAGGCATGTATAACTGTAAACATACACATACACATTACGGTCACCAAAAAATGAGAGCCTTCATCCCACATGTTTAGACCACTTGGCAGAACTAAAATATTAAGTGAATCACCATGACCACGGAAAATGCTGAACGGTTCCCTTGTTAGTGAAGATTCACGGGGGCGGGGGATCGTGGGCATCTTTAGCCAGGTACTGTCATCCCAGCACTTTGGGAGGCCAAGGCAAGAGGATGTCTTGAGGCCAGGAGTTCTCAACCAGCCAGGGCAACATAGCAAGAGCCCTTTGTCTACAAAAATATAGAGATCTCATCTCTATTAAAAGAAATTAGCCAGGAGTCATGTGCACTCCTGTAGTCCCAGCTACTGCAGAGGCTGAAGTGGGAGGATCGCTTGAGCCCAGGAGGTCGAGGCGGCAGTGAGCTGTGGTCGCCACCGCACTGCGGTCTGGGCAACAGAGTGAAACCCTATCTCCAAAAATAAATAAATAAAAAACAAATAAGGCCAGGCACAGTGGTGCATGCCTGTAATCCCAGCACACTGCGAAGCTGAGGTGAGGACTGCCTGAGCCCAGGAGTTCCAGACCGGCCTGGGCAACATAGTGAGACCCCTATCGCTACAAAAAAATACAAAAATTAGCCAGGCATGGTAGTGTGCACCCGGAGTCCCAGCTGCTCAAGAGGCGGAGGCAGGAGGATTTGAGCCCAGGAGGTTGAGACCAGCCAGGGCAACATAGTGAGACCCTGTCTCTATTTAGAAAATAAATAGGCCGGGTACAGTGGCTCATGCCTGCAATCCCGGTGCTTTGGGAGCCAGAGTGGGAGGATCACTTGAGCCCAGGAGTTTGAGACCAGCCTGGGCAATGTAGTGAGACCCCATCTCTACTAAAAATACGAAAAAAAATTAGCCAGGCATGGTGGCAGGTGCCTGTAATCCCAGTTACTCAAGAGGCCAAGGCACGAGAACATCTTGAACCCAGGAGGCAGACGTTTCAGAGAGCTGAGATCGCGCCACTGCAGTGTAGCCCGGGCGACAGAGAGATTTTTGTCTCAAAAAAAAAAACCTAAAAATAAATAATAAATTTATCTCTCTTGGTGTAAAATCTAAAGAAAAATAATTTTTTTAATGTACAAAATGAAGTATGAGAAAGAGCAGAAAACATGTTTCTCACTGCGAAAAGAGATGGCCTTTTCGTCTTCCTCAAGCCCAGCAAGCCCAAAGTCCCTCCTGCCTGTAACTTCGGACAGAAGGAAGGAAGCGGCCAGCAGGACGGAAGGGAAGGCAGGGCTGTCGTGTTCATCATCACCAAGCCCGTTGACATGGAAGAAGTGCCCAGAAAGAGGAGAGGCATGGATTGAAGTTTCCTTTGGTTATATTTTTAAATTCTGCTAGAACTCAAAACACTTCAGGAGATCTGTATGGAATCAACACGAGGACCGTGGCGTGGAATTCCACGCAGTCGCAAAAGGAAATGAAACCAAGCAACCTGGAGTACTTTCCTTTGGGGTCCGTGGGCACATGGGATGGGGTCAGGAGGCTGGCGGGAGGGGAAGGACCGAGTCTCGCTTCAGCACATTTCTGGGAGCACATTCACGGATGATCTCAGACACTAACAGTCTGAGCCCAGCTCTACCTCTGTGCTGGAAGAGCTAGCCTGGCCTTTCACGGGTCACCTAAACACAGCCGATCTCCCCTCTCCCTGCTTTCTGTGGGTTGAATTGTGTGTCCTGGAAAAGACATGCTGACGGCCTCATCCTTGGTACCTGTGACTGGGACCTTATTTGGAAATATGGTCTTTGCAGATGAGATTAAGATCTACACAAAGGCTGGGTGCAGTGGCTCACACCTGCTATCCCAGCACAGGAGTTCCAGACCAGCCTGGGCAACAGAGCAAGACTCTGTCTCCACCTTTTTTTAAAAATGAAATTAAAAGAAAAAAAAAGATATACATTAAGGTGAAGTCATCCTGGAGGCGGTCCAATATGAGTGGGGAACTTAATGAGAAAATACAGACACAGAGAAGGCCACGTGGAGACAAAGGCAGAGACTAGTGATGCGGCCACCAGCCCAGGGACGCCTGGAGCCCCCAGGAGCTGAGAGAGGCAGGAAGGACCCTGCCGTGGAGCCTCCAGAAAGAACTGGATACCACTGCAGTGAACTGAACCACAGTCTCCCAGAGAGATCTGTCCATGCCCTGCCCCACAGAGCCTGCGGATGAGGCCTCATTTGGAAAATGGGTCTTTGCAGTTGTGATTAGTTCAGGATCTCAAGGTAAGGTCACCCAAGATTGGAGTGGACCTGAAACAAAATGACAGGTGTTCCTGTAAGAGACAGAAGAAAAGAGACAGACAGAGAGGAGGAGGCCACGTGGAGACGGAGGCAGAGACTGCAGTGATACGGCCACAAGCCCAGGGATGCCTGGGCCCCCAGGAGCTGGGAGAGGCAGGAAGGAGCCTCCCCTAGAGCCTCCAGAGGGAGTGCGGCCCTGCCCACACCTGGACTTTAGATTCGGTCTCTAGGATTGTGAGACAATTAACTTCTGTTATTTTAAGGCACCCAGTCTGTAGCATCTGTTACCGAAGCAAATACGCCCAGAAGGTACAAATTCAACCAAATAATGGCAAATTCAGCCAAGTACCTTCCCTAGCAATGTTGAGAGCTCACAGTCAAAGGTATAATTCCACTGTCTCTGAGAATCTGAGAGGCTCCCAGGGTGGTCTGAACTGTGCAGACCTCAGCAAACAGAACAACCCAGGAAAGAGAGGGGCTAAGGAGCTACTAATCCCTATTCCTCCAGAGGCAGCCTAGACATGCCTGAGCCTTCCCAGGCCAGTCACTAAGGAACGTGCACAACGCAGAGTTGCCCCAAACATGGGGGAAGACAGAAGCCTTCAAAGGAGCCGAGATGAAAAACCAAAGCTGGGCACAGGGGCTCACGCCTGTAATCCAAGCACTTTGAGAGGCTGAGGTGGGCAGATCACAAGGTCAGGAGTTTGAGACCAGTCTGGCCAATATGATGAAACCCTGTCGCTACTAAAAATACAAAAGTTAACTGGTTGTGGTGGTGTGCGCCTTTAGTCCCAGCTACTCGAGTGGCTGAGGCAGGAGAACTGCTTGAATCCAGCCATTGCACTCCAGACTGGGCGACAGAGCGAGACCCCATCTCAAAAAAAAAAAAAAAGAAAGAAAAACCAAGTTCGCATTGGAAACTCGGCTGGGCGTGGTGACTCATGCCTGTAATCCCAGCACTTTGGGAGGTGGGATTACTTGAGGCCAGGAGTTCAAGACCTGCCTGGACAACATAGCAAGATGCCAGCTGTAAAAATAAAAATAAAATATTAGCTAGGTGTGGTGGTGCATAGCTGTAGTCCCAGCTACTCAGGAGGCTGAGGTGAGAGGACTGCCTGAGCCTGGGAGGTCGAGGTTGAAGTGAGCTATGATCGCATTACTGCACTCCAGCCTGGGTAACAGAGCAAGACCCTGTCTCCAAAAAAAAAAACTAGGAAACTAATGGCTGATATTTGAGTCATTTGTACATAAATCCCTTCATAGTCTCTACTGATGTAAGAACCACATTTCATCAACAAAAACAAGGCAGTTAAGCAAGAATCTGGTAGGAATGGTCACAAGGAGAGGTATTTTCAGGACCTCAATCTTTCCCCCTATCAAGTGTTGGTTATTTCTTTTAATTAGTACAAATATTCTGAGGTGCATAAAGATCTGACTTAAGCTGCCATCTAATTCAGGTTAGTCAGTCATCTGCAGTATTCGTTACTCTCTGTTGGAAAAAAAATCTAGTGGCTAAAAGCAAATGAAAACCAGTACCTATAAATTACACTCTATCTGACCGCGGTTCATCCTGGAGAGGGTTTCAGGGCTCAGAATTCTGGCAGACTTCTATGTAAATAAAGTGCTTTGCTCGGACTACTGTAATCACATAACGCAGACTGGGGGACTTCAAGAGAACTTTATTCTCCCACAGTCCTGGAGGTTGGAAGTCCGAGATCCAGGGGTGGGCAGGGCTGGCTCCTCCTGAGGCCTCTCTCCTGGACTTGCAGGCGCCGTCTTCTGTGTCCTCACAGGGTCGTCCTGTGTGTGTCTGTATCCTCATCTCTGCTTTTTTTTTTTTTTTTTTAATTTTTATTTTGTGAGATCGAGTCTTGCTCTGTGGCCCAGACTGGAGTGCAGTGGCACCATCACTCCTGGGCTCAAGCAAGTCTCCCACCTCTGCCTCCCGAGTAGCTGGGACTACAGGTGCATACCAGCACACCCAGGAGTTGGAGGCTGCAGTGAATTATAACAGCAGCACTGCATTCCAGCCTGGGCCACACAGCATGTCCCTCATCTGTTTAAAAAAACAAAAGTGAGGCCCTTCTCCATATGTGATATTTGCTTCTATATGTAGAAAAGACTTCGGAGAAATATACAAGACACATTACTCTGGGTGCCTGGGTCGGGGGCAAATTCTGCACAGGTGAGGCACAAAAGCAGGGAAGCATTTCACTATGTAACTCTCCCACCTTTTCAAATGTGTGACTGTCGAAATAGTTCATCTATATATGTTCAATTTGTGCTAAATTGATAAATAAAACTGATGCATTGCATTAAATAATTGTTTCAAAATAATGATGATATCGGAATGGACAAATTTATCATCATCAAATTCAGTTCTTTTCCTTGACATTTTCCCCCTTGGATAAAAGCAATAAAAGAACATTAAATACCACAAGGTATGAAATATGTGTGTGAAACATGTAGTTCTCCTTTATAAAGTCAATGTTTTAAATTACTGCTGTAAACAAGTATAATAACTTTCTATTTTATAGAAGAAAAAAAGCTTTTCAAAAGTATTTTTAATAAAGACTGTGTGGGGCCAGGAGTGGTGGCTCGCGCCTGTAATCCCAGCACTTTGGGAGGCTGAGGTGGGCGGATCACCTGAGGTCGGGAGTTTGAGACCAGCCTGACCAACATGGAAAAGCCCTATCTCTACTAAAAATACAAAATTAGCTGGGCATGGTGGTGCATGCCTGTGATCCCAGTTACTCAGAAGGCTGAGGCAGAGGAATCGCTTGAACCTGGGAGGCAGAGGTTGCAGTGAGCCGAGATCATGCTTTTGCACTCCACCCTGGGCAACAAGAGTCAAACTCTGTCTCAGAAAAAAAAAGAAAAGAAAAAAGATAGAAGAGTGCCTGTTGGCCAGGCATGGCGGCTCATGCCTATAATCCCAGCACTTTGGGAGGCCAGGGAAGAAGGATCACTTGAGGAGTTCTACACCGACCTGGGTAACATAACGAGACCTCGTCTCTATTTAAAAAATCAAAAAATGAGCAGGGCATGGTGTTGCACACCTGTGGTCCAAGCTGCTCGGGAAGCTGAGGCAAGAGGCTCACTGGAGCCCAGGAGTTCAAGGCTGCAGTGAGCAGTGATCGCACCCCTGTGCTCTAGCCTGGGTGAGAGAGCAAGACCTTCTCTCAAAAAATGAATGAATGAATGAATGAATGAGTGTGCTAACTGTGAATAAACTGAAAACTAAAGAACTGTGTGTTTTTCAAGGGTGAATCTTATGGTACAGAAATTATATCTCTAGAAACAATTTTTCTTTTAGAGAAGAATGTATGCTTTGGATATTCTTGGGAAGATTTTTTTTTTCTATTGCTGCTATACCCAGTGGGTGGGGGAGGAAGAAGATCTATTTTAAAGCTTGGAATATTTACTTCAAACTTCAGTTAAAAACAGTAGCGCCAATTCAGCTGCGCACCGTGTGGTGGAGAGTTCTGTGAGTTCACTGGTCTAGACAGCTAGAAACAAACAAACGCCCTCAAAATTTTGCTGAGTCAAACATTCCATTTTAAAAGATAGAAAGATGTTTCAGAACTACGCTCTGTGATTTACAGTGTATTAAATTATACTTTCTCATCAGAAATGCAAAATGTGGCTGGGAGTGGTGGCTCACGCCTGTAATTTCAGCAGTTGGGAGGCTGAGGTGGGTGGATCCCTTGAGCACAGGAGTTCAAGACCAGGCTAGACAACAAAGGAAAACCCCGTCTCTACTAAAAACACACAAACCAGCCAGGTGTGGTAACACGCTTACGCTTAGTCCCAGCTACCTGGGAGGCTGAGGCAGGAGGACCATTTGAGCCCAGGGATGGGGGCTGCAGTGAGCTATGATCACATCACTGCACTCCAGCCTAGGTGACAAAGCAAGACCCTGCCTCAAAAAACAACAACAAAAAACACAAAATGTATAATCACTGAAGTGAAAAGAAAAACAGGAAATTCTCACCTTCTCCCACAACACTAACAGATGTTAAGCCAGGGAAAGGTTTGTGATTTCTGGCTCAGTGTATTTATACAAGCACAGTATGTGCAGCTTTGAATAACATTTGGGTGTGACTCTACCAAGGAAAACAAGGGTTAGTTTTCACACATCCACCATGCAGCCAGGTTAAAGACACAGTCCTTGCCTACCTCCAGGACAGGATGCAATAATTGCACAGCACGCCCAAATCACCCTTGAGATCAGCTTCTCAAACTCAGTCCATCAACATTCGGAGCTGGATGATTCTTTGTGGTGGGGCCGTCCTGTGCACTGGAGGGGGCCAGCAGCAACCCTGGGCTCCACCTACCCATTATCAGCAGCACCTCCCTGAGCTGTGACAACAAAAATGTATCCGGACTTGTCCAGGGAAGAAGTATCCCCGAGAGAGCTGCACTGCCACTGGTGAAGAATCTCTGCCACAGGCAGATAGAAAGATAGGTAGATGGGTATGACTGACTGGTAGACGACTGGGTGTTTGGATGGATGGATGGATGGATGGATGGATGGATGGATGGATGGATGGATGGGTAGGTAGACAGATGATAGGATAGATAGGTGAAACATAGATAAAAAGATAAACAGGATGGTTAGATCACTGATAGGTAGATAGGTAAATAGATAATAGATGGGATGGGTGGAGAGGGCGAGAGTGGGGGGGGGAGGGGGGAGGGGGAGAGAGAGAGAGAGAGAGAGAGAGAGAGAGAGAGAGAGAGAGAGAGAGAGAGAGAGAGACTGACTCTCATGCTAAGGCAGGTTCTCTCGGCCTCAGTGCTGCTGACAATTTGGGGCCGTATGATTCTCTGTGGGGCCGTCCTGTGCACTGCCAGGTGTTGAGCAGCGTCCCTGGGCTCCACTCACCACATGCCATCAGCATCCATCCCCAGTAGTGACAACCACAACTGTCCCCAGACACTGTTAAGTGCCCTGTGGGAGAAGGCCAGCCCCCAGCTGAGACCCGCAGTTTTGGAGCAAGCACTGTCGGCAGAATCTCCTGCGACGATAGGAATGTTCTCTATCTGTGCTGTCCGAGATGGCAGCCACAAGCTCACAAGCGGCTACTGAGGATCTGAACTGAGGCTATGGAGAGCAAGCAACCGAACCTTTACTGCATTTAATGTCAGACAGCTTTAGAGTTCCTGCTAGCCAGACACACTGAATTCTTTTATCAGATGTCAGCTTCTAACACTCCATCTTGGACAATGAAGTGGTTTATGCAGTCCAGGTTTTGAACACAAAATAGCTTTCTGGAAAAAAAAAGGAGTCAATATAATAAACGAATGCATCGCTTCCGTCATGACTGATATTTTCCTGTGTTCCAGGTACTGTCTACCTCTGAGTAACTGCAGTGAACACGAGCTTGCTCCCTCATTTAGTCTGGTTTAGCTCCAGTCAGGCTGGAAGGAGGGGCGGAGGCATGAATGACAGGAAGTCTAACAACTGGGTGCCCTCACATGAGTTCATAGACTTGAGGACTTCAAATAACATATCCATAAGAGAACATCAGGATGCAGGCGTCAGGGAAGGCCTCTTTTAAGAAATTTCCACTGAAAATGGGAAGGTGGTGGAGAGGGAGGGTTAAACCTTGTTTATAAGGCACTTGGGCAGAGAATGGGCTGGACTGGGCTGGAAGAGGGAGGGTGGAGATGATTACAGCTCAGAGTTTAGGCATCTCAGCAATGAGTGCTGGCGACTCAGGCAAGGTGTGCAGGTGCACAGGGGTCTCGGGTTGTTCTGTCTGTGGGAAGGGGACACATTTCATGTTGAACTCAGTGGACGTACTGAGGCTGAGGGACGGACGAGGTTGAACGGTGCCCCCCACAACATGTCCACATCCTGACCCCTAGTACCTGTGAATGGAGCCTTATTTGAAAATAAGGTCTCTGTAGCTTCTATTAAGTAAACAATCTCCAGATGAGGCCATCCTGGATTGAGGGTGGGACCTAAATCCAACAACAGGTGTCCTTCTAAGAGACAGAAGAGAAAAAATAATAAAAAATGGCCAGGCGCAGTGGCTCACACCCATAATCCCAGCACTTAGGGAGGCCAAGGCAGGCAGATCACCGGAGGACAGGAGTTCAAGACCAGCCTGGCCAACATGGTGAAATCTCATCTCTCCTCAAAATACAAATATAAGGAGAGATCCAAGATGGCCGATGACTAGCAGCTCGGGCACGTACCTCCCAGTGAAAGCGCAAAGAACGAGAGGACGTCACACTTTCAGACGAATATTTGTTGCTTACGGACCAGGAGATTCCCAGTGGAGGAGCCCCACGGGTCGCCAGGGCGACTCTTGTGGCCGGCGCGGCGGTTTTGCTGGTGCCTCAGCGCGCCAATTCTAGGTGCAGAGTCCGGAGATTCCCGGGCAGAAAAGCACCATCAATCTTAACACCGCTGTTTTGGCCGGCACAGTGGACTGCTCAGATTTCGGCGCTGGGAATCAACAAGTTGGACGTCAGAGACCTAGTTAGAAAGTCAGCAATTACAAAGACGACAGACGGACAAATATATAATGAAGGGAAGAAACCAGCGTAAAAAGGTAGAGAACACTCAAAATCAGAATGCCTCTCCCTCTACAGGGGATTGCAATTCCTCATCAGTAACGGAACAAGGCTTAATAGATTACACGTGTGTTCCAATAACAGAAGCAGGCTTCAAAACGTGGGTGATAAGAAACTTCTGTGAATTAAAAGAACTTGTTTTAACCCAATGCAAAGAAACTAAGAACCTTGAAAAAAGGTTTGACGAAATGTTAACGAGAATGGACAAGATAGAGAAGAATATAAGTGAATTGATGGAGCTGAAAAACACAACACGAGAACTTCGCGAAGCATGCACAAGTTTAAAGAGTCGAATTGATCAAGCAGAAGAAAGGATATCAGAAGTCGAGGACCAGCTCAGTGAAATGAAATGAGAAGACAAGAATGGAGAAAAAAGGATGAAAAGGAACGAGCAAAGTCTCCAGAAAATATGGGACTATGTGAAAAGACCTAATCTACGTTTGATAGGTGTACCTGAATGTGACGAAGAGAATGAATCCAAGTTGGAAAATACTCTTCAGGATATCATTCAGGAAAACTTTCCCAACCTGGCGAGGCAGGGTAATATTCAACTCCATGTAATACAGAGAACACCACAAAGATATTCTTCAAGAAGACCAACCCCAAGGCACATAATCACCAGATTTATTAGGGTTGAAATGAAGGAGAAAATACTAAGGGCAGCCAGAGAGAAAGGTCAGGTTACCCATAAAGGGAAATCTATCAGACTTACAGCAGATCTCTCAGCAGAAACCCTACAAGCCAGAAAAGAGTGGGGATCAATATTTAACATCCTTAAAGAAAAGAACTTTCAACCCAGAATTTCCTATCCAGCCAAACTAAGCTTTATGAGCGAAGGAAAAATTAAATCTTTTGCGAACAAACAAGTACTTAGAGAGTTCACCACCACCAGGCCTGCTTTACAAGAGCTTCTGAAAGAAGCACTATACATATAAAGGAACAACCAATATCAGCCTTTCCAAAAATATATCAAAAAGCAAAGAACATTAACATAATGACAAATTGACATCAACTAATGGGCAAAACAGCCAGCTAGCATCAAACGCCAGTATTAAACTTATATATATTTTAATTGGATAAAAAGCCAAAACCCATCGGTATGCTGCATCCAGACCCATCTCACATGCAACAATACACAAAGACTCAGAGAGAAGGAGGAAGATTTACCAACCAAACAGAGAGTAAAAATAAACTAATAAACAAAAAGCAGGAGATGCAATTCTCGCCTCTGATAAAGTAGACTTTAAAGCAACAAAGATCAAAAGAGGCAAAGAAGGATATTACATAATGGTAAAAGGATCAATGTAACAAGAAGAGCTAACGATTCTATAGATCAACGAGACAGAAAATTAACAAGGACATCCAGGACTTGAACTCAGACCCGGAACAAGTAAACTTAATAAACATTTATAGAACTCTCCACTTCAAATACACAAAACATACATTACCACCTCACACCTATTGGAAAAGTGACTATATAATTGGAAGTAAATAACTCCTCAGTAATCGCATAGCATTTCATGGGTTTGAATGAAATATTGGTTGGCTGTTTGTTTGTTATCTTCTTCCCTTATTCCTTCCTGACTACATCATTAAGTATAACTATCATTATAAAAGAGGTTTTTAATAACCATTACTAAATTGCATTCTAGCCTGGGCAAGAAAGCAATACTCCCATTCTCTCTCCCTCTTTCTTTTCCTTTTTCCTCCTCCCCATTCTCTCTCTCTCTTTCTCTTCCTTTTTCCACCTCCTCATTTTCTCTCTCTTTCTCTTTTTTCTTACTCCTTTTAAAAAAAAAAAAAAAAAAAGAACTTATGATGAATGTTCACAAAGTAAACCAAGAACATTCCCCCTAGTATTAGCAGAAAGCATTCTAAAATAAAATTCAGTGTCATCACAAAGGAAGCTTACAATGAAACTGGAGTTAAATTCAGGACAGTCTTTAAGGTACAGAAGAATGATCTGCTGATTCAAATGAGAGAAATATCGTTAAATAATAATATATTTATGATAATTACTATTATCATATTTATTGAGCTTTTCCTAACAATGAGGATAACCTTCAGCATTCTTCATTAAATATCATAATCATTTTGCTTAACCCTGATAAAGTCCACGTATTTCAGAAACAAAGATTGTGAGATTACGAAAACTGACCAAAGTAACAAGCACAGTAAAGTGTTAAATCCACATCAATTTAATCTAAGTAAAGGAATTTTGTGTGTGTGTGTGAGACAGTCTCACTCTGTCACACAAGCTGAAGCACAGTGGTGCGATCTTGACCAAAAAAAAAAAAAAAAATACAAATATAAGCTGTGCGTGGTGGCAGGCACCTGTAATCCCAGCTACTCGGGAGGCTGAGGCAGGAGAATCACTTGAACCTGGGAGGCGGAGGTTGCAGTGAGCTAAGATCACACCGTTGCACTCCAGCCTGGGCAAAAGACTGAAACTCCATCTCAAAAAAATAAATAAATAAAATATAAAATAAATAAATAAATAAAGGGACAGAAGAGGAGACACAGACACAGAGAAGGCCACGTGGAGACAGTGGCAGAGACCGGAGTGATGCGGCCACAAGCCCAGGGATGCTGGAGGCCCTAGGAGCTGGGAGAGGCGGGAAGGAGCCTCCCCTAGCACTTCCGGAGGGAGCGCAGCCCTGCCCGCACTGTGACCTCAGACTCGTGGTGTGCAGGGCTGGGAGAGCATACATTTCTACTGCTTGCGTTCCCCCGTTTGTGGTCACTTGTGACAGCGGAGCAGGACACTCATGTAAGAGTGTTGCTGGATGTCTGGACCCTCCAACAGGGAGAAGTCGGCAATGCACCCTTCAGGGCTACTAAGAAAGTCTAAACTAGACACGTGCATTGAGAGCCAAAGCCGTAAGATGATAACTGAAGTCACTGGTGTGGATGAGGTCACTCTTCTCATTTATTTAATGCAATGTTTTTCTCCTAACCCTTAGCAGTCCTATATAAAGCTCTTCCTGTTTCTCTTTCACTGTAACATCCTATTGTTGTGGATGGAGACAATATCCTCTCCTACTCTTCTAAAAAGATGTCTCAAAGTGAGAGTTTTTTTCTTTTATGTTCCCCTTTTGGATTTTTTTGTTTTGTTTTGCTCTTGTTTTTGAGACAGGGTCTCGCTCTGTCACCCAGGCTGGAGTGCAGTGGTGTGATCTTAGCTCAGTGCAGCCTCAAACTCCCAGGCTCAAGCAATACTCCCACTTCAGCCTCCTGAGTAGCAGGGACTAAGGTGTGTGCCATTACACCTGGCTAATGTTTGTATCTTTCGTAGAGATAGGGTCTCCCTATGCTGCCCAGGCTGGTTTCAAACTTCTGGGCTCAGGCGATCCCCCCACTCGACCTCCCAAAGTATGAGTCACAGTGCACATGACCCCCTTTTGGTTTTAATTTTATCTTAGGTTCTCTGAATGATGTCATTTCTGGGACATGTCTTTACTTCCATTAAGCTCTCTCACTGTCTCACTGATAGCTAAGTACCAGATTCATGGTGGTTTTCCTAAGAATGACACATCAGAAAGGCTGCCTCGGGTTTCTTCGGTGTGAATGGCGCTAGGGGACCCCCTGAGTAGGAGACTGTTATCCTGGAGTGCCACCACCTGCTGTCTTCCCTAGTTCCCGCCTACCTAGTGCTGCCTTTTCATTTCCTTCTATTTCTTTGCAATGAAAACCCTACTGGTGAAAGCTTGCATCCTCCAGAAATTCCCATGTTGAATCCTCATCCCCAAGGTGATGGTGTTGGAAGGTGGGGCCTCTGGGAGGTGATGAGGTCATGAGGATGGGGCCTCATGAATGGGATCAGTGTCCCTATTAAAGGGACTCCAGAGAGCTCCCTCGTCCCTTCCACCTTGTGAAGACACAGCAAGAAGGCGCCATCTATGAACCAGAAAGCCCTCAGCAGACACTAAATCTGAAACACCTTGATCTGTGACTCCCAGCCTCCAGAACTGTGAAGAATAAATGTCTGTTAAAGCCCCCTAGTCTATGACACAGATACTCCTCAATTTACGATGATGACATTATACCCCCATAAACCCGTTGTAAGTTGAAAATGTGGTAAGCCAAAAATGCATCTAATACACCTAACCTACAAACATCACAGCTTAGCCCAGCCTCCCTAAACGTGCTCACGACACTTACACTAGCCTACAGCTGGCCAAACTCACCTAACACGAAGCCTAGCTTACAATCAAGCACTGAATGCCTCGTGTAGTTTACTGAATACTGCACTGTAAGCTAAAAATAGAATGGTTGCATGAGTATTCAAAGCACGGTTTCCTCTGACTGTCTCTCTCTTTCCCACCACTGTAAAATTGAAAAATCATCAATCAAACTATCATAACTCAAACCATCATAAATGGAATCATCATAAATTAGGGATCTTTTGTATAAGACAGATTTTTTTCTTGATTGGCTGGATGAGGTAGCTCACACCTGTAATCCCAGCACTTTGGGAGGCCGAGGCAGGCGGATCACTTGGGGTCAGGAGTTCGAGACCAGCCTGGCCAACAAATCAAAACTCTGTCTCTACTAAAAATACAAAAATTAGCTGGGCATGGTGGCATGCACCTGTAATCCCAGCTACTCGAGAGGCTGAGGCATAAGAATCACTTGAACCCAGGAGGCAGAGGTTGCAGTGAGCCGAGATCGCATCACTGCATTCCAGCCTGGGCAGCAGAGCAAGACTCTGTCTCAAAACAAACAAACAAAAAGCCACTTACTCGCCAGGCACAGTGGCTCATGCCTGTAATCCCAACATTTTGGGAGGCCAAGGCAGGAGGATCATTTGAGGCCAGAAATCTGAGACAAGCTTAGGTAATATGGCAAACCATCCCCACCCCCTGTCTCTACTAAAAATACAAAAAATTAACCAAGCATGGTGGGTGGTATGTGCCTGTAGTCCCAGCTACTTGAGAGGGTGAGGCAGGAGGATTGCTTGAGCCAGGAGGAGGTGAAGGCTGCAGTGAGCTATGAACACGCCACTGCATTCCAGCCTGGGTGACAATGCGACACCCAGTTTCTTAAAAAAAGAAAAGGAAGAAGCCACTTGCTCTATCTTCATTGTCCTGCTATTAAATGGGAGACCTGCTTTCTGCAAACTCTGTTCCTCCTTTGTCTGCTGGGTCACTAATCTGAGAATCCCACTTCTTACTTTCCTTATCGCCAGGCAATGTTTGTTTTCATTAATCATAATGTTCATGTTTTTCTTTTTTTTTGAAGATGAAGTCTTGCTCCGTTGCCCAGGCTGGAGTGGTATGATTATGGCTCACTGCAGCTTCCAACTCCCAGGCTCAGGCGATCAGATCAGCCCACATCAGCCTTCCAAGTAGCTGGGACCACAGGTGCTCATCATCACAGCCAGCTAATTTTTTTTTCTAGAGACAGCGATTTACTGTGTTGCCCAAGCTGGTGTCGACCTCCCAGGCTCAAGCAATCCTCCCGTCTCAGCCTCCCAATGTGCCAGGATGACAGGCGTGAGCAACCACATACAGCCATGAATCATCATGTTTTCTTTACGCAGTCTGGGAACTCCAGCGGAGAGTCACACAGAGCATGGTTCCTGGAACAAGGGCATCCCAAGGGAATGACTGACTAAATCACCTTTTTGAGCACACACAGGTCTACCCAGGGGCACTGTCTGTTCTGCTCACCCCACAAGAACGCCAGGCAGGCAGCTAGGGAACAGAAGGACCCTCTCCCATACAAGGCAGCCATTCTTTCCTCAGCAGGTGGGTGGGCCAGCGCCTAGTTTCATCTGAACATCTGCCAAAATCCAAAGAATTACAGTGCTGTCAGCGGCCTTAAGCGTTGTCATGAAATCAGCCAAAAACCTGTGAGTGTGTATGGCTGTGGGCGCAGCTACGTATCTTCTAGTGATTCCCGTATGTGCAGGCATACCACAGAACCACAGGCGCAGGAAGAGAGGCAAAGCGTGTGCCAGAAGAACTCACCCACCACAGAGAAAGAAGCAACTTTATAGAGAGACAGCTCTTGCTGTGTTGCCCAGGCTGGACTCGAAATCCTAGGCGCAAGCACTCCTCCTGCCTCAGCCTCCCAAAGTGCTGGGATTACAGGCACACGCCACCACACCCAGCTAATTTTTTGTAAGGAGGGGGGTCTTGCAATGTTGCCCAGGCTGGTCCCGAACTCCTGGGCCTTGAAAGGTGAGAGTGATCCTCCCACCTCGGCCTCCAAAGTGGTGAGATTACAGGCATGAGCCACCATGTCTAGCAAAAGAAGGTTTTCATTTTTGTTTTGTTGCTGTTGTTATTTTGTCTTTGTGGTTTTTTGTTGTTTTTTTTTTTTGAGACAGAATCTGTCGCTCAGGCTGGAGTTTACTCATGTGTGCAATGGCACATGCAGTGGTACAATCTCAGCTCACTGCAACCTCCCCCTCCCAGATTCAAGCGATTTTCATGCCTCAGCCTCCCGAGTAGCTGGGACTACAGACATCCGCCACCATGCCCAGCTAAGTTTTGCAGTTTTGGCAGAGACAGGGTTTTGCCATATTAGCCAGGCTGTCTCGAACTCCTGACCTCAAGTGATCTGCCTGCCTCGGCCTCCCAAAGTGCTGGGATTACAGACGTGAGCCACCATGCCCAGCCAGGTTTTCACTTTTAGAGAGGTGGAGAATCTGTCCTAGAGCACACACTCACCCGTCGTCCCACAGCTTCCAAAATTCTTTTTTTTGTTGTTGAGATGGAGTCTCGCTCTGTCACCTAGGCTGGATTACAGTGGCACGATCTTGGCTAACTACAACCTCCCCCTCCAGGGTTCAAGTGATTCTCCTGCCTCAGCCTCCCGAGTAGTTGGGATTATAAGTATGTACCACCATGCCCAGCTAATTTTTGTATTTTTAGTAGAGACAGGGTTCTACCATGTTGGCCAGGCTGGTCTCAAACTCCTGACCTTAAGCGATCCTCCCGCAATGGCTCCCAAAGATTACAGGCATAAGTCATTGCGCCTGACCAGGTTTTCACTCTTAGAGAGTGAAGAATCTCCATCCCAGACCACACGTTCGCCCACCATCCCACAACTTCCGAAGTTCTAAATGAGCATCCGCAACACCAAAGCCTAGATGCCACTCAATTGAGAATGCTTTCACTGCAACCTTTCTGTTATTTTTACTTTTCCCTCTGAAGGAAGACAAGCTCCCGGAACTCACACAGCTGTCCTGAAATGCATAGCATTTAAGGACATGCTTCTGTAGCAGGTGGCGGCTGACTTGTTTTCTCTGCGCTTATTTCTGCGGCTTTTTGGGTAAAGAGGCGACTGGGGGTGTTAATTACACAGAGGAGGAAGCCGGAGCTGAAACAGCACCAGCTAGCTGGGTCAGAGAAACTTTCAAAAAGCAGAGCTCAGGCAGAGTCTACCAGTTACAAGCTATGAACACATCAGACTATGAAACACCAAAATTAGGCAGTGCACCATGGGGCTGCCCTGAAGACCTCTGAAGGTTAGAAGGGATGGGGTTTCCTAATAGTTTTCCGCGGTTACGATTCCATTTCTTCTAGGACCCTCTGGCTTGTGACAGCCAAAGCAGCAGCTCAGAATCTGTATCAAAATACAGTGCTTCAGGAAATTCCAGAAACCTAAAACGAGTGGAAAAAAACTAAAGAAAAACCACAGCAAAACGCAATGGAGCTGAAAACAGGAAGTCAACGGAGAAACATCAAGGAAACCCAAAGCTGTTTCTTTGCAAACTGATGAAACTGATAAACCAGAATCTATTCTCAAAATGAAATACTAAATGATTTAAGGATGAACTAAACAAAAGCCTGAATAAAGTCACATCCAACAACTATTTCTATTCAACTATCCAGGGAATATTTTGAGTCGTTACTGATTTTTTTCTATATATTTCTCTTTTACTTTTATCTTCTGTTTTCTTTTCCTTTTCCTTCTTCTTTTTCTTTTTTTCCTTTCTTTCATGGTCTCACTCCGTCATCCAGGCTAGAGTACAATGGTGCTATCATAGCTCAGTTTAACCTTGACCTCCCAGAGGTATCATAGCTGAGCTATCATAGCTCAGTTTAACCTTGACCTCCCGGACTCAAGTGATCCTCCCACCTCAGCCTCACAAGTTGCTGGGACTACAGGCACACGCCACCATGCCCAGCTAATTGTTGGGGGTTTTTTGTTGTTTTTTTAAACATAGGGTTTCACCATGTTGCCGAGGTTAGTCTTGAACTCCTGGACTCCCAAAGTGCTGGGATTACAGGTGTTAAGCCACCACACCCAGCCCAAAGATCAACGAAATTGACAAGACAGAATCTGTTCTCAGGTTCTGTTCTCAGAAAATACTCAGAAATACTCAGAAAATCTAAATGGTTTAAGGATGAACTAAAGAAAAACTTTAATAAACAAAATAATGTGTAACTATTTCTATTCCAGAGTCCAGGGAATATTATGAGTCATCACAGACTTTTTCCTTATAAATTATTATTTTTCTTTCTTCTTCTCTTTTCTTTCTTCTTTACCTTTTATTTCCTTTTCTTTTTTTCTTTTCTTTCAGAACCTTGCTCTGTCGCTAAGGCTGGAGTGCAGTAGCACCATCATAGCTCACTGCAGCCTCCAACTCCTATGCTCAAATGATCCTCCCACCTCAGCCTCCTGAATAGCTAGGACTGCAGGTATCTGCCACCACACACACAGCTAATTTTTTTTTATTTTTTGTAGAGACAGGGTCTCACTATGTTGTCCAGGCTAGTCTAGAACTGCTAGCCTCAAATGATTTTCCCTCCTCGGCCTCCCAAAGCACTGGGATTACAGGCATGAGCCGCTGTGTGTCGTCTATTTTTCCTCAAGGTGTCACTGTAAACGGAATCAACAGCCCATGAAGAGGAAATTCTAGGCAAGTTGCTTTCTCAACAGCCTTTTGATTTTTGGAATCTCATTCAAGCTGCATTTTGCAATCTTTGAAGAATAATTCCCTATGACGCTGTCTCCAACCGTAAGCTAGCTCTGTCAGTGGCATTTGAACCAGAGCAACTCCGTCTTGAAGAGGGTCTGGGTAAAATGAAGCTGAAGCCTGCTGGGCCGCATTCCCAGGAGGTTAGGCATTCTAAGTCACAGGACGAGACAGGAGGTCAGCGCAAGATGCAGGTCATAAACCTTGCTGATGAAACAGGTTGCAGTAAAGAAGCCCGCCAAAACCAAGATGGTCCTCACTGCTACACTCCCACCAGCCTCATGACAGTTCACAAATGCCAAGGCAACGTCAGGAAGGTACCCTATATGGTTTAAAAAGGGGAGGCATGATTAATTCACCTTTCGTTTACCATATAATCAAGAAATAGCCATAAAAACGGGCAACCAGCAGCCCTCAGGGCTGCTCGGCCTATGGAGTAGCCATGCTTTTATTCCTCTACTTTCTCAGTAAACTTGCTTTCACTTTACTCTATGGGTTTGCCCTGAATTCCTTCTTGCACGAGCTCCAAGAACCCTCTGTTGGCATCTGGATCCAGACCCCTTTCTGGTAACAGCTCTGTTCCCTCCACTCTTGTCCTCTCATTGCCGAGACTCCAACATAAGCATGCATACCGAAATACACGCAGGCAGGCTTGCACAGGGTCCCCCTCTGCCTGCCCGTCCAAAGGGATCCCGGGTGCCCGAAGCATTACAAAGCCCTTCTTTCTTCTGTGCCAAGGTCTCTCTGGCCACACCTGCGTGCAACCCTTTTGTTCTGCAAAATGACTCCCAAGGGAATGATTCATTACCGTGAAAACATCCACCAAATTAGTTGTCAACGATTTTAAAAGAACCCTCCACAGGTTGCCCTCCAAATCTCTTTGATGGAGTGCCTCCCCAATAAAACATCCAGAATAACTACCTCGAAATTCACGTAATGCCCACACACAACGCGCGTGCTGAGTAAATGGCAGCATGGGCCGCAGGGAGCTATGGACTTGCACAATGTACCAGGACTGTGGGAGACAACTTCCTTTTTCTATGTCCTGGTGGAAAATGGATTTTTAAACAGGAAGGAGGGCACGAAGACCAGCAGGGAAGACACTGTGCAGAAGGAAGGTCTATTTTTCTTTCTTTCTTTTTTAAAATTGAGACAGGGTCTCACTCTGTCACAAAGCTAGAGTGCAGTGGCACAATCACAGGTCACTAACGCCTCTACCTCCCGAGCTCAAGCAATCCTCCCATCTCAGCCTCCCGAAAGGCTGGGACCACAGGTATGCGCCCCCATGCCTGGCTCATTTTCTTTTTCCTATTTGTAGAGGTGGGGTCTTCTTATGTTGCCCAGGCTGGTCTCAAACTTCTGGACTCAAGTGATTCTCTCACCCTGGCCTTCCAAAGTGCTGGGATTACAAGTGTGAGCCACCGTGCCCAGCCCTATTTTGCAAACATATTAAAGAATGACCAGGGTCTAACCTTGACAGTTCTGGATTAAGAAGGATGGAAAGGCTCAAGCTAGTCAAACGGACAGTTTTATGTCCTCCTCTCTACCTTATCAGAGAAGGAGGTGGGCATGGCAGTGTGTGCCTGTAGTCCCAGCTACTTGGGAGACTGAGGCAGGAGGATCACTTGAGCTCTGGAGTTTGAAGCTGCGATTGCACCCACTGCACTCCAGCCTGGGCTACAGAGCAAGATTTTGTCTCTAAAAAACAAAAAACAAACAAAATAATGATAATCCCTTTACCCGGCCACCGTATCATCTGAAGTAAGACATGAAAGGCTGGAAGAACTGCCGAGAGGTGTCCCACAGGAAACTCCTCCATAGGGAGACTCGCCAGACTGGCAACAGCCTCCCACGCTGAGAAGCTCTGCGTGGTCTCTCACACCACAGGAAGGCAGAAACCATCAGCACGGGAGGCGGAAGGAATTTCCATCCTGGAGCCTGTGCCTCCTCTGCAAGTCATTTTCATCCTCGCCGAAGGTGTTCAGACGGGGTAGAGTGAGTCTCCTGTGTGCCTACTCTGCCATCACGGGGGAATTACTGGGTGGCTTCCAATGAATCTTTTGTGTGTGTGTGTGTTTGTTTTTTTTTTGAGATGGAGTCTCACTCTGGCGCCCAGGCTGGAGTACAGTTGCACAGTCTTGGCTCACTGCAACCTCCACCTCCCAGGTTCAAGTGATTCCCCTGCCTCCACCTCCCAGGTTCAAGTGATTCTCCTGCCTCAGCCTTCTGAGTAGCTGGTATGACAGGCACCCACTACCACACCCAGCTCATTTTTGTATTTGGGGGTACACACAGGGTTTCGCCATGTTGGCCAGGCTGGTCTTGAACTCCTGACCTCAAGCGATCTGCCTCGGCCTCCCAAAGTGCTGGGACTACAGGCATGAGCCCGGGTGCCCGGCCTCTCATGGCTATTTATCACATTTTCTCCTACTCAGATCAAATGCAAATGCCAACTGGACTTCCACTGAAGACCCTACTGGGGAAGCAAAATGTGCATCATCCCGTCTCACCCAACACAGCACAGAATGGGAGATGCCAGGAAAACATGCCCGCCCGGGAAATGCAGCCTGAAAACGCTCCAGAAAGGAGAAGCTTCTTAAAAGTATAGATTGCATTGGTTTCATTCTTCTTCCACAAGGGAACCTTGAGAAAAAAAAGGGGCCTGCCAAGTTTACCCACACATGCGTGGGTGTTACCAAATTTATCCACACACTCAGGTCTCTGTGCAAACACTCTTCCCTCTAGCACCTGTGTTTCTGTCTTGCTCCTCCGGAAGATACGAGATTTGCTTCTGGGATTCTAAAGTACATAGGTCAGGCTGGGCGTGGTAGCTCACACCTGTAACCCCAGCACTTTGGGAGGCTGAAGCGGGAGAATCGATACCAGCCTGGCCAACATAACGAGACTCTATCGCTACAAAAAATTCAAAACAAATAGCCTGGCGTGGTGACGCACGGCTGCAGTCCCAGCCACTCAAGAGGCTGAGGTAAGAGGATCCCTTGAGTCCGGGAGGTCGATGCTGTAGTGAGACCACGTCACTGCACTCCAGCCTGGGTGTCAGAGTGAGGCCCTGTCCAAAAAAAAAAAAAGGAGTGAGATAATGCAGTATCTGTCTCTCTGTGCCTGGCTTATTTCTTGAGCATAATGACCTCCAGTTGCATTGACACTGTTGCAGACGACAGGACCTTATGCTTTTTACAGGCTGAATAGCGCTCCATCGTGTGCAGACCACATTTTCTCCACTCCGTCATCCACTGATGGGCACGAGGGTTGTTTCCCTATTTGGCTGTTGTGCGAGTCGAGTCGTGCCAGAGGGAACCTGGGAGTGCAGGTCTCTCTTCATTGTATGTGGTTTGAAGACACTGTATTTGCGGTCCTTCGTTCCGGTAGCCATGCGAGACTCAGACAATGTGAAGGAGCCTCAGAGAGATCCCGGAAGCCAACCAAGAAAGGGGATCTTCTAAGAAGCCAGGTCTAACTGGGGCGACACTCCAGTACTGCATTAGGAGGACTTCCAGTGTGTCCCTGGAGGCATTACCATTTTCACGAGGGCTATGAGCTGACCGTGTTCCCCAAATATCACACACTGGTGCACTAGCCCCAGACTGCAGCGTGTGACTGTGTTTGGAAATGGGCTCCTTGAGGAGTTATCAAGGTAAGATGAGGTCTTAGGGTGGACTCTGACGCAATAGGATTGGTATCCTAATAAGAAGAGGAGGCTGGGCGTGGTGGCTCACACCTGTAATCGCAGCACTTTGGGAGGCTGAGGCAGGAGGATCGCTTGAGGCCAGGAACTTGAGACCAGCCTAGGCAACAGAGGGAGACTCCATCTCTAGGAAAAATATATAGAGAAAAGCTGGGCATGGTGGTGCACGCCTGTGCTCCCAGCTACTCAGGAGGCTAAAGTGGGAGGGTTCCTTGGGCCCAGGAAGCTAAGGGTGCAGCGAGCTATGATTGCACCACTGCACTCCGGCCTGGCCCAGGGCGAGAGCCTGTCTCAAAAGCAATAAAAATTTAAAAAGAGGAGATGAGGACACAGACAGGCACAGAGGACGACCCTGTGAGGCACAGGGAGAAGACGGCGTCTCCAAGCCCAGGAGCGAGGCCTCAGGAGGAGCCGGCCCCGCCCACACCTGGATCTCAGACCTCCAGCCTCCGGGACAGTGGGGGAAATTCAGTTCTATTGAATTAGCCAGTCAGTCTGCGGTATTGTTATGACAGTCAGAGCAAACTAATACAATTATACCCTGCATTCGTTCTCGAAGGGACTCCTACGGCTTCAACCTCCAAAACAGACCAAGAGTCCCACCACTCATGATCTCAACATGGTGAAACCCTGTCTCTGCTAAAAATACAAAAATTAGCCAGGCATGGTGTTGCACGCCTGTAATCCCAGCTACTCGGGAGTCTGAGGCCAGAGAATCACTTGAACCTGGGAGGCAGAGGTTGCAGTGAGCCAAGGTCGCGCCACAGCACTCCAGCCTGGGTGACACAGTGAGACTGTCTCAAAAAATATAAAGAAAAGTCTGCCAAGCTCTGCGAGATCTGGCCACCAGGGCGTCAACCTCCAACTCTTTACTCGAAGAGTCCTGGGATTACAGGCTCTAGCCACCAAGCCTGGGTTCCTCTATTTTCTTTCCCATCAAGGTGAAATTCACTGTAACATAAAATGAATCATTTTAAAATCAACCATCTAGTGGCATTTAGCACATTCACAGTGCTGTGCCACTGTCATCTCAATCTAGTTCCAAAATACGTTCATCCACCCAAAGGAGACCCGATATGCATTCAGCAGTCCTCCCTGCTTCTCCCGGAGACCCGGCAGCCAGCGGGCAGCTTTCTCCGTCTCTCGGGATCTGCGTGTTCTGTGTTCCTCTTCATGTTAGAATTTTTTCTTCTTCCTCACTTTCCATCACCAAGGAGATGAGCGACAGGTGGGAAGCAAGGTAAGGAGCCCAGGGCCAGTAGCATCTTGTTCAAGAGGAGGGAGAAACAGAGGTCCCTGGAAAACAAGACTTCAAAAGAGGCCAGAGATAAGAGGAAAAATGCTGAGAAAGTAAGAAAATACGGCATGGAAAAGTGGAAGAGAACAAAACAGAGAAGCCGAGCTGTTTGGTCTGCAGAAAGAGGGCCTGACAGAGCAGTGCATCGCAGGTGCCTGTCCGTGGAGCCTGCTGCGTGGGGTGAACAGAGCCCCATCGAAATCCATCTGTGCTGCCATCACAAAACACAGCAGACTGGGGGCTTAGAGCAACAGACATTCCCTGTTGTCAGTCCTGGAGTCTGGAAGTCCAAGATGAAGGTATGGGAGACTCAGAGTCTGGTGCAGACCAGCTTCCTAATTCATAGACGGTGCCATCTCGCTGTGTCCTCATATGGCAGAAGCAGCAAGGGAGCTCTCTGGCCCCCCTTTTTTAAGGGCACTGATCCCATTCATGAGGCTCCACCTTCACGACCTCTTCACCTCCTAAGACCCCAGCCTCCTAACACCATCACCGTGGGGATTAACGTTTTGACATAAGAATCTTGGGGTGAGGGACACAAATATGATGATGGTGGCTCGAGACCTGGTTGTGGGACTGGACCCACCACAGTAGAGGACCACGGGGAGGCCACCTGTAGAAACAGGCAGAGGGAACCTGCCACACAGACAGAAACATTGGTTCCACCTCCTCACCCGGCGCTTACCAGGAAGTTCCTAAGCACAGACTTTTCTAACAGGGAAACAGGTCATAATTCTAAGTAAAGCACTTTCAGCTTTTTGGAAGGAATGCCTTTGGGCTTTCCCTATATTTCCCCAAATGTGTTTTTTTGTTTTTTTTTAACAACCACAATGCCATCAACATTACTACCTTTTTAAAAGATTATCTCATTCTCTTTCTTTTTTCTTTTCAACTGTACATATGCGATTTCCTGCCGGGGAGAAAAGGATGCTGAGGATAGGAAGGTTCACTTTTTGCAGCCCTACAGTGTGCCAGCACTGAGCCATCATCTCCCTTGATATTTTCTTTTTTCTTTTATTAAGACAGAGTCTCACTCTGTTGCCCAGGCTGGAGGGCAGTGGCGCAATCTCGGCTCACTACAACCTCCACCTCCCTGGTTCAAGCAATTCTCCTGCCTCAGCCTCCCAAGTAGCTGAGACTACAGGTGCGTGCCACTACACCCGGCTAATTTTTGTATTTCTAGTAGAGATGGGGTTTCACCATGTTGGCTAGGCTGGTCTCGAACTCCTGACCTCATGATCCGCCCACCTCGGCCTCCCAAAGCGCTAGGATGACAGGCGTGAGCCACTGTGCCCGGTCAATATTTTCTTTTCTTTATTTTTGACATAGGGTCTTGTTCTGTGGCCCAGGCTGGAGCACAGTAGAGCCATCATAGCTCACTGTAGTCTCCACCTCCTGGGCTCAAGTGATCCTCCTGCCTCAGCCTCCCTAGTAGCTGGGACTACAGGTGCATGCCACCACACCCTGCTAATTTAAACAAATGTTTTTTTAGAGATGGGGTCTTGCTATATTGTCCAGATGGATCTTGAGGTCCTGGGTTCAAGCGATCCTCCCACCTCAGCCTGGGTGACAGAGACCTTGTCTCAAAAAATAAAAATTCAAGGGAGGCCAGGTGTGGAGGCTCACGCCTATAATCCCAGCACTTTGGGACACTGACGTGGGAGGATCACTTGAGCCCGGGAGGTCGAGGCTGTAGTGAGCTGTGATTGCACCACTGCACCCCAGACTGGGTGACAGAGTGAGACCCTGTCTCCAAAAAAAAAAGAACAAAGAAAATAACACTAATGTTGGCATGGCGGGGCTTCTGCCCACAGAGAAACTAACGTACATACTGTACTCAGCTAGTACTTGGCATCACTGAGTGTCATAAAGAACAACTGCTGATAATGCCATCATCCATTCATTTGTTCAAACACAGAGTGACCAGCTTGTCCCTGTCTCTGCCTGGGACTTTCCTGGCTAGCACTGAAGGTTCCTCACCTCAGGAAACCCCAGGCACATGAGGAGGGCTGCTCTCTGCATTCACGCAGTGGATGGTCTCGGGCACACACTAAGTGCCAGGTCTGTGCTGTGGATGTGGGAGATGAAAGTGACCCCAACACACAGAGGTCCCCATACTCTTGGCATTCATGTTCAAGCACGGGAGGCAGGCGGAATGCTTGAGCCCAAGAGTTCAAGACCAGCCTGAGTAACACAGCGAGATCCCATCTCTTTTATTTAAAAAATAAAATAAGTCCTGTACATGTATCCCAGAACTTATAATTTAATTAAATTTTTAAAAATAAAATGAGATAAGCGATAAAGAGGAGAAACCGACAGGACTTCTATACTTGGAAATGTTCTCTGACGCGTGATATTTGATCTCATCTCTTGACATTCGTGCGATGCACTGAAGTGGAAACTTGTCATTCACTCATGCATGAGCCAGTTTCACACAGGGCGCCCACGCCAGATAAATAAGATTAAAGGGCTGAGCTCCACTTTCTGTGTATTGTTAGGCCACCAACAGCAGTCCTAATTGCTCTGTCAACACTGCCCACAAGGCTGCTGATTTACGTACGCAGTAAAATCTCAGCAGTTCAGATGCCACTCGTTCCAGCAGCATGCTGGTGTGATGGGGTGGATGCCGTGGACTCAATGTCTGTGCCTCTCCAAAATTCCTGTGTTAAAATCCTCACCTATAAGGTGATGGTGTCAGGGGCTGAGGCCCTAGGGAGGTGATGAGGTCGTGAGCGTGGAGCCTCATGGATGGGATCAGTGCCCTCATAAAGGGACCCCAGAGAGCTCCCTCGCCCCTTCCACCATGTGAGGACACAGTGAGAAGCGCCATCTGTGAATCAGGAAGCAGGTCCCCACCAGACACCGACTCTTCCACGCCTTCTTCTTGGACCTCCAGCCTCCGAGAACTGTGAGCAATAAATGTCTGTGGTTTGTAAGCCACCCAGTCGGTGGGGTTTTGCTACAACAACCTGAATGGACTGACTTGGGGCATTAATAAGAGCCCAGCGACGAGAAGAGAAAGGAAATTCTGGCCAAATCACGAGAACCAAGGACAGCAGAAACCTACCAGTATAAGCACTTTAGATCTGAGAACCATGTATCATTAATTATTAAGATCTCCTGGCTCTTAAGAAAGTAAAATATTTTCAGATTGTATAGGTGTGAAAGTTTTTTTAAAAAAAAGCGTCTAGACAGGCACAGTGGTTCACACCTGTAATCCCAGCACTTTAGAAGGCCAAGACGGGCGAATCGCCTGAGGTCGGGAGTTTGAGACCAGCCTGACCAACATGGAGAAACTCCGTCTCCACTAAAAATACAAAATTAGCCGGGCGTGGTGGCACACGCCTGTAATCCCAGCTACTCAGGAGGCTGAGGCAGGAGAAATGCTTAAACCCGGGAGGCAGAGGTTGCGGTGAGCCGAGATCTCGCCATTGTACTTCAGCCTGCGCAACAAGAGCGAAACTCTATCTCAGGAAAAAAAAAAAAAAAAAAACATATCGAGCAAGATGGCGTGGTCTGTGGTGGGGGAATTCATTCTGCACCATGGTTTACAGAGTGCTTGCTGCCCAAATCCACACACTGGGTGAAACTGCACAGAACTCTACACATACACACACTCGCAAACAGCAGCCAGTGCGATGGCTCATGCCTGTATACAATCCCAGCACTTTGGGAGGCTGAGGCAGGAGGATCGCTTGGGGTACCAGGAGTGTAAGACCTGGTCAACATAACAAGACTCTGCCACTAAGAAATATACACAAATTAGCCAGGCATGGTGATGCATGCCTATAGTCCCAGCAACTTGGGAGGCTGAGGTGGGAAGATCGCCTGAGCCCAGGAGTTCCAGCAGGAGTTCAAGGCTGGAGTGGACCAAGATCGTGCCACTGCACTCCAGACTGGGCAACAGAGTGAGACCCTGTCTCAAAAAAAAAAAAAAAAGCTGAATGAGGTGTGTGTTCTCTTTAATAGGGACATACCAATGCCAATGACATGGTTCTGACATTGTCCCACAGATATGAAGAAGTCACCATGGGGAAGCTGGCTGAAGTGCATGAGACTCCAGGTCCTGTTCTGAAATCTGCTGTGAGTCTGTATTTCAAAATACATATACTTTTAATAGGGATCTGGGAACTTTGGAATCTTACTCACAGAAACCGTGTAGGACAGGCTGTTAGTATTTCTCTTTTTTTTAGATGAGTCAGTGCAGAAGTAGGTTGAGAAAAGGAAAATGAAATGTGGATCCAAGGACTGGCCACCGTCACCTGAATTACCTCCCTCCTGGCAGGCTAACACCAGGGTGCCCAGGAGAAGCGAGCACTGGCTCGTAGATGCCAAATGATTCAATAAGGACATTTTTGGAACAAAACCTAAGTATTTTTTATCTGATATATAGAGAAAGTAATTCTCAAGTGGTCATCGTAAGTAGGAAGACTGACAAAATAAGGCTGGTTGACGGCTGCACAGAGAGTCATCCTCTTCTCTCTACGTAGTGTAAGTTTCTCATTTCCGAAATATAATTTTTTTAATTTTATTTTTTAGAGAGAGGATTTCACTCTATCGCCCAGGCTGGAGGACAGTGGTGTGATTATGGTTGGCTGCAGCCTTGACCTCCAGGGCTCAAGTGAGCCTCTTGCCTCAGATTCCCAGGTAACGAAGATTACAGGAGGTACACACCACCAAGACCAGCTAACTATTATTACTATTCTTTTTTAAGAGATGCAGGTCTTGCTATGTTGCCCAGGCTGGTCTGGAACTCCTGGCCTCAAGCCATCCTCCCACCGCGATCTCCCGAATAGCTGGGACTACAGGCACGCGCCACTGTACCTGGCCCTCAATTTTCTTTTTTTAAAGCACAATTGTTCTCTCTCATAGGAACAAGCATGGCTTGGTTATGTGAACAAGAAATTTGAATAACCAGATTAGAAACCATTTTTTCCTCTAAGGAGTAGTATGGCTGTTCTGATGCAAAGTTCCTAAAACTATTAAATCAGCCTTTAGACCAGACATACTCCAGAATCCCTTCATGCACAAAAAAGAAAAAAAAAATCCCATTACCAGATTTTTCACAACTGCAAACTGCACTTTCTTCCTAGCTACCCGAACTTCAGAAAAACTGGTCAATCCTTTTGTTTTCCCTCCAACACCCAAGGCTGGAGTGCAGTGGTGCGATCTCGGCTCGCTGCAACCTCCACCTCCTGGCCCTGCTTCAGCCTCCCAAGTGGCTGGGATTACAGGCGCCCACCACCACGTCTGGCTAATTTTTGTATTTTTTCAGTGGAGACAGGGTTTGGCCATGTTTGTCAGGCTGGTCTGGAACTCCTGAGCGAAAGTGATCCACCTGCCTTGGCCTCCCAAACTGCTAGGACTACAGGCATGAGCCACCATGCCCAGCTTGTGACTGGCTTAGAAAATAGGATTGCTCAACTGGCAGTCTGCATAGAGATCCCCTCTGCCCAGTCCTCAAAAAGTTCAGTACTCCTGGGAGGTACTTGTTTGGGGCCTGAGAGAATTAGGAATGAGGAGAAAGAGCACTTAAAAGCAAACTTATGTTCCTGCAGTGACAGCTCAGGATGAAGAGAAGTCACGTCCACCCAGACTGGTTCCAACTCCAGACTGAGACTGCAGCTCTTGCCCCTCACTCTTCCCCATCATGCCTTATAAAACGCTCCAAAGCTGCTGTAGATTGTGGCTCAGAGACACAATCGCAAAGGCTCTAAAAGGCTTAGGATTTTTTTTAATTTATTCTAATTTTTTTAGGTGAATCACTCTCAGATTGTTCTTTAACCAACAATAAAGGGGCTCGGATAAAAGGCTGTAGATAATGTCACCAAAGCTGTGAAGTTGTCATGAGAGTGTTCCAGACATGCACGCACACACACACACACACACACACCTGGGTCCCGGTCCCCTGTGGTACAATGAGTGTGGAATATCTAGCTCTCCTGTCACACCCTTGGAGCCCACAGGAAGTTATCCTTGAGAAAGGAGCATCATCCTTATTAAGAGAGCACTGACTGGACTGAAAAAAAAAAAAAAAAAGCTGACTTCCTCGCTTAGCCAGCTTGGTCCCCAGAGGCAGTGACACTCTATTTTTAAGGATGAGGTTACCTGCTGGGCACCCCAAGCTGACTTGACGTCAAACTGAGTGGTCCCCTGTGGCACTAGAACCCCTCACCTCTGCCGCCTTGCTGCCCACATCCTGCTCTCTAACCCGGCCTCCAGCCTGGGGAGCTGGGGCGCTCCACCTTTCCCAAGGGACCCAAGTGGGCACCCCCAAAGAATGACGAACGCTGGTGCTGAGTGCCAAGGAACAGCTGGACCTCATCAATTTTCCATAGTTGAGTTGTATTTCCACCTACTGTGGCAGCTGCACTAGTCAGGGTTCCTGCCCCGCCCTTCTTTCCCCGCAAAGCACACCCTGCTCTCAGATTAGCCCAGGGCAGCTTTCAGGAGGACCAAGAGAAGGGGCAAGGCAGAGAGAGAGGAGGGAGGGAGACAGAAACAGAGACAGAGAAACCAGGACAGGAAGGGGACAGGGAGAGAGACACTGAGAGACAGAGGAGGAGAAATGTAGAGAGACACGAACAGAGAGACAGAAAGAGGGAGAGAGAGACAGAGAAACAGAGAAAGAGAGAGAGAAAAAGAGACGGAGAGGGAGGGAGAGGTGAAAGAGAGAGGGCGCCCTCCCACTCTGTCCTTCCAAACTCGGGCTTTCCTTGTGGGCCCTACCTTCCTCAAGGCCTAGGTGGCAAAGAGGTCACTGAAGGAAGCGAAGTCTCCTCTTCCTCAGTGGTTCTGAAGGCACCTGAGCTATGCCCGCTGGTCTTCCTAAGCCAGAAGCTATGACCTCGAGTCCTTAGGCTTCCCAGCCCAGCTTCCTCCTTTCCAAATGGGAGGACAAACAGGAGTCGGGGGCCTGAGACCTCCTGCCCCAGCAACACACCCCCCAAGAAGGCACAGGCGGACCGGTGCCAACTGTTTAAATCCAGCGCCCACGTTCGGTTGGGACATTCTGACCCACTCAGGGCTGCCCCATAAACCAGCGCGTGTCCGGATCCAAGCGCACAGAGAACTCGAAACCTCCATGTCAAGCTGCCCATTCGGGGTTAAGTTCAAAGGCAGAGGACAAAGGAAACGGAGAAAGCGTCCAAGAATTACCCACTTCAGACGCACGAGACCAAAAGCACAGGTAGTGTCAGGAAATGTTAGGATCCGTCCCCAACGCCACCGTCCAAGTCCCCACAGAGCCACGGGACACCTGTCCCCGGAGCCCAGCTGCTCCTGCAGCCCCTGGAGAAATGTGTACATTCCCCGCCGAGGACCCTGCAGCTGGGCACACGGGGAGGCTGGCCTGGGGGAGGCCCGCTGGGGCCTTCAGACCCCGCCTGTGTCCCTGGGCCCGCTGCCTGGGAGAGCGCACGAGGTCCCCCAGGCGCGGTGACCCGCAGGAAGTTTTGTGACGTCGGGCGGCCCAGGCCCCGGGGTGCTGTGTGTGCTGGGGGTGGAGGGTGGTCTCCGAGAGGAGCCGTCGGCGTTCCAGGGAAGGCACCGGCCGGTCGGGGGAACTGTCTGGGCTTGGGGGTGCGCTCCACTTCTCCGAGCACCCCCCGGGGAGACCCAGGGCGCAGGGGCAGCCCCGAACTGGGACCCCGAGCCGGAGCGGCGGGGCCGGGCCCTCCCCATGAGGCCGGCACCCGGTGCCCTTTGTCCTACGACAGCGTCCCGGTCGCGCCGCGCGCCCCTGCGGGCCAAGTCCCCGCGCACACTCACTCACCCACGGTGGCCAGCGTGTCGAAGTCCTGCAGCCGGTAGGCGGGCGACTCTGGCGACCGCGCCTCGGGGCTGGGGCAGAGTGCGGGCGCCCCGTCGGGGGTCCCCCCCGCCACCTCTCGGGGGTTGCTGTCCGCCGCGGCCGCCTGGGCCAACCCGGGCGCCTCCATGGGGACGCACTCAGGTCCGGGGCGCCGGGCAGGGCCGGAGCGCTCAGGGAGCCGGGATTCCCGCGAGGCAGCCTCGGAGGGCGGCGCGGCGGCGGCGGCATCAACTGAGGCTACCCATGCGCGCCCTTGCCTCCCAGTGCGCGGCCCGGCGCGGCTGACGGAGTGGCAGGGACAATGGCTGGGCGGTGCTCACGGCACAAACATCAGCAGCCCCGGGTGGGAGCAGCCGCCGGCCTCGGGGGGCGGGCACGGAGCGCCGGGCGGCGGCGGGGAAGGCGGGGGCCGCGGCCCGGGCTGTGGGGGCGAGGCGGGGGCCCTGCGCATTCCCGAAGTCGCGTCCGCCGCCGCCTTCTCCTCAGCTGCCGCGTGGGCGCTGATGGGGCGGGCGGAAGCCGCCTGGGCGTGACCGAGCCTCTCCCCGCCCCCACCCGGCCGCGGGGCTGGGGGCGTCGCCTTCGCGCGCGCTCCGCCTCCGCCGCGACCCCGCCCAGGAGCCGGAGACCCGGACTTGCGGGTGGCTCTGGCCACCGAGGGTAGGCGCTGCGCTGGCTCCTTCGCTCCCGGGGCGCCCCTGGGGTGGCACCCAGGCCGACCTCTCCCTGGAGACGCGCAGGCGGGCAACCCGGGTCGCTGCGCCCAAGCCCTTAAGATGGGGAGGCGAGAGGGCTGGGGGACCGGGAGGGCCCGGGAACAGGGAGTGCGTGGCTCAGCAAAAGTGAAGTTCAGAAATAAAAACTGAAATTGACGTTTGGTGAGGAGAGGAGCTCTGATTCGCCTGGCTCCTCATGAGGCGCGCTGCGCGCGGATCTCCAAGAGGGGATGCGGGGTCTGGGGGACGAGGTCAGCGTCCTGGTTTTGCTGTAGGACTCTAGTGATTCCAGATTTCTACTTGGAAGGGGCGGGGAAGGGTGGGTGTGACCCGGTGCGTTTCTTTGCAGCTTCCTGTGGATCTAGAATTCTTTCCAAATAAACATTTCTTTAAAGAACTAGGGAAAGGCAGATTTGAGAGATCGCCCGACCAAATGTAGCACGTGAAACTTGATTGGCCACTGGTTTAAACACCCGGGCGACAACTCGTTAAAGAATTGTGCAGACGCATTTCAATTTTAGAGACGCAAAGATTTTTTTTTTCTGGCTTAAGTGTGGCTCAGGCAATACTTGGACATACTTATATTTAAAAACCCTATGCGTGTGGATTTGAAATGAAAATATAACTAGACATTTGGGCACCCCTTTCCCTAGGGAAATACAGACAGTGCTTCAGCGTGCGGGCCTGGCACGGCCTGGACGCTGCGCTCCTGACCCGCGACCAGGGCGGCCCGGGCTGCTGCCGGTTCGCAGAACACACTTTGAGCAGCAAGGGGTCGAACTGCAAACCCCCTTATTTTGAGAAATCTCAGCGATTCTACGACTGGAGGGGATCTCCAGTCCCTCAGTCCTCTGGTCACGGGGGCTTTCCAAGAGGCAAAGAGGCCTCTAAGTCAGAATGGACACGTTTTTAAGGGGACCTGGCCGAGCCATTTTGCGCGGCTAACAGGGAGGGGGCTTCAGGAAGTCTGAACGTGGCTCAGGGTTTGGATTTCTGGCCCCTGGCTGCCAGCCTTGCCTCAGCCCGCACCTGCATTTTGTGGGTGGCATTTCTCCGCCGGGGTGACACCCGCTCTCCATGCTCTGCAAAATCCTGAGCTGGAATGCAAAGTACGTGCGACACCAGCAGGCCCCCGCCATCCCCTGAGCCTGGTTAGGACACGACACAGCCCTGCCAAGCCCTGCCTGGCCCAGGGGTTCAGGGCCAGCCAGGAACTTGCACTCAGGACAAGTTCGTGTTTCCCCGCGGAACGCGCGCCCTCTCCACGAGGGCCTCACCTTGGAAACGCAAGGCTGCAGGCTCATAAAGTCCTTTTAATCAAGGCCCGGGTTTCACGCCCAATTAAGCACATGTCTTTGCCTGCAAATTGCACCCAGGAAAAAGTGTGGCACAGAATTGCAGCGTTAAACTCTGCTGGGGCTGCTGGTTGGTCTGATTCCACCGATCCCACCCTGACCTTGACCACATAGCTACCTCTTCTTACAAATGTGCCCTGCACGTTGCACACCTTGCTTCACAAAGCAGCTTTCATCTGGAAGGATCATAAAAATCCTTGAGAAACCACGGCCTATTACTTGAGAGACAAAAATGGAATATCCCTGTGAGTTAGGCATGGAAGGGTCATTACTGCCTTAATGAGGCAGCATTATTTTTCGGTGGAGTCAGGAAATGCTGACCTCTACCATTCTGGAGGAATGAGTCCCCAACCCAGTGAGCTATAAATTCAATACAATGATAGGTGCAGGTGTTGTTAAATATGAGAGGAATCAAAATTGTAACATCTGGCCGAGCGCAGTGGCTCACACCTGTGATCTCAGCACGTTCGGAGGCCCAGGGGTTTGAGATCAGTCTGGGCAACATTGGAAGCCCCCCCGATCTCTACCAAAAAAATTTTTTTAACTAGTCAGTTGTGGTGGTGCTCACCTATAATCCCAGCACATTCAGAGACGAAGGCATGAGGATGCCCTGAGCCCAGGAGGTCAAGGCTGCCGTGAGCTATGACTGCGCCACTGCCCTCCAGCCTGGGCAACACAATGAGACCATCTGTGAAGGGAGCTGGCACTCTTTAAGCATGTATACTGTATGTGTGTGTTTGTGTATGTATGTGTGTATATATAATGTATATATAATATCAGTTACATATAACATATACTGAGTTAAATATATAGGTTATATATTTGTGTATATGTATGTGTATGTATTTTGCATAAATTATGTATAATATATATATATTTCTATATATGTTGAGATAAAACCTTTTTTGTTCTATTTTTGTTTTTTACGTTTTCATTTTTATATATTAAGAAGGTACAAGTGTAGATTTTGTTTCTCAGTAATTTTGCTTAAGATAATGGCCTCCACTTCCATCCATGTTGCTGCAAAAGATATATTTCATTCTCTTTTACGGCTGCATAGTATTCCATGGGGTGTGTGTGTGTGTGTGTGTGTGTGTGTGTGTGTGTGTCTATAAAACATATTCTTGGCCGGGCGCGGTGGCTCACGCCTGTAATCCCAGCACTTTGGGAGGCTGAGGCGGGTGGATCACGAGGTCAAGAGATCGAGACCATCCTGGTCAACATAGTAGAAACCCTGTCTCTACTAAAAATACAAAAAATTAGCTGGGCGTGGTGGCGCGTGCTTGTAATCCCAGCTACTCAGGAGGCTGAGGCAGGAGAATTGCCTGAACCCAGGAGGTTGCGGTGAGCCGAGATCGCGCCATTGCACTCCAGCCTGGGTAACAAGAGCGAAACTCCGTCTCAAAAAAAAAAAAAAAAAAAACATATTCTTGTCCAGGTGTGGTGTTTCACGCCTGTGATCCCAGCACTTTGGGAGGCCAAGGAGGGTGGTTCACCTGAGGTTAGGAGTTCAAGACCAGCCTGGCCGACATGGTGAAACCCCGTCTCTACTAAAAATACAAAAATTAGCTGGGCATGGTGGCGGGTGCCTGTAATCCCAGCTACTAGGGAGGCTGAGGCAGGAGAATTGCTTGAACCCAGGAGGCGGAAGTTGCAGTGAGCTGAGATCATGCCACTGCACTCCAGCCTGGGCAACAAGAGCAAGACTCTGTCTCAAGAAAAAAACAAAACAAACAAAAAAACCATTTTCTTTATCTAGTCATCCATTGATGGACACTCAGGTTAGTTCTATATCTTTGCTATTGTGAATAGCACTGCGATTGACATAAGGTGGTGAGGCATAGTGGCTCATGCCTGTAATACCAGAACGTTGGGAGGCCAAGGCAGGCGAATCACCTGAGGTCAGGAGTTCAAGACCAGCCTGACCAACATGGTGAAACCCCATATCTACTAAAAATACAAAATTAGCTGGGCGTGGCGGCACACGCCTGTACTCCCAGCTACTTGGGAGGCTGAGGCCGGAGAATCGCTTGAACCCGGGAAGCAGACATTGCAATGAGCTGAGATCACACCATTGTCCTCCAGCCTGGGCAACAGAGCGAGACTGCATCTCAAAAAATAAATAAATAAATACAAGTGCAGCTGTCTTTCTCTGATGATTTCTTTCCCTTTGGGTAGATAACCAGTAGTGGCATTACTGGATTGAATGATAGTTCTATTCTTAGTTCTTTGAGAAATATATATACTGAGATAAAAAATAAGAAAGTAGGCAGTTACTATCACAAACTTTACAATTTATGTATATGTATTAAAAACATGTAAATATATATTCTAGTATATTTTATAGAATATATATTCTAGTGTGTATATATATATGAAGTGTTTAGCCACCTTCACAGACATATATACACACATACATATATATGTATTCTGAGTTAAACATACATATTACATGTGTATATGTGTGTATATGTGTGTGTGTGTATATGTATATATTTATGTTGCAACTTATCAACCTAAACATATGCTTCGGCTTCCTTTTTGATCTGCCGTCTGTGGTGGAGCTGCCACCAAAATGCAGATTTTCGTGGAAACCCTAACAAAGAAGACCATCACCCTGAAGGTTGAACCCTTGGATATAACAGAAAATGTAAAGGCCAAGATCCAAGATAAGGAAGGAATTCCTCCTGATCAGCAAAGACTGATCTTTGCTGGCAAGCAGCTGGAAGATGGATGTACTTTGTCTGACTGCAACATTCAGAAGGAGTCCACTCTTCATCTTGTGTTGAGACTTCATGGTGGTGCTAAGAAAAGGAAGAAGTCTTACACCACTCCCAAGGAGAATAAGCACAAGAGAAAGAAGGTGAAGCTGGTTGTCCTGAAATATTATAAGGTGGATCAGAATGGCAAAATTAGTGCTGTTCTGATGACTGTGGGGCTGGAGTGTTTATGGCAAGCCACTTTGACAGACATTATTGTGGCAAATGTTGTCTGACTTACTGCTTCAACAAACCAGAAAACAACTAACTGTGTATGAGTTAATAAAAGACATGAACTAAACAACAACAATAAAAACATATGCTTCAGAAATACAGAGTGCCTCAATACTTTGTTATTTGACCAAGCTGGAAGAGGTCTTCCTAGGGCATCTGGAAAGCGGTCCTCCAAGCAATATAGTGATCAATTCCTGTCTAGATTGAGCCAGGGACGGAAACTCTATCATTGCCTGAGGATATACCCACCTATGATTTGGTCTTAGAAGGCAGGCAGGGAATTCTGATAGATGTTTAGTTACAGTAATACGGTTTCAAATTTCAGTACTCAGACCTTATCATAATTACGGTAATGCCCTTGGTTGAGTGCCAACTGTGTTCCAGGAATAGAATCGGTCTTTTCTCATGCTCAACATAGTTCGTTCTCATTTTCTCAGATGAGCCATTTATTGGAGCTTGAGTATTTTCATGCATCATTGAGTCATCCCCAGTGCCTAGCATGTTCCTTACAAGGACTGATTCACTGTTGTTAGCTTTGCAATCTTTCCTTCTTGTTTTGTTCCTTGTCACAGGATGGTACCATCATGGGTTTGTTTTGGCTTCACATGTTTGGGCTTCACTATAGCCTAGGAGTTGGCTACATTCCAGTACAATCCCCTGTACTTCTGCCTGTGCTGATGGGGCCAAGCCCAGTGTGACTAATCAAGGATGATGAAATTGATTTTATAATTGTATGTATAACCACAGTTATCAGAGACCTGCTGTGGTCTTAGCCCAGCTGAAACACCATCATTCCCAGTTTTAGAAGCCACCTTCTCTCCCATTTTTCAGGGCCTGATTCTCTAAAGATATAATGTCCAATGGGGCTGGGCGTGGTCGCTCACGCCTGTAATCCCAGCACTTTGGGAGGCCGAGGCGGGCGAATCACTTGAGATCAGGAGTTCGAGACCAGCCTGACCAATATGGTGAAAACCCATCTGCACTAAAAATACAAAATTAGCCGGGCGTGGTAGTGCATGCCTGTAGTCCCAGCTACTTGGGAGCCTGAGGCAGGAGAATCGCTTGAACCCAGGAGGTGGACATTGCAGTGAGCCGAGATAGCGCCATTGCACTCCAGCCTAGACAACAAGAGCAAAACTCTGTCTCAAAAATAATAATGTCCAATGGGACACCTTTTAAAAACAGCTCAAACTTTACTTGTTGAAGGAGGGCCCTGATCCTACCCATATGTGTTTTCAAGCTGGACAACATCTTTAGGCTGAGGCTCATTTAGAAATGTCCTCTTGGATTGCTTGAGGCCACGAGTTTGAGACCAGCCTGACAGACATGGCGAGACTGCGTCTCTACAAAAAATTTAAGCATTAGCCAAGCCTGGTGGGACACACCTATAGTCCCAGCTACTTGGGAGACTGAGATGGGAGGATCACTTGGGCCCGGGAGGTCGAGGCTGCATGAGCTGTGATTGTGCTACTGCATTCCATTCTGGGCAACAGAGTGAGACCCTGTCAAAAAAAAAAAAAAAAAAGATTATGTCCTTTGCAGGGACATGGATGAAGCTGGAGGCCATTATCGTTAGCAAAGTGACACAGGAACAGAAAACCACATGCTGCATGTTCTCATTTATAAATGGAAGCTAAATGATGAGAACACGCGGACACGTAGAGGGGAGCAACAGACACTGGGGCATTTTGGAGTGTGGAGGGTGGGAGGAGGGAGCGGATCGGGAAAGATAACTAAGGGCCCTGGGCTTCATACCCGGATGTGAAATTACCCGTACAAAAAGCCCCCATGACACAAGTGTACTTATGTGACGAACCTGAACATGTACCTCTGAACTTAAAAGCTAAAAGAAAACAAGACAAAACAAAAAACAACTTTTGAAAAAAATGAAAAATTATAGAACTGTCCTTTCTTCTGAGTAATATGAAATTTTCCATGTGTGTATTATACTGTTTCCAAGTTAGAGGGTCTTGAATTCTAAATGGTTGTATAGGGATTAATTCATCCATAGTGAAACCCTGGGTGGCCAAATACAGTTGGACACAACATCATTTAGTTAAAATTCATAACATAAAACAAAACCCTAAGCCACTCTTTCTACAAACTGAAGTTTCAAAAATCTGCAAACATAGAATGCAATCTAAGCGATTTTATTCATGTATCAAGCTCTGACTTCTAAAAATAATGTTTCTAAACATAAAACCTGTTTATTTGGAGACTTTTCTTGAATGATTCCAAAGAAAATCCGATAGAAAGCATTGAGGATGCAATCGTTGTCTTCGCTGGTAACCATTCATTAGGAAATGCCTAGATGAGCCTGTAATTAAAGTGGCCTGAGTTTACTCTGCATCCAAGAGATACATGAGTGTTTTTACTTCTGGGGTGCTGGTGACGTTTATGGAAAATGTACACTATGGTATTGAAGGAATGCAGGTGAATAATTTGTCCAAAGTGGTAAACAAAAGCACCAGAAAGAAAAATCCTTCTTGAAAAGGGAAGCTAATGGCATGTGTTTGTGTTGTCGTTGAACTGGATTGCCAGAGTTGAATGTCACAGGTAACATTTTACTCAAAGAATACCAGTAACGATGTGTAGGGAAGTAACTCAGTAAGCAAGATGACTTGAGAGCGAATGACTCGTGGGGTGGCCGCAGTGGCTCACGCCTGTAATCCCAGCATTTTGGGAGGCCAAGGCAGGAGGATCTCTTGAGCCTAGGAGTTTAAGACCAGCCTGGGCAACACATACCAAGACCTCATCTCTACAAAAGAAAACTGTCATTAGCTGGATGTGGTGGCACTTGCCTGTAATCCCAGAGACTTGGGAAACTGAGATGGGAGGATCAGTTGAGGCTGGGAGTTTGAGGGCAGCCTGGGCAACATAGTGAGACCCCTTCTCCATTTCAAAAGGAAAAGACAGTAAGTTAACCGTGGGCACCCATCATTGTATTCTGTGCTATGTTAATGAGGTTTCCTTTAAATAGTTACATCCCCCGTGATCTCAATGTGGGAAAGCAAAGAAGTGTGTGAAAACTCTTAACCGAGTCTCCTACATTCTACAGTATACAACACTGGCCTTGTTATTTGGAATTCACTTAGCTCAGACCCTTTTTTTATTTAGTTATTATTTTGAAGATATGGAGTCTTGTTCTGTTACCCAGGCTAAAGGGCAGTGGTGTGATCATGGCTCACTGCAGCCTCAAACTCCTAGGCTCAAGTGACTCTCCCACCTCAACCTCCCGAGTAGGTTCGGATTACAGGTGCACGCCACCATGCCTGGGTAATTTTTTATAGAGTTGGGGTCTCGCTGTGTTTCCCAGGCTGGTCTCAAACTTGAGAACTCAAGCGATTCTCCCACCTCAGCCTCTCAAAGCGCTGAGATTATAGGCTTGAGCCACCAGCCCGGCCTGAATTAGATCCTTTTACTTCTCTTTCTGCTGATGGGCTTTGCGCTAGTCCCTGAGGCTTGCAATTAACACAAAGGGCAACATAGTAACATGAGAACAATTGTAGCACATCAAGTCACCTTATGTCTCTAAAAGTAACAAAGAAGTTTCAACCACTCTCTATTTTGGAAAAAGAGCTGATTTAGATTCTCACCTTGCACCATACTTAAAAATAGCACAAAGACATCACAAGAAAAGAAACTGAAATAAAGACCAGAAGCGTTAAGCTGAAATTGAGGAGCGTAAATTAACTTTGAAACGATGAGACTAAAGGAAAAACTGATGCCAGTTGCCCAGTCCCTGTGGGCTCCAAAGAACTTTCTAAGCTTCATAGAGATGGAAGTCGGGGGGTGAAGATGAATAGATCTGACTACCTAAAAATGTCAAGACAGTTGTTGAAACATAAAACAAAATGAAAGCACATTTACAATAAGCTTACAAAGTGCATGAGATGAAAGTCCAGACTGGGCCAGGCGTAACGGCTCACTTGGAATCTCAACGTTTTATGAGGCCAGAGTGGGAGGATCGCCTGAGCCTTGGAGTTTGAGACCGGCCTTGGTGACATAGCGAGATCCATCTTTACAAAAAATAAAAATGAAAAGAATTAGCTGGGTGTGGTGGTGTGTGCCTGTAGTCTCAGCTACTTGGGAGGTTGAGGTAGGAGGATCACTTGGGCCCAGGAGGTCAAGGCTGCAGTGAGACCTGATTGCACCACTTGCACTCCAGTATGGGAGACAGAGCAAGAACCCGTGAAAGAAAAAGAAGGAAGGAAGGGAGGGAGGGAAACTGTCAAAGAAATGCAACTAAGAACAAATGTGGCAGTTGTTTGTTTGAATCTACCAAATACTAGGAAGATGAAGTGTTCCATACTGATGACAGGATTCGTATACACTTCTGGTTGTAATGTTAATTAGGACAAAGCTTAGGGCATTAGAAGTAATTATTATTTGTTAGTTCACTCATTCTATATCTAGGAATTTATTTTTCATAACTGAACTCCAGAATACAGCAAAAGTTTCATGGCTATAATTACCTTTTTATTTATTTACTTATTTATTTATTTATTTTGAGACAGGGTCTCACTCTATTGCCCAGGCTGGAGTGCAGCGCCGCAGTCATAGCTCACTGCAGCCTTAACTCCTAGGCTCAAGCAATCCTTCCACCTCAGACTCCTGAGTAACTGGGACTACAAGCATGCACCACCACACCTGGCTTTTTTTTTTTTTTTAGACGGAATCTCGCACTGTCACCTGGGCTGGAGTGCAGTGGTGCGATCTCGGTTCACTGCAATCTCCACCTCCCAGGTTCAAGCGATTCTCCTGCCTCAGCCTCCCGAGTAGCTGGAATTACAGGCACCTGTCAGCACACCCAGCTAATTTTTTGTATTTTTAGTAGAGATGGGGTTTCACTATGTTGGCCAGGTTGGTCTCAAACTCCTGACCTCACGATTCCCCCACCTCGGCCTCACAAAGTGCTGGGATTACAGGCGTGAGCCACCACGCCTGGCCCTACACCTGGCTAATTTTTAAAAATTTTTTAGTAGAGATGAGATCTTGCCATGTTGCCCAAGCTGGTCTAGAACTCCTGGACTCAGGTGATCCTCACAAAGTGTCCAAATGACAGGTACGAGCCACCGTGCCCAGCCTAGTTACCCATTATTCAACCTCGTTCGTTCGTTCGTTTGTTCGTTCGTTAGTTTGTTTTTTAAGGCCAGTCAGATTTAGCAGTGGGGCAAGGCAATGCCTTCAGCACCTTAAACTAGGAGAAGGCATGCATTTCTGCTGGTTTGTTTATGTGAGGAAATCCTCAAACTCTTCATAGACAGTGAACAGAGTGAGAAAACTATGGTTACATCTTAAGATATATAGGCAGCAATCCAAATTTTATAATACACTCCAATCTTACAGATATAAAAAGATAATGTAAAATGATGAGAAAATATAAAAATAGTGGCAGATGGAGTTCCTAGAATCTTCATTTTAAACGTGATTCTCCTTCTCCTACAAGCATGAATAATTTTCTTGTAATGATGAACCAGATTTCAGAACACACGATAGATGATTTCATAAAAGATACCAATTGAGAGATTTGGAAACCCGTGTGTATAAAGCAATGGATGGGTTAGAGTTATCTTAGGACTTGCTCAATTGCTGTGATTCTAGGGGAGCGATGAGGGTATGGACTATGTGTCATCCGTGCATCACAGTGTTTCACAGCTCCTGTCCAGTTAGTCATCAATACTTATCGGATGAGACTAATACGAAGGAGACTGAAACCTGCTGAAGGACATGGAAAAACAAACGCCCTGACGTTGGAGCAAAACCCGTACTTCAGCAGCTGGTTCTTCACGGCTGATTCCGTGGCATCCTCCCGTCAGAGTGAATATGGGAACTTGGCCGAGTGAAGTTAAAGTTTACCTGGGAGAATCAATATGAGACCCAGACTCCTAACATTTTGAAAACAAGACTTGTCATCAGGTGGGAACTAGCCTTTTTCCTGACAAAGTCAGAGTTTTGAAGATAGTTTTATTTTATTTATTTATTTATCTAGAGACAGAGTCTCCCTCTGTCGCCCAGGCTGGAGTGTGTTGACGCATCTTGGCTCACTGCAACCTCTGCCTTCTGGGTTCAAGCGATTCTCCTGCCTCAGCCTCCCAAGTAGCTGGGACCACAGGCGAGCGCCACCACACACAGCTAATTTTTGTATTTTTACTAGAGACGGAGTTTCACCACGTTGGCCTGGCTGGTCTCAAACTCCTGACCTCGTGTGATCCACCCACCCTGGCCTCCCGAAGTGCTGGGATTACAGGCATGAGACACCACTCCTGGTCCTGAAGATAGTTTTATATTGGAAATAAAGAGATTGAGAAATACGTTATGTTTGAGTCCAGAAGTCATCCAGAAAGCACATGACATTTTTAAGTCTTAGAAAGAACAAATCTTTCCAAACAGATGCTATTGAGACAGCTGCATAGTGAGTTAAATGTTTTGAAAACACATGAATATTGTAACATTATTACAACCATGTTGACCCTGTTGGAAGAAGTAACAGCACGTTCCTGGAAGCACTGACACGGTCACCAGTAGGAGACAAACTTACTGCCACTGTGGCACGTGGGACATCTGTGGAGTCCTGAGGTCCTATTGCATCTTTGAGCTTGTCCCCATGGTGAGAATACTGCTACGCTCAGCCGAGCGCAGAATATCTTTGGGAAGAAGATATAGCGGTGGAAAAGGGACAGTTTGTGGGTTTTGTGTTTTGTTTCGTATGAAAGTTCCAAAAGTTACAGCTGTACATGAGCATTAGAAAAGGAATATCAGTGAATGATTTGCCTGCAAAGCACAAGAGGTATTACTAGAATTCAGAACCGTCTTAACCAATAAGGTCATAGTCCTGCATAAAGACAGAAAATACCATAGGTATCCAAAGTGTGCCGGAAAACATTCCATCTGGTACTTGAACGGAGAGATGCAAACAGCTGCAGAAGGCAGGAATGCTGGGAGACATAGACACGGATAACCCAGAAGTACCCTGAACGTCGGGTAAGGAGGTGACACAGGCCAGGAAGGCCTCGGCTTGCATTTCTCTGGTGCTAACAGTCACAGAAGAAAGCTTTTACATCATCGACTGGAGCACTTTATACAAATGGAGCGTCACTGTCATTTGTCTGGGCTTTTGCCGAATGAGTTCATCCCAGGTGAGAAGAAATAGGATGCGAGTTTCACAGACAAGCCTGATGCTACACACGAACGGCAAGAGACCCTCATGGAGTGGGGACGCTCAGTGATATGAAGGCCCTGACAGATACGGAACAAAGCCAAGTCTAGACAGGAATTTAACCTGCTGTCTACAGCTGTCTAGAACCGAAGTCGGCTGAACACTGTACAGGCGTGCTTTATCAGGGAAACGGGAAGCGTGTCTGTGGGCCTGTCCACAGAAACTGGAAAGAATTTCAGATTTCCAAAAGATCCCCAAAGGGCCGCTGAATGAACTCAGACACACAGATTTGGGGTAGAGCTAATCTGTGGAGGCATCCAGCCTTCTGTCACATGAGAGGAGGCATTTGATTTTTATTCATTTATTTGTTTGTTTCTATATTAAAAACTACTTTTTGCAGAGTGATTTCAACAACGGATATCTCAGCCAGGCATGGTGGCTCATGCCTGTAATCCCAGCACTTTGGGAGGCCCAGGTGGGCAGATCACCTGACGTCAGGAGTTCGAGACCAGCCTGGCCAACATGACGAAACCCTGTCTCTACTAAAAATACAAAAATTAGTTGGGCATGGTGGCGCTTGCCTGTGGTCCCAGTTACTTGGGAGACTGAGGCGGAAGGATCGCTTGAACCGAGGAGGTGGAGGCTGAAGTGACCTGAGATCTCGCCACTGCACTCCAGCCTGGACGACGGAGTGAGACTCAGGCGTGGTGGCTCATGACTGTAATTCTAACACTTTGGGAGACCGAGGCTGGAGGATCACCTGAGGTCAGGAGTTCGAGACCAGCCTGGCCAACATGGCAAAACCCTGTCTCTACTAAAAATGCAAAAATCAGCCAGGTGTGGTGGCGCATGCCTGTAATCCAAGCTACTCGGGAGGCTGAGGAAGGAGAATTGCTTGAACCTGGGGGGTGAAGGTTGCAGTGAGCCAAGACTATGCCACTGCACTCCAGCCTGCGCGATAGGAACCAGACTCCATCTCAAAAAAAAAAAAAAGGAATTCTTGCTATACTATTTTCTATGCAAATATAATCTGTTTCCCTCAATGGAGTCTCTTTCCTGGGGTAAAAAGACAAGCTCGAGACAAGTTTGTTTTTTGTTTTTTGTTTTTTTTTTGAGACAGAGTCTCACTCTGTTGCCCAGGCTGGAGTGCAGTGGCACAATCTTGGCTCACTGCAACCTCCACCTCCTGGGTTCACACAATTCTCCTGCCTCAGCCTCCCGAGTAGCTGGGACTACAGGTGCATGCCACCATGCCCAGCTAATTTTTTTTTTTTTTTTGTATTTTTAGTAGAGATGGGTTTTCACCGTGTTAGCCAGGATGGTCTCGATCTCCTGACCTCATGATCTGCCTGCCTCGGCCTCCCAAAGTGCTGGGATGACAGGCGTGAGCTGCTGCACCCGGCCAAGACAAGTTTTATAAAACATGTAGGTTAGTGGTCTCTAGCATATAGATTATAGATTGTTACAGAATCCACATCTTCTTGCACAATATACAGCTGTAAAAATAATGTGGGGTCCTTTCTCAGGAGCAAGAATTACTGCATCTCTCACCCCCATAAATGTCTATACATGGCTCCGTTTGCCTTTCAATTGATTTCTTTGATTTGTGTTTTGAGACAGGTTCTCACTCTGTTGCCCAGGCTAGAGTGCAGTGGTGCAATCATGACTCACAGCAGCCTGCACCTCCCAGGCTCACGCGATCCTCCTGCCTCAGCCTCTTGAGTAGCTGGGACTGCACGTGCACACAACCCTGCCTGGCTAATTCTTGTATGTTTTATAAAGATAGGGGTATGACTATGTTGCCCAGGCTGGTCTTGAACTCCTGGACATCCTCTTGCCTTGGCCCCCCAAGTAGCTGGGATTACAGGCATGAGCCACTACCCCTGACTGGCAAAACAATCTGGATTGTCGCAGACGCACTTTCCAGCTGAGTGGGAGCAAGGCGATGTTCTGCCTTCTTGTTTCAGTTCTCGTACTGCGAGCACGTGGATATGTCTGTCATGGAAACTTTAGGTCATTCAGTTGCCGTTGACAGTCATGGTAGAAACTGCGATTACTTTTGCACCAACCTAATATTTCGCACCTACCTCTTAAAGGAAACACATTTCCCCATCTAATAAAATCATCATTACAGCCAGGCACAGTGGCTCACACCTGTAATCCCAACAATTTGGGAGGCCGAGGCGGGTGGATTATGTGAGGTCAGGAGTTCGAGACCATCCTGGCCAACAGGTGAAACCCTATCTCTACTAAAAATACAAAAATTAGCCAGGTGTGGTAGTGGGTGCCTATAGTCCCAGCTACTTGGGAGGCTGAGGCAGAAGAATCGCTTGAACCTGGGAGGCAGAGGTTGCAGTGAGCCGAGACTGTGCCACTGCACTCCAGCCTAAGCAACAGAGTGAGACCCTGTCTCAAAACAAACAAACAAACAAAGAAACAAGCAAAACCCCCATAATTACTACTGCGAATACAATGGCTCCCCATGATGGCAGAGAGCCAGGTGGGTATAGGACAGCAACAGTTAGTAAATTCTGCCCCTGACGCTTTTCCTCCGGAGGTCCTCGGTGACTCTGTTTGAAATCTCATTCCCTGTTGGTTCTTCGGGATTACAGTGATATCATTTTCATGCCACCTTTTCTAAGAAAATTACAGCTAGATAGAAGGAATACGTTCTAGTGTTCTGTAACACTACAGAATAACCATAATTTAAAAGGATATATTATAGGCCAGATGAAATGGCTTACACCTGTAATCCCAACACTTTGAGAGGCCACAGTGGGAGGCTCGCCTGAGGCCAGGAGTTAGACACCAGCCTGGGGAACATGATGAAACCCCGTCTTTACAAAAAATACAAAATTAGCCAGTCATGGTGGCTTGTGGCTTGTGTCTGTAGTCTCAGCTACTTGAGAGGCTGAGGTAGGATTGCTTGAGTCTGGGCAGTTGAGGCTGCAGTGAGCTATGATGGCACCATAGCATTCCAGCCTGGGTGACAGAGTGAGACCCTGTCTCAAAAACAATACGCACATACACACACATATATGGGCCAGGCACCATGGCTCATGCCTGTAATCCCAGCACTTTGGCAGGCCGAGGTGGGTGGATCACTTGAGATCAGGAGTTCCAGACCAGCGTGGCCAACATGGCGAAACCCCATCTCTACTAAAAATACAAAACAGACAGGCATGGTGGCATGTGCCTGTAATCCCAGCTACTTGGGGGGCTGAGGTGGGAGAAAGAATACATGTTAGAGATGATGGATGTGCTAACTACCCTGATCTCATCGCTATACATTATATGTATCAAAACCAGTACTCCATGAATATGTACACTTATTATTCATCAATCAAAATAAATAAATAAAATGTAAAAATGTTTTAGGTGCTGACACTGCTGGCAACACTATTGTAAACAAGCAGCGTGTCTGTTTCTGGTTTTGCATCTGCAAACCTTCCATTTTCTTCTATCGCTTCAGGAGCACAGAATCAACTCTTTGCACATTGAAAACATTCAAAAATTTGTTTTCAGCTGGGCATGGTGGTTCATGCCCGTAATCCCAGCACTGTGGGAGGCGCAGGTGAGAGGACTGCTTGAGACCAGGAGATGGAGACCCACCTAGGCAATGTGGTGAGACCCGGTCTGTACCAAAATAAAAGTTTTTTAAATTATTGTGCCTTTAGCAATTTTGCAGCTTGCATTTTTTTCTTTTCTTTCTTTTTCTCTGCCTGTCTCTCTCTCTCTCTTTTTCTTTTTCTTTCTCTTTCTTCAGCTCCTTACAGGAACAAAACGTTGCATTTCTCTTTGTTGAATGAAGAGGCTGGGCCAGGGACCTACCCACGTCTCAGTATCACACCCTAGGCTGCTGCTACTGCTGCGGGAAAGCTGTGGAACGCACTGTACCCGAGATAAGGCAGGGCCTGCCACAGGATGTCCGCCTCCAAACTCTGACCTCACCTGGAGCTGTCGCTTGTGCTCAAAGCTTTTTCTAGAACTGCATCTGCATCTACATCTGACAATAGGACCTACACCCAGTCTACAAAGACAGCAGCTCCCATCTCTGTACTAGTTGAAATCAGTCATGAAAAAGAGGCAGTATTATGTTCTCAGGGACGTGGTCGGGTATCTGCAGGGCTTAGCGGTCCCATGGTAGGAGTTTGTTCCTCTGAGTGTGGTATCGGCTGGGATGCTTGAGGGTCTGCCCTACTTGGGATAGGTTTACAGGACCAGACGGGCTCTGCTTTTTCCTGCTCACCCCTCCTTTCCACTGCTGAGCTTGGGAAAATTAAAAGAAAGGGCCCCAAGACCAGGCAAGGCGACTCACGCCTGTAATCCCAACACTTGAGGAGGCTGAGGTGGGAGGATCACTTGAGTCCAGGAGTGGGCAAGACCAGTCTGGGCAATGTGGCAAGACCTTGTTTCTATAACAAATTTAAAAATTAGCCAGGCATAGCTGGGCACAGTGGCTCACGCCCATAATCCCAGCACTTTGGGAGGCCAAGGCGAGCAGATCATGAGGTCAGGAGTTCAAGACCAGCCTGGCCAACATGGTGAAACCCCCATCTCTACTAAAGATAAAAAAAAAAAAAATTAGCCGGGCTTGGTGGCACGTGCCTGAAATCCCAGCTACTCAGGAGGCTGAGGCAGGAAAATCGCTTAAACCCGGTAGGTGGAGGTTGCAGTGAGCCAAGATCAAGCCATTGCACTCCAGCCTGGGCAACAGTGCAAGACTCTGTCTCAAAAAAAATTAAAAAAAATTTTTTTTTAAACTAGCCAGGCATGGTGGCACATGTCTGTAGTCCCAGCTGTCTGGGAGGCTTAAGTGAGAGGGTGACTTGAGCTTGGGAGGTCAAGGCTGCGGTGAGCTGTGACGACAGTACTGCATTCCAGCCTGGGTGACAGAGCAAGAACCTTTCTCAACAAAAACTTTTTTTCAGTTAAAACATTTTTTCAAAGGGGCAGGTGCGGTGGCTCACACCCGTGATCCCAGCACTTTGGGAGGCTGAGGCAGGCGGATCGCCTGAGATCAGGAGTTCAAGACAAGCCTGGCCACCATGGTGAAACCATATCTCCACTAAAAATACAAAAATTAACCTAGTGTGGTGGCGGGCACCTGTAATCCCAGCTACTTGGGAGGCTGAGGCAAGAGAATCGCTTGAGCCCGGGAGGCAAAAGTGGCAGTGAGCTGAGATTGCGCCACTGCACTCCAGCCTGGGAGACAGAGTGAGACTCCATCTCAAAAACATACATAAATAAAAAATTAAAATTAAATAAATAAATAAATGTTTCTGAAAATAGAATCAAGCAAAGGACTGGACAAAATTATTTGGTTAATAAACTCAATTTCTTTTGGCGGTAATGAATAAGAATTTAATAGTATAAAGGTGGCCTTCTATCTTCCTGTGCAGGGTCAGGGCTACTTACATTTTTCCTTTTCCTTTTTTTTTGAGTTTAGTTTTCTAATTGTTGCAAGATGCAGGTAACCTACAATTTACCATTTTAGCCACTTTGTGCAATTGGATGCTATTTAGTGCGTTCACAACAGTGAATTAGTGTTTAGTGCACAACAGTGTTGTGCAATGGTCATGCCAATCAATGATCAAACGCTTTTTTTTTTTGAAAAGTGTCTCACTCTATGGCCCAGGCTGGAGTGCAGTGGCACTATCTCGGTTCACTGCAACTTCCGCCTCCCGGGTTCAAGTGATTCTCCTGCCTCAGCCTCTGAGTAGCTGGGATTACAGGTGCCCGCCGCCATACCCGACTAATTTTTGTATTTTTAGTAGAGATGGGGTTTCACCATGTTGCCCAGGCTGGTCTTGAACTCCTGACCTCAGGTGATCCACCTGCCTTGGCTTCCCAAAGTGCTGGGATTACAGGCATGAGCCACCGTGCCAGGCCCGACATTTCTCATTAACCATGATGGGAGCTGGATCACCTTCTTTTCTGAAAGAAAAATAAAAGAGTTGACAAATTGCAAGCTTTTCCTTCTGAGAGACTCGCGCCTGCTGTAAATGAGCTACATCCTTACTGATGGGCTTGGGAGAAAAACGAGTTTGAAAAGATGAAATTAGCCAGCTGTGGTGACACGAACCTATAGTCCCAACACTTCTAGAGGGAGAATGGGATGAGACCAGCAGTTCAAGACCAGCCTAGGCAACATGGCAAGACCCCACCTCTACAAAAAATAGAAAGCTTAGCTGGCATGATGGTGCGCCTGTAGTCACAGCTACTGGAAAGGCGAAGGTGGGAGGATCGCTTGAGCCCAAGAGTTCGAGGCTGCAGTGAGCTGAGATTGCACCACTGCACTCGAGCCTGGGCAACAGAGCTAGACCTCATCTCTAAAAAATAGAAATAAATAGATAAATAAAAGAGATCAATGAAAAGGCGAATAGAACCATACATAAATTTTTATGGGAGTGAGAGGTACAGTAATTCATGTTCCCAAGAAAGGACCCAATATTAGTTTTAGAGCTGTACATGTTGTAAGAAGATGTGAATTCTGTAACAACCTGTAATCTGTCATGCTACAGACCACTAACCAGCATGTTTTATAAAACTTGTCTCAAGCTTTTGTTTTTACCCCAGTAAAGAGACTCCACTGAGGGAAACTGAAACTCTATTTGCATGGAAAATAGAATAGCAAGAAATCCACTGTTGAAGCCACAGCGAGGAGAAAAGAATGCTGTGTTTGGGGGTTTTTAACGTTGTAAAAGCTCTATAAATTAAGCAGTTTTCACCTATTTTTGTTTGCACATGTTTAGGTAACATTACAACAATTTTACGAATGCTGGGATTGTGGCATTTGCAAGATGTTCTTGGACAAATCCAGGAAGACAAACAGTAGGCCGGAGTCCTCTGAAGCCTTCTTAAGCTCACTCAACACATCTTGACAATGTTACCCGAATAACTAAGGACATCTTAGTTTCTTGGGGAAGGTATCATCGAACAGCTTTTCTCCAGGAGTAGCAGCTTCTAAACTCCAAAAATCTTTCTAATGCCTCAGTGAGGAAATTACTTTGTATAAACAGTTTGACATGAGGCGAAAGCAAGATAAGATTGTTTTTCAAAATATGTAGACCATGCTGCTGAAATGTTTTTCTTAATGTTTAAAGATATTTGAGCTGATTCACCTCTTAGCATTTAGTCACCCCAATATTCTGCTTCATGTGTGTGCACTCACATGCATTTTAACTGAGCAATCAAGATTTCAGTGAGGGGAGAAACGGTATTCATTGCACCAACTTCTGATCTTGTCAGAACAACCAGACCTGAATGCGAGTAGCTTGTCCAGTTCCAGGCGGCTGGGTGTTGAGGTTCAGTGGGCGTCGGCAGCTCGTACTATTACTCATGCCATTTCTTATCTCGGAGAGATGTCGTTGGAACAGTTTAGAATCTCTCCTCTAACTCATCTGATGTTCATAGACCTGAAAGTTCTTTCAACATACTGATATAAAGCCAATTGAAAAGCATCCCAAATGTAATTTAATTGTTTTTTTTTTTTTTAAGAGATAAGGTCTCACGCTGTTGCCCAGGCTGGAGTGCAGTGGTGCGATCATGGCTCACTGCAGCCTCAACCTCCCAGGCTCAGCCTCCCAAGTAGCTAGGACTACAGGCACTTGCCACCACACCTGGCTAATTAAAAAAAAAAAAAAAGTTTTTATAGAGTTGGAATCTCGTTGTGCTGTCCTGGATGGATTTGAATTCTTGGGCTCAAGCAGTCCTTCCACCTCGGCCTCCAAAAGCGTTAAGATCACAGGCATGAGCCACTGCACCAGGCCCTAAGACAGGAGCAGACAAGGCAAGTGGGATCAGAAACATGGAATTTGCAGCCACAGTGAATACTCCCTCTTTGATTTAATAAGATGGAATTGAGGCCAGGTGCGGTGGCTCATGCCTGTAATCCCAGCACTTTGGGAGGCCGAGGTGGGCAAATCACTTGAGGTCAGGAGTTCAAGACCAGTCTGGCCAACATGGTGAAACACCATCTCTGCTAAAACTACAAAAATTAGCCAGGTGTGGTGGTGCACGCCTGTAATTCCAGCTACTTGGGAGGTTGAGGCAGGAGAATTGCTTGAGTCCAGAAGGCAGAGGTTGCAGTGAGCTGAGATCGCACCATTGCACTCCAACCTGAGCAACAGAGACTCTGTCTCCAAAAAAGGGTGGAATTGAAATTTATTATCAATTTAACCCAGAATTTAGTCTTTATCCTCTTAATTTTCCTCGAATGGCTGGTCCCCCAGTAGTCACTCAGTCATTTCCCAGATATTCGGTGATTTCCTTTTTTTTTTTTTTTTTGAGGGTCTTGCTCTGTCACCCAGGCTGGAGTGCAGTGGTGCAATCTCAGCTCACTGCAAGCCTCCACCTCCTGGGTTCAAGCGATTCTTCTGCCTCAGTCTCCCGATAAGTTGGGACTACAGGTGCACGCCATCATGCCCGGCTAATTTCTGTATTTCTAGTAGAGATGGGGTTTCACCATGTTGTCCAGGCTGGTCTTGAACTCCTGATCTCAGGCGATCTGCCCACCTCGGCCTCTCAAAATGCTGGGATTACAGGCGTGAGCCACCGCCCGTGGTCATTCTGTGATTTCTTTAAGGGAGCATGGTCATTTATTTTTACAAACAGAAATACATTCATGAGATTTACTCCAGACACACATCAATATTATGAGACATATTTGAAAACTCAAATATGTTCCCTAAAATATATTCTGAATACTTGAGTCACATGAAATTCTTTAAAATCAAGCAAAATATATGTATATATGTATACACATGCATATATACACACATATGTAAATTGTGTAAGGTTAAGAATTCAAATACTTAAGTCTCCCCTGACACTAAAAAAAGAAGGCACTAAAGTTGTAAGTCTTTTGTATTTTCCATTTAAAAGGCATTTTCTGCCTGGGTGCAGTGGCACACACCTGTAATCCCAGCACTTTGGGAGGCCTAGGTGAGCAGATCACTTGAGGCCAGGAGTTGGAGACCAGCCTGGTCAACATGGCAAAACCCTGTTTCTACTAAAAATACAAAAAAGTTAGCTGAGCTTGGTGGCATTCCTGTAATTCCAGCTACTCGGGAGGCTGAGACAGGAGAATCACTTGAACCCAGGAGGCTGAGATCACACCATTGCACTCCAGACTGGGCGACACAGCAAGATTGCTTCTCGAAAATAAAATACAATTTTAAAAAGGCATTTTCTGATTCAACTGTTGTCTACGTTTATGTTATCTGGCAAGTGATAAAGGAAATTACACAAACAGTTTTATCTCTGGACAAGAAGATCTAAAATACAATACTTAGCCAAGAGAAGTGAGAGCAGAGGAATTTCAGAGAGCTCCTCTCCTTGCATGTGGCACTAATTTCCCTGCATGTGAAATCACTGTCTCGTAATCCAAGGTCGCACAACCTCAGCACTGTGGACATTTGGGGCTGGGAGAGTCTCTATGGTGGGGCCATCCTGGGCACCGTAGCCCCCTGTTATTCTCTTGACCAGCATCCCTGGGCTCCACCCACCAGATCCAGGTGGAAGCCCCCACTTCCATAGTTGTGACAATCAAAATGTCTCCAGACACTTACAGACGTCCCCTGGGGGCAAAATCACCCCCAGTTGTAAATAATTGCTCTAATCCAAAGAAATGAGAATAATGTTCAGTCTATCTGAAAATCGTAAATTCTGACAAACAGCTATTAATTAAAACAATGGAAGCATGATGTACACATATAATGGAATCTTATTCAGCATTTAAAATAAAAGGAAATCGGCTGAGCATGGTGGCTCACACATGTAGTCCTAGCACTTTGGGACACTGAGGTGGGTGGATCACCTGAGGTCAGGAGTTTGAGACCAGCATGGCCAACATGGTGAAACCCCATCTCTACTAAAAATTCCAAAAAATTAGCCAGGTGTGGTGGCGGGCGCCTATAATCCCAGTTACTTGGGAGGCTGAGGCAAGAGAATCACTTGAACTTGGGAGGCAGAGGTTGCAGTGAGCCAAGATCGAGCCACTGCCCTCCAGTCTGGGTGAAAGAGCGAAACTCCAGCTCAAAAATAAATAAAAATAAATAAATATCGGGAGGAAATAGGGGAGGGACAGCAGGGGGTGGGGAGTTGGGGAGAGATAGCATAGGGAGAAACGCTAGATATAGGTGATGGGGAGGAAGGCAGCAAATCACACTGCCATGTGTGTACCTGTGCAACAATCTTGCATGTTCACATGTACCCCAAAACCTAAAATGCAATAAAAAATAAAATAAATAAAAGGAAATCCTATGATATGCAACCACATGACTGAACCGTGAGAGCCTTGTGCAGAGAGAAGGAAGCCAGGCACAGAAATACAAATACTGTAGGATTCCAGCCACACGAGGCACCTGGGAAATGGTTCCTTTCATTTTGTGCTAAGCCGTGTGTCACAGGGGAAATGAAAAGTCCAACCAGTGTTGAACAAGACTAAGAGAAGCAGAAGGCCCGAGGGCAGGCACAGTTCACAAAGCGGGGGAAGTCTGTAAAAGATCACCTGAACATTTTCTTTTCTTTTTCTTTTTCTTCTTTTTTTTTTTTTAAGACAGAGTCTTGCTGTCACCCAGGTTGGAGTGCAATCTTGGCTCACTGCAACCTCTGCCTCCCAGGTGTAAGCAATTCTCCTGTCTCAGCCTCCCGAGTAGCTGGGACTACAGGTGCATGCCACCACACCTGGCTAATTTTTGTATTTTTAATAGAAACAGGGTTTCACCATATCGGTCAGGCTGGTCTCGAACTCCTGACCTCAGATGATCCACCCACCTCGGCCTCCCCAGGTGCTGGGATTATGGATGTGAGCCACCACACCCGGCCCAGGTGAACATTTTTGAAATGTAGACATAGAAACATCTAACAGTCATGTAAAAAAAATGCTCAACATCACTAATCATTAGAGAAATGAAAAAGCCACGATAAGATACCATCCTACACTACTCAGAATGGCTATGATTAAAAATGCCTTAAATCATAGATGCTGGTTGGCGTGGATGTGAAGGAAAGGGAATGTTTCTACACTATCGGCGGGAGCGTAGATGAGTGCAGCCTCTATGGAGATTTCTCCGAGAACTGAAAATAGGGCTGGGTGCCGTGGCTCATGCCTGTAATCCCAGCACACTGAGAGGCTAAGGTGGGATGACAGCTTAAGCCAGGAGCTTGAGAACAGCCTGGGACACACTGAGATCCCATCTCCAAACAAATGAACAAATTAGCTGAGCATTGTGGTGTGTGCCTTAGTCCCGGCTACTTAGGAGGCTGAGGTGGGAGGATGCCTTGAGCCCAGGAGGTCAAAGCTCTAGTGAACTATGATCACGGCACTGTACTCCAGCCTGGGCAACATAGCAAAACCCTGCCTCAAACACACACACACTCACACACAAATAACACACGCTGGAGACTTGGAAGTGTGGGAGAAGAGTGAGGGATGAGAAATTACTTAGTGGGTAAAATGTTTGCTATTTGAGTGATGGTTACTTCAGTGTATCCATCTGAGCTTTTAGTGGCTGAGACTTCACTACGCAATATATCCATAAAACAAAACCGTACTTCTTATGCTCCCTAAATTCATAAAAATAATTTTTTTTTGAGACAGGATCTCACTCTGTCACCCAGGCTGGAGTGCAGTGGTGTGATCACGGCTCACTGCAACCTCTGCCACCCGGGCTCAAGCGATCCTCAAACCTCAGCCTCCCAAGTAGCTGGGACCACAGACACGCACCACCATGCCTGGCTAACTTTTGTATTTTGGGTAGAGATGGGGTTTTTCCATGTTGCCCAGTATGGTCTCAAACTCCTAAGCTTAGGAGACTCACCGCCTTGGCTTCCCAAAGTGCTGGAATTACAAACATGAACCACCGCACCCGACCTATTTTTACAAAAAGATTAGGTGAGCAGGAGGCACCAACTTCAGAGGTCAGACTCAGTCAGCAACGAGCGAGAGGGTAGAAAGATGCAAGGGGATTTGGGTCAAGTTCAGAAAAGTGAAAAAGACCTGGGCGCCAGCCTCAAGCGGCGAGCTTGATTCTGTGACGGGCAGGAGGGCGTTCCTCCCTGCTCTCTGCCTCCAGGTGGGTGTTGTCATGACGCTGCAGAGGCCTTGCAGAGGTCGGGAGGAAGCTGGTTGCAGGTGCGCAGGGTTGCTGGAGCAGGAGGCGTTGGCCGATGCTAAGGCAAAGTGCAAACTTGCAGGGCCGGAAGCTATCCATGTGGACAAAACCTTCGACAGGTCTGTGTCTCCATTGCTGTGTCTGTACATCAACGATTGTCCACTTGCCTTTTCTCACGATGATGGAAGAGAGAACTAGGTCTGAGTAAGAGCTGGCAGTTGGAAGGACCTGGGATACATCCTGCATTGCTTTACAGAGACTCAAAATTAGTCTCTCTTCTCAGAACCGGTAATCTCAGTGACTTTGTCAGGTGGAGAAGGGAACGGACCAAAGATCATGAAGCATCTGCTGTTCACACAGCCTTCAGCGCTTCAAAGGAAGGTTGTGCTTTTGTGAGTTCAGCTTCCCTCAAAGCAGGGACCATGATTCTCATGTTGTTGATAACATGGGAAAATAACACTCAGACAACTTGCCAGTCTCACACCCAGTGAAAGGTGTAGGTCACACGGAGACCAATCTTTTCTTACTTTATTTTATTTTATATTTTTTGAGACAAGGTCTCCTTCTGTCACCCAGGCTAGAGTGCAGTGACACAACCTCAGCTCACTGCAGCCTTTATCTCCTACCTCAGCCTCCCGATTAGCTGAGACTACAGCAGTGCCACTATGCCCAGCTAATTTTTGTAGTTTATTTTTTTTTGTAGAAATGGGGTTTCACTGTGTTACCTAGGCTGGTCTCGAATTTCTGGACTCAAGCGATCCTCCTGCCTTGGCCTTCCGAAGTGCTGACATTATAGGCATGTGCCATTGTGCCCAGCTAGAGATCAATCTTTTCAACTCCAAAACAACAGTCAGAAGCAAGTTATTATTATTATTATTATTATTGAGACAAGTTCTTGATATGTTGCCCAGGCTGGCCTCAAGCCATCCTCCCATGTCAGCCTCCCAAATTGCTGCGATTACAGCTATGAGCCACCACGCCTGGGCCCAAAAGCAGGTTATAACACCACATCATGCAAACAGGGAGGTTTTAAGCCTGTGTCATTCTTTATTTACTTATTTAGTTTTAGAGTCAGGGTTTTTGCTCTGTTGCTCAGGCTGGAGTGCAGTGGGATGATTACAGCTCACTGCAGCCTCCAACTCCTAAGCTCAAGTGATCCTTTCACTTCAGCCTCCTGAGCAGCTGGGACTACCGAAGCGTGGAACCACATCTGGATAATTTTTAAATTTTTTGTAAAGACAGAGTCTCACTACGTTACCTAGGCTGGTCTCAGACTGCTGGTTTCAAGGGATCCTGCCACCTTGGCCTCCCACCATGCCCAGCAACCCATGCAATGCTTAATTCATACATTTAACTCTTTTTTACTTATTTTGGAGGCACTCATGCTGATCTGATGTTGGTTTTGGTCTACAAAGCAGCTGCTAATTAAAACCCAATTAGTGGCTGGGTGTGGTGGCTCACACCTGTAATCCCAGCATTTTGGGAGTCTGAGGCGGGCAGATCACTTGAGGTCAGGAGTTCAAGAACAGCCGGGCCAATAGGGTGAAACCCCGTCTCTACTAAAAATACAAAAATTAGCCAGGCATTGTGGCCCGCACCTGTAGTCCTAGCTACTCAGGAGGCTGAAGCAGGAGAATCACTTGAACCCAGGAGGCAGAAGGTTGCAGTGAGCCAAGATTGTGCCACTGCATGTCAGCCTGGGCGACAGAGACTCGGTCTCAATAAAAAGAAAAAAAACAACAATTAGCCCAAGTAAGAAGTAATTCTGCCCCATGTGTGTTGGGCCGGATACCACAGCCCAGGTGTATCCAAGCTCTGAAGCATTCACCAGGTGGATAACGTTTCTCCATCGGGGCAGACCATGGATGCTTAGAACAGTGAACTCACCACAACTGTGAGTAGTTGGTGCTTCTAATCGTCCTGCTGAAGGTGATCACCTGGGGGCTTGTTAAAAATAGCCATATCCTAGGAGATAGAAATTCTGTAGATTTGGGGTGGGGCCTAGGTCTACCAGTTTAATAAGCTCCCTGGGTGATTCTATTGCGCACCAAGTGTAAAAGCTGCCAAATTAGGCTATCCGTACAGCTGCTTTGGGTTTCAGTGTGGAATTACGTTACCATGGAAAGGGCTCCTGAAACTTGCTGTGTTACGAGTCCCCAACCCGGTCTTTGTTCAGGTGGCAAGGCTGTGTACATTAAGCCTGTGTTACGGGCTGAATCCCGTCCCGCTCTCCCAAACGCATATGTTAAAGTTGTAACTCCTAATATTACCAGAAAGGGGTCCAATCCAGACGCCAAGAGAGTGTTCTTGGATCTTGCACAAAAAAAATTCAGGTGAGTCAATAAAGTGAAAGCAAGTTTATTAACAAATAAAAGGATGGCTGCTAGTTGCCCATTTTTATGGTTATTTCTTGATCATATGCTAAACAAGGAGTGGGATTATTCCTGAGTTTTCTGGTAAAGGGGTGGGCAATTCCGGGAACTGAGCCTTCCTCCCTTTTTTACGTCAGGGTTAGGGCGGTTGTCATGGCATTTGTAAACTGTCATGGTGCTGGCGGGAGTATAGCAGGGAGGACAACGAGAGGTCATTCTCCTGGCCATCTTGGTTTTGGTGGGATTTGCCCGGCTTTCTCACTGCTACCTGTTTTTATGACCTGTATCTTGCGCTGACCTCCTATCCCATCCTGTGACTCAGAATGCCTAACCTCCTGGGAATGCAGCCCAGTAGGTCTCAGCCTCATTTTACCCTGCTCTTATTCAAGATGGAGTCACTCTGGTTTAAACACCTCTGATGCTAGGACCTCAGAATGTGACCTTATTTGGCAACAGTCATTGAAGTTGTAATTCATTAAGGTGAGATCATGATGGTGGCTCTAATTCCACATGACTGGCGTCTTTACAAAAAGAGGAAAATTGGGCCCAGACACACATGCGCGGGCAGAACACCATGTGAAGATGGACGTAGAAATTGCAGCGCCGCAGCTCCAGGGAATTACAAGGATCTTCCGCAACCACCAGAGGCTCAGAGACTGTCCTACAGTCTGTCATCTGCCATTACCAGAAAGGGGTCCCGATCCAGAACCCAAGAGAGGGTTCTTGGATCTCGCACAAGAGTTCTGGGCAAGTCCATAGGGTAAAGTGAAAGCAAGTTTATGAAGAAAGTAAAGGAATAAAGAACGCTGAACCACAGGCAGGGCAGCAGTGTGGGCTGCTCAGCTGAGTATACTTACGGTTATTTCTTATTTCTTATAATTATTATTATTATTATTATTTTGAGACGGAGTCTCGCTCTGTCACCCGAGCTGGAGTGCAATGGTGCGATCTCGGCTCACTGCAACCTCCTCCTCCCGGGTTCGAGCGATTCTCCTGCCTCAGCCTCCTGAGTAGCTGGGATTACAGGTGCTTGACACCACACCCAGCTACTTTTTGTATTTTTAGTAGATACCGGGTTTCTCCATGTTGGCCAGGCTGGTCTTAAACTCCTGACCTCAGGTGATCCGCCTGCCTTGGCCTCTCAAAGTGCTGGGATGACAGGCGTGTGCCGCCATGTCTGGCCTAACCACCTGTGTATTTTTTTTTTGAGAAAGGGTCTTGCTCTCTTGCCCAGGTTGGGGTGCAGTGGCATGATCTTGGCTCACTGCAGCCTCTGCCTCCCAGGCTCAAGAGAATCTCTCACTTCAGCCTCCTGAGTAGCTAGGTCCTTATAGCTATTTCTCGATTATATGCTAAACGAGGGGTGGATTATTCATGTTTCCAGGAAAGGGATGGGCAGCTCCCGGAGCTGAGGGCTCCTCCCCTTTTAGACCATATATGGTCACGTCCAGGCACTGCCGTTCTAGGACTTTCTCCTTAGTTCAGATGAAAGCCAGGTCTTGCCACATGGCCATGAGAGAATAGGCCTGTGGACACTTTGGAGGGTGAGAAAAATGGAAAAAAGAGAAGCTGGGACCCTTAGCAAAGTGGGAGTCCCTGCTAGCTGGTCTCGCCGTCATGGATTGAACCCTAGGTTCCAGCTGGAACCGGAGGGCCCAGGCTCCTCCTGCTGCAAGGGGCGTGAGCTCTCCCAGTGCCCGCACAGTGGTTGGAGTTTCTCTGGGGACACCTTTAGTGACTGTCTCATTGCCATGGCATTTGCCAACTGTCGCGGTGCCAGTGGGAATGTCTTTTAGTATGCTAATGTATTATTCTCAGCATATAATGAGCCATGAGGATGACCAGAGGTCACATTTGTCAGCACCTTAGTCTGGGTGGGTTTTGGCTTCTTTACTGCATGCCGTTTTCTCAGCAAGGTCTTTATGGCCTGTGTTGCGCCCCGACCTGCTTTCTCAGCCTGTGACTAGGAATGCCGCCCAGTAGGTCTCAGCCTGATTTTAGCCTGCCCCTATTCAAGAGTTGCTCTGCTGAAACACCTCTGACACTGAGACAGAGCAGGGCTCCCTTTGCGAGGGCCCAAGGGCCTGTGAAGCATGGAAATAAAGAAAGATCTTCGCGGTGGCTCACGCCTGTAATCCCAGCACTTTGGGAGGCCGAGGCGGGTGGATCACGAGGTCAAGAGATCGAGACCATCCTGGTCAACATGGTGAAACCCCCGTCTCTCTAATACAAAAAATTAGCTGGGCATGGTCGCGCGTGCCTGTAGTCCCAGCTACTCAGGAGGCTGAGGCAGGAGAATTGCCTGAACCCAGGAGGCGGAGGTTGCGGTGAGTTGAGATCGCGCCATTGCACTCCAGCCTGGATAACAAGAGCGAAACTCCGTCTCAAAAAAAAAAAAAAAAGAAAGATCTTGAGTTCCTTCAAAGAACATTCTAGGCACCTAGCTGGCCCTGAGAAGTCGGTGAGCAACTCGGTGAGTAGAAAGGCAGCAGCTTAATGCACTGACCCAGAAGCTGGAGTCCCGAGACGCTCGGCTTCCTGGAGAACCATACGTCCCCAAGTTGCTTTGCAGAAACCCAGACCCCACCAAACGGATCTGCTGACACAGACCTCAGGTAAGGGGCACTGAGGACTGAACTCGGACCAGTGGACTTTCTTCTAAATCCTTCCTGAGGGGCCTGGAGGACGTCATGCCCACAGACCAGAGCTAGCATTTTTTTCTCTGCTGACTCCAGACTTGTAACAAAGCTTCCCGTCCTTAACCAATCACAAATCAGAGAATCTTTGCTCTATGTTTGACCCTCAGGTTCCCTTTGCCTCGTGATGTTCTGCCGTTTTAGGGGAAACCACTATACAACCTCCATGTATTGCTTTATGACTTTGCCTGTAACCTCTGCCTCGCACCTTTAAAAACCCTCCACCGTTATCCAGTGGGGAGGGCGGATCTTTTTTTTTCTTTTTTGGCAGAGTCTTGGTCTGTTGCCTAGGCTGAAGTGCAGTGGTGCCATCACAGCTCACCACAGCCTCGCACTCCCAGGCTCAAGTGATCCTCCTGCCTCACCCTACAGAGTACCTGGGACTACAGGAGTGTGCCACCACACTCGGCTAATTTTTCAATGATTTGTAGAGACAGGGTCTTAGTATGTTGCCCAGGCTAGTCTAAACTCCTGGGCTCAAGTGATCCACCCGCCTTGGCCTCCCAAAGTGCTGGGATTACAGCCATGAGCTACCTTGCCCAGCCAGGAGGTCAGCTCTGAAGCGTGCGCTGCATGATTCTCCTTGCTCGGCGCCTGCAAATGCATGGCGTCCTTTCTCGCACTGAAAACCTCCGTGTGGATGTTTGGCCTTACTGTGCTGGGCTAAACCTTCAGAAGGAAGCAACCCCACCCACGCTTCGGTTTCACACTTCTTCTGGCTTCCAGAACTGTGAAAACAGTAAGTTTCTGCGGCAGAGGTCACCCAGTCTGTGGTACTTGGTGAAGGCAGCTGTGGGAAATCCATGCAGCTCCTTTGCACAGAAGGCAGAGAGTTTGAATAGTTTGTAGAACTGGAAATAGGGCTTCCTCCAGGTGGAACTGCTTGTGAAAGTTGGAGGTGTAGAAGGGAGAGAGGGCATTGGCAGTGTCTTTCTGAGTGATGCTAAGGACAGATAATAAGGAAGACTGAAAAAGACGAACTACTCACAAGACGTGAGGAAGTTAAGAAGGCAAAGGATGATCAGAGTTAGTTTTCCACACAAGAGTCAGACTCAGATTTTTTTTTTTTCCTGAAACAGGGTCTCCCTGTCTCCGAGGCTGGAGTGCAGTGATGCGATCACAGCTCACTGCAGCCTTGAATACCTGTGCTCAAGCAATGCCCCTGCCTCAGCCTCCCAAAGTGCTGGAATTACAGGCATGCACCACTGCATTCAGCAGAGATTCAGAACAGAAAGTGGAAACTGGAGTCCCACGTCCTCCGTGGAGTTGCTGGAGGCCAGCTCTCAGGCAAGTGCAGATGCCATGGAGATGGTTGAGGGCACGTTTGGGAATTTTACATTTTAGGTCATCTTGGCCATGTGATGGGAAAAGGCTTCAGTCCCAGCAGGCCACCAGGATTGGCCTTCATGGAGCAGAAGGCTGGAGAGTTGAGGATGAGAAGTGAATGTAGGGCTATGTCAGGGGGCAGTGGAAACCTGTGATGCCACTCTTTCAAATCCTAAAGTTGGCCAGGCGAGGTGGCTCATGCCTGTAATCCCAGCTCTTTGGGAGGTTGGGGTGGGCAGATATCACTTGAGGTCATGAGTTTGAAGCCAGCCTGGCCAACATAGTGAAAACCCATCTCTACTAAAAATAAAAAAATAACCAGGCATGGTGGCACATGCCTGCAATCCCAGATGCTGGGAGGTTGAGGCATGAGAACATAGTGAAACCCTGTCTGTACAAACATTAAATTTAAAAAAATTAGCCAGAAATGGTGATGTATGGCCGTAGTCCCAGCTACTCAGGAGGCTGAGGGGGGAGGATCATTTGAGTCCAGGAGTTGGAGGCTGCAGTGAGCTATGATGGGGTCACTGCACTCCAGCCTTGGTGACAGTGAGACCCTGTCTCTAAACAAAGAAAAAATGATACTGTGTGTCAACAATTGGCAAAACAGTTATACTGTATTAGGTATTATACGTAATGCAGAGAGGGTTTAAAGTGTATGTGAGGATATGCACGGGTCATACGCAAATACTGCATGCTTTGATATAAGGAATGGGCGCATCCTTGGATTTTGATATCAGTGGAAGTCCAAGAACCAACTCCCTGAGGATATTGATGGATGGCGGCACACGGATGAGAATGAATCAGGCCCATCCATCAGTCTTCTCCTTTCTTCTGCCGGAAAGGCAAAGCCGGTGTGTTCTTATGTGACAAGACCCTCCCGTTCCTCCCCCTAGAGAGAGCAGACCTGGGTACCTACCACCTTGGAGTCAGTGTTCTCTGCCTATGCTCTTTCCCCGGGGCTCTCTGCCCCAGGCCCCTCCTCCTCCAAGCCAGCACGGGCCGTGCACCCCCTCCTCTGTGCAGAGGAGCCTGGGATGCAGGGGGAACGGTCAGAGACTAGTCTAAACCACGTGCAAAAATGCAGGCCCGGTGACTTCTGCCCCTCAGGGCTGTCTTCCCACATGGGATTTGTTTGTGCCATGTTTGGTCTTTCAGCCGTGTGGTTGGAGATACTTTGAGTCAAAAGTCAAAGGGACTCACTTCCATGTGCCTGTTCTGTCTTCAGCAAGTGGCTGGATTCCCTGTTTAGAATCTGAGGCATCTCGCTCTTGCTTCCAGCTCTCCAGTGCACGGATACTTTCCTGAAGTAGACAAAATGTCAGTTCTTTCTAAATTCACTGCAGAGAATGGAGGAGAACAGAGTGGCCTTCCCACACGGAGAAGTTTTCTCTTTTACGCCCGCCGCCAATTGTATTGACACACACAGTTTTGGTTTCCCAAGAAAACAGTTTCAAACTGCTTTAATGACTCCTTGGAACTCAGACCCACAGCTCAGAAGCCACAGGATGCAGCTGATGTGTCACTAGAGGTACCTGAAAACTTAGGTAAGACGCTGTCCTAAAGGAGAAGAAATGGCACAGAAAAATACACTAAGCGTCCCACTCAGGAAGTTAGAAAACGAACAGCAGAATTACACAGAAGAATGGAAGGAAATAAATGAAAAACAGTAGAATTAACTAAATTAGAGAAGAAAATGAAAGAAGGTCGAAGTAGCCAAAGTTAGAAATCTTTTTAATTTTACTAAAATTAATTTTAGTAGAATTGCTTTAAGTGTTAAAAAGCATTTAAGCATTTAATTGCTTCTTTTAAATTTTAATTTAAATAAAAATTAGGTTAATTATGTAGATACATTTATTTATTTTTGAGATGGAGTCTTGCTCTGTCGTCCAGGCTGGAGTGCAGCGGCGCGATCTCGGCTCACTACAACTTCTGCCTTCCAGGTTCAAGAGATTCTCCTGCCTCAGCCTCCTGAGTAGCTGGGATTACAGGTGCGCACCACCACGCCCAGCTAATTTTTGTATTTTTAGTAGAGACTGGGTTTCACCATGTTAATCAGGCTGGTCTCAATCTCCTGACCTCATGATCTGCCCACCTTGGCCTCCCTAAGTGCTGGGATTACAGGCATGAGCCACCGCACCTGGCCAGTTTAATTATATTTAATTATTTATTTTTATTACATTAATTAATGTTTTATTTTATTAATTTTATGTATTTTAAATACAATTAAATTTTATTTTTATTAACATTTAATTTTAATAAACTTTATTTTACTTTAAATTAAATTTTAATTTGTAATGTTAAAAATAAACTATAATAAAAAGAGTAAAATGAATAAAATCTGCTAAGTTTGCAGATAAAAAGACCAGCCTGGCCAACCCTGTCTCTACTAAAAATATAAAAAATTAGCCAGGCATGGTGGTGCGCACCTATAATCCCAGCTTCTTGGGAGACTGAGAAGGAGAATTGCTTGAACCTGGGAGGCAGAGGTTGCAGTGAGCAGAGGTCACGCCATTGCACTCCAGCCTGGGTAACAAGAGCGAAACTCCATCTCAAAAAAAAAAGAAACAGAACATGTCATTGAATAATATTAAGAAGAAAAAAGAAATATAACTCCAGATGTAGCAGAGTTTCTAAAGAAAATAAGACGATATTAGGAATAACTGTCGCAGTGTATTTAAAAACTTCGCACACAGTGGACACATTCATAGAACAATCTCCAGTAGATATAGAATATCCAAATGGTATTGTAGAAATTTAATATATTGGATGAGTGGTTACAAAGCTTCTCACCAAGAAAATGCTAGACGTAGCTGGTATTATCAGGCTGCAGTAAATTCAAGTATTATCTAAACTCCTCCAGACGAAACCAAAAGAAGCAACATCTGCAAACTGTTTTGAGGCCAAGGTCATTTTGATATTCAAACTCAGCAGACTCTACAAAGAAAGCATGGGAAAAGAAGTTACAGACCGATCTCACCCTTTGTGAGGTACAAATGTTAAGCAAGCTTTGACAATAGACAATCTATGACTGTACTTTAAATATTTACAGAGTAAAGGATAAATGAAAACAAAATATTTCTTCTATCAATTGACGCAGAAAGTAGCTGTGATAAAATTGAACACCCATTCAGGACTGAACAAACTAGGATAAATAAAAACTTTCTTAATCGGAAAAATGCGTGTCATGCTCGAGTGGGATATTAAAAGTAGCCTCCTTGAAGTCAGGAACATGTGGGGCACGGTGGCTCATGCTTGTAATCCCAGCACTTTGGGAGGCTGAGGTGGGTGTATGGCTTGAGCCCAAGGGTTTGAGACCAGCCTGAGCAACATAGTGAGGCCCCATCTCTACAAGAAATACAAACATTAGCTGGGTGTGGAGGCATGTGCCTGCAGTCCCAGCTACTTGAGAGGCTGAGGTGGGAAGATTGCTTGAACTTGAGAGGTCGAGACTACAGTGAGCTATGATAAATGCCACTGCACTGCAGCCTGGGTGAGAGAGACCCTCTCTAAAAAAAAGAAAAATCAAGAACAATTCAAGGAGGAACACTCAGAAGAGGGCATCTAAATTACAAATAAACAAATGAAAGATGCTTGGTTTAGTAGTAGTCAAGGAAGGAAAGTTAAAGCCACAATCGCTGTCTCCCAGTCCCAAAGCTAAGCAGACAGAGATGCACTGAACACATACACTCCGCTGGTAGATGTGGAAAGCATTACTGCTGCTTTGAAATTACTTAGTAAAGATGAGGATGTGCAAATGACACAGCAGTTCCACTCTGGTTTCTTACCATAGAAAATTTTATACAAATGTGTAATAGAAAATATACATGATATTAAATTGCTTATAAAGTCATTGCTTATATTATTAGAAGATTGGTGTATTAGTCCATTTTCATGCTGCAGATAAAGACATATCTGAGACTGGGTAATTTATAAAGAAAAAGAAGTTTAATGGACTCAGTTCCACCTGACTGGGGAGGGCTCGCAATCATGAGGAAGGCAAAAGGCACATCTCACATGGTGGCAGGCAAGAGAGAATGAGACCCGAGTGAAAGGCTTTTTCCTTATAAAACCATCAGATCTCTTGAGACTTCTTCATTATGATAAGAACGATACAGGGGAAACTGTCCCTATGATTCAATTTTCTCCCACCGGGTCCCTCCCACAACACAGAATTATGGGAGCTACAATTCAAGATGAGATTTGAGTGGGGACACAGCCAAACCATATCAATGGGAAGCAATCCAAATGTTCATGATGTTTAAAAAAGTGTGGAGTATTCAGACCATGGAGCAATATACAGCAAAGAACAAGGGTGAAATACAGCTACCTACTTCAGCGGCGTAATTCTCACAAACAAGGTTGAAGGAAATAGATAGCTTGGAAAAAACTCCATGCAATGTCATGATGTTTATATACAGATCAGAAACAAGCAAAGTGGGAAAATGCAAATTAAAACAACAGTGAGATACCAATACACATAAGTTAAAATGGCCAAAAGCCAGAACACTGATGTCACCAAATGCTGCTGAGGTCATGGAGCAACAGGAATGCCCATTCATGGCTGCTGGGAATGCAAAATGGTGCAGCCACTTTGGAAGACAATTCAGCAGTTTCTTACAAAACTAAATATACCTTTGCCATATGACCCAGCAATCACTCTCTTTGATAGTTACCCAAAAGAGTTGAAAACTTGTGTACATACAAAAACCTGCACATGGATGTTTACAACAGCCTTATTTATAATTGTGAAAACTTGGAGACAAGGAAGACATCTTTCAGTAGGTGAATGGGCAAATAGACCATGTTGCATCCAGGTAATGGAATATCATTCAGCATTAAAAAGAGATGAGAGACTGGGTGCAGTGGGTCAGGCCTGTAACCCCAGTACTTTGGGAGGCCAAGGCCAGCAGATCACCTGAGGTCAGGAGTTCGAGACCAGCCTGGCCAACATGGCAAAACCCCGTCTCTACTATAAATACAAAAATTAGTTGACATGGTGGCGTGTGCCTATAATCCCAGCTATTCGGGAGGCTGAGGCAGGAGAATTGCTGGAACCACGGAGGCAGAGGTTGCAGTGAGCTGAGATCACACTACTGCACTCCAGCCTGGCTGACAGAATGAGATTCCATCTCAATAAATAAATAAATAAATAAAAATAAAAATAAACGAGTATGATGACAGCAAGAATGAGAAAAATAATAATAAATAAAATAAAATATAAAGAAATAAGGGTCAGATGCAGTGGCTTGTGCCTGTAGTCCCAGCACTTTGGGAGGCCAAGGGAGAATCTCTTGAGTTCAGGAGTTTGAGACCAGCCTGGGCAACATAGTGAGATCCTGTTTTTACAAAACAATTAAAAACTGGCTGGGTGTGGTGGTGTGCACCTGTAGTCCCAGCTATTCAGGAGGCTGAAATGAGAGGATTGCTTAAGCCTAGGAGGTCAAGGCTGCAGTGAGCTATGATCACACCACTGTACTCCAGCCTGGGCAAAAAAAAAAGGAAGGAAAGGAAAAAGAAATGAGCTATAAGCCAGACATATTACTAAGTGAAAGAAGACAATCTGAAAGGGCTACATGCAATTCTAACTATAGGACTTTTCGGAAAAGGCAAAACTATGGAGACAGGAAAACGATCAGTGGTTGCCAGGATGTGGGAATGAGTAGGCGGAGTGTGGAAGATTTTTAGTGTAGTGAAATTCCTCTGCGTGACACTATAGTGGTGCATCCGTGCATACATTTATCCCAGCCCACAGAATGTCTACCACCAAGCATGAACCCGAATGTGGATGATGGGCTCTGGTGTCAATGACAAGTCAATGCCGGTTCATCAGCTGTCACAGATAGTAGGGGAGGCTATGCATATGAGAGGTAGAGGGTACCTGGAACTCTCTGTGTACCTTACTCTCAATTTTGCTGTCAATCTAAAACTGCTCTAAAAAACAAAATCTATTAGAAAAAACACAGGCTGGGAGCAGTGGCTCACGCCTATAATCCCAGCATTTTGGGAAGCAGAGGCAAGAGGATGACTTAAGTCCAGGAGTTCAAGACCAGCCTGGACTACATAATGACACCCTGTCTCTACAAAAATAAAAATAAAATTAGCTAGTCGTGGTGGTGTGCACCTGTAATTCCAGCTACTTGGGAGGCCAAAGCAGGAGAATCACTTGAATCCAGGAGGCAGAGGTTGCAGTGAGCCGAGATCACACCACTGCACTCCAGTCTGGGCAACAGAGCGAGACTGTCTCAAAAAAAAAAAACAAAAGTTACTCAGACGTGAAAAGATGCTCAATCTTATGATGAATAAAATTTTTAAAAAATAATGCTACAAATATATAAAAAATAAAAATATTATCCTGGCGTGGTGATGCTGCCTGTAGTCCCAGCTGCTTGGGAGGCTGAAATGGGAGAATCGCTTGAGCCCAGGACTTGGAGGCTGCAGTGAGCCATGATGGCACCATTGTACTCCAGTCTGGGCAACAGAGTGAGACCCTGTCTCTAAAAAACAACACAAAACAACATCACACACAGACAACATAATATACAGTGTAGAGATGAAACACATCACTAAACTATATATAAAACAAATTGATAGATAACATAAATGGTTAACAAATTCTGGATTGAGAGAGCACACAAGGCACTTTGAAGGTGTGGGATGCATGTTTTGATTTAAATTGCATTGTATGTGGGTATTTGTTCTATTATTCTTGAACTGTACAAAATACGATATATTCACCCGTGCATGAAAGGAAAAGAAAATAATTCTACCAACTGATTTATTTACACGGCAGTGGTGGGACTTTTTCAGCAATTTTGATATTACGTGATTGCATCAAGAAGTCAATCAGAATTTCAGAACTGAAACAGACCAGGAACAGAAATATCCATGAAGAAAATAACTTCAAAATTACGGTTAGTAGTAGGATCGGTTGAGACCCAGCTTGTTTTTTGTTTTTGTTTTTTTTTACTTTTTCCCACCCTGTTTTGTGAAGCGACACATCCTGTATACCACTAGACATTTCTCAAAGGTGTGAACTTGGATCTTTCGCTACACAAGAAGACAACTGGACTTCGTGTCATGTGAAGCTATTTTAAAATATCTTGTCCTTTTAAGAATAAAAACAACTTATTATTTTATGTGTCCATTTATTTATTTTTGAGACAGGGTCTCTGTCACCCAGGCTGGAGTGCAGTGGTGCCATCACAGTTCACAGTAGCCTCTATCTCCTGGGCTCACATGGTCCTCCCACCTCAGCCTCCTGAGTAGCCAACACCACAGGCCTGCACCACCACACCTGGCTATTTAAAAAATATCTTCGTAGAAATGGGGTCTTGCTATATTGCCCAGGCTGATCTCGAACTCCTAGGCTCAAGCAATGTACCCACTTCAGCCTCCCAGAGTGCTGAGACTACAGATGTGAGCCACTGCACCTGGCCATCCATTTTAATTATTTTCATGTACTTAATGAAATAACCTAAAATTCAATTAATAACCAAAATAAGACATACTATCAGGTCTTGGTAAGAAATGAGAGTCTTAGCTGGACACGGCGGCTCACGTCTATAATCTGAGAAATTTAGGAGGCTGAGGTGGGAGGATTGCTTGAGCCCAGGAGTTTGAGACCAGCCTGGGCAACATAGTGAGACCCCATTTCTAGAAAAAATCCATAAATGAGCTGGGCATGGTGGCATGTGCCTGTGGTCCCACGATCTCTTGAGAAGGGAGGTCAGGGCTGCAGTGAGCCATGATCCGGCCACTGCACTCCAGCCTGTGTTAGACTGTACCTCAAAAAAAAAAACCAAAAAACAACAACAACAAAAAGAAAGAAATTAGAGTCTTACCAGCCCGACCAATATGGTAAAACCTCATCTCTACTAAAAATACAAAAATTAGCTGGGCGTGGTGGTGGCGTGTGCCTGTGATCTGCACCTGCACTCCCAGCTACTCAGGAGACTGAGGCAGGAGAATTGCTTGAACTTGGGAGCGGAGGGTGCAGTGAGCCGAGATCGCACCACAGCATTCCAGCCTGGGCAACAATGAGATTCCATCTCGAAAAGAAAAAAAAAAAAATGAGAGTCTTGAATATTAAAGCAAGTGCAGTCTTTCAAGTACCACTTTAAAGAAGTCTTTCAATAACATGATTTTCGAGGGGTACTTGAAATACTGCCTTAGTTCTTACTATTTCTTTGTAAAATCTCAGAGTCTAAAATGCATTTTATAGAGTAAAAGTAATAAAAATGAATTCATTTCTACACCACCCCCAATCTAATCTTCATTCTCTCTGTCTGTCTCTATATATATGTAGCACAGCAAACCCCTGTGACACGTGTTTACCCTCCCAAACCTGAAATAAAATTCTATATATATGATACATAGATCTTAAGTATATATTTATGTTTAGCCCTCCCAGGCACTAATTTGGACATTATCTTTATCTTCCTCTTGTTTTCTGCAGCGCAGAATCGGTCACCACATCCCCTTGACTTTGCTTATATCAGCACCATCATGCTTGAGACTTTCCTGTCTATATACCTCCGTCACTCATCTCCCGCCCAGGACTACTTCAGCTCATGACCACAGACTTGTCACACCCTTCCTGTGGGTTCTCTTTACAGCGTCAACCCCACCCCCACCACAGCTTCCAGAATCATTTTTCTTAGATATTGCTGATGTCATCATGCAATTAATTACTCAGAAAAGCTTTCTGGTTCTGTTGGTGAAAATATAGAGCTGGGAGCTAAATGACAAGAACTCATGAACACAAAGAAAGAAACAACAGATGCTGGGGTCTACTTGAGTGGGGAGGGTGGGAAAGGGGGAGGAGCAGAAAAGATCACTATTGGGTACTGGGCTTAGTACCTGGGTGCTGAAATAATCTGTACAGCAAACCCCTGTCACATTTGTTACCTGTGTAACAAATCTTCCCATGTACCCCCAAACCTAAAATAAAAGCTAAAAAAAAAAATAGGCTGGGCATGGTGGTTCACGCCTATAATCCCAGCACTTTGGGAGGCTGAGGCAGGCAGATCACTTGAGGTCAGGAGTTCAAGACCAGCCTGGCCAACACGGTGAAACCCCATCTCTACCAAAAATTCAAAAATTAGCCAGGCGTGGTGGCATGTGCCTGTAATCCCAGCTACTTGGGAGGCTGAGGCAGGAGAATTGCTTGAACCCGGGAGGTGGAGGTTGCCATGAGCTGAGATCGTGCCAGTGCACTCCAGCTGGGGCAAGAGAGTGAGACACAGTCTCAACAAATAAATAAATGAATGAATAAATAAATATATAAATAAATAAAAGAGCATGGGCCGGGTGTGGTAGGTCATGCCTGTAATCCCAGCACTTTCAGGGGCCAAGATGGTCAAATTTCTTGAGCTCAGGCGTTTGAGACCAGCTTGGGTAATGTGGTGAAACCTCGTCTCTAAAAGAAAACACAAAAATTAGCCAGGTGTGGTGAGTGCACCTGTAGTCCCAGCTACTTGGGAGTGTGTGTTAGGAGGATTGCTTGAACCTGGGGGGTTGAAGCTGCAGTGAGCTGTGATCGTGCCACTGTATTTCAGCCTGAGCAACAGAGTGAGACCCTTTCTCAACAAAAACATATATATATAGAGAGAGAGAGTATCCCTGGCGTAGTGAACACTGTAGTGTGCCACTCAGTCTCCGCTATGAACGTGAGTACGTATGTACTGGTTTGTGTCTCACTGCTTTCATTTATTTGGGGTACATATTCAGGAGTGTCAGGCTTTCTCTTAACCTTATTGTTTTGTTTTCTGGCACAATATCTCGCCTTTACTCTCAGCTCTCTCTGGCATCCGTAAATCCAGATCTTTGGTTATTCATCACTGATTAAAATTCAGGTAAGTTTGTCCAAGTTGTCGAGACGTGTTCATCTGGCTGCGTGGACGGGGAGGACTCTTCCGAGAAGCACTGCCGGGCAAAGCTCCCGTATCCAGCCCCGCCTGTGTGCACCTTGAGAGCCGCCTGCCGCCTCCCACTCCTCAGATTGTTGCGATTTCTGGGACTTCATGTTGGCTTCTTTGTACTGCCGCGAGTTCACTGCCTCCACCTCCCTCCTGCCTCCAGGAAGTTACTCCTGGCTTAGAGTCTTAGTCTATTTGGGCTGGGAGGCTTATAGACAACAGACGTTTATTGCTCATGATTCTGGAGGTCCAGCATCAAGGCGTGGTGAGGGCATCCTGGTTCACAGATGGTGCCTTCTCGCTGTGTTCCCACATGGCAGAAGGGGTGCGGGAGCTCTCTGGGGTCCGTTTTTTAAGCGCACTGATCCCCTTCATGAGGTCCCACCCTCATGACCTCATTAGCTCCCTAAGGCTCCACCTCCTAACATCATGATCTTGGGGGTTAGCATTTCAACATAGGAATTTTGGGGGGACACACACATTCAGACCACAGCACCCATCTGCCTCCAAGCCTTCTAAAGGTCACCCTCGTCTTTTGTCTGCCGTGTTCTCACACGTTCTTTTGGTTTAATTCCGGCCTACATCCATTTTGAGGAGGGGGAAAAAGAGCAAGGAGAGAGACAGACACAGAGCAAAGGGAAACCTCTCCGTTAAATCCTCTATGTCTAACAATAAGTTCTAGTTTTTTGTTTATAAACCTGCATTTCCCATTAGACCATTTGAACTGGAAAGGAAAATATAATGTTTCCCTCAGCCTTTTTATTTCTGACTCTCCGCACACTGCCTCAAAACAGGAGTGAGCAGAACGTGTTCATTAAGTGGGCACACGTGGCCCCTCAGTGCCAATGTTCATTAGCATTCAGAGGGCCAGGTATCTCTCCTACTTCTTAAACGTGCTACATCGAAAATTAGAGAAATTAAACCAAGCTTGCTTCCATGTGTGAGAAAAGGGGATAAATGGCTTGAAATGAGAATGGTTTTTTTTGAGACAGGGTCTTGCTCCGTTGCCCAGGCTGGAGTGCAGTGGTGCAGTCATGTCTCACTGCAGCCTCAACCGCCCAGGCTCGACTGATCCTCCCACCTCACCCCCTTGAGTAGCTGGGTCCATGGGTGTGCTCCCCTATGCCAGGCAAATTCTTTTTGTATGTTTAGTAGAAACAGGGTTTTGCCATGTTGCCCAGGCTGGTCTCAAACTCTTGGACTCAAGAGATCTGCCCCCCTTGGTCTCTCAAAGTGCTGGGGTTACAGGTGTGAGCCACCCCGCCCCGCCTGAAATGAGAATGTTCATTCAAGTATAGGAGAACCTCTAAGTTTCTGAGTCTCCAGGAGACTGGCAGGAAAATGGCTTGCACTGTGGTGACATTTCAGTGTGTGAAGGGTGAAGAGAAAAGACTCTAAAATAGTGGAGGCTGGGGAGGCGGAGGAAGAAAGAGAGAGAACGACAGAGTCATGCAAAGAAAAAAAGAAAAACTGGGAGAAAGAATGGGGGAAGGACACTCGTGCAAAAAGTCAGAGGGAGAGAGAGAAAGGAAGAGATCATGGGAGAGAGAATGACAGAATTATGCAAAAGAACAGAGAGAGTGAGAGGGAGAATTAGAGAAAGAGCATGGGAGAGAGAAAGAGATTGAAAGAGAGAATAAGAGAGAAAATGAGGGGCCGGGCTTGGTGTTTCACACCTGTAATCCCAGCACTTTGGGAGGCCAAGCAGGTGGGTCACTTGAGGTCAGGACTTCATGACCAGCCTGACCAACATGGCGAAACCCTGTCTCTACTACAAAAAGAAAAATTAGCCGGCCGTGGTGACATGTGCCTGTAATCCCAGCTACTCCAGCCTGGGTGACAGAGCAAGACTCCGTCTCAAAAAATAAATAAATAAAAGAAAAATGAGAGAGAGAGATGCAAAGGGTTGAGAAATAAAACAGCGATTGGACTTTGCCTTAGGCTCGGCAGCACTGGAAACTCCATATTGACAGTGATGCCTTCGGCGTTTTGGGGCAGATGTCGAGGATTGCACACACAACCCAGCCACGCCGCACGAGGGGCCGAGTACGAAGGCTGGAGCTCATGGAGCTGCAGAAGGCCTCAGAACGGTGACCCCCAAGCACTCTTGCTGGTAATGTCTTAGAAAACTGGATTTGAGGATATGAGGGCATTTGAGCACGAGGGAGACATGGAATTCAGGAACTGACATAGCTAACATGAAGAAATTTTGGGGGAATTCTCGGGACGACCACAAAAATAACATCCTGCACACAGTGAGTGGGGAGCTGGCCTTAACATTTTACAGCCACGATTACCTGGCCCGTGACTATTGTTCTTCTCATTTTCCAACCTGGAAACCGAGCTGCAGAGAGGCAGACTTATCTGATCAAGATACCGGAAGAAGTGAGCCAGGACACAAACCCAGGCCGGGTGGAAACTGGATGTCCTGGGGACAATAGCTCTGGGGCTGTCTTAGAAAGTGGTGAGTCCAGGTTAGAGAAAGAAGTTGTAGGGTCCCAGGGGCTGTGTTCCACATCATGATGTGACTATCTTAGGTGGCTGATGGTATTCGGAAGGGCTTTGCGGTCTCATCATAAGTCTGTGAAAAGAATTTTAAAAGGCAAACCCCGAGCAGGAAGCAAGTTTAGGAAATGCAAGAATTTATACAAGGAAAGGAAGGGAAGCACATCTCAGCGTTTAGAGAATTCACATAATGTAAGCTTGAGTATTCATTTAGTAAACATTGGTGATGTAGCCATAACAGGAAGCCGAATAGAAAGTGTGTGTGTGTGTGTGTGTGTGTGTGTGCGTGCGTGCGCAGGCACTTGACAGAATAGTGATTGGGCAAAAAACCAAAAGCCATCATCCTCCAAACAGAAAGCCATTTACTAGATACCTTCTAAAGCTACGAAACAAGCACAGAAGATTTCTGAGCAAATACATTATTTCCAAATATAAAGTAGATCCCAGAAGGAAAATAAGAGCAAACATTGAGGGCAAGACACAAACTTGAGGTCCTGCTTCGTCTTTTGAGCTTTGTATGTCTATCACTTTGACAAGAGTAAAACCTACATTTAAAATTAGAGGCCAGTCACGGTGGCTCGCATCTGTAATCTCAGCGTTTTAGAGGCTGAGGTAGGAGGACTGCCTGAGGCTAGGAGTTGGAGACCAGTCTGGGCAACACGGTAAGACCCTGTCTCTACAAAAAATTTAAAATTGGTTGGGCATAGTGGTATGTGCCTGTGGTCCCAGCTACTCGGGAGGCTGAGGTGGGAAAAAACTTCAGCCCAGGAGTTCAAGACTTCAGTGAGCTGTGATGGCACCACTGCATTCCAGCTGGGGTGAAAGAGTGGAGACCCTGTCTCTAAAATAAGTAAATAAAATTAAAGAAGAAGTATTCTTTTTTTTTCTTTTTGAGATGGAATCTCACTCTGTCACCCAGGCTAGAGTGCAGTGGCGTGATCTTGGCTGACTGCACCCTCCACCTCCTGGGTTCAAGTGATTCTCCTGCCTCAGCCTCCTGAGTAGCTGGGATTACAGGCGCCCTCCACCATGCCTACCTAATTTTTTGTATTTTTAGTAGAGATGGGGTTCCACCATGTTGGTCAGGCTGGTCTTGAACCCCTGACCTTGTGATCTGCCCCCCTCGTGAGCCACCGTGCCCGGCCTGGATAGGTAGATTTTCAATCTTCATTCTCCTCCCACCCTTCACCCTCAAGTAGGCCCTGGTGTCTACTGCACCCTTCTTTGTGTCCATGTGAACTCAATGTTTAGTTCCCGGTTAGAAGTGAAAACAATGCAGTATTTGGTATTCAGATCCGGCATTAATTTGCTGAGGATAATGGCCTCCAGCAACATCCAGGTTGCAGCAAAGAACACGAGCTCCTTCTTTTTCATGGCTGCATGGTATTCCATGGTGTGTATGGACCACGTTTCCTTTACCCAATCTGTCATTTACGGGCATTTTGGTTGATTCCGTGTCTTTGGTATTATGAACAGTGCTGCAATGAACAAGCGTGTGCATGCGTCTTTATGGTAGAATGATCTATATTCCTTTGGGTAATATACCCAGTAGTGAGACTGTAGGGTCAAATAGTGGTTGCGTTTTAAGTTCTTTGAGAAATCTCCAGACTGTTTTCCACAGTGGCTGAACTAATTTACACTCCCACCAACAGTCTATAAATGTTCTCTTTTCTCTCAGCTTTGCCAGCATCTGTTTTTGTTTTTAACTTTTAATAACAGCTTAGATGACAACTTTAATTTTAAAATTCAGACTCTGACAGCATTCCATGTGTGAGTGAATATTCGAAAGTTATCTTGGCTGAGCTTGGTGGCTCATGCCTGTAATCCCAGCACTTTGGGATACTGAGGCAGGTGGATTGCTTGAGCTCAGGAGTCCCAGACAGCCTGGGCAACATGGCAACACCCTGTGTCTACAAAAACTACGAAACTTATTAGGGCATGGTGGTGTACCCATGGTCCCAGCTAGTTGGGAGACTGAGGTGGAAGGATCTCAGGAAGTCATGGCTGCAGTGAGCTATGATCACACCACTGCACTCCAGCCTGCGTGACAGAGCGAGACCTTGTTCCCCGCCCCCCCCAAAGGCATCTTATCCACTTTAAAATTTAATTAAACAACACAGGTCAATTGATTTCATTTTTATGTTGTCAAAAATAATAGCTGAGTTTGCCAGGTTAAAAAGAAGCAAGAATTTTTGAGAGCTTGGAATTGCCTGGTGGAGAGTTCAAAAGCAGTGAGATTGCCTCTGTGTCATCATTGCTGATGGAAACCGGCTCTTCAGGGGAAGGTGGAGATGCAGGAGGAAACCATGAGAGGCATTCTGTGGTCCTTGACTGAGGGCCAGAAGCATTACCTCCATAGAGAGAGGTCTACACAGAAGCTTGGTGATGTTGGCAGAATAATGTTCCGGAAAGACATCCCGACCCTAATCTCTGGAACCAGTGGCTACACTGTCTTACATAGTCAAAGGGACTTTGCAGATGTGATGAAGTGAGGATCTTGAGACTGGGGGATGATCGTGGATGGTCCACATGTGTCCAGTGTCATCACAGGCATCCGAGTCAGAGACAAAGACATGAGGATGGAAGCAGAGGTGGGACGACGTGCTTTGGAGATAGAGGAAGGCCGTGCACCAAGGAATGTGGGCGGTTTCCAGAAAATGCGAAAGCCAAGGACACTGTTACCCCTAGAGCCTCCAGAAAGGACCAGTTTTTCCAACATCTTGATTTTAGCCTATGATGTGATATGAATTTTTGTCCCCACCTGTGTTAGTTCCTTCTCACACTGCTAATAAAGACATACCCAAGACTAGGTTATTTATAAAGGAAAGATGTTTAATTGACTCACAGTTCAGCATGGCTGGGGACTTCAGGAAACTTACGCTCATGGTGGAAGGGGAAGCAAACACTTCCTTCTTCACCTGGCAACAGCAAGGAGAAGTGCAGAGCCAAGTGGGGAAAGTCCCTCATAAAACTATCAGATCTCGTGAGAAGTCACCATCACAAGAACAGCATGGAGGTAAACCCCCATGATTCAATTACCTCCCACTGGCTCCATCCCATGACACCTGGGGGTTATGGGAACTACAGTTCAAGATGAGATTTGGGTAGGGACACAGCCAAACCATATTGCCACCCAAGTCTCATATTGAATTGTAATCCGTGATGCTGGAGGAGGGGCCTGGTAGGAGGTGGTTGAATCATAAGGGCAGACTTCCCCCTTGCTGTTCTCGTGATAGTGAGTGAGTTCTCACGAGATCTGCTTCTTTAAAAGTGCGTCGCACCTCCACCTTTGCTCTCTTCTTCCTTCTCCAGCCACGTAGAATGTGCCTCCTTCCTCTTTGCCTTCTGCCATGATTGTAAGTTTCCTGAAGCCTCCCCAGCCATGACTCCTGTACAGCCTGCAGAAACGTGAATCAATTAAACTTCTCTTCTTTATAAATTCCCCAGTCTCAGGTAGTTCTTCATAGCAATGCAAGAACAGACTAATACGGCCTGTAACACCCATTCCGACCTTCTGACTTACAGAACTGTAAGATAGTTTATTTTGTTAAGTCTTTGTGAGAATTTGTTACAGCAGCAATGAAAAACTCGCACACTTGGCGTTTCCAACTCACTGTGCTGATGATGCCTCCCAGTCTGAGCAATCCAATCTTGAATTGGGCTATAGCTGGTTTCCCTGTCAATGCCCCATTCAACAATGTAGATTTAGAAGTTGTTGGGCCAGGAACGGTGGCTCATGCCTGTAATCCCAGCACTTTGGGAGGCTGAGGAAGGTAGATCACTTGAGGTCAGGAGTTCGAAACCAGCCTGGCCAACATGGTGAAATCCTATCTCTACTAAAAATACAAAAATTAGCTGGGCATTTTGGTGGGCACCTGTAGTCCCAGCTACTCAGGAGGCTGAAGTAGGAGAATCGCCTGAACTTGGGAGGCAGAGGATGAAGTGAGCTAAGATTGTGCCATCGTACTCCAGCCTGGGTGAGAGAGCAAAACTCCATCTCAAACAAAACAAAACAAAACCAAAGAAAAACAATGTAGATGTAAGAATTGTACATTCTTTGTCGTTTTCCTTTTTAGATACGGGGTCTTGCAGTGTTGCCCAGGCTGAGCTCAAACCCCTGGGCTCAAAGGATCCTCCCGCCTCAGTCCCCTGAATAGTTGGGATCAGCCCCTGGCTTGTAAATTATTTGTTTCAATTATTTTGCTTAAATACATTATTTGATTTATTCTTTTCAATATTTATTTTCTACATCTCTTTCTTTCTTTCTTTCTTTCTTTTCTTTTCTTTTCTTTTTCTTTTTGAGACAGAGTCTCACTCTGTTGCCCAGGCTGGAGTGCAGTGATGCGATCTCGGCTCACCGCAACCTCCGCCTCCTGGGTTCAAGTGATTCTCCTGCCTCAGCCTCCTGAGTAGCTGGGATTACAGGTGCCCACCACCACGCCCAGCTAATTTTTGTATTTTTAATAGAGATGGGGTTTCACCACGTTGGCCAGGCTGTTCTCGAACTCCCGACCTCAGGTAATCCACCGCCTTGACCTGGGATTACAGGCATCAGCCACCACGCCCAGCCTTCTTTTCTACATATTTCTATACTCTTTTTTTCTTCTCTATATTCTTTTTTTTTTTTTTACTTTAAAACTCATTTGTATTGGCATATTCTTTTTAATTGACGAATCCAATATTATATGTATTTATGATGTTTTGATACATATATTCACTGTGGAATGGCTAAATTAAACTAATAAGATTCCCATTCCCTCGCATAGTTATGTTTTCATGGTAAGAACAGTTAAAATCTACTCTCTTAGTCATTTTCACTTAACAGTGGATGCCTTCACCATTCACCAACAAGACAATATATTGTTATTTACTGCGGTCATCATGCTGTAAAATAGATCTCTTGAACTTATCCATCCTGTCTAACTGACATTTTGTGTCTTTTTATTTTTTTTTTAACAGACATGAGGTCTCACTCTGTTGCCCAGTCTGGAGTGCAGTGGTGTAATCATGGCTCATTGAAGCCTTGAAATCCTGGGTTTAAGAGATTCTCCTGCCTCAGCCTGAAGATGGATGATGATAAAGATGGGACTTAATGCCCCATTTCTGACATAAAATTGGACATCTTTGGAAGGAACTTGGGGAGGCAGCTCATTGTAACAAGAAGATGGACTTTACAATAAGATAAGAGATGGTCTGATTAGAGGAAACCGAAACCACAGCGAGAGACCGTCTCACGCCGGTCAGAATGGCACTTACTAACACGTCAAAACCCAACAGAAGCCGGGGAGTTGCAGAGAAAATGGAACACTTTTACGCTGTTGGTGGGAGTGTAAATTAGTTCAACCATTGTGGAACAGTGTGGTGATTTCTCAAAGATCTAGAGGCAAAAATATCATTTAACTCAGCAATCCCATTGCTGGGTATATACTCAAAGGAATATAAATTATTCTGTTATAAAGATACACAGACACATATGTTCATTGCAGCACTAGTCACAATAGCAAAGACATGGAATCAACCCAAATGCCCATCAGTGGTGGACTGGATAAAGAAAATGTGGTCCATAGGCACCATGGAATACTATGCAGCCATAAAACGGAATGAGATTGTGTCCTTTGCAGGAACATGGATGGAGCTGGAAGCTGTTATCCTCAACAAACTAACACATGAACAGGAAACCAAACGCTGCATGTTCTCACAATTGGGAGCCGAACGATGACAACACATGGACACACTGCGGGGAGCAACACCCTCTGGGGCCTGTTTTAAGGGGTCGGGGGGAGGGAGAGCATCAGGAAGAAAAGCTAACGGATTCCTGGCTCAGTACCTGGGTAATGAAATGTAAGTGAAAACCACAATGAGATGCCATCTCATGCCAGTCGGAATGGCGATTATTAAAAAGTGAAAAAACAAGAAGCCACCATGGCACACGTTTGCCTGTGAAACAAACCTGCACGCCCTGCACGTGTACCCCTGGACCTAAAATAAAAGTTGAAGGAAAAATAAGAAAGATACGGCCTGACTACCTGGGGCCACTTTCTAGTTTATGTGATATTATCCACAGTAATTCACTCGGCTGGGTCTCAGCATTTTTGCCTGATAAATGAGACAACAGTGGTTTCAAAGAGTTTTGGGAACAAAAGTGTATAGGCTACTGTGAGAGGCAGAATAAGCGTTCCCCAAAGATGTCCACCCGTACCTGAAGCCGTGGGACCTGGGAGTAGGTGGCCTGGCATGGTCAAACGGCCTTTGCAGGTGTGAGGAGGTTGAGGGTCTGAGACGGGAGAGGTCCCTGCATGACCCAGGTGCGCTCTCAAAGCCATCACAGGCTCCTTCTAAGAGGGAGGCAGGAGGGTCAGAATTGGAGGAGACATGAAAATGGGAACTGAGATGCGAGGGAGGGACAGCCAGGAGCCTGGAAACACTGGAAGCTGAAAAAGGCAAGGAAACATCCTCCCCACGGCCTCCAGGGAGAACCGTCCTCCCCACGGCCTCCAGGGAGAACCATCCTCCCCACGGCCTCCAGAGAGAACCATCCTCTCCAGGGAGAACCATCCTCCCACAGCCTCCAGGGAGAACCATCCTCCCCATGGCCTCCAGGGAGAACCAGCACTGCTGGGTGGGGTAAGGGGCAGAATCTTTCTCTGTCACCCGGGCTGGAGTGCAGTGGTACAATCATGGCTCACTGCAGCCTAGAGCTCTTGGGCTCAAGTGATCCTTCCACCTCACCCTTCCGAGTAGCTGGGACTACAGGCATGCACCACCACACTCGGCTCGTTTTTGGTATATTTTGTAGATGGGGAGTCTTGCTATATTGTCCAGGCTGGTCCTTAACTTTTGGGCTCAAGCAGTCCTCCTGCCTCAGCCTCACAAAGTGCTGGGATTACAGGTGCGAACCACTGTGCCTGGTGGACACCTTCATTTTATCTCCATGAGCCTCGTGGAGGGCTTCTGACCTCTGAAACTGTAATAGAATACATTTGTTTTGTGTTAGGCGCATACGTTTGTGGTGTTTTTATAACATTACGAAACTAACATGGATTTCATTTGGGAATTTGGAACGGCTTATTGCCTAATGTAGACAAGTTCCCCCAGCCCTCACTGCTTTCTTTTTTCTTTTTGAAAGACAGACTCACCTATGTATTATAGGACTCTGATATTACTAATAATAGATCCTATGGGAAAAAACGATGATGGTTGTACAAATAATAACCCACTTATTTTCTTCTCATCTTGTTGCCAAGCATAATAAATCAATCTTGACGTGAGAGGCCGAAGCGGGTGGATCACAAGGTCAGGAGTTTGAGACCAGCCTGACCAACATGGTGCAACCCCATCTCTACTAAAAATACAAAAATTAGCCAGGTATAGCGGTGCACACTGTAACTCCAGCTACTCAGGAGGCTGAGGCAATATAATCTCTTGATCCTGGAAGGCGGAGGTTGCAGTGAGCCGAGATCATGCCACTGCACTCCAGCCTGGCGACAGAGCGAGACTCCGTCGCAAAAAAAAAAAAAAAAAAAAAAAAAAAAAAGGAGTGAACTGCGTGCTTACATGCTTTTATTCTCTGCCTCTGAGCTGAATCCACTGTATTCGCCTGGGAGTTTTGGGGAAACACTGAGAAAAAGAAAGAATACTATCAACTTTTTTTTTTTTTGAGACAGGGTCTGGCTCTGTTGCCCAGACTGGAGTGCAGTGGTGAAATCTCAGCTCGCTGCAACCTCTGCCTCTTGGGTTCAAGCAATTCTCCCACCTCAGCCTCCTGAATAGCTGGGATTACAGGCACACCATCACACCAGGCTAAGTTTGTATTTTTAGTAGAGACAGAATTTTGCCACGTTGGCCAGGCTGATCTCAAACTCCTGACCTCGGGTGATCCTCCTGCCTCAACCTCCCAAAGTGCTGGAAATACAGGCATGAGCCACCATGCCTGGCCCTATTAATGTTTATTTATTGTTTTTATTTCTATTTTTTGAGATGGAATCTTGCTCTGTCATCCAGGCTGGAGTGCAGTGGTACGATCTTGGCTCACTGCAACCTCTACCTCCCACGTTCAAGCAATTCTCCTGCCTCAGCCTCCCAAGTAGCTGGGATTACAGGTGCCTGCCACCATGCCCAACTAATTTTTGTGTTTTTTGGTAGAGACAGGGTTTCACCATGTTGGCCAGGTTGGTCTTGAACTCCTGACCTCAAGTGATTCACCCGCCTGGGGCTCCCAAAGTCCTGGGATTACACCTGTGAGCCACTGTGCCCGGCCTCTATTAATTTTTAATATATCCTGGATGGTGGGGATTAATGACCTCAAGTTAAGAAGCACAAAAATTTAGACAGCCTTGGAAATGTCCTCATGATTTCCTGAGTTGGAAAGATTGAGTGTGGCCAGGTCTGGGGCCTTATTTTGGGTGAATTCTGGGTTGAAGTCCAGCTGAATGGACTCAAGCCGTTTTCCCATTTAAGGAATTCCTGGTCCCATAGTGACATCAGTCCCTATGTTGTAACTGAATTTCAGGTTCAGTTGCTCACTGCTTGCAGAGTTCAATTAACAAGAGTGAGGTATGGTAAACAAAGTGATTTTTATTTGAAATCTAGTTTAGGGGAAGAAGTACAGGCTTCCTGCCTTAAGGGTACTGTTTGTTTTGCTTCAGGCACAGAAAGTAGGGGCTTTTAAATGGGGGGACTTGGCATAGATGGAATGTGGGGGAAGGGGCCGGTAGGTTGGGGGTCGTGTAACTCTATTGGCAGGGTGGTTGAGCTGGTGCACTCACAGACAGAGATAGGTTGTAAATTGGCCATTGCCTCAGGATGCTTTCCAGGTGGAGGAGGGTATCTAGTGGGCGGGTACTGTCCAGGTGGGGGAGGGTTTCTAGTGGGCGGATGCTCTCCAGGTGGGGGAGGGTTTCTAGTGGGCGGATGCTCTCCAGGTGGGGGAGGGTTTCCTAGTGGGCGGATGCTCTCCAGGTGGGGCAGGGTTTCCTAGGCATACTTTCGGTTGTAAGCCGACTGTGATCTCTCGAGGCACTCTCCTGGTGGAAGAGGAGCTCTGGAGCATTTAAGTAAGCACATAGTAGATAGGCATGCTATATAAGGCGTTTCTGGTGAAGGGAAGGTAAAAGGTTATAATTGCTTTTCTAAAGACCTAAGTAGGAAGTGGCTAACAGGGGAAGAGGAGAAAATAATTTTAAAAAGGCATTCTCTTTCTCTTAGAAAAATGGGGGTAATGGGTTACAATGTGACTTTCCTGCGGGAAGGGGAGATTGCAGTAGTACAAATGCAGACTTGTGCCTTCAGGTGCCCCTGCAAGGGGTGCAGAACAGAACTCACGAGAGGAACAGCCCAGGTACCTGCTGAGCACACAGACTCACAGAGGAGGCAGCAGCACTGTTTGGAGGTTACACGTTCAGCTGTGGAGACTGCCTCTCACTATTCCCTCTAAGGCTTTTATCCTAAAGAGATTGACCTATTTTGGAAATGAATGCGGAGACAGACAAATGCCAGCTTCTTCAGTTAGGAACTCAGCCAGTCTGGGCTTGTGCAGCTAAGAGACTAATGGCATGGGATCCTCTCAGCTTACAGGTTAAAAGCTGCTAAGTGGAGAGTCTGATGTGGAGCTTGGAACCAGCCTTTGCAGTGTCAGCTCGGGATTCCCTGGGGCCGTTTAAGGTACTGGTGAGTTCACTCCACTGTCTTGACTTCTCTTGCTAATGTTTGGAGTTTTGGTCATGTTCTCTGTTGGTCACTTAGAAACGAGGCACAGTGAAAAGAGGTCAGACCAAATGTGTTCAGTTTTGTTACAGCTCTGGCAAATACTAAGGAACAGAAGGAGTAAACATGAGGAAAAGGAGGGGAATTTTAGATTTCTCATAAATTTTAATTCTGCACATTGTCATTGTTTTATAAGCATAAATGTACATGTGCACACACACACACGTGCAACTATAGCTTCTAAGCCTCCACCCACACATGTATTCATTCATTCATCCATCATTCCATTCATCCACCCACCTACTCACCCATCCATCCATCCTATTACCCTCTCACCCACCCATCCATACATCCATCTACCCATTTAACTATCTACACATATGCCCACCTATCCCTCCATTCATCCATCTACCCACTCATCCAGCCAGCCAGCCAGCCAGTCAACCAGCCACCCACCCAACCATCATTCCATCTATTTGCCCACCTATGCACCCATTTGCCCATTCACTCACCCATCCATTCATCATTACATCCATCCACCCATCCATCTGCCACCCATTCATCCATCATTCCATCCATCCATCCTCCACCAAACCATGCTACTCACCCACCTACTCACCCAACTATTCATCATTCTATCCATTTATCCACACACCCACACTACTTACCCACTCACCCCTCTACTCATCCACCCATTCACCATTCCATCCATCCTTTCATTCATCCATCTATCATTCATTCATCCATCTACCCATCCATCCTTCCATCCATCCATCCAGCCAGCCAGCCAGCCATCTACCTACCTCACTCACCCACACATCCATCCATCCACCCATCCATCCATCCACCCATTCATCTGTCCATCATCTATTTATCTATCCATCCATCAATCCATCAGTCTATCTATTTTATATATTTGAGGAGATCAAAATTGAGTTTCTTCTGCCTAAATGAGAAAGCAAGTTTTTATCCCTCCAGGCCCCTGAATAGAAATGAGGATGGTTGCATTTCTAAACCAAGGATTTAGAAGCATTTAGCACCATTGGGGGATGGGGAGACATGGGAAGCTGGTGATCAGCATTAACAGGCTTCTGGTTCTCTGTCCTGATGGTCTCCTCTGTGCAAAGCTGACTCTTGACTTTTCATCTCAGTTTCTAAGGCCCACTGTGATCTGAGCAACATATAACATCAAAAATCTGGTTTGGTGGCTCATGCAGGTCAACAGTAAAGGAATCTTTTGCTGTCGCCCTTCCTTCTGCTTTTCCCTCTTGCTTATGTGAATGTGTCCCACACAGGTTGTATGTCCCTCCACTCTTTCCCCCAAAATTCTTGCCATTTGATGCCCCAGGCTAAACTTTAAAAAACTGTGGTAAAATGTACATCACATAAAATTTACCAATTAAATTGTTTTAAACTATACAATTTGGTAGTATTAAGAGCATTTACACTGTTGTGCAACTATCTATTTCCAAAACATTTTCTTAACTATTTCCAAAACATTTTCTTCACCCTAAACAAAAATTATGTCCCTCTTAGGTATTAATTTTCCATTTTCCCTCTCCACCAGCCCCTGACAACAACCGTTCTACATTCTGTCTCCAAGTATTTGACTCCTCAAGGGACTTCATATAAATGGAATCATATATTATTTGTCTTTTCATGACTGGCTCATTTCACTTAGCATAATGTCCTCAAGATTTATCTATATTGTAGCAGATGTCAGAATTTTCTCCCTTTCGTAGACTGAATAATATTTCATTGCATTCATATATTACATTTTACTTATTTATTTTTATCTATGGACATTTGGGTTGCTCCCATCTTTTGGCTATTGTGAGTAATGCTGCTATGAAGACATACAAATATCTCTTTCAGATCTTGCTTTCAATATTTTTGCGTATATACCCAGGAGTGAAATTGCTGGATTTGATGGTAATTCTATTTCCAATTGTTTGAGGGAACTACTAATACTATATTTCCCTAGGCAGGACTTTGCCTATGTCCAGAGTTGCCCCAGTGTGGCCTCACTCTTACGAACCTGTCCTGTGTCCAGGTTCCAGCTTGCTGGGCTTAATCAAGGACAGGACCAATTCCTAATCAGATTATCAAGGATTTTCTTATTCAGAACCATCACCAAAGACTATGATGAATAAATAGATGATGGATGCATGCATGGAGATGGATAAATGAAAGATGATGGATGGATGGATGGATGAATATATAAGGTATGGATGAATGTATGAGTGAATGAAGGTAGATAATAGATGAATAGATGGGTGATGAATGGTTGAATAGATAGATGAATAGATAATGAATTGGTAGATCTAGGATGGATGAATAAATAGCTAATAAATAGATGGGTTGACAGATGGATGAATGGATGAATGGATGATGGAATATGGATGAATGGATTGATACATAGATGGACGTTAGGTGAATGAATGGATGGATGAATATAGAGATGGAACGTAGATGGCCTCGTGGAAAAAGAACCAGAGTTCTAAAAGCTCGAGGTCTGGCCCTGACACTCATATTTTGTCCCTGTGTAATTAATTTAGGCAAATCCCTTTGTGTCTAACTTGTGATGTTGGACAAGGCTGTATAGAAAATTATGTGTTTGTGTATGTGCATGTTCGTACAGGAACATTTGTGTGCCAGTGTTGGCTGGGGCCCCTGGCACCCTGAGGTGGAGATAAAATTGTCACAAGCTCCTGTTTTTACTTCTCATGGAAATTCAAATCTGTTACCCAATTTCTGTGACTTCCCTGGGGGCTAGAAGGAACGTTAGTTACTTTCTCATGGAAGCCCTGTATTTTGGATTTCTGCTTCCACACACATCCCAGAATCTGTAATGAAAGCCAACCTCTTCTGCAACTTTCAAGCAAACACACCACGGTGATGCAGCCTTCCAGTGTAGCATAACAGACACAGCAAAATACAGTGGTGAGGGAGAAAGCAGAGAACGAGTTTACAATGCATTATCCTGCTTCTCACCCTTCTTCGGCTCCCTGGAGTTTCCTTCTCTTCCTTTACTGATTTTGAAAATCTATCCAGCCCTCTCCAGCTTCTGCTCCGAAAGCACATATCCAGCCCACTGGGGTACCCAGTGCAACATCAAGGTTTCTATTCAAGTCAATTATCTCTTCTTCAAAGGTAGTTGTGGTTCTAAAAGCGGCATTCCTTTTTTTCCTATTTTCTATGTATGTTTCCAATAGACCGTCAATGTTAGGCAAATTAGCCTTAAAATCAAATTGAGGCTGGGCATGGTGGCTCACGCCTGTAATCCCAGCACTTTGGGAGGCTGAGGTAGGAGGATTGCTTGAGGTCAGAAATCTGAGACCAGCCGGGGCAGCATAGTGAGACCCCGTCTCTACAAAAAATTACGAAATAAAAAATTAGCCTGGCTTGGTGGTGCATACCTGTAGTCTCAGCAACTTGGAGGCTGAGGTGGGAGGATCACCTGAGCCCAGGAAATTGAGGGTACAGTGAACTGTGATTGTGCCACTGTGCTTCAGTCCAGGCAACAGAATAAACCTGGTCTCAAAACAAACAGACAAAAATTCCAATTGACCTGAAGTTAGAGTCTGGTCCTGAATCTCAGGTGATTTGTGTGAAATCTAAGCAATGATAGCACTACTTAATATCAATAATAATACATTTTCCTATGTTTGATACAGTGCCTGGTATTAATAAATAATGATACATTTTCTTATGTTTGCTACTTAGTTAATAATAGATAGTAATCTAGTCATTATATGAATAAGTATATGTTTTGTGTAATGGATTTTTTTTTTTTTTTTAAAGACAGGGTTTCACTGTGTTGGCCAGGCTGGTCTTGAACTCCTGACCTCAGGTGATCCGCCCGCCTCGGCCTCCCAAAGTGCTGAGATTACAGGCGTGAGCCACCACGCCCAGCCCCGTAATGGATTTTTAATAGTTCTATATAAACCACTTTTGTTTGGCTGGATGTAGGGTCCAGCCCTACAGGGTCCCGTGAGTCCCTCTCTGCTGGTGTGGAGATGAGAAATTGTGGACATAAAGACGTAAGACACAGAGACAGAGAAAAGAGAGTTTGGGCCCAGGGTCCACTGCTGCCAAATTGCAGAGTCCAGCGTGGCCCCGAGTGCCTGGACACTCTGACTTTTACTGAGTACAAAGCAGGGGGCAGGGCAGGTAGGGTGAGGTAATGGTGGTCGGTGACAGGGTCAGGTAAATCACGTGTGTTGGAGACAGGAGGCCCAGGACTTTGAAGAAGCCGAGGCAAGGAGAAAACCTAAGCCGTCAGCACTTTTTCCATACTTGTCAAGAAATAACAAGGTCACTAAGATTTATGTTACTATTATTAATTCATATCTTCTAAGAAAAGAGGAAGCAGGTGCAGAAGCAGAACTTGACAGTAGCCATGGAACGTGACCGCTGAAGCGCAGCACCACAGAGACAGTTAAGTCCCCGGAGGTCCGCGGGCCTCCCGGACGGCGGTCGGGCTTACCACGGGAGCTTGGAGAAGCGGACTTTTCTCCTCACGGCCCTGAGGAAGGAGACGTCTCGGCCATCTGGGACATCTTCCCTAGCTGGCTGAACAGCAGGCGCTTTCACAGCGCTGACACTGTCGCACAGCCGAGGCGCCCTCCAGCAGCCCTTATGCGGGCGTGACAGAGGACTTAGAGCACCTTGCCTTAGGGTCACCTCTTTTTCCAATGCCACTTGAATCCCATACTTCTTGACCTGAGACTTATTAGTAAGATTAAAGATCATATGAATATATGAATGTATACATTTATGATTATATATGAATAGCTATGTGATTATTTATGATTATGTATATATAGGAATAACTATTTAACTGTCTCTCTAATTCTTTTCTAATTCATGTTTATATGAGAACATGCTGAGGCTTCAGACCCTTGCCTTGGCTCTTGCGGGGTTCCCCCCACAGCTGGCTGTTGCGGAACCAGGCACCATTTTTATAGATGTCAAAGTCTTAAAACCTTATCCCTGTATTTGCAGATACGTGTGAAGAGTCATGAACATTTTAAGTTATATAAAAGGTAATCTTCTGAAAGTGGACTGAATCCCCGATACTGAGATGAAGTGCGAGCTGCTTGGTACCTTGCTTTCTGGGAGAAGCTGTAACACCTAACATACTCTACTTGGGATTATGGACTCGATGGTTCTATTTATAACTCAGCTCTAGTCTGTTGCCCAATTTCTCAGTTCCTTTAAAAAGCTGTCAGTTCCTTTAAGGAAAATAAAGAACTATTTTGTAAGCATTTGTATTTTTTAAGCTGCCTTTCTCACTTCTCTGTGGTGGAGTCAAACTTGGAGGTTTCCTCTCTTTTTATTTGTTTTGTGCGTCTTTTGCCACCTTTCTCAGCCTCTCCCTGTCACGGACACCACAGTCCTTCTGCCTTTGCGTTCAGCTCTCACTGGGCCTGAGCCAGGACTCAGGATGTCTTCACCAGCTGGAAGAATCAGAGTTTAGGGCCAGGACATGTCAGTACCTGATGACCCAGAAATTCCTCGTCCATAAGTAGCTCGACAGTCTTCTCCCTAACTTTCACCATACCAACCAATTTCTATGCTTGAAAGAGATGTCAGACTTAGCCCTCGGACTCTGTTGAACTTGATCTTGCTCCTGTATTTTGGCCCTCTGTTGCCTTCAGCTATCTAAGTATAGCACTCAGCTGCTGATCTAATGGTGAATTTTACACCAATTGCTAGCTCTTGCTGTTTTGCTTTATGGAAATAAACCAAGACCAATAACATGAGAAGAAATAAGGTTGTATCTTCAGAGATTGCTATAGCAAGGGGTTCAGCCCCATCATCCATTATGTTTCCATCCATCCATTTTTCCACCTGTTCATCCATTCATGCATACGTTATATGTCCATCTATCCACCCATCCATCCATCCATCATCTATCAACCATCCATCCATTCATTCATCCATTATGTATTCATCCATCCACCCATTATATTTCCATCCAACCATCCATCCATCCATCCATCCATCCATGTATGCATCCATTTGTCCACCTGTTATATACCCATCTATCCATCCACTTATACATTATCTATGTATCTATCCATCCATTGGTTTATTCATCATCCATCCATTTATACATTATCTATTTATCTGTCTATCATCCATCCATCCATCAGTCCACCCGCCATCCATTTATCCCTCTCTCTATCCACCCACCCATCCATCCATTCATCCATCATCCATCCATACATCCATTATATATTTATAAATTCATCCATCCATCATCCATCAATTCATTTATCTATCCATCCATTCATCTATCCATTCATTATTCATCCATCAATCTATCAATCTTTCTATCACTCATCCATCCATTATATATAAATTTTTCCATTCATCTATTCATCCATCCATCATCAATCCATTTTCAATTCATCTATCCATACATTAATTTACACATCATCTATTCATTCCTCATCCATCCATTCATTCATCATCCATCCATTCATTCATCATCTTCTGTTAATCCAATCATCCGTTATCTATGCATCCATCCATCCATCAATCAATCAATCTATCCATCATTCATTTATCCATTCAATATCTATTCATCCATCTACCCACCTATTCATCTACTAAAAAGCATTTGGCGAGACTCACAGGCAGCCAGAGAAGCAGGACAGCTTCATAGTAGAGAAAAGGGAAGGCTTTAGGTATGCCCCGACTGGACGTGACTGGCACGGGGAAGAGGCTCACTAGAGGCAGGACATTCCATGTTGTTGGTTACAAGTGCATGTGTGGCAGTCTCTTACTGGTCCTAAGTTAGAAGTGGGAAAAAATTAGGGATGCTGTCAGTTATTAAACAAGCTGTGGTCATTTAGGGCCAACGATTACAGGGGTTATTGTTTGGCTTCCCGGACTGTTACTAGAGACAGTGGTCTGACTTACTACAAGCATGACTTGCAGCTAGTAGGCTGGCTTTCAGGACTGGTTACTGCAGGCAGTGGATTGATTTCTAGGCTGGTTGCTGTAGATCTTGGGTCAGGATTCTCCATTTATTACATGGCCTAGCCATTGGCGTTTGTATTTTCGGCCTCTCAGCCCCATGCAGCAGACTGTATTTTGACATGGCAAAACCAGACCTGGTGTGGCTTCAGAGCTGGGCAAGCCCCTTTGGCCAGTGACCTCACCCCAGAATTGCAAGTCTCCCTGAACCCAGATCTGCCCATTTCTACTTTTGGTTTCTCTTTCCTGCAAGCTAACCCTTGTAATTTCTGCAAAATCTGGGTCTAATTCATATCATTTAGCAGGATTTGGCAAACCTTCTCTGCAAAGGCCTACATGCTAAATATTCTTGGCTTTGCAGGCCACACATCTCTGTAGCAACAGGTCAACTCTGTCAAGGAAGCGGAAAACAGACAGACAATACTTAAATGAACAGAAGCACCTGTGTTCCCATAAAACTTTATTTATTAAAAACAGGCCCATGTCTTACGTATCATTAGTACATAGTGTTGAATAGAGTTAGAGCCAGTTTAGGTCTCAGAATTGACTTTGTAGCATACAATATGGTAAAGGAAAGCACTTAAATCAGCTTACAAGCAGCTATAACTCTATGTTAGTAAACGAGTTTGTTCAGCTTGTCTGTTACATGCTGTCATCATCTGGGTTTTATCCTGTCTCTTATAATTCAGTGGCTATGACTGGGCACAGTGGCTCTATGCCTGTAATCCTAGCACTTTGGGAGGCCAAGGCAGGTGGATCACTTGAGGTCAGGAGTTCGAGACCAACCTGGCTAACATGGTGAAAGTGACCCAAGATAGCACCACTGCACTCCAGCCTGAGTGAAAGAGCGAGACTCCGAAAAAACAAAAATTCAGTGGCTATTACAGGAGGCTGTATGTGTCTTTCTCATTGGCTTCAGAAAATAAAGACAAAAATCAGCTTCTCTGTAGAGAGATGATGTCTCTTCTGTTAGTTGAATACAACAATTGAAAAGAATTCAACAAATACAAGTTACATATGAGAAAATATTTTCATTAAGGAGTGGGCCTCAAATTTTGAATCTCAGGACCCCTTTATATCCTTAAGAATTATGAAGAACCCCATTTCTGAGGAGCCATCTGACTGTGTTCCACAGTGGCTGCACAATCTTACATTCTCACCAACACTATAGCAGGGTTCCGGCTTCTCCACGTCCTCACCAGCTCTTGTTATTATCTGACTTTGACGTTGGCCATCCTACTGGGTGTAAAGTCAATCTAATGGTGAGTTGTGTTTTTTTTGATTCAACTGGGTGTAGGCGGGCTAAGGCCAAAAAGGGCGTTAGCCCTAATGGTAAGTTTTTAAGAAACAGTTTAGATTTAGGGGCACCGTGTACAGGTTTGTTACGTGGTATATTGCATGAGGCTGAGGTTTGGGCTTCTGTTGAACCTGTCACCCACATAGTACCCAGTGGTTAGTTTTTCAACCCTTGCTCCCCCTGTCTCCCCCTTCTAGGAGTCCCCAGGGTCTACGTTCTCCATTTTTATGTCTGTGAGTACTCAATGTTTAGCTCTTACTTATAAGTAAGAACATGCAGTATTTGATTTTCTGTTCCTGTGTTAGTTCACTTAGAATAATGGCCTCCAGCTCCATCCATGTTGCTGCAAAGGGCATGATTCATTCCTTTTTGTGGCTGTGTAGTATTCCGTCATGTATAGGTACCACATTTTCTTCATCCACTATTGATGGGCACCTGGGTTGCACGTCTTTGCTACTGTGAACAGTACTGCTCGAAACATATGTGTGCAGGTGTCTTTTTGGTAGAATGGTTTCTTTTCCTTTAGGTAGATACCCAGTCATGCAACTGCTGGATCAAGGGGTAGTTCTAGTTTTAGTTCTTTGGGAAATGTCCAAACAGCGGTGTGTAAGTGTTCTGATGGTGTCTTGAATTTGCATGTCTTTGATGGCTAATGATATTTAATATCTTTTCATGTGTTTATCGAACACTTGTGTATCTTTTTTGAAGGGATGTACAATTCAAATCCTTTACCCACTTATGTTTTTATTTTTTCTTTTTCTTTTTTTTTTCCTGAGAGAGCCTTGCTCTGTTGCCCAGGCTGGAGTGCAGTGGCACAATCTCGGCTCACTGCAACCTTCTCCTCCCAGGCTCAAGCAATTCTCATACCTCAGCCTCCCAAGTATCTGGGATTACAGGCAAACACTAACACGCCCAGCTAATTTTTTGTATTTTTAGTAGAGATGGGGTTTTACCATATTGGCCAGACTGGTCCTGAACTCCTGACCTCAAGTGATTCACCTACCTCAGCTTCCCAAAATGTTGGGATTATAGGCGTGAGACTGCCCCGGCCCCACCCACTTTTTTTTTTGGACGGAGTCTTGCTTCATCACCCAGGCTGGAGTTCAGTGGCGTGATGTTGGCTCACTGCAACCTCTGCCTCCCAGATGATTCTCTGCCTCAGCCTCCCTAGTAGCTGAGACTACAGTCGTGTGCCACTACACCTGGCTAATTTTTGTATTTTTGTGGAGGTGGGCTTTCATCTTGTTGGCCAGACTGGTCTCAAACTCCTGACCTCAGGTGATCCACCCGCTTTGGCCTCCCAAAGTGCTGGGATTACAGGCGTGAGCCACTGTGCCCAGCTCCTACCCACTTTTAAATTGAATTTTCAAAGTAATTTTATTGTTGAGTTAAAAGGATTATTTCTATATTATAGACACGAGTCTCTCATCAGGTACATGATTTGTAAACATTGTCTCCCACTCTGTGGTTGTCATTTCCTTTCTTGACGATGTCCTTTGAAGCACGAAGGTTTACGTTTTGATGAAGCAGGCCTCAACTCCATAACTGAGTGTTTTTTTCCAACTATGAGAAATTACATGAAAGGATCGAAGACAACTTTGCAACAAATGTTTTTCTTTGACTGGACTTGCTTGAACCTGCCCCAGATTGAAAACCGTGATATCAGAGAAGAAATAAAAAGCAAGCAATGTTTTCTACATTTTCCTTGTTTTCAAATGTTGGCATCACATGAACTATTAATTCCTTAGTCATGGTCTCCGAGCTGACTGTCCATTATGAATCTCAGAGAGTTTTACCTTTGGCAACATCTGGGTGGGTCATGAATTTGGTTTAATAGTGCCAGAGAGGGTTAAGTGGTTTTAAAAGGGATCATAAATCGCCAGTAAAAACAGGCAGTCCCTTAAAAATTCTATAATAGACTTTCCCCCAACCAAACAATGACTGAGCATTTTGGAATGTGGTTAGGCAGGAGCTTATGCCATTAATGAAACGAAAACACTTTCTGCCAAATTCTTCAAAATGTCCGGAGCAGTACGCTTGCTTTGGATTTGAAAAGTGGGAATTTGGGCCGCATGTGGTGGTTCACTCCTATAATCCCAGCACTTTGGGAGGCCGAGGCAGGTGGATCATGAGGTCAAGAGATGAAGACCATCCTGGCCAACATGGTGAAACCCCGTCTCTACTAAAAATACAAAAATTAGCCAGGCAAGGTGCTGTGCGCCTGTAGTCCCAGCTACTTGGGAGGCTGAGGCAGGAGAATCGCTTGAACCCGGGAGGCAGAGTTTGCAGTGAGCCGAGATTGCGCCACTGCACTCCAGCCTGGGTGACAGAGTGAGACTCCATCTCAAAAAAAAAAGAAAAGTGGGAATTTGGCCTGAAAAATACACATCTATATTGTAGCTAAAAACCTGCATTTTGCTGACGATGTGTAGAGATGAAGAAGGCTGGTTTGGGATGTCTAATCATTTTAGATGAATACTGCTTATTCTTATATTGTTATTTTAAAATTTTTATCATTATTATTATTTTATTATACAGATGGGGTTTTACCATGTCTCAAACTCCTGGGCTCAAGCCATCCTCCCACCTCGGCCTCCCAGAGTGCTGGGATTATAGGCATGAGCCATCATGTGCCACCATGCCTGGCTGTTATCATTTTTTAAAATATGTTATTGGCCAGGCACAGTGGGTCATGCCTGGAGCCCTGCATTCTGGGAGGCCAAGGCAGGAGGATCACTTGAAGTCAGAAGCTCGAGATCAGCCTGGCCAACATGGTGAAACCTCGTTTCTATTAAAAATACAAAAATTAGCCAGACATGGTGGTGCTCACCTGTAAGTCCAGCTACTCAGGAGGCTGAGGCAGGAGAATCGCTTGAACCCGGAGGTAGAGGTTACAGTGAGCAGAGATAGCGCTGCTGCACTCCAGCCTACACAACAGAGTGAGACTCCATCTCAAAAAAAAAGTTACGACACTTAGAAAAAATATTAAAATTAGATATTTTCAAAAAATGTGGAAAAAACCAGTCAGTTTGCATTTATGAAATTTAAGGACATTTTTGCTAAGCACCTTTTCTTTTAAAGTTCATGAAGACTTTAATGTAAAAAAAAGGTGGATGGTATTTAGAAATATCAGTGTTTGCAGAACCATAAATAACATATTTGCCAAGAGATATCCCCTCTAAGGATGTCAATTTATTTTTAACATTGGCCTTAAATGTCAAGCATCTGATGTTAATTTCTGTGTCATGGCCATTAGCATGAAAATGATAATTTGTAGGCAAAAGCAGAAAATCTCAAGCAGATGGTGTGGGTAACACCCACCATGGGCACCGAGGAAGAACTGTCCAGACCCCAGGCACAAATAGTGCCTGAAGAGTATCTTAGTTTATGGTGTCATTACTCAGCTATTTCCTTTATGTAATCCCTTATATATAATCATCTATTAGTTTATAGAATTAGTGCCTGAAGTATAACTTACTGCTTACATATATCTAGCTTGTATCATCATACTTAGTACTTATATCTAGCATACTTAGTTCCATATAATATTTCTATATAATCATATAAGTATTGTAGTCGGAGCTGTACTGACACATTTAGTGCTGATTTATAGAATCCTTCCATATAACCATACAGTAGTTTGTAGTAGGAGGAATGCCTAGAGCAGTCACAGAACAGAAGCTGTACATGGGAAAACAGCCAGACCAGGACGAGAACCAAAGACCCAGGTGGTGGCGTCCCTGCCTGAAAGGGCACATGCTGCATGGCAGGCTTGGAGCAGGAGCCTCTCCTCCTGATAAAGGAGTTGTAGCACCTTGCATCCAGCTCCTGTGGAAAGTCAGCCTCAGGCCTGAGATCTCACAAATAACCGAGGGAGAAGAACCCCTCTGGTGTGACCAGTCATGGCAACTGTACACCCTGTCAGTCTTTTCTCCCTTCTGTGCTAGCTCAAATCATCCTCCCATAAATATCTTAAGAGAAGAGCATAAGTCTGTCAGCTCCCACGGCACTGGCTTACAGTATCCTTCTATTAGAAATCCTTTGGCGATTCCTCAAGGACCTAGACATAGAAATTCCATTTGACCCAGCAATCCCATTACTGGATATATATCCAAAGGATTATAAATCGTTCTACTATAAGGACACATACACACAAATGTTCATTGCAGCACAGTTTACAATAGCAAAGACCTGGAACCAACCCAAATGCCCATCGATGATAGACTGGACAGGAAAAATGTGGCACATATACACCATGGGATACTATGCAGCCATCAAAAATCATGAGTTCGTGTCCTTTGTAGGGACATGGATGAACCTGGAAACCATCATTCTCAGCAAACTGACACAAGAACAGAAAATCAAACAGCGCATGTTCTCACTCATAGGCAGGTGTTGAACAATGAGAACACATGGACACAGGGAGGGGAGCATCACACACTGGGGTCTGTTGGGGGAAAATAGGGGAGGGACGGCGTGGGGTGGGGAGTTGGGGAAAGATATCATGGGGAGAAATGCCACATATAGGTGAAGGGGAGGAAGGCAGCACATCACACTGCCATGTATGCACCTATGCAACAATCTTGCATGTTCTTCACATGTACCCCAAAACCTAAAATGCAATAAAAAAAATTGAAAAAAATAAAAATAAAAAAAAAGAAATCCTTTGAAGTCTCCAGCCCCCAGATAAGAAGTGTTGCACATGACACCTGTTGCACACAGCCCACCTCCTTGCCTCAGTGACCCAATGGGGGTGGACCCCTTTTCTGTACACGACCCTCTACTACTGCACACGGCAGGGCCCCCTACTGTGCACAGCCCACCTCCCTGCCCAGATGACATAATGGCGTGGCCCCCTCGCTTGTGACTCACGTGATTATGTATGCCCTATCACTAAGCCTGTAGATGATGACCTCACTTACAACCCTTCCCCCTGCCTGTACCTAATAAATACAGGCGCTTCTGCATGTTTGGGGCCTCGCCCGTCTCCGCTCATAGGTGGCGTGGCCCCCCGAGTCCAGCTGCTCTTCACCAGTTCTTCAGTGTCCTGTCTCTTTACTTTTCGGATCCTGCACTTCAGCACAGCATAAGGGGCACACCACAACCCTGTGGGACCCAACAACCCTACAGATGAGAACGTGCTCAAATATGTAACCTATCCAGAAGGATCACTCCATCACCAGGATGAATTCCAGCCTGGCTTTCGCAGGAGACCCCAGAGTCCCAGAGCTTAGCAGTCTCCAAGTAAGGTCACATGTGTACTTATTATTATTTCTATTATTTTTGAGACAGATTCTCATTCTGTCTCCCAGGCTGGAGTGCAGTGGAGCGAATGATGGCTCACTGTAGCCTCAACCTCCTGGGCTCAAGCCATTGTCCTTATTCAGCCTCCCACGTAGGTGGAACTACAGGGTGGAACTACAGGCGCCATGCCTAGCTAATGTTTTAAACTTTGTGTAGAGACGGGGTCTCCCTGTGTTGCCCAGGCTAATGTTGAACTACTGGGCTCAACCAGACCTCCTGTCTCAGCTTTCCAAAGTTCTGGGATTACAGGCACGAGCCACCACAGCCAGCCTATTATTATTATTCTTATTGCATTGGTTTCACTAAAAATATAATGACTCCCTGCACTTTTTATTTCTTTCATTTTTTTTTTTTTTGAGACAGAGTCTTACTCTGTCACCCAGGCTGGAGTGCAGTGGCCTGATCTCAGCTCACTGCTAACTCCGCCTCCCAGGTTCAGCAATTCTCCTGTCTCAGCCTCCCCAGTAGCGGGGATTATAGGCACGCGCCACCATGTCCAGCTAGTTTTTGTATTTTTAGTAGAGACAAGGTTTTGCCATGTTGGCCAGGCTGGTCTCTCAAACTCCTGACCTCAAGTGATCCGCCCACATCAGCTTCCCAAAGTGCTGGGATTATAGGTGTGAGCCACCACGCCTGGCCATCCCTGCATCTTTTCAATCACCGTTTTTTATTTGTTCTGTAATGTTTATAATGCAAGGAGTTGCGCAGAGCACACGCATGGGCAAGGTGGGTGGTTTTCCTTTTGTCTGTTTTATGTAGTTAATTTTTTAGTTTTATTCTATTTTTCATTTTTTAAAATTTGTTTCAATAATTTTTGGGGAGCAGGTAGTGTTTTGGTTACGTCGATAAGCTCTTTAATGGTGGTAATAATTTCTGAGGTTTTCATGCGCCTGTCACCCAAGCAGTATACACTGTACCCAATATGAACTGTTTTATCCCTCGCCCCTCCCCCGGCACCCAGCAAGTCCCCAAGTTTACTGTATCACTCTTCTGCCTGCGCATGCTCGTGGCTCAACTCCCAGTTGTAAGTGAGGACACACTCACTTCATATCACGGATATTTGCCTTTTGTTCCCAACTTACTTCGCTTAGAATGATGGCCTCCAAGTCCATTCATGTTGCTGCAAAGGCCATTTATTCTATTTTTGAAATGAATAGACTGCTTTTTGGGCAGTTCCAGGTTTATTAAAAAATTGAGCAGAAAGTCTAGGATTACCCTAGAGCCACTTGTCTGTATATACAACAAAGATTGCCCATGACTGACACCTTGCATTAGTGTGTACACGTTACAATTGCTGAGCTGATAGTGGGACATTATCATTAACCAGAGTCCACGGGTTTCCTGAGGGCTCACTCTTTATGCTGTGCAGTTCTGTGGGTTTTGACAGATAGAGAATGACTTGTAGATGCAGAATAGTATCTGCAGATACATCATACAGAATAGTTTTACTCCCCTCAAAATCCCTTATGCTTCCTGCGTTCCTCCTCCTCTCCCTCCCCCAGAACCCTGACAAACACTGATCTTTTTACTTTCACTATAGTTTTGCCTTTTGTCTGCTTTTAATTTTTAGTCTACATAAAAATGCAACCAGGTTGAAAGGCGTCACTGGAGAATTGCATTGAATTATTCGGTTCCACGATGGTAAACCAATGTATCACTCTGCGATGAGGAAGAACGGAAAGCAGACAGCATTTGCCATGGCTCCTCTTCATTCATTTTGTTACAGGAAAGGTGTCCTGATCCAGACCTCGAGAGAGGGTTCTTGGATTTCACACAAGAAAGAATTCAGGGCGAGTCCACAGTGCAAAGCAAAAGCAAGTTTATTAGGAGTGTGAAGGAATAAAAGCATGGCTACCCCATAGACAGAGCAGCCCCGAGGGCTGCTGGTTGCCCATTTTTATGGTTATTTCTTGATGATATGCTAAACAAGGGGTGGATTATTCATGCCTCCCCTGTTTAGACCATATAGGGTAACTTCCTGACGTTGCCATGGCATTTGTAACTGTCATGGCGCTGGTGGGCGTGCCGCAGTGAGGACGGCCAGCGGTTACTCTCATCACCATCTTGGTTTTGGTGTGTTTGGGCCAGCTTCTTAACTGCAACCTGTTTCATCAGCAAGGTCTTTATGACCTGCATCTTGTGCCGACCTCCTGTCTCATCCTGTGACTTAGAACACCTAACCTCCTGGGAAAGCAGCCCAGTAGGTCTCAGCCTCATTTTACGCAGCTCCTATTCAAGATGGAGTTGGTCTGGTTCAAAGGCCTCTGACAATTCGGGCGCCTTTGTTGGGAGGGCACACTGACTTCTGACCCAGCCGGCCCTTGCGCTCGTTGTCCATCGTTGACTGTTTTGCCAGTGCGGCAGATGGAGATCCTGGCTCCTCCGCAGCCCCTCTGTTTGGGGGTCTGTGATTGCGTCTGCCACTTAAAGACAGCATATTGAATTTACAAATGACTCAGGGAGACAGTCAGGGTAAATATGGTGAAGCAAAATGTCGATGGCTTTATGCTTAATATGTGCCTCTTTCTATCAGAATTTTGGGATTTAGAATGTAATTTCTTCCGTCTTTCAAAATATGTATTCACCTAATATAGAATGATTGTAAAGAACATGATTTAGCAGCATGTTGTATGTTCACAATGGTGGGCAACAATCGCCCCCTTCCCCCAGACCCTGGCAATAATTCATCTGCCTTCCGTCTCTACGGGTGAACCTATAGAATGCAATTGTTTTTGGTAACCGTTATTCATCTATGAATTAGAAAATGATTCTCACAGCCAGGCGCGGTGGCTCACGCCTGTAATCCCAGCACTTTGGGAGGCCGAGGCGGGTGGATCACGAGGTCAAGAGATCGAGACCATCCTGGTCAACATGGTGAAACCCCGTCTCTACTAAAAATACAAAAATTAGCTGGCCATGGTGGCGCGTGCCTGTAATCCCAGCTACTCAGGAGGCTGAGGCAGGAGAATTGCCTGAACCCAGGAGGCGGAGGTTGCGGTGAGCCGAGATGGCGCCATTGCACTCCAGCCTGGGTAACGAGAGCGAGACTCCGTCTCAAAAAAAAAAAAAAAAAATGATTCTCACTTCCCTAGCTGATCCTTAATGTACAGAGGATAAAAAAATCAAGGTAACTCACCTGGCAGGTATTTGTATTAGCAACAGCTTACAGGGACAGAGTTTCAAAAATAACTAAATCTATAAGCATGCATATTGGAATAGACATAGAATATTTGTAGAAGCAGCAGTAATGAAAATTTGGATAAAGCAGAAGTATATTGACTAAAATACATTGTTCAGTTCTTTCCTTCCTTTCTTTTCCTTTCCTTTCTCTTTCTCTTTCTTTTTCTTTCTTTCCTCTCTCTCTCTTTCTTTCTTTCTTTCTTCCTTTCTTCTTTCTCTCTCTCTTTCTTTTTTCTTTCTCTCTCTCTTTCTTTCCTCTCTCTCTCTTTCTTTCTTTCTTCCTTTCTTCTTTCTTTCTCTCTCTTTCTTTCTTCTTTCTTTCTCTCTCTCTCTTTCTTTCCTCTCTCTTTCCTTCCTTGCTTGCTTGCTTTTTTGAGACAGTTTTGCTTTTGTTGTCCAGGCTGGAGTATGCAATGGTGCGATCTCAGCAACCTCTGCATCCCAGGTCCAAGTGATTCTCCTGCCTCAGCCTCCCAAGTAGCTAGGATTATAGGTGCACGCCACCACAGTCAGCTAATTTTTGTATTTTTAGTAGAGACGGGGTTTTGCCATGTTGGTCAGGCTGGTCTCGAACTCCTGACCTCACGTGATCCACCCTTCTTGGCCTCCCAAAGTGCTGGGATAACAGGCCTGAGCCACGACACCTGGCCTATTCAATTCTCCTTGGACCAACCAGCTCCAAGGCAATTATCCCAAAAGGGGATTCAGTTGGGAGCTGCATGAGATACTGGAAAAGACATCTCACCTCCAACAGGGAAAATGCCAACCTTCCCTATCCTATTACCCATTGTGTGATCCTGTCCCCAACCTCTAACACTCAGGGATAGCTCAAAGGATCTGGGCTGGACCCCTGACTCAAGGCAAGCCTCCCTTGACTGGACAGTGACTCATGACATGCGCAGATCTGCTGGAAATTGCGAGATCTTATAGGCCCTTTATACAATATTAAAAAAAAAATTTTTTTTAGAGATGGGCTCCCACTCTGTTACCCAGACTGAAGTGCAGTGGCGCCCTCATGGCTCACTACAGCCTTGAACTTCTGGGCTCAAGCAATCCTCCTACCTCAGCTTCCCAAGTAGCTAGAAACACAGGTGCATTACCATGCCTGGCTGATTTTTAACTTTTTTTTTTTTTAGAGATGGAATTTCCTATGTTGCCAAGGCTGATTTCTACTTCTTGGGCTCAAGTGATCCTCCCAACTCAGCCTCCCGAGTAGCTGGGAGTACAGGTGCATGCTACCACACCCGCAAACATTTTTATGTTTAATTAATGGGTTGTATTGATTTTTGATCTGGAAAGTCCCTTTAAAAGCAACAGCAAAAAAGAAACCTCCTTGAAAAACAAATGAAACCAAAGGAGAAAAAAAGAAAAAATTGTATCACCCACATCCCACTATCATATTTCATCAGATTGAAATAGGATAATAATAAAATGTGATAAGACTGATAATCAATAATTTTTCTATTTCGGATTCTGTTTATAGAAGTCCCCCCTTCCAACCCTCTAAACCCACCCTGTCCCCATGGTGATCTTCATCAGTACTAAACAAGGATCAGCTTTGTTCTTTTTAGAGCCAGGATCTCACTCTGTCACCCAGGCTGGAGCGCAGTTGCACCAGCATAGCTCACTGCAGCCTCGACCTCCTGGGTGTTAAATGCGCACTCTGAATGAAGAGACCCCCACCCCTCCAAACAGGCTTTGTGTGAGCAAAATGGCTGTTTATTCACCCCGGTGTGGGCGGGCTGAGTCTGAAAAGAGAGTCAGCACCAGGCGGTGGGATAGGAGTTGGTTTTATAGGTTTGGCGTAGGCAGTGGAAAGTTACAGAAGTTACAGTTTAGGGCGGTTTTTGCAAACTGGGAGGGGGTCGTAGGGTCTGGAGTCACGAGGTTGACCAAGGTCAGTTACAAAGTCTAATTGCCTTATCAGTTAAGGCGGGAGTAAAGAACAATAGAGAATGTCTCAAGTTAATTACGTGCCGCAGGGGTTGATCATTCTGGGAGTCCATCCAGAGGTGTACGTGTGGGTCACCGGGTCACCAGGCTCGACTTAGGGTATGACCTATGTGCAGCCAGTTCAAAGAAACTTGCACTGGCTCAAGCAATCCTCCTGCCTCTGCCTCTTGAGTAGCTGGGACTACAGGCACACACCACCGTGCCCAGGTAATTAAAAAAAATTTTGTAGAGATGGGTTCTCACCATGTTGCCCAGTCTGGTCTTGAACTCCAGGTCGTAGGTAATCCTCCTGCCTCGGCTCACAAACTGTTGGGATTACAGGCGTGAGCCACTGCACCCAGCTGGGGCAAACTTCTGTTGATCTCCCAGATTGGCTGGATTAACAGGCTTCAAGTTTCTGTCATGATTTTCTGCACTTTACAGATGGAGAATCTGTGCTTGGTGGCAGGGGAGTAGTTACTTTTTTTATTGTTTTTGAGATGGAGTCTTGCTCTGTGGCCTAGGCTGGAGTGCAGTGGCATGATCTCAGCTCACTGCAACCTCCACTCCCAGATTCAAGTAATTCTCCCGCCTCAGCCTCCCGAGTAGCTGGGACTACAGACATGTGCCACCACGGCTAATTTTTGTATTTTTAGTAGAGATGGGGTTTTGTCATGTTGGCCAGGCTGGTCTTGAACTCCTGACCTTAAGTGATCTGCCTGCCTCAGTCTCTCAAAGTGCTGGGATTACAGGTGTGAGATGCCATGCCCAGCTAGGGGTTATTTCTTGACCATCTGTCCACCCAGCTTGTGGAGGACAGATACAGAGACATGTGTATCAACCTCTGATGTCAATGCTGTGATCTTTTCAATTTCCCTAAAACACAACATTTTCCCCTGTCTTTACCAAGTCCTGATGTTTATGATTTTTGATGGTATCATGTTCTATTACATGTCAATATAACAGTTCACTTAACTATTGCACAACATGGTAACTATAGTTAATAAGGATGTTTTTGTATGTGTGGAAATTGCTGAGTGGATTTTTAACAAAAAATGATAAGAATGTGAGATGATGCATATGTTAATTAGCTTGATTTAGCCATTCTGTTATAGATATGTGTTTCAAAACATCATACTGTACACCACGGATATATACAGTCTTTTCTTTTTTTTATTTTTATTATTTTTTATTATTTTTATTTTTTTGAGACGGAGTTTCGCTCTCGTTACCCAGGCTGGAGTGCAGTGGTGTGACTCTTCTAGATGAGTGGTTTATAAAGAAGGGGGTGTGTTCTTCAGGGAGACAGGGAGATGATCTATTTTGCTATGGAAAAATATTAGAACTTGTTTTGTATTTTTTTTTGAGATGGAGTCTTGCTCTGTCGCCTAGGCTGGAGTGCAGTGGCACAATTTCGGCTCACTGCAACCTCCGCCTCCAGGGTCAAGTGATTCTCCTGCCTCAGCCTCCCAAGTAGTTGAGATTACAGGCATGCACCACCACGCCTGGCTAATTTTTGTACTTTTAGTAGAGACGGGGTTTCACCATGTTGGCCAGGCTGGTTGAACTCGTCACCTCAAATGATTCACCCACTCAGCATCCCAAAGTGCTGGGATTACATAGAACTTGCATTTTTATTGATTTCATTTATTAAACAGAAGAACATGACCTTATTAATTGGTAATGTATGAACTGGCAGTTATATTTGCATGCATCGTGAGTGTAACTCCAAAGTTTTATACTATTGAGCCTAATAAAAAACATGAACACCATGACTTCAGATTTTACCTACTTCCTCTTTCTGTTGCTCAGATGACAGTAGAAATTTCTGACTTTGAATAATCTCTCATCCACACCCACACCCTTCTTTCACTTATTTCAATCAGTTGTACTTCCGTATTTTTATTTTGGTGAGGATTTTTGGAGAAGTGAGAGTGAAGCATGCACGCCATCTCGATCCATCTCTGCATTATTTTTACAACCACAGAGCACATCAATTTTTGAATAGTCATCTAGGACCCTTCATTCAATGTTGAATTTTAATTCGATGGAAGAAAGAAGACCTGAGAAGACTGCAAATTGCTTCCCTTTGATTGGTAGAGTCTGGATTTCATAACTGCAAATGCATTGCTGTGTAACGATTACAAAACTGGAATGTCAACATGGAATGGATTTTCACAAAGAGAAATGTCTTTAAGAGCAGCGTTCTTCTTGGTACCTGAAGCAGCAAGTTACACATGAAATCTTTGAACAAGAACTGAAGTGGGGAGTGGACTAGGGCACAGCCTCCACAGTGGTGGTCTTTTGAGAACTGGGGCCTCTCCAGCGCCTGCTGAGCAAAGACCCTGGAGGAAGAGGTGATGGCCAGTACTGTGGTGCCCTGACACACAGACTCTGTTTTCTGCCAGCATCTCACTGTCACTTCATTTGCTCACACTGGGCTCACAGGCAGAAAAAAATGTAGCTCATCCCACGTTCTCCAGGGCCAGCGGCGAAGTGGTGTGTGTGCCTGTGTGCACATGCATATGTCTGTGTGCAGGCATGTATGTGTATGTAATGTGCATGCATGTGTTCATGCATGATGTCCATGACCATGTACATATTCACAGTATGTGTTCACATGCATGATGTATGTGTGTGGTGTATTTATATATGGTGTGCATTGAGCGCGTGTATATACACTGCAGGTGTGCACACATGTGTGATGTATGTGTCTGCATGTATGTCTTGTGTGTTTAGCATGTGCATATATGTGCATTAATGTGTGTAGTGTGCAAGCAGGCATGTGTATAAGTGTATATGCATGCATGTATAGTGTGTAGTGTTTAATGTGTATTTACTTTTTATATGTGCATGTGTGTGATGTTTATGTGTGCATGCATGTCTGTGGTATGTATTGTGTTTTTATGCATGTGTAGTATGCTTTCGTGAGTATACATGCATATGTTCACACACATGTGTGGGATATTTGTGCACATGTGATATGTTTAGTGCACATGTGTGCAGTTTGTGTACATATGTTTTTGGTGTATACATGTGTGCATGTGTGTGATGTGCATGTGTTTGTGTGCTGGTGTCTATAATATGTATGCACGTGAATACATGTGTAGTGTGTATGTGTGCATGAGTGTGCATGTGTGTGGTGTGCCTTCCATGTGTATGTGTGCATGCATGTGCCTGTGGGTGCAGTATATAGTATATGTATGCACATGTGGTGTGTGTTTACATTAGGCATGTGAAGAGTCCTGAGGCTTAGAGACCCTGTCTTTATAATAGAATGATTTATAGTCCTTTGGGTATATACCGAGTAATGGGATTGCTGGGTCAACTGGTATTTCTATTTCTAGGTCCTTGAGGAATTGCCACACTGTCTTCCACAATGGTTGAACTAATTTACACTCCCACCAACAGTGTAAAAGTGTTCCCATTTCTCCACATCCTCTCCAGCATCTGTTGTCTCCAGATTTTTTAATGATCGCCATTCTAACTGGCGTGAGATGGTATCTCAATGTAGTTTTGATTGGCATTTCTCTAATGACCAGTGATGATGAGCATTTTTTCATATGTTAGTTGGCTGCATAAATGTCTTCTTTTAAAAAGTGTCTGTTCATATCATTGAGATGGGGTTTCACCATGTTGGCCAGGCTGGTCTCAAACTCCTGACCTCAGTGATCCGCCTGCCTCAGCCTCCCAAAGTGCTGGGATTACAGGCATGAGCCACCATGCCCGACCTATAGTATATGCATTTATATAACATATATACATTGTATGTGTGGATGTGTGTATATATGTGCTTATAATATATATTTTTATGCATATTTTATATGTATGTGTATATATACACATATATGCATGTGTTCTTTTTAAATTTATATATTATGGAATATACATTATAAGTCTTATATGTGATATAGATAAGCCTATGTATTATATATTGTGTATATGTTATATATAACATATATAATGTGTGTAATATATACATACACTTATATATAAATAATACATAAATAATTTAAAATAATGCATATATAATTTAAAATAATGCTTATATATGTGAATAAATTATATACATATATACATATAAAAAGTGTGTGTAAAAGAATATGTTCTGCACATTTATACACATGCATGCACATATCTCATATAAAGCTCAACATAAGTGTGTGTATGCGCTTGCTCATATTCAGGTTCCAACATTTCTCATCTTTAAAAACATGATGAGCCCCACAAACACAAAAGGAATGTCCAAAATTCAGCTCTTTATCTGAACTATGGTCCTAGTGTATGAGGTCGTTTTGATTTGCTCAATAACCTGATACAACAGCCGGGTCACAGCACCCACTGACATGGGCCACCTTGAAGGAGTGTGGGAGGTGTGGCCATCAGACATTTGACTGAATCAACATTCGTAGGTTAAAAATGTCCCACTTTGATTCTGTGGAATGCCGTTGGGGAAATGGGTCCGTACTGTGGATTCACCAACTTATGACTTCGGCTACAGATGGCAGCTATGCATGAGCGCCTGTTATGTGTCCTGTGAAGTGTGGAACCCTTGTGTGGTGGCCACGAAACTCTTTTGCCCTCTAGGAAACTCTTCCCGTAAGTCTTTGTGTGGTCAGCCTTCAGATCTCAACTCAAACGTCATCTCAGGAAATAGGACCCTCTCTATCCTATCACCTTGCTTTGTTTTTCTACTCTCTGACACTTTCTTGAGCTGAGCTGATTGGATTATCAGCTCTCTCTGACCACTAGATTTTAATTAATTAATTATTTTGAGACCGGGTCTTCCTCCATTGCCCAGGCTGGATCACAGCTCACTGCAGTGGTGACCTCCTGGGCTCAGGTGATTCTCCCACCTCAGTCCCTAGAGTAGCTGGGACTACAAGTGTGTACCCCCACGCCCAGCTAACCTTTTAAATTTTTTGTAGAGACGAGGTTTTGCCATGTTGCCCGGGCTGGTCTCAAACTCCTCGGTTCAAACGATCCTCCCACCTCGCCCCCTCTAAAGTGCTGAGATTACAGGCATGTGCCACCAAGCCTTTAACTCCTATGGCCACTAGATTTTAAAATCAACAAGGGCAGAGGCATTGTTGGCTACATTTTCTGTTATATGCCTTTGTATCTGGTATGTTCCTGAGCATACAATACTAACTCAAATAAAGATTGGTTTCATGAGAAAATTAATAAATGAAGGTGTCTACTTTTTTGAGTGGGGTCTCACTTTGTTGCCCTGGCGGGAATGCAGTGGTGTGATCTTAGTTCACTGCAGCCTTGAACTCTGGGCTCAAGCGATCCTCCCACCTCAGCCTCTTCAGTAGCTGGGACTACAGGTGCACACCGTCAAGCCCAGCTAATTTTTTATATTTGTTTGTAGAGACAGAATCTTACTGTGTTTCTCAGGCTGGTTTTCAACTCCTGGGTTCAAGCAATCCAATCCTTCCGCCCCAGCCTCCCCAAGTGCTTGGATTGCAGGTGTAAGCCACTGCACCAGCCTACTATTTCTTTGAGGGAAATTTGGTAGCAAAGGGTTGTCAATTGCTTTCTCACTGGACTTGATTTTCTGTATTCTCTGGTGTGTCTGCGTTAGGGTCAATGTGGGGGAATTATGGGTTAAAAGAGATTAGGGAGAATCATCTATTTAGGGTGACAACCACAGAAAGAGCACAGGTCAAGCGGCTGCAGTGAAACCAGAGAGCGTGATGTTTAAGATCTGAGGTTCTAGAATGGAGAGGGGGAACTTGCAGATGAGGTCAGGTGGAGTCACCTCCGTCCCCTAACTGACCAGGTTCCTTAAGAGAAGTGAGCATTCATCTACGGTATTTTGTCCTGAGGGAGTTGACCTGCTGGCCGCAGCGGTGGACAGGCTACGCAGGTGGAATCACTGTTTGCATGCAACAAGCCAGAAAGATGTTTGTCAGGGATGATTCTTTAATGCTGCTAAAATACATTTCCATTTGCATTTTCTCATTTTGCCATAATATCCAAGTCTGGTCTGACATCCAAAAGCAATCTTTTTTTGTTTTTATTTTTTTAGAGGCAGGGTCTTACTCTATTGCCCAGGCTGGAGCGCGGCGGTGTGATCATAGCTCACTGCAGCCTCTATCTTTGTGGGCTCAAGCACTCCTCCTGTCTCAGCCTCCTGAGATGCTGGGACCACAGGTGTGTGCCACCATGTCTGGCTAATTTTTAAAAATGTTTTGTAGAGATGAGGTCTAATTATGTTAACTGGACTGGTCTCAAACTTAGGGCTTAAGGGATCCTCCTGTCTCAGGCTCCTGAGATGCTGGGACCAAGGTGCGTGCCACCAAGCCTGGCAAATTTTAGAAACTTTTTTGTAGAGATGGGATCTCACTGTGTTGCCCAGGCTGGTCTTGAACTCTGGGCTCAAGTCATCCTCCCACTTGTACCTCCCAAAGTGCTGGGATGACAGGTGTGAGCCACCATGCCTGGGCCTCTTTCTTCTTTTTAAGGTTATATTTCAATATTCTCTTCATGATCAACAAAAAAGAAGCAGCAAGGAAAGATGGATGCAAAGTCAGACAAGAAAGCCTGGAGGAACCAGAATGTTATTGTTTCTGGGAATTTCCAGCGACATTGCTGGCTATAAATGCTGCACCTTCCCTGTATTACTTTAGATTTCATGTGGATTTAAAGCTGCACAGCTTAAGCACAGACATGCATTGTTTTTGATGAGACTGACTTTAATAGCTCAATACAGAACACTTAGAGAGAGATTTCAGCTTCTGATAATGAGGGGCCTTTCTCCTGGAAGCCTCTTGGAAAGATTGCGGTCACTAATGCAGAAGCAAAAGAGAGCAGGAAAGCCCACGTTGAGAGTCTCTAGAACTTTCCTCATTAAGAATTTAGATTCAGGACAAAACTGTGGCATAGAGGCAGTGGTACCTTCTTTGAAAATAAAACAGAAAACTTAACTGGATATCCAGGAATATGATTGATCCCAATGAGATTCTTATGCATCATATGTCAGCTGCAAAATTCTCGATAGTCTTAGAAGTCTTCATTGATCTATTTCAGGGGTCAGCAAACTAAGGTTACCAAATCTGGCCTGCTAGCTGCTTTTATAAATAAAGTTTTATTGGAACACATGCACACTTATTCATTTCCATATTGATAATGTGTAGGGCTGCTTCCTGCCACAGCAATGGAATAATTTGTGATAAAGCTCTTCCAATAGACAAAGCTCCAAGTATTTTCTTTTTTGGCTCTTTGAAGAAAACTTTTGTCACTCCTTCTGGACCTGATAAGCTTGGTCACCTTTTAGACTGGATCTTCACATAACCAGACCGGAAATCATCACTTGAGAAATTTTGCTTTTTATATATAAAGTTTGAATAATTGCTTTATTCATACTATTCATATTTCCTACGAGTACATCACTATTGTTTTAAAATGACATGAAGAAAACCACAATGGGCCAGGCACAGTGGCTCATGCCTGTAATCCCAGCCCTTTGGGAGGCCAAGGCAGGCAGATCACCTGAGGTCAGGAGTTCGAGACCAGCCTGGCTAACATGGCGAAACTCCATCTCTACCTCTTCCAAGAGGTAAAAATACAAAAATTATCTGGGTGTGGTGGTGCGCGCCTGTAATGTCAGCTACTCGAGACGCTGAGGGAGGAAAATCGCTTGAACCCAGGAGGTGGAGGTTGCAGTGAGCCGAGATCACACCACTGCACTGCAGTGTGAAAGACATAGTGAGATTCTATGTCAAAAAAAAAAAAACAAAACAAAACCACAATAAGCTAATTTGACAAGCCAAGAAGCCCACATTTTCATTTTTGTAGTTATGTTACTCTATCTAAATAAGTATTTTTTGCAAGGAAGACTGGCTAAAATGTTAGCATAGAATTTTATATGCAATCCTCAAATATTCTGAGTTTAATATTTCAATTTTTGATTTATTAATAGATTGCATTTCCATTGGAAGAAAAACTTCTCCTAGTCTAAGTATTCCCAGACATGCCTTGTCTATAATTCCCTTCTAAAGATAGTTTGGCAAAAGTAAGTAAATAAACGAAAAATGCAGGCTAATGAAGATGACTCGTTTTGTCAATTATAGAAGCAATTTAAGCTACAGCTTTTGAACTTCAATCTAGGTAATGTTTTTATGCTTTTAAAAAAATTCTAGGCTGGGCACAGTGACTCATGCTTGTAATCCCAGCACTTTGAGAGGCCGAGGCGGGCGGATCACCTGAGGTCAGGAGTTGGAGATCAGCCTGGCCAACATGTTGAAACCTCATCTCTACTAAAAACACAAAAAATTTAGCTGGGCTTGGTGGCGCATACCTGTAGTCCCGGCTACTCAGGAGGCTGAGCAGGAGAATCGCTTGAACCCAGGAGGCGGAGGTTGCAGCGAGCCCACATCGCACCATTGCACTCCAGCCTGGGTGACAAAAGTGAGACTCCACCCCCCCAAAAACAATTAAATTAAAAATATAAAAATAAACTTCTATCTGGTATTTTCTGCTTTTTCATTATAGGAGCAGAAAAAAGGAGAACACTCCCACATGGCTGCTTGGAAAAGTTTGTGAAAGGCTCAAGCACTCTTGAATGGCCAGTTTATTTACAGTGGAATCTTAGCTGCTGTTGACTAAGTGTGTGCCTCCGAAATGCACAGGTTGAATCTTAACTCCCAAGGTGATGGTATTAGGAGGTGATGAGGTCATGGGGATGGGTCCTCAGGAATAGTATTAGCACCCTTCTAAAAGAAACCCCAGAGTTCCCTTGCCTCTTTCCACCATGTGAAAACACAGCAAGAAGGCACCATCTGTGAACCAGGAAGCAAGTCCCCACCAGACGCACATTCTGCTACGCCTTAATCTTGGACTTTCAGCCTCCAGAACTGCTAGCAATAAGTGTCTGTGGTTTAATCCATCGAGGCTATGGTAGTTTGTTATAGCAGCTTAAATGGATTAAGACAGGAGTATTCTAGCATACCAAAGTGCCGAGGAGTCACTGTCCACTCTGTTCCTCCCACGTACCTCCCAAGAGGTATCTGTAGTCTTAGGAGGGCTGGGCTACGTGATGAGTTCCCACAGCGCAGTTCTGCTAACTGCATAATTGTATCCCTCAAGTTGCTAAGCAATGTCCTGCCTTTTCTTGCATCTGGTTTGCTGGCAACAAAAAAACAGTGAATTATTGTTTACTGTGCTCCAAATGAATAGTTCTGACCCAGGCAATGTGTAAAAGTGGTAGAAAGCGAGTTCTGACAGGAATCACTTTCCAATCTCACTGGGAGGCATAGAATAAAGCTAATCACACAGTTACACTTGCCATTTATCCCTATAACCACAAAGAACTGAATCCTGACAATAGCCAGAGAGCTCAGCACAGGGTCCCGTAACTCAGATAAGGCTGCAGCTCTGTTCATTTCAGCCTTGTGGGACCCTGAGCAGAAGACCCAGCTCTACTAATTATCTCTTCTAATTTTAGAATGAATCATGCAAATTTCCAAGTTACTGTGATCAAACAAAAATGCATGCCTGATGTTAGTATTTTCCCCTGTAGGTGATGTGTCTCAAAGGAGGCCAGGACAAGTAGCAAGGAGGTGCTTGTAAGGAAATAGGAGGAACCCGAAGCTGTTACTCCTGAGAATTCTTACACATACTGAGTTTGCCTTTTGGCCACTCTTTCTGAGGCATATGTAGAAATTTGCTGTAACCTGACTCTTGGCTCTGATCCACTTTGCCCACACTGAGGTACCACGCACTGCAGGTGGCTTTGTTGCATTTCTTTGTCTCCAGCAAAACTGGCCGTCTATGAACTTGGCTGTTCTGGTGCATTCGTTCGGACAACGCCTCTTTATCTCCCTCTGCAGGCTTCCCTTAGCAACACGGTTTCTGACGTAATTAGTAATCTTATTTTGGGACCTGAGCTTTGCGGAAGATCCTTAGACACCCTACAGATGTGTGGCAGAACTTTCTGGGAGTTATCAGGTAACTAATGAGCCCAACCAAAGGCAATGCGTAGTTTGTTTCCCAGTTTAAACCTCTAATACTGGAGCCCTAGAGAGTTAGGTAGATGTGAGTTATCACCATCAAGGTGCCCACGTGATTCAGGAGTTTTGTTTCTTGTTTAACGGATTTGGGGCTGCTCTGTCCACCTGCCCATTGTAGACCCATCGGGGCCACATGGGGCTGTGTCTTGAGGATGCAGAGTCTTGTGCATTCACCACCCTTTGTTATGTATACACAGCAGATTCCACTTATAAATCCTGTGTACTTGTATTTATTTCAGGTCGGAGTCCTTCCAGGACTTTAAGAGGGCAGCTGTGTGAAATGAAGAATTGTCGTCACTAGTATACTTTGAGTTGATTGACCTTCATGCCATAGAATAAGTGTCCAACATTGCGTCACATCAATATTTGCCTGCTTCCCACCTGGAGAGAAGCTAGTAAGAAGGAACTTGAGTAATGATAGTAAACAATAAATATTGGGTCATCACATAACCCATGTCAGTCTCACCCAGATGCAAAACATAGCTAAAAACAAAGTAGAAAATGGCAACAAAGACTCTTAGAAAAATACAGACCCTCTAGTGACTGTCTTTGTTTGATGGCTGATGTTGGTCTAAAGAAATTTCAAAAGAGCTGAAGGGTAGCATCCTGTTTTATTTCTTCAATTCTTGGAAGAAATCCCTTGCATTGAGACTGCGCACATTTGCATTTCAAAGCAAGTGGGGTTTGGGTAAACAGTCTTAGAAGTCAAGGCAACCGTCTCCTAGGAGCAAGGTGTGTATCAGGTAGAGGAAGAATAGACGAAAAAGGGCTATGACTATGCCCATTTCAGTCATCTGCTTGGAATCCTGCCACACGGCAGAGTTTGGTGGACACAGCACTTCTCTGCTCCCTAGGACATAAGCAGAAACATCTTGGGCATGACTGAAGCATTCTATTCCAAGATGGCCCCATACATTGGCCTGGCAGAGGAATGCTGTCTGAAGGCCAGAAGCTCAGTATGGCTATTGATTGACCTGGCCTCGATTCTCCTCCACAGGGATCATTCAGACTTACAATATGGCTGTCTCAAGGTAGTTAGAGGGTGACTTGCCCCATGTCACAAAAGCAGAAGCTTTCAGTTCTTCTTAGACCTGGGGTGAGTGCAGCCACCCTTTGCCATATAGTGTTGGATAAAGCATATCCCAGGGCTCCTCCAGTTCAACAGAAAGGTATACACAAGGGTGTAAGTGCCGGGGGTCAAGGGTTTTTGGGGGTTACCCATGTAGAGTCAATCTTCTTTATTTGCAGATTCTCTCTTTGCAGATTCAACTACTTGCTCTAATTTCTTTATAATCCCAAATTAATACTTGTTGTACTTTCACAAACATTTAAAGCAGTAAATAATTTGAGTCACCTGGTTTGCACATTTCTGACTAAGCTTGAACAAGGCAGTGCTCTGCCTTCTTATTTCAGCTAACACTGTAAACAAGTGCCTTGTGGTATATGGAGTGCCATGCTTTTTGCATTTTTGTGAAATGCAGCCTCTTTCTGATGGTAATTTTGCTGTTTAAAATGACCCCAAGCATAGTGCTGGAGGGCTGTCTAGCGTTCTTGAGTGCAAGAAGGTTGTGATGTTGCTTAGAGAGAAAATATGTGTGTTAGAGACATTTCTTTTGGGTGTTCGGGCAGGAGTTAGAGTTGTTGGCCTTAGTTCAATGAGAATGAGTCAACAATGTATATTCAATAGCGTGCCTTCAAGCAGACACATACCTAAAACAAGGCTGTGTATTGATAATTTGATGAAAATGTGACCAGACGCTCACAGGAACCTAACCTCATATTTCTTCTAGGATCAATGGTTCATTCTTTGCCAGTTCAGTGTTTTTGGTGATTTTATAAAATGACTGCTGTGAGTAATGAGAATCAATCAGTTCATCGTAAACATCCAATGAGCTTTAGATTTGACCGGGATCTGATTCAAGTGATTGGAAGACCAAATGTATCCTGTGAATGCAGGAGTCTATGTTTCCACTGATCACCTCTGGCAATAGTCCAGAGGGGCTGATCCATTCACTGCTCCTCTAGTTGAACAAATCTTAGAATATAGCGATTTGGCACTTTCCTCTTCTCTGATTCAAATGGGTGGGAATAAATCTGTCATCCATTTCATTAAGTGTTTTTAACTTTTCATTTTAAGATAATTTTTAAGACACACAAATTATTGCAAAAATTATACAGACAGTTCCTGTGGACCCTTCACTTAGCTTTCCCCAATTATATCATCTTTCTTAACTATTGTAGACCATCAAAACCAGTCAACTGATGTTGGTACAATACTGTGTTAGTCTGTTTTCTTCTGCTGATAAAGACATACCTGAGACTGGGTAATTTATAAAGAAAAAGAGGTTAATGGACTCATAGTTCTACATGGCTAGGGCAGCCTCACAATCATGGTGGAAGGTGCAAGGCACGTTTTACATGGTGGATGGCAAAAGAGAATGAGAGCCAAGCAGAAAGGTAAATCCCATATAAAGCCATCAGATCTCATGAGACTTACTCACCACTACAAGAACAGTATTGGGGAAACTGCCCCCATGATTCAATTATCTCTCACTGGGTCACTCCCACAACACATGGGAATTATGGGAGCTACAAGTCAAAATTCAAGATGAGATTTGGGTGGGGACACAGCAAAACCATATCAAACACTCTTTACTAAATTACATTATTTTATTTCCATGGGTTTTATGTGAAATGTACGTGCATGTGTAGTGCTGTGAAATTGTATCCCCTGTATAGATTCCTTTCACTATCACTATAGCTGGGCATGCACCTCTGCACATGCCTAGCTACAGTGATGGTTATAGGAATGGGAAGAGCCAATTTGTGAAAGAATATCCCAAAGGGAAAATGTAATGTTTCCTAATGTTTGAGTTGTTGTCTACAGAGCAGTTAAGGGGAACTATGCATCTATGTGCTTCTAAGACAAGAGGCACCAAACAACCATGCGGTTGCAGGGCACAGAGCAGGTTGAACTCAGGATGAATGCTGCATGGGCTGCAAGCTTGCTTTATTTTCATTTCTCCCCTCTCTTCCTCCATGATTAATTTCATGAGGATTATAGGCACTGTTTCAGAGCTGGTAATGAAAGTATCTGCATTGAGCTATCAAGACTTTAAACCCCAGTCTCAATAGACAGCAGAAGTGGCTGGTTGTGGGCTTTAGTCTCTGGATTCTCCCTACTGCTTTAAAGAGAGAAAAGCCACTTACAGCTTCCTGGAGAGCCTTGTTCCCCCTCATCATGGTCCCTGGGGACACTGACTATAGGCTCCAATGGGTAGAAACACCATCTGTTTTGGACATTTCTGCATCCTACTGTGCAGTAGAGCTCCTGGTCTCTGAGCAGTGTTCCAGTCATGCCTACTGGCTTTTTAGTGCTCTGCTGCTCCACCCTTGTGCTAACAGGACATTTATGGAAACTCCAAAGCAGCTACAGCCTCAGGCATCCTTTTTCCACCCACACACTATTTCTTTTTCCTGGGTCCAGAGGCCTGAATGTTAGCTGGTACTGTTACCGGAAAGGGGTCCTTATCCATGCCTTAAGAGGGGGTTCTTGGACCTCACGCAAGAAAGAATTCAGGGCAAGTTCATAAAGTGAAAGCAAGTTTATTAAGAAAGTAAAGGAATAAAAGAATGGCTCCTCCATAGGCGGAGCAGCAGGGCAGGCTGCTCAGCTGATTATACTTATTGATACTTCTGGATTGATATGGTTTGGCTGTGTCTCCACCCAAATCTCATCTTGAATTGTAATCCCCATAATCCCTATGCCATCGAGGGAGGGACCTGGTGGGAGGTGATTGGATCATGGGGGCATCTCCCCCACGCTGTTGTCATGATAGTGAATGAGTTCTCAAGAGATCTGATGCTTTTATAAGGCAGTTTGCCCTGCTTTCTCTTGCACCTGAGCTCTTGCCTGCCACCATGTAAGACATGCCTGCCTCCTCTTCTGCCACGATTATAAGTTTCCTGAGGGCTCCCCAGGCATGCAGAACTGTGAGTCAATTAAACCCATTTCCTTTATAAATTGCCCAGTCTTGGGAAGTTCTTTACAGCAGTGTGAGAATAGTCTAACACACTGATTATACACTAAACAAGGGGTAGATTATTTATGAGTTTTTTGGGAAAGGGGTGGGCAACTCACAGAACTGAGAGCTCCTCTTTTTTTTAAACCATATAGGGTAACTTCCTGACATTGCCAGGGCATTCGTAAACTGTCATAGCACTGGTGGGAGTGTCTTATAGCATGCCAATGCATTATAATTAGCATATAATGAGCAGCGAGGATGACCAGAGGTCACTTTCATCACCGTCTTGGTTTTGCTAGGTTTTGACCGGCTTCTTACTGCACCCTGTTTGATCATCTGGGTCCTTGTGACCTGTATCCTTGCTGAGCTGTCATCTCATCCTGTGACTTAGAATGCCTAACTTCCTAGAAATGCAGCCCAGTAGGTCTCAGCCTCATTTTATCCAGCCCCTATTCAAGATGGAGTTGCTCTGATTCAAACGTCTCTGACAATATTTTCAGAAAGAGGAGGTCATTCTTAGATCTTTCTATGCAAAGAGGACCAGAAAGATCCATTATAATTTATTACATAACACCTTTGGGAATATGTAGTAGTCCATTTTTATTCTGCTATGGAAAAATACCTGAGACTGAGTAATTGATAAAGAAAAAGAGGTTTAATGGACTCATAGTTCTGCATGGCTGGGGAGGCCTCACAGTCATGGCGGAAGGTGAAGGAGGAGCAGAGGCACATCTTACATGGTGGCAGGCAAGAGAACATATGCAGGGGAACTGCCGTTTGTAAAACCATCAGATCAGCTGGGCACAGTGGCTCACGCCTTTAATCCCAGCATTTTGGGAGGGCAAGGCAGACAGATCACCTGAGGTTGGGAGTTCGAGACCAGCCTGACCAACATGGAGAAACCCCATCTCTACTAAAAATACAAAATTAGCCAGGCGTGGTGGCGCATGCCTGTAATCCCAGCTACTCAGGGGGCTGAGGCAGGAAAATTGCTTGAACCGGGAGGCGGAGGTTGCAGTGAGCTGAGATTGCACCACTGCACTCCAGTCTGGGCAACAAGAGCAGAACTCCATCTCAAAAACAAAACAAAACAAAAAAAACAACCACCAGATCCCATCAGACTTATTTACTCTCATGAGAACAGCATGGGAAAAACCCACCCCCATGATTCAGTTACTTCCACTGGATCCCTCCCATGACATGTGGGGATTATGGGAGCTACAATTCAAGATGAGGTTCGGGAGGGATGGATAGTCAACCCACATCAGTGTGGCAGTCTCGTTAGCTGGAGGTGACGGACAGGATGGGAGTTATGAACTTATTTGTCTTGTCTTTTTGTTTCTCTCTCTCTTTTTGTTGCTGTTGAGATGGGGTCTTGCTATGTTACCAGGCTGAGATCAAACTCTTGGGCCTGAGCAATCCTCGTGCCTCAGCCTCTCAAAGTGCTAGGATTACAGGCATGACCCACTGCACCCAGCTCTCTGGTTTTTTAGAGGAGATTCTCAGTTGGGATATTCTTATTTGTACATTAAAAACAAAAAGGATCCCATTCAATCAATAACTTTTTTTTGATAGCAGCTTTATTTAGATGTAATTTGCATACCATACAAGGGGATGGCACTTTTTTTTTTTTTTGTAGATACACACTAGAGGACCATTATCACTTTATTACAGCTGAAGTAAATGAACAGGGCATAGAAAATGTGAATAATATTATTATAATGGCTGCATTAATAAACATATTTATACTTGCCACCTATAGACAATGCTGCTCTTTTTTTTAGGAAATAGAAACTCTTAATTCACAAGAGGTAAAAAGGAAGGGTGAAAACCCTTCCTTCCTTCCTTCCTTCCCTCCCTCCCGCCTTCCCTCCCTCCCTCCCTCTCCTCTCCCTCCCTCCTTCCTTCCTTCCCTCCCTCCCTTCCTCCCTCCCTCCCCCCTCCCTCCTTCCTTCCTTCCCTCCCTCCCTCCCTCCCTCCTTCCCTCCCTCCCTCCTTCCTTCCCTCCCTCCCTCCCTCCCTCCTTCCTTCCCTCCCTCCCTCCTTCCTTCCTTCCCTCCCTCCCTCCCTCCTTCCTCCCTCCTTCCTCCCTCCTTCCTTCCTTCCTTCCTTCTTCAAGGTCTGTCTGTTCCCCAGGCTAAAGTGCAGTGGTGCCATTTCTGCTCACCGTAACCTTTGCCTCCTAGACTCAAACAATCCTCCCACCTCAGTCTCCCAAATGGCTGGGACTACAGGCACTTGCCACTGCACCTGGCATATTTTTTGTATTTTTGGTAGAGAATGGACTTTGCCATGTTGCCCAGGCTAGTCTTCAACTCCTGGGCTGAAGCAATCCAGCTGCCTCGGCCTCCAAAAGTGCTGGGATTACAGGCGCTCTGACCCAGTGCCGCTGCACCCAGCCTTCTATTTGTTGGATTGTGTGGAAATACACGTAACAGTTACATAGTGGCTTCATCGTTTCATTTCCTCCTCCCCCAAGCCGTGGCAGCATCCTTCTATTTTCTGTTTCGATGATTTTGACTATTCCAAGTATTTTCAGGAAAGAGAAGTACTTTTATTTGAGGAATTTGAGCACTTTCAAATTATTAGGCCCAGAAATGCATTAAAACAAGACAGCAATCATGTCCTAGTCCCTGCTTTGAGCTATGTATACATCTATCGAAACTGCTCACCATTGTCACACATAACTATAAGTTAAGCTAATAATGCCACACTGGACACCGCAACCCACACCCTATGGCTTAACGAGACACAGCCAATCACAAATCAATGTCATTTCTGTAAACAGCAAGAATTTCTGACAACTTTGTATCAAACCACTACCCTGCGAAAGCTGCTTCTCTATAAAAAGTGTAAAAATTAGCTGGGCGTGGTAGTGCGCACCTGTAGTCCCAGCTACTTGGGGCCCTGAGGCAGGAGGATCGCTTGAACCTAGGAGGTCGAGGCTGGAGTGAGCCGTGTCCATGCCACTGCACTCCAGCCTGGGTGACAAAGTGAGACCCTGTCAAACAAACAAATCCACATGCAGCCGCTGCTAATCAGAGCGTCTACGTGTACATTCCAGGCAACTTGAATCTATTCTTCCAGGGCCCAAATCAACTCTCTATATTAATTTTCCCTCAGCTTCTTCCTTTTAGGTTGACCGCCTCAGATAAGCAGAACCACATTCTAGCTGTCCTTTTGTGCCTGGCTTATTTCACTTAGCCTAACAGCCCCAAGCTTCATCTACATTGTAGCCTGTGTTAGAATTTCCTTCCCTTTGAAGGCTGAATGATTCAATCAGTAACAATTTGAAACAAAAGCTTTCAGGCAGGGATTAATCTTCCAAGAAGGCAATCTTAAATACCTGGGCACTTTGAAACTTTAAACTGGCAACACTTTAAAACTGGCAAGGAAGCACTTTATGGCGACTGCAATTGCCAGTTAACTTGATGTTGAAATCACATGGCAAAGAAAAAGGTGAGTGAAGAGAGGGCCAGAATGGCTGTGTTCCTGTTGTCTTATTGTACACTGGAAAAGTTGCTTGGTTTGCAAAGACAGGTGTTTGCTCAAATCTGCAGCGCTTACAGTTACCCGAGTGAGCTAGCTGTTTCATGGGAAGATCTTTCGACTCAGCTTGGCCACTTTTCAAATACGGAAAATAAACAGCTCTCAGAAAGGCAGTTCAGAGCAGCGAGTGCTATGGTTTGGCTGTTGGGAAAGCCAGGGTCCTCTTCTGTCTGCCTCCTGGGGTCCTGATTGGAGTGTCTTCCTGCTGCCCCAGGAGCTAAGGAACAGAACATCAGTCAAAGCTCTCATTTCACCACAAATGTTTTTCTTTGCATGCATCTCTACTGGAGTACTTAAAAACCTAGCAGACAGGTTTTTTAAGAGGTTATCTTGTTGAATACAGAAAGAATTGAATGCGTCTAGCTCGGAGACCTCTCAAAAAAAAAAAAAAAAAAAAAGAGAGAGAAGAGAAAAGATTGGGTGTGGAGCTTAGGGAGGCAACCAGCTCTGCAGATCTCCCTGGAGAGTTTCAGAACAAAGCAGATGCAATGTAGATGGAATCCAATCTTCCCGTCCTTTCCCTTGCAGATCCCCAGGGGGAGAAGGCTTTGGGAAAAGGCAGACCTCAAGACTCCTCTTTCAAACTGTCCCTTTGAAGACCTGCCCTGGATCTGTCTACAGAAGCCTCACCCCAAGCAGAGGGAGAGCCTGGTTTTTAAAATATTTGTTTTGTTTTGCTTTTTGCAGACAGATGGGTCCTTCCTGAGCCTACCAACAATGAGATCCTTCAGGTGATAGGGGATGGGGCTAGGCCTCCCAGCCTCAGCCAGGCAGGTCACTGCAGGGCTTGGGAATGGGTTTGACCTGACACCCATCTGTAGTTGCCAGGGTTTCTTTTTGGGTAGATTTTCTTGTGAATGAAAAAAAGAAGAGTTTGGGCCAGTGGGTTTTAGGGAACTGCAAAGGAAGCATGATTTTTTTTTTTTTTTTTTACAAGGTAGCAGCAGAGATCAGCTGCAATTCAATGGAGGAAAAGCGGTCCTAGGAGATACCCTAAGGGGATTTAAACGAATTTGGGGTCTTGTGCCTCCTCCTCTTTTTTTTTTTTTTTTTTTTGAGATACAGTCTTGCTCTGTTGCCAGGCTGGAGTGCAATGGCGCGATCTCAGCTCACTGCAACCTTTGCTTCCTGGGATCAAGTGATTTTCCTGCCTCAGCCTCTGAGTAGCTGAGACTACAGGTGTGCACCACCACGCCCAGCTAATAGTTGTATTTTTAGTAGAGACAGGGTTTCACCATGTTGGCCAGGCTGGTCTTGATCTCTTGACATCGTGATCTGCCCACCTCGGCCTCCCAAAGTACTGGGATTACAGGTGTGAGCCACCGTGCCCGGCCCTGTGCCTCCTACTGTTACAGGACACGGGTCTCAAGACCATATAGGGTGACTTCCTGACATTGCCATGGCATTTGTAAACTGTCGTGGTGCTGGTGGCAGTGTATCAGTGAGGACGACCAGAGGTCATTCTCGTGGCCATCTTGGTTTTAGTGGGTTTTGGCCGGCTCTTTTACTGCAACCTGTTTTATCAGCAAGGTCTTTATGATCTGTATTTTGTGCCGACCTCCTATCTCATCCTGCGACTTAGAATTCCTCAATTGTCTGGAAATGCAGCCCAGTAGGTTTTAGCCTCATTTTACCCAGCTCCTGTTTAAGATGGAGTTGTTCTGGTTCCCACGCCTCTGACACTACTGTTAGGGTAGGTAGCAAGTCAGGCATGAGCAAAGCAGGAGACAGGCTCCCCCGCTCCTCTTCCCGCCCTCGACACCAGACATGTCAGAAGACCATCAGATGATGGACAGGCGGTGGATAAACTGTCTCTTTAAAATAATAATTGGTCAGTCAGCACCGGGGAAAGACAGTTTCCCAACACATAGAAAACACCTGAAACTGGTAATCAGCAAGTTCCCAATAAGAGCTCAGGAGTTGGGTGAGTGAGCTCAAGCATGCCCACCAAGAGGCAAATGGCACAGGCCAACTGGTGTATGATCTTCCTCTAGAAACACTTGACTGGTAAGGGAAGAAGCCTCAAGCGAGCATGCGTGAACGCCAGTAAACACACTGCGCATGCTCCCCTCTCAAGCGCTGACGGGCCCCTGCACGTGCGGGCAGCCCTCCCCAAGGGAAGACTCAGCGGAGAAGGGATGCAAGACCGCAGTCTAGAGGTCAGCACATAAAACCCCACGTGTAAATGTCAGACCATGCGCTCGACTCTGGAGTTGCCCGCTTGGCACTCTTCCGAGTGTACTTTCCTTTCTTTCAGTCCTGTTCTGAAGCTTTCTAATCAACTTTCACTCACAAACTTGCCTCAGTCTCTCCTTCTGCCTTATACCCCTCAAATTCTTTCTTCTGACAAGGCAGGAATTCAGGTTGCTGCAGACCCGTGTGGCTTCACCGCCGGTAACACCACTACTCCAGTGCTCCCCCGGTGCCTGCTCTCTGCAACTCTCTGCATGGCTGGGGAATGGGGCTCCTAGAAAGGCAAACAGTTCCCAGAGGAGAAAGGGTCCCTGCTGGGCGAGTGTGCACAGGTGGGCTCCTGGCATCCAGCTGCTGCCTGAGGCTCAGCCTCAGAGGAGCTCAGAGGACAGATGAGATACAGCCACTGCTGGGAACTGGGACAAATGCAACCCCAAAGACAGGAGCAGCAGACGGGATCCCATTTCCTTCAGGGTTTGACCTGGATACCACGAGGTGCTCCAGAAAATGGCGCAGTGAATAAAGGGTGTCCATAGTAAACTGCTGATGAAACCACATGAAAACCAGTGCCCATCCTGGACCTTCTTCCTGGCTCCAGGTCCCAGCAGGACGTCAGCCACCAGCCACGGAGGGATAGGTGTGGCATCTCTGAGACTGTGTGGTTTTGGTTTTCTGTTTTAATTGTTGCAAGGTGCAGGTAACCTACAATTTACCATTTTAGCCACTTTGTGCAATTGGATGGTATTTAGTGCGTTCGCAACAGTGAATTAGTGTTTAGTGCACAACAGTGTTGTGCAATGGTCATGCCAATCATCAAACACTGTTTTTTTGAGACAAGGTCTCGCTCTGTCACTCAGGCTGGAGTGCAGTGGCACCATCTCGGCTCACTGCAACCTCCGCCTCCCAGGTTCAAGTGATTCTCCTGCCTCAGCCTCCCAAGCAGCTGGGATTACAGACGCCCACTACCATGCCCGACTGATTTTTGTATTTTTAGTAGAGATGGGGTTTCGCCATGTTGACCAGGCTGGTCTTGAACTCCTGGCCTCAAATGATCCGCCCACCTCAGCCTCTCAAAGTGCATTACGGGCATGAACCACCATGGCTAATCAAACACTTTTATTACCCACAAAGAAACTACACCCAATAGTTAGCCCCTCACCCTGCAATCCTCTCCCCACCTGAAGCTTCCAGGAAATACCACTCTGCTATCTGTCTCTCTGCCGATTCTGGGCCTTTCCTATAAACAGAATCATACCATATGAGACCTTTGTGACTTTTTAAACTTAGCCTCATGTTTTCAAGGTTCGTTCGTGTTGCAGCGTGTGTGGGAGCTCCAGTGTTTTCATTGAGCAGTAATAGTCTGTCGTATGTGTGCGCTACGTTTATGCAGACGCGTTCATGCTCTGGCGAATGGTGAAGTTGTTTCTACATTTTGGCTCTTGTGCATGATGCTGCTGTTCATTGATTTGTTTGTTCATTTGTTTTGAGACGGTGTTGCTCTGTCACCCAGGCTGGAGTGCAGTGGCACGATCTCGGCTCACTGCAACCTCTACCTCCCCGGCTCAAGCAATTCTTTCATCTCAGCCTCCTGAGTAGCTGTGACTACATGTGTGCACTACCCTCGGCTAATTTTTGTATTTTTTGTACCGACTGGGTTTCACCATGTTGCCCAGGCTGGTCTCAAATTCCTAGGCTCAAGTGATCCACTCACCTTGGCCTCCCAAAGTGCCAGGATTATAGGTGTGAGCCACACTGCCCGACCCATGGTGCTGCCATGAATGTGGGTGTGTACATATCTGTTGGAGTCTCAATTCTTTTTTAAATTATGTTTAGCAATGGGAGTCTCACTGTGTTGATCAGGCAGGCTGGTCTCGAACTCCTGGTCTTAAGTGACCCTCCCATCTTGGTCTCCCAAAATGCTAGGATTACAGGTGTGAGCCACTGTGCCCAGCCTCTATTTTTTTTTTTTTTTTTTTTTTTGAGATGGAGTCTCCCTCTGTTGCCCAGACTGGAGTGCAGTGGCAATAACTCAGTTCACTGCAACCTCCACCTCCCAGGTTCAAGTGATTCTCATGCCTCAGCCTCCTGAGTAGTTGAGACTACAGGCGTGTGCCACCATGGCCTGCTAATTTTTTTGTATTTTTGGTAGAGACGGGGTTTCACCACGTCGGCCAGGCTGGTCTTGAACTCCTGGCCTCAAGTGATCCACCCACCTCAGCCTCCCAAAGTGCTGGAATGACAGGTGTGAGCCACCGCACCCAGCCTCCAATTCTTTTCTGTATTACCCAGGAGTGGAATTGCTGGTCATGTGGTCGAGACTGTGTTTTATGTTGTCTGTGCATCAGCCTTCAACCTCCATCCCATTCTGAAACGGGTACTGGTGGTTTCATGGTCATATCTGGCCTGTGTCAGACCTACTTTTGTTTTTGGCTGATTGGTACCTTTCATCACATTTCCTTGACATGTATCTGGGAATGCTTGACTGTGTGGGGTTGGTTGTGTGGAGTGCTGAAAGTGAGAAGAAAGAAGGAAGGAAGGAATGGAAGATGGGAGGGAGGAAAGAAAAAAGGAAGCAAGAGAAAGGAAGACGGAGAGAAGAGGAAGATGAGGAGGGAGAAGGAGCTGGAGGAGAAAAAGGAGGAGGAAAAATAGGAGGAGGAGGAGAAAGAGAAGGGAAGAAGAAGGAACTGGAGCAGGGGAGGGGGAGGAAGGAAGGGTATTCACGCCCTGAGAACCCCTTTACTTATCCACACAGGTTTCTGTGCAGTTATGTGATTAATTCAAGGCTCTAACATAATGTAGCAAAAAACATTCAACAAAATAGAGGGTCCTCCTGGGCACGTTTAAGTTTCACAGGTTGGTGTGGGTTCGTGTCTTCTCAGCAGCCTGTGAAGGTGTTAGATGGTTTTTTAAAAAGGAGGACGAGGAGGAGGAGGAAGAGCGTGGGGAGGACAGTGGGCAGGTCTCGCAGCCGGAGAGATGTGTGGCCTGACCTGGAAGTCCCCGCTGCACCTGCGCCATGGGGAGGCGGTTCGGGGTCATCATTTACCCATTGTTTAGTCTTTGCGGCTGTCTGTGGAGACGCCCCCAAGTTCGGGCAGGGGGCCCGGCTGTCAGGAGGACTCTGGAGTAAGTCTTGAATGTTTTCGTCTGCCCCCCCTACAGAGGGTCTGCCTCAGGACTCCTACAGCTGAGGGGATTGACAGATTCTGCTTCCCACCGTGGTCTGCTCTGCCCAGCCCCCTCTCCTGGCTGCGTTTCTGTACCCACAGCCGGTGGCTGTGGTCCAACTTTATTCTAAAAGTTTTCACTAGGAACACACGCTCCAAGCCTCATCCGAGGCTAGAACCTTCCTAGCAGCTTCCCAGGGAACCTGCTCTGAGGTTTTACCTCTTGTGGAGAGAAAGGATGAGATTCTAGAGTGTGTGTTTTATTTATTTAATTTTTTTCCTAAAGTGAATTGGAAAACAAAAGAATGAATCTTCTCAAACTTCAGTATGGCATGGAATTAGACCATGGACAAGAGAAGCCGGTGGCATTCTGGAGACATACTGCGGATTCCCTGACACCAGCCCGTGTGGCCTGAAGGAAAGCTGAGTGGGATGGAGGACGCCTTAGTGGGGCCGTTGATGAAAATTCTTAGGTGATAGAGGGTCAGACAGTGGCAGATCAGAAGATTTGGATGGAACCAGGAAACAGACACATTTAAAAAGTTATGGTAAGAATACCTAACATGAAATTTATCCTCTCAAGTTTTTAAATACAGAATACAGTATTATTATTACTTTTTAATTAACTCTTTTAAATGATTTGAATGGTTATTGGGTAACAGGTGGTGTTTGCTTACCTGGATAAGTTCTTTAGTGGTGATTTGTGAGATTTTGATGCACCTGTCACCCGAGCAGTGTACACTGTACCCAATGTGCCGTCTTTTATTCCTCGCCCCCCCACCCTTCCCGCTGAGTCCCCAGAGTCCATTCTGCCTTTCTTATGCCTTTGCATCCTCATAGCTTAGCTGCTGCTTATAAGTGAGACCCACGATATTTGGTTTTCCATTCCTGAGTGACTTCACTTAGAATAAGGGTCTCCAACTCCTTCCAGGTCGCTGCAATTGTCATTATTTCGTCCTCGTTCCTTTTCACGGCTGCGTAGTATAGAATACAGTATTATTAACTTGAGGCACGATGTTGTAGACAGCAGATCAGAGCTTATTCGTCTTGTGTAACTGAAGCTTTCTACCCACAGAAGAACTACCTACTGCCCCTCCTCAGAGCACCTGGCAACCACCATTCCGCCTCTGCTTCTATGAGTTTGATGAGTTTAGACTTCGCATCTGTTTGCCTTTCTGTGCCTGGCTGGTTCTGCTTAGCGTGATGTCCCCCAGGTTCATCTGTGTTGTTGCTAATGATTGGCTGCCTTTCTTAAAGCTGAATAGTATTCCACTGTATATACACACGACATTTTCTTTTCCTTTATTTTCTTTTTTTTGAGATGGCATTTTGCTCTTGTTGCCCAGACTGGAGTGCAATGGTGCAATCTCGGCTCACTGCAACCTCCACATCCTGGTTTCAAGCGATTCTCCTGCCTCAGCCTCCAAAGTAGCTGGGATTACAGGCATGTGCCACCATGCCCAGCTAATTTTTGTATTTTTAGTAGAAACAGGATTTCACCATGTTGACCAGGATGGTCTCAATTTCTTGACCTTGTGATCCACCCGCCTCGGCCTCCCACAGTGCTGGGATTACAGGCGTGGCCACCGCACCCGGCCCCCCACAGTGCTGGGATCACAGGAGTGAGCCACCGCACCCGGCCCCCCACAGTGCTGGGATCACAGGCGTAGACACCGCGCCCGGCCCCCCACAGTGCTGGGATCACAGGCATAGCCACTGCGCCCGGACCTGCACACGATATTTTCTTTACCTCTTCATCCATCCATGGGCACTTAGGTGGTTTCCATGCCCAGGCTGTAGTAAATGATGCCGCAGTGAACATGGGGGGGTGCAGATGTCTGTTTAAGATCTTCATTTTATTTCATTTGCACAAAGGATCGCTGGCTCATGTGGTAGATTTATTTTTAATTTTCTGAGGAACTGGAAAGGGGCATTTTTTAAAACCACATCTGGAAGAGGAGAGGACCCGCTGAGTTCATTTCCAGCACCTCCCTGTATGCTGTTTCCCAGTGGCCGTGCATAGCATGTCACACAGACGTTAACTGCAAACAGTGTGTCGCTCAGTCTTTCCTCACCTTTGGAAACAACTTGGTCTTGAAAAGCTTATATGTGTTGTCTTTGAAATAAGATCTGGGTACAGTCTCTACAGTGAAACCGTGTGAATACGGTGACTTGCGGTTAATGCTTGTGCTGTCCTTATAAATGAGGAGACAGAAGCTTGGTCCTGACCTAGCTCCTGACATGGCTTGGCTGCGTGTCCCCACCCAGATCTCCTGTTGAACTGTGATTCCCAATGGTGGGCGCTGATGGGAGCACGGGGGTGGATTTCCTCCTTGATGTTCTCGTAGTGAGTGAGTTCTCACAAGACCTGGTTGTTTAAAAGTATGTATCAGTGATGGGCAGCTAGCTATCGATAAAATAAAATAAAAGTATGTGACACTTTCCCCTTCACGCTCTCTCTCTCCTGCTGGGCATGTGATGATTGTGCCTGCTTCCCCTTCGCCTTCCACCATGATTGTAAGTTTTCTGAGGCCTTCCCACCCCATGCCTCCTGTACAGCCTGTGGAACTGTGAGCCAATTAAACCTCGTTTCTCCATAAATTACTCAGTCTCAGGTATGTCTTTATAGCAGTATAAGAATGGACACATACAGCTCTATTGAGTCCAAGAGTCCCAAGTGCAGGCATTCCTGTCTGGGGACAAACCCTCACCATATTAGTCTGCTAGGGCTTCAACATCAGAAATTTATTTTCTCACAGTTCTGCAGGCTGGAAGTCCAAGAATAGGATGCTGTTAAGATTGGGGTCTGGTGAGGACTCTGAGAGAGAGAGAGAGAGAAACTGTGGTTGTCCAGGGTTGGCAGGAGAAGTAATGGGGAATTGTTTGCTGGGTATAGAGTTTCAGTTATGCAAGACACATATGCTCTGATCTTCTGTACAGAATCATGCCTATAGTTCACAATACTGTATTGTGTGCTTAAGTATTTAAGAGGGTAAATCTCACATTAAGGGTTCTTATCACAATAAAAGTGAGAGGTGGGGGAGAGAGAGATACCTGTCTTCATCTTCTTATGAGGTCACCAGTCCTATAGGATGAGGGCCCCACTCTTATGAGCTCGTTGAGTCTTTCTTTATTATCTGCTGAAAGAATTGATCTCCAAATGCAGCCACATTAGGGTTAGGGTTTCCCTATATGAATTTTGAAGGGACACGGTCAGTCCATACCACTGACTGCAGCCCAGAGCAATGTGTTCTCTTTCCTCTGGCTGACGGTCTTGATGGAGAAGGAAGTAAGCACTTCATCGCCATCCTGTACAGCACCTGCAGACCCTGGGACTTCTCTAGTGGGCTGCAGCTTGTTTTCAAAATAAGTCAGTGAAAGTCAGGGCATAGTGGCTTACTCATGCAATCTCAGCTCTCTAGGGGGCTGAGGGCAGAGGATTCCGTGAACCCAGGAGTTTGAAGTCAGTTTGGACCACATAGTGAGACCCTGTCTTTACCAAAAATTTGAAATTAGCCAGGTACAGTGGTGCATGCTTGTGGTCCCAGCTCCCAGCTGGGAGGTGGGAGGATTACTTGAGACTGGGTGTTTGAGGCTGCAGTGAGCTATGGTCGTGCCACAGCACTCCAGCCTGGGCAACAGAAGGAGACCCTGCCCCCAAATCCCACCCCCAAAAGTCAGTGAAAACTTCAGGGACATGCTGGGACAGGTTTGAAAACTCGTGGTTTTCTGCCCTGGTGACCCAGCACTGCAAGCTCTGTGCGCTCCAGGTACTGTCAGGTGCTTCTGAGCACGTAATAAGTAGAATCATCTTTTCACACCATTGATTGTCCGCTACTTCTATCTGGGATGTAATTCGTGTGCCACTTACCTGCACTTTTTTCATGATGAGGCCAATGTGATTATCTGATGAACAAGAATCGATCTTGATTTATGAACTTTCTGCTAATTCTAGATCACCCTTCCCTTCTATGTCCATCAGGTTTCTGTGTTGTCTTCTAGGAAACCCAGGGAAGTTTGTAAAATCAATAAGATTTAAACATTTTTCACATTTCCAATGGCCTAACAGAAATATTTGTTTGCAAAAAATTTCCCCAAAGAGGTGCACAGATAAATCTTTTAAGATGAAGCCATGCATAAATATAAAGGAAGGGCCAGGCACGGTGGCTCGTGCCTGTAATCCCAGCACTTTGAGAGGCCGAGGTGGGTGGATCACTTGAGGTCAGGAGTTTGAGACCAACTTGGCCTACGTGGTGAAACCCCAGCTCTACTAAAAATACAAAAATTAGCCAAGTGTGGTGGCACATGCCTGTAATCACGGCTACTCAGAAGGCTGAGGCAGGAGAATCGCTTGAACCGGAGAGGTGGAGATTGAAATGAGCTGAGATTGCACCATTGCACTCCAGCCTGGGCAACAGAGTGAGACTCTGTCCCAAAAAAGAAAAAAATATAAAGGAAGACTGGTATCTGTTTGTCTGTTGGGTATTGGACAATGTGGGGATGGGGAGGACAGGATTGTCTCTGCTCCTAACTTCCTTTTTAAATTAAAAGTTTTTGGATACGGGGTCTTGCTCTGTTGCCCAGGCTGGAGTGCAGTTGTGCAATCATGAATCACTACAGCCTTGACTCCCTGGGCTGAATCGATCCTCCCAGCTTAGCCTCCTGAGTTCCTGGGACCACAGGTGTGCTCTACCATGGCCAGCTAGTTTTTAATTTTATTTTTTGTAAGGACGGGGTCTTGCTGTGTTGCCCTGGCTGGTGGTGAGCTCCTGGGCTCTAGCGAGCCTTTTCTCTCGGCCTCCCAAAATGCCGAGATTACATGTGTGAGTATGTGGCCCTGGCTCTTCACTTTCTTGGTGACTGAAGTGACGCCCACTGTAGGCTTTGAGAGTTAGGAGACTAATTTTTTCTCTATGGAGAGGAAATTTATAGAACATGAAATTCACCATTTCATTATTTTTATATTTATTTATTTTTTTTTTTGAGACAGAGTCTCACTCTGTCACCCAGGCTGGAGTACAGTGGCACCATCTCAGCTCACTGCAGCCTCCACCTCCTGGATTCAAGCAATTCTCCCTCGGCCTCCGGAGTACCTGGGATTACAGGCACTCACCACCACATCCCGCTAAGTTTTGCATTTTTAGTGGAAACGGGGTTTCACCATGTTGGTCAGGCTGGTCTGGAACTCCTGACTTCAGATGATCCACCCGCCTTGGCCTCCCAAAGTGCAGGGATTAGAGGCATGAGCCACCACACCTGGTGAAATTCACCATTTTAAAGTTTATGACTCAGTGAGATTTAGTATGTTCACAACCACGTCTCTATCTAGTTCTGGAACATTTTCATCCTTCCAAAACAAGACTCTGTACCCACTAGCGGTCACTTCCCGTTCCGCCTCCCTAGACCCTAAAGACCACGTCTTTTCTGTCTCTGTGGATCTGCCTATCTTGGACGTTTTATATAATGGAATCATACAACATGTGGTCTTTTGTGTCTGGCTTGTTGCGCCGAGTGTGGTGTCATCCAGGCGCATCCACACTGTAGCCTGCGTCCGAGCGCCATTGTTCCCTGGGGTCGCATCTTGTTCCCTTGTGTGGATGGACCACGTTGTGTTTTTCTTCATCCACTGATGGTCATTAGGGTTGTTTTTTAACCTACGACTCAGGACACCTGGACTAGATTATTATTCATGATTTCTTCCAGGTATGTGATCTTAGATTTAAATAAATAGCAGTGTGCCATTTGGATCACATGTGCTAGCTCTGTGTGAAACACATCAGTAGATAGGAAGAAGACGTTTAAAGAAGAGAAAATACAGACGGGCTGTGAATAGTACCTGGGAGGATACTGAATCTGCAACAGGGAAATGATGATAAAGGTTTTGGTGTGCAATGGATTATAAAAGGTGCTGTACGACAGAGAGAAGGTGTTCAGAGGGTGAGAAGGTACGCAGGTTTGTCTGGCCTTGAATTTTCAACCCACTACCTCATCATTATTTTATTAAAACAAAACTTAAATGCATTTCAAATCATTCTCTTTTCCAGATTAGGTAAAATTACATGCTGTTTTTCATTGGAAGTATTTTTGGTTTTTGGTGGAGTAATGCTCTTAGGGGCATTCCTCATTTTGTTTATTTTTGAGACAGGATCTCTCTGTGTTGCCTAGGACTGCAGTGGCATGGTCTCGAGTAGCTGGGATGAAAAGCACACACCACCACGTCCAGCTAATTTTTTATTTTTATTTTTGAGATAGAGCCTCACTCTGTTGCCCAGGCTGGAGCGCAGTGCTGCAATCTTGGCTCACTGAAACCTCCACTTCTCAGGGTCAAGAGTTTCTCTTGCTTCAGCCATCCGAGTAGCTGGGATTATAGGCATATACCACCACATTCGACTAATGTTTGTATTTTTAGTAGAGGTGGGGTTTCAACATGTTGGCCAGGCTGCTCTTGAACTCCTGGGCTCAAGTGATCTGCCTGCCTCGGTCTCCCAAAGTGCTGGGATTACAGGCATCAGCCACTGTGCCTGGCCAATTTTTAAAAAATTTAAGTTAAGCTTATTTAATTTTTAGTTTTTTAAATGTTTATTTTATACTCGGGTGCACGTGCAGCTTTCTGACCTGGGTACCCTGCATGATGCTGAGCTTTGGGCTCCTAATGAACCTGTCACCAGGTGGTGAGTGTCACACCTGGTAATACCTTTCCAGTCCTTGTCCCCCTCCCCACCTCTCCCCGCTAGCAGTCCCCAGAGTCTGTTGTTCCCATCTTTATTTCCATGAATACCCAGTGTTTAGCTCCCACTTGTAAGTGAGAAGATGTGATATTTGACTTTCTGTTCCTGCCTTAATTTCCTTAGGATGATGGCCTCCAGCTGCATCCATGTTACTGCAAAGGACATGACCTCATTCTTTTTATGGCTGTTTAGTATTCCTTGGTGTAGATGTACCACATTTTCTTTATGCAGTCCACCATGGATGGGCATCTGGATTGATTCCATGTCTTTTTTGTTTTGTTTTGTTTTTTTGAGATGGAGTTTCACTCTTGTTCCCCAGGCTGGAGTGCAATGGCAAGATCTCAGCTAACTGCAACCTCCACCTCCCAAGTTCAAGTGGTTCTCCTGCCTCAGCCTCCCAAGTAGTTGGGATTACAGACACGTGCCACCACACCTGGCTAATTTTTGTATTTTTAGTAGAAACAGGGTTTCACCATGTTGGCAAGGCTGGTCTCGAACTCCTGACCTCAGGTGATCCATCTGCCTTGGCCTCCCAAAGTGCTGGGATTACAGGCGTGAGCCATCATGCCCGGCCTCATTCCATGTCTTTGCTATTGTGAATAGTGCCATGATGAACATAGGTGTCCGTGCACGTTTTTGGTAGAATGATTTATTTTCCTTCGGGTAGATACTGTTTTTTAAAAAAAATTTAACAGCTTTATTGAGCTGTAGTTTACATACGAATTCATTTACCTATTAAATGCATGCAGTTTAGTGTTTTGTAGTGTATTCAGAGTTGCGCCACTATCACCAGTATCAGTTTTAAAGCATTTGATTTCTTTTTTTTTTTGAGACAGAGTCTCGCTCTGTTGCCCAGGCTAGAGTGCAGTGGTGTAATCTCAGGTCACTGCAGCCTCTGCCTCCCGGGTTCCAGCAATTCTCCTGCCTCAGTCTCCTGGGTAGCTGGGATTACAGGCATGTGCCACTACGCCCAGCTAATTTTTGTATTTTTAGTAGAGATGGGGTTTCACCATGTTGCCCAGGCTGGTCTTGAACTCCTGACTTCAGGTGATCTTCCTGCCTAGGCCTCCCAAAGTGCTGGGATTATAGGTGTGAGCCACCCTGCGTGGCCAAGCATTTGATTTCTTCAGTAAGATACTTTGTACCCTTTAGCTATCACCACCTTAACACCCCCTGCCCCCATCCCTAAGCAACCGGGAGTCTACTTTCCATCTCTATAGGCTTCCTTGTTTTGGATTATCTTATAAATGGGATTACACAGAACACAGCCTTTTGTGACTGGCTTCCATCACTCAGCAAAATTCCTTCAAGTTTCACTCATGTGGTGGCCTGTGTCAGTACCTCATTCCTTTTTAGAACTGAAGAATATTCCATTATATGGATGGACCACATTTACTTTATGCATTCATTTGCTGACAGGCCATTTGAGGTTGTTACCTTTAGGCTACTATGAATAATGTTTCTGTGAATATGTGTGTTTAGGGAGTTTACGTGGACACATATTTTCATTTCTCTTGGAGTTATACTTCGGAGTGGAAACCCACTGTTAGAAATAAACTTTCAGTGCTGCAAAACAAATAGCACTCGAATATAAATTTTATCAGCAAGGCAATTTACTTCTATAGAAAGGCGTGTCTTGCGGATGGAGCAATGGTGAGTGCATACCTGAACAAGGGAAGGGAAGGGGTTCTTATCCCTGACACAGGTAGCTCCTACTGCTGTGTTGCTTCCCTATTGGCTAGGGTTGCACTGCACAGTGTCAGTTAATTTCGATTGTCTATTTTAAAGAGAGCAGGGGTACAAGCCAGAGTGGCGGGGTGAGCAGTTTTGGCGGGAAAGACGGTTATGGTACAGGTGACTAAAGGTGACTCAGGTCAGAGCAGGTGACCAGCGGTGACTCAGACAGAGCAGGTGACTAGGATGAGTCAGGACTGTAAATATGTGGGCTGGGAGGGGGATGCTTGGAGGGGGATGTGCAGTTTTGGTGAGAGGAATGGGAACAGGTAAACAAGGGAACAGATGTGAACTACTGATTAGAGCTGGCGGGAAGGTTGTTTACTGAAACTAGGGGCAAGGAGACGAAGAGAATGAGGAAGTTAAACTTTAAAATGGAGAACAAAGAACAAGGAAACTGAACATACCGACATACCGATTCTTTGAGGAGAAACTTGGAGCTCACCGTATTTAATACCACCATGTTTTAGCTGTGAAATATTAGACTTGTCTTCATGTCTGCACACCTTTGTTTCCACATTTATAAAATACAGTAGTACTTTCCTGGTAGGATTTGCGTGAGAACTACATGATTTTAGTTTGCAAAAAAAGAAGTGGATGGTGCATCATGAGTGCTTCAAAAATAACAGCTATGACTATTATTTGTAAAAATAAGTTTGCAGAAAGGGAAAGCCTGTATAATGAAGGGGATGGATGAATGCTTGAACGTACAGGAGAGTTTACCATGGATTCACATTCCTTTGTTAAGGGTTGAATCAATGCCCAACTAAGATATGTTGAAACCTGAACCCCCAGTACCTGTGAATCGGGCCTTATTTGGAAATCGGGTCTTCGCAAATGTACTGAAGGGTGTACGTGATGTAAGCGATGCAGATGGAGGGTAAGGATCTGAAGGTGAAATCATCCTGGATTGGGGGGCCCTGAGTCTCCCGACAAGTATCCTTCTAAGAGACAAAAGGAGACAGACACAGAGAAGGAGGCCGCATGGAGAAGGCAGGGACTGGAGTGATGCGGCCACAAGCCCAGGGATGCTGCAGCCCCCAGGAGCTGGAGAGGCAGGAAGGATCCTCCACTTGAGCCTCTCAAAGGAACCAAACACAATTGCAATTGATTGAATGGTGATTCCCCCAAAATATGTTCAATTCCTAACCCCTTTAAATTCACAGAGCCTGTGAATGGGATCTCATTTGGAAATAAAGTCTTTGCAGATGTTATTGACTAAGGAATCCAAAATGAGCTCCTCCTGGGTTAAGGTGGGTCCTGCAGCCAACGACAGGCATCCTTCTAAGAGACGGAAGAGGAGACACAGACACAGAGGAGAAGGCCACGTGGAGACAGAGGCAGAGACTGAAGCAATGTGGCCACAAGCCCAGGGATGCTAGAGCCCCCAGGAGCTGGGAGAGGCAGGAAGGAGCCTCCCCTAGAGCCTCCGGAGGAGCGCAACTCTGACATATGTTGATATCAGAGTCCTGGCCTCTAGGACTGGGAGACGATACATTCCTGTTGTTTTAAGCTGCTCAGGTTGTGATACTGTATTACGTCAGCCCCAGGAAAATCACTTGGGGGAAACACATTTGACACTCAAGAAGTGCTTCCTGCTGGGCACAGTGGCTCACACCTATAATTCCAGTGCTTTGGGAAGCTGAAGTGGGAGGATTTCTTGAGACCAGGAGTTTGAGACCAGCCTGGGCAACAGGGCAAGACCCCATCTCTACAAAAAGTAAAAAAAAAATAGCTGGGGCTGGGCACAGTGGCTTACGCCTGTAATCCCAGCATTTTTGGAGGCAGAGGTGGGCAGATAACCTGAGGTCAGGAGTTCGAGACCGGCCTCACCAACATGGTGAAACCCTGTCTCTAGTAAAAATACAAAAATTCACTGGGTATGGTGGTATGCATCTGTAATCCCAGCTACTCAGGAAGCTGAGGCAGGAGAATTGCTTGAACCCAGGAGGTGAAGGTTGCAGTGAGCCGAGATCGCGCCACTGCACTCCACACTCCAGCCTAGGTGACAGAGAGAGACTCTGTCTTACAATAAATAGATAGATAGATAGATAGATAGATAGATAGATAGATAGAAAAATAGAAAAATTAGCTGGGGCTGAGTGCAGTGACTCACACCTGTAATCCCAGCACTTTGGGAGGCCAAGGCAGATGGATCACTTGAGGCCAGGAGTTTGAGACCAGCCTGGCCAACATGGCAAAAACCCATCTCTACTAATAATACAAAAATTAGCCAGGTGTGGTAGTGCACACCTGTAATCCAAGCTACTTGGGAGGCTGAGGCATGAGAATCTCTTGAGCAGTGAGCCAAGATTGCATCACTGCACTCTAGCCTTGGCAACAAAAGAAAATTCTGTCTCAAAAAAAAAAATAACAAAAATAAAATAAAATAAAATAAAAGGTCTGGCCCAGGTAGAATTCGTAGGGTGTTTCCTTCCTTCCTCCTTTACAAAAAGAACACCAAAACAGTAGCAAGATGACACCAGTGTTTCCTATCCTCTGGGGTAGCCCATTGGTGCTCTGACTTAGATCACTTGGACTGCTATGACAAAATACCATACAATGAATGGCTTTTAACCCATTTCCCATTTAGAAAAAAAAAAGGGACTGGACAGATCCATGATGGCCAAATAGGAAGAGCTCTGGAGTGCAGTTCCCAGTGAGAACGCAGAGGCCACCGCAGGTGATCCCCAGGCAAGCAGGGCCTGGAGTGGACCTCCAGCAGTCCTACAGCAGAGGGGCCTGACTGTTAGAAGGAAAACTAAAAAACAGAAAGAAGTAATCTCATCATCAACAAAAAGGACATCCACTCAGAGACCCCATCCGAAAGTCACCAACTACAAAGACCACAGGTAGATAAATCCACAAAGATGGGACGAAACCAGTGCAAAAAGGATGAAAACACCCAAAACCAGAATGCCTCTCCTCCCACAAGGGATAACAACTCCTAACCAGCAAGGGAAAAGGCTGCATGGAGAATGAGTGTGATGAATTGACAGAAACAGGCTTCAGAAAGTGGGTAATAACAAACTTCTCTGATCTAAAAGAACATGTTCTAACCCAATGCCAAGAAACTAAGAACGTTGAAAAAAGGTTTGACGAAATGCTAATGAGAATAAACAGCTTAGAGAAGAATATAAATGAATTGATGGAGCTGAAAAACACAGCACAAGAACTTCGCGAAGCATACGCAGGTTTCAATAGCCGAATCCACCAAGCAGAAGTAAGGATATCAGAGATTGAAGATCAACTCAACGAAATAAAACGAGAAGGCAAGATTAGAGAAAAAAGAGTAAAAAGAAATGAACAAAGTCTCCAAGAAATATGGGATTATGTGAAAAGACCTAATCTACATTTGATAGGTGTACCTGAATGTGACAGAGAGAATGAATCCAAGCTGGAAAACACTCTTCAGGATATTGTCCAGGAGAACTTCCCCAAACTAGCAAGGCAGGCCAATATTCAAGTCCAGGAAATACAGAGAATACCACAAAGATATTCCTCAAGAAGAGCAACCCCAAGGCACATAATCGTCAGATTCACCAGGGTTGAAATGAAGGAGAAAATACTAAGGGCAGCCAGAGAGAAAGGTTGGGTTACCCACAAAGGGAAGCCCATCAGACTCACAGCAGATCTCTCGGCAGAAACCCTACAAGCCAGAAGAGAGTGGGGGCCAATATTCAACATCCTTAAAGAAAAGAACTTTCAACCCAGAATTTCATATCCAGCCAAACTGAACTTCATAAGCGAAGGAGAAATAAAATCCTTTACAAACAAGTAATTGCTCAGAGATTTCATCACCACCGGGCCTGCCTTACAAGAGCTCCTGAAAGAAGCACTAAAGATAGAAAGGAATAACCAGTACCAAAACATACCACTCCAAAAACATACCAAATGGTAAAGAGCATCAATACAATAAAGAAACTGCATCAACTAATGGGCAAAATGGCAGGATCAAATTCACACATAACAATATTAACCTTAAATGTAAATGGGCTAAATGCCCCAATCAAAAGACACAGACTGGCAAATTGGATAAAAAGTCAAAACCCATCAGTGTGCTGTATCCAGGAAACCTATCTCACATGCAAGGATACACAAAGGCTCAAAATAAAGGGATGGAGGAAGATTTACCAAGCAAATGGAGAGCAAAAAAAAGCAGGAGTTGCAATCCTAGTCTCTGATAAAATAGACTTTAAACCAACAAAGATCAAAAGAGACAAAGAAGGGTACTACATAATAGTAAAAGGATCAATGCAACAAGCAGAGCTAATGATCCTAAATATATACGCACCCAATACAGGAGCACCCAGATACATAAAGCAAGTTCTTAATGACCTACAAAGAGACAGACTCCCACACAATAATAGTGGGAGACTTTAACACTCCACTGTCAATATTAGACAGATCAATGAGACAGAAAATTAACAAAGATATCCAGGACTTGAACTCAGATCTGGACCAAGCAAACCTAATAGACATTTACAGAACTCTCCACCCCAAATCCACAGAGTATACATTCTTCTCAGCACCACATCACACCTACTCTAAAATTGACCACCTAATTGGAAGTAAATCACTCCTCAGCAAATGCAAAAGAATGGAAATCATAACAAACAGTCTGTCAGACCACAGTGCAATCAAATTAGAACTTAGGATTAAGAAACTAACTCAGAACTGCACAACTTCATGGAAACTGGACAATTGGCTCTTGAATGTTGACCAGATAAACGATGAAATGAAGGCAGAAATAAAGATGTTATTTGAAACCAACGAGAATGAAGACACAGCATACCAGCATCTCTGGGACACATTTAAAGCAGTGTCTACAGGAGAATTTATGGCAACAAATGCCCACATGAGAAGCAAGGAAAGATCTAAAATCGACACTCTATCATCAAAATTGAAAGAGCTAGAGGAGCAAGATCAAGAAAACCCAAAAGCTAGCAGAAGACAAGAAATAACTAAGATCAGAGCAGAACTGAAGGAGATAGAGACACAAAAAACCCTTCAAAAAATTAATAAATCCAGAAGCTGGTTTTTTGAAAAGATCAACAAAATAGACCACTAGCCAGATTAATAAAAAAGAAAAAAGAATCAAATAGATGCAATAAAAAATAATAAAGGGGATATCACCACCAATTCCACAGAAATACAAACCACCATCAGAGATTACTACAAACAACTCTATGCACATAAACCAGTAAACCTGGAAGAAATGGATAAATTCCTGGACACCTGCACCCTCCCAAGCCTAAACCAGGAAGAAGTTGAAACCCTGAATAGACCAATAACAAGGGCTCAAGTTGAGGCAGCAATTAATAGCCTACCAACCAAAAAATCCCAGGTCCAGATGGGTTCACAGCTGAATTCTACCAGACATACAAAGAGGAGCTGGCACCACTCCAATAGTTTCAGAAAACTATTCCAAACAATCCAAAAAGAGGAAATCCTTCCCAAATCATTTTATGAGACCAACAGCATCCTGATACCAAAACCCGGCAGAGACTCAACAGGAAAAGAAAACTTCAGGCCAATATCCATGATGAACATAGATGCAAAAATCTTCAATAAAATACTGGCAAACCAATTGCAACAGCACATCAAAAAGCTTATCCATCACAATCAAGTAGGCTTCATCCCAGGGATGCAGGTCTGGTTCAACATACGCAAGTCTATAAATGTAATTCACCACGTAAACAGAACCAAAGACAAAAACCACATGATTATCTCAATAGATGCAGAGAAGGCCTTCAACAAAATTCAACAGCCCTTTATGCTAAAAACTCTCAATAAACTAGGTATCGACGGAACGTAGCTCAAAATAAAACCATTTATGACAAACCCACAGCCAATATCATACTGAATGGACAAAAACTGGAAGCATTCCCTTTGAAATCTGGCACTAGCCAAGGATGCCCTCTGTCACCACTCCTATTCAATATAGTATTGGCAGTTCTAGCCAGAGCAATTAGGCAAGAAAAAGAAATAAAGGGTATTCAATTAGGAAAGGAGGAAGTCAAATAGTCTCTATTTGCAGACGACATGGTTGTATATTTAGAAGACCCCATCGTCTCAGCACAGAATCTCCTGAAACTGATAAACAACTTCAGCAAAGTCTCAGGATACAAAATCAATATGCAGAAATCACAAGCATTCCTATACACCAATAACAGACTTAAAGAGAGCCAAATGAAGAACGAACTGCCATTCACAATTGCTACAAAGAGAATAAAATACCTAGGAATACAACTAACAAGGAACGTAAAGGACCTCTTCAAGGAGAACTACAAATCATTGCTCAATGAAGTAAGAGAGGACACAAACAGATGGAGAAACATTCCATGTTCATGGTTAGGAAGAATTAATATCGTGAAAATGGCCATACTGCCCAAAGTAATTTACAGATTCAACGCTATCCCCATCAAGCTACAAATGACCCTCTTCACAGAACTGAAAAAACCCCCTTAAACTTCAAAATGAACCAAAAGAGAGCCTGCATAGCCAAGTCAATTCTAAGCAAAAAGAACAAAGCTGGAGGCATCACGCTACCTGACTTCAAACTATACTACAAGGCTACAGTAATCAAAACAGCATGGTAGTGGTACCAAAACAGAGATATAGACCAATGGAACAGAACAGAGGCCTCGGAGACAATGCCACACATCTGCAATCATCTGATCTTTGACAAACCTGACAAAAACAAGCAATGGGGAAAGGATTCCCTATTTAATAAATGGTGTTGGGAAAACTGGCTAGCCATGTGCAGAAAGCAGAAACTAGACCCCTTCCTCACACCTTACACTAAAGATGAATTAAAGACTTAAACATAAGACCTAACACCATAAAAACCCCAGAAGAAAACCTAGGCAAAACCATTCAGGACATAGGCATAGGCAAGGACTTCATGACTAAAACACCAAAAGCATTGGCAACAAAAGCCAAAATAGACAAATGGGATTGAATTAAACTCCAGAGCTTCTGCATAGCAAAAGAAACAATCATTAGAGTGAACTGGCAACCAATAGAATGGGAAAAAAATTTTGCAATGTACCCATCTGACAAAGGGCTAATATCCAGAATCTACAAAGAACTAAAACAGATTTACAAGAAAACAAACAAACAAACCCATTCAAAAGTGGGTGAAGGACATGAACAGACACTTTTCAAGAGAAGACATATATGAGGCCAACAAACATATGAAAAAATGCTCATCGTCACTGGTCATTAGAGAAATGCAAATCAAAACCACATTGAGATACCACCTGATGCCAGTTAGAATGGTGATCATTAAAAAATCTAGAGACAACAGATGCTGGAGAGGATGTGGAGAAATAGGAACACTTTTACACTGTTGGCGGGAGTGTAAATTATTTCAACCATTGTGGAAGACAGTGTGGCGATTCCTCAAGGACCTAGAAATAGAAATTCCATTTGACCCAGCAATCCCATTACTGGGTATATATCCAAAGGATTATAAATCATTCTGTTATAAAGACACATGCACATGTATGTTCATTGCAGCACTGTTTACAATAGCAAAGACCCGGAACCAACCCAAATGCCATCGATGATAGACTGGACAGGGAAAATGTGGCACATACACACCATGGGATACTATGCAGCCATAAAAAATGATGAGTTCATGTCCTTTGTAGGGACATGGATGAACCTGGAAACCATCATTCTCAGCAAACTGACACAAGAACAGAAAATCAAACACCACATGTTCTCACTCATAGGTGGGTGTTGAACAATGAGAACACATGGACACAGAGAGGGGAGCATCACACACTGGGGTCTGTTAGGGGAGCTAGGGGAGGGGACAGCAGGGGGTGGGGAGTTGGGGAGGGATGACATGGCGGAAATGCCAGAAATAGGTGACGAGGATGGAGGCAGCAAACCACATTGCCATGTGTGTACCTATGCAACAGTCCTGCATGTTCTGCACATGTACCCCAGAAGCTAAAGTGCAATAAAATATATTTTAAAAAAAGGTATAGCTCGCTGCCTAACTCATTTAATTTTACATAAACATGCTCGCTCTTTGAGGCTGAAGGAAATCTAATTGATTTTCAATGTGAAAATAAAATACAAAAACTGTTCTTGGAGTTATTTCTAAACAGAGCTTGTGTCTAATCCTAATGTAAAATCGTATACATTTCTGTTACATTGGGATTAGAGGCAAGAGTATTCTCGGGGTGAATGGGAAATGGGTTAAGCACAAGACATTTATTGCTCATAGCTCTGGAGTCCAAGATCAAGTCCTGGCAGAGTCAGTGTTCATAGACTTGGCATCTTCTCGCCGTGTCGCCACATGGTGGAACAGGCGAGGGAGCTCTCTCGGGTCCCTTTTATTAGGGCACTAGTGACATTCATGAGGCTCCTGACTTCATCATGTTCCAAAGGCCTCACCTCCTAACACCATCACCTTGGGGGTTCAATTTTGATTTGGGGGTAACATAAATCCTGTCTTTAGCAAGCTCTATCAATGCAAGTCATTGTTTGACCACTTATTTCAGAAAAATCACTTTGCCCCCAATGTTGTACAACGAAGATCATTTTATTCTTCTCAAAAAAGCTTTTTTTTTTTTCCTAAAATGGTAACTACTGGTGTTAAAATACTCACAGTCAGCCGGGCGCAGTGGCTGACGCCTGTAATACCAACACTTTGTGAGGCCAAGGAGGGCGGATCATGAGGTCAGGAATCTCGCCAACATAGTGAAACCCCATCTCTACTAAAAATACAAAAATTAGCCAGGCATGGTGCCACGTGCCTGTAGTCCCAACTACTTGGGAGACTGAGGCAGGAGAATCACTTGAACCCGGGAGGTGGAGGTTGCAGTGAGCCAAGATTGTGCCACCGCACTGCAGCCTGGCAACAGAGTGAGACTCTGTCTCAAAAAACAAAACAATTAGCTGAGCATAGTGGTGCGTACCTGTAGCCCCAGCTACCAAACAGGCTGAGGCAGGCGGATTGCTTGACCTTAAAAGTTAGAGGCTGCAGTGAGCTGTGATTGCACCACTGCACTGCAGCCTGGATGACAGACCTGTCTGTCTGTATTTCTCCCCTCTCTTTCTCTCTCTCCATAGATAGATAGATACCTTTGCAGCCCTGTCCCCTCCCCTCCTCTCCCCTCTAGCAGTCCGCATGTCTACTGTTCCCATCTTCATGTCCATATATATATATGAATATTTTGTTGGACCAACTTCGGTACATTCTCAAACCTTTTAATCATTCACCCTCGAAGTACTGGTTTGTCACATTCTGAAGCTCCCTGTAATGGGATAGGTTTCTGATCACCGTTGAAGTGCTGGCCTGACATCATCTCAACCTCCCTGCATTAGAGTGGTTCCTGATAGGGAAACTTCATGTTTATTTCACATGTAGGCTAATTGTTCTGTCTGTTTGCGAGCCCTGGGAATTATGAAGGAAAACCACACCTGTTTCTTCTTTCCCACTAGCAGTGAGAGAGTTCCCGGGAGAGGGGGACAGATGCAGTCCCGGGAGGGTTTATTAGCAGCCCCAGTTGCTGATGCGCTCTCAGCCTGGGAGGAGCCCTGGGGCTTCACTAACCACAGGCTGGAGCTGCCACGCACCAGCTCCAGTGAGATCGGATTTTCATTTTCCTCCAACACTTTCAACCAGTTTCTGATGAAAGGACTTCTCCCAGTCACCAGAGAAAGTGACTTTGTATGTTCTTCCTCCAAAGCATTGCTGCGTGGTTCACGATTAGGGCTGCTTATGACAAAATATTCACTTTGGCAGTTTTGGAGAAAAAGGACAAATAAAATAATGCATTCCTGGGAGAGGTGTGCAGCTCATGCCTGCGATGGAGCACAGGGACAGGCGGCTGGGCGCCAGGAACCTCGGCTCTTTCTAGTCTGCACGCCTTCACTGCTCTTCCTTTAGGAAGATAACAAGTCTCTGCATGGCGTTTTAGAAATTGTGGCAAACACTGGGCACAGTGGCTTATGCCTGTAATCTCAGCACTTTGGAAGGCTGAGGTGAGAAGATCACTTGAGTCCAGGAGTTCAAGACCTGCCTGCCCCACATAGCAAGACACCATCTCAAAAAACATTGCGTGGCAAGGTATACATAACAGCGAATTTACCACTTGAACTATTCTCAAGTGTACAGTTGAGCGTCATTAAGTGCACTCGTATCGTACAGCCGTCACCACCATCCACCTCTGCAAATTCTTCATGTTCCCCAAGTGAAACGCTGTCCCCATGAAACTCTCCCAGCCACCAGCAACCACCATTCTGTCTGTCTCGATGAATCTGCCTACTCTGGAGGTACTCATATCCGTGAAATCATACAAATCATACAATATATGTCCTTTAGAGTGTATTTCTTTTTTAAAAAATTTCAACTTTTATTATAGATTCAGGGGGCACATGTGTGGGTTTGTTCCATGGACATAATGCGTGATGCTGATCCGGGGCGTCGTTCTGAAGCGACTCTGAAGCGATTCTGAAGCCGCGTCGTTCATCTCGGGTGATACCTGAGGTTCGTTGTCTCACGCTGAGGAAATCAAGGATGTGGACACACAGGAAGTGAGGTTAAGGGCGGAGGTTTAATAGGTGAAGGAACGAGAGCTCTAGAAAATTTCTTTCTGACCCAAGCGGGTTTTCTGGTCTGCGATGAAATGCAATGGGTTTCATAGATGAGCTTGATGAGGTGCAAGAGAATGCTTGGACCAGGTGTGTCATTTGCATAGAGCTCAAAAAACTGGTTATGGCTAGGCATGCCATTTGCAAAGGGCACCAAAACCTGGCCACCCTCACCCTCTTTTATTATGCAGATAAGTTCTGTACCTGGCTGGCACCATGTTGCCTGTTCCTTTAAGGTACACGTGGTGACGAAGGAAAGGGAAGGCGGAGCCTCCATGTTGAACATACCTGGCCCCCAGGCAGCCCTTTTCTGTCGGCGCAGCTGCCGGCTTTCACCCCTGCAAGCTTCCAGCTTGCTTATCTATGTCTGCAGCTTGATTTTTCAGGCTGCTCTTTGCTAGAAAAGAAGTGATTCTGGAGCTGCTTTTTGTTAAAAGAGAAATTCCGCCGAGGACTCTTTGACCCTGTGTGTCTAAATAATTCTTTCTAGCTCCTGTATGAATCCCATGACTCAGGTAGTGAGCACAGAACCTGATAGGTAGCTTCCCAGCCCCGCCCATCCCCTCCCCTCCCCTCTAGGAGTCCCCAGTGCTTATTGTTCTCATCTCTATGTCCATGAGTACCCAATGTTTACTTCCCACTTTATACGTGAGAAGATGACCGTATTTGGTTTTCTGTTCCTGCATTGATTTGCTTAAAATAATGGTCTCCAGCTGCATTTATGTTGCTACAGAGGACATGATTTTATTCTTTTGTATGGCTGTGTAGTATTCCATGGTGTATATGGACCACATTTTCCTTATCCAGTCCGCCACGGATGGGCACCAGGGTTGATTCCGTGTCTTTGCTATTGTGAGCAGAGCTGCAATGAACATGTGCGTGCAGGTGTCTTTATGTTAGAAGAATGTATTTTTCCTTGGGTATATAAGCAGAAGTGGGATTGCTGGGTTGAATGGTAGTTCTGAGTTACTGGAGAACTCTCCAAACTGCTTTCCATGGCGGGTGAATTAATTTACAGTCCCATCAGGAGTGTATTTCTGTGTTCAGCATCCATGCTTTGAGTTTGCCAGAAGGTGTTGGATTTGATATTCTACCCTGGGAGTGCATGTATCTGATTCTTCCACTCTCAGAGTGTTCATTGGAGTTGGAGTTTTACACTTGGCAGTGATGACTGAGGACCCCCAGATGAATCTTGGAGTTTGATCTCAGAATGTGGCAGAGGCTACACTCCCATGACCCAGCAGGAAGAGCATGCCTCCTGCATCCCATGGCTGAGGAGAAAGTGGCTTTTACAGATAGTTACAGGCACCGATAGCTCCACTTCCCTGAAAAGCTGTGTATTTTTTCCCTGCTGTTCTGAAGTATAGTTGCTGCAGGATTTGCATAGAGTGAAATGTGAGCTTATATTAGGTTGGTGCAAATGTAATTGCTGTTTTGCCATTAAAACTAATTGCCAGACTGGGTGCAGTGGCTCATGTCTGTAATCCTAGCACTTTGGGAGTCCGAGGCGGGTGGATCACTTGAGGTCAGGAGTTCAGGACCAGCCTGGCCAACATGGTGAGACCTCATCTCTACTAAAAATACAAAAAATAGCCGTGCATGGTGGCACATGCCTGTGGTCCCAGCTACTTGTGAGGCCGAGGCATGAGAATCACTTAAGCCCAGGAGACAGAGGCTGAAGCGAGAGATTACATCACTGCACTCCAGCCTGGACAACAGAGCAAGACTCCATTTAACACACACACCCCACACATTCTCAAGGGCAGACTTGAGGATGCTAGAACAATTTTCTTTTCTTTTGGTTTTGTTTTTTGAGACAGAGTCTCACTCTGCTGCCCACGCTGGAGTGCAGTGACACGATCTCAGCTCACTGCCACCTCCGCGTCCCGGGTTCCAGCGATTCTCCTGCCTCAGCCTCCCAAGTAGCTGGGATTACAGGCACCCGCCACCACGCCTGGCTAATTTTTGTATTTTTAGTAGACACAGGGTTTTGCCATGTTGGCCAGGCTGGTCTCAACCTGCTGCCCTCATGATCCACCCACCTCAGCCTCCCAAAGTGCTGGGATTACAGGCGTGAGCCACCGCGCCTAGCCTAGAACCATTTTCCACAACAAAGACTCACCACATTCACGCTTCCATGGGACATGGCAAGTCCACTTTGAGATGGGGCCTTTACTTTCCTGTGATTCTTCTTCACCATGCACCCATCTTACTGTGGTGTTCACAGAACAAGTGAAACTTTAGATTTCTCAGAGTGACAGAGTTTACTACAGCCTACATATCTGAAAACAAAGTCAACCACCAACCACCAAACCCACAAACAAAAGACAAAACTAAACAAAAATTCCCACAAATAAACAAGAAAAAACTCTCCCTGAGACAAGCCACAGAACTTTATTTTGGGAAAAGGAAACATTTTTTGTTGGTCAGGCTATCAGCTGCTATGCAATACTCTTAAAGATTTTTATCCTGAGCTAGTTTTTCGGAGGGAGGTGCTGTTTACATGCTATGTTAAAAATAACAAGCAGAAATTCATGAGACATTAATGATGATGGTTATACGAATAATGAGAATAATGACATTGGCATACATCATGTGAGTGAAAAAAATGGTGATGGTGGTGATGACAATACCATGAAAACTGCTTTTGCTCCGTGGAACGCCCTGTGAAATGGGGACCTGGCTGTGCCATTTGCAGTGTATTTGCCTAAAGCGCCATCTGGCGGCTATGTAGAGGAAGAATGCTGCTTTTCTGACCTTTGTTTTTATAATTCTTCAATTTCTCTTTATGCTCCTAAAAATTCTACATAATCCCATTTCAAACATTGCATTCATTCTTTTTTTCTCTTAGAAAACAATAAGGGTTTTCATTAAGAAGTAAGTCATAAGACCGCAAGAGAACAAGTAAAACTCTTAACAGGTCTCCCTCCGTCCCTCCCTCCCTCTTTCTCTCTGCAGGCTGGGGGTGGAGGGTTCAAATGGAATTTTCCTTGAGAAAGTAGCCTGCTCACTTCAGAAAACTGAATATTTTATTCAAAAAAGGTGAATTTTGCAGAATCAATTTGTCACACCTTTGCATCATTCACACTACCTTCCCTGCCCCGTTATTTAGACAACTCTAAGAAATACAATCTGTATGTGGACATAAAGTTGGGAACAGTAGATACTGGGGAATAGTAGAGGGTGGAAAGATGGGAGAGGCCAGGGCTGAAAAACTACCTGTTGGGTGCTACCCATGAAACAAACATGCCCTGTACCACCCGAATCTTAAAGGGAAAATTATATATAAAAAAGGAATACGATCCATAGAATATACCAGACAAAAGATGTCTGTTATGGTGGCTAATACACTTGGGGTTTAGAAAGGCAGTGGCGGCCACACACGGTGGCTCATGCTTGGAATACCAGTGCTTTGGGAGGCTGAGGCGGGAGAATCATGTGAAGCCAGGAGATTGAGACCTCACCGCTACAAAAAGAAAATTAGCTGGGTGTGGTTGTGCACGCCTGTGGTCCCAGCTGTAGGGTCCAGCCCTGCTGGGTCTAGAGGGTACTCTCTACGGGTGCCGAGACGAGAGACTGCGGAAATAAAGACACGATACTCTGAGATCGAGAGAAAAAAGAGTTTGGGCCCAGGGGACCAATACCACCAGTACGCAGAGATCGGCAGTGGCCCCGAGTGCCTGGACACTCTGACTTTTATTAGGTACAAAACAGCGGGCAGGGTAAGTAGGGTGAATCTTCAAACAGATCACATGTCTAAGGAGCAAGAGGTGCGGGACTTTCAAGTAGCCGAAGCAGGGGGCAGTGAGATGCGTCAGCACTTTATGTTGTGTGGGTTACCCCCATGTGGGCACCGAGGAAGGAGAGCCAAGCAGATCCCTGGCACAATTAGTGCCTGAAGAATATCCTAGTTTACAGTGTTACTCCTCAGTCATTTTCTTTATATAATCCTTCATATATAATCATGTATTATAGTCAGAACAATTGGTGCCTGAGGAATATCTTACCACTCAGTTATTTCCATATATATATATATATATATATATATATATACACAATTATATCTTAGTTCATAGTTGGAGGAATGCCTAGAGCAGACCTGGTACAGAGCATGAATTAAGGGATAAACAGCTGTACTTATATAAGCATATCTTGCTTAGAGTCAGAGGAATGTCCAGAGCAGACCCGGTGCAGAGCATGATTTAAGGGAAAAACTGTTTTACCAGGACAAGAACCTGGCCCAGGCAGCAGTGTTCTGTGTCGTAAAGATACCCACTGTATGGCAGGCTTGGGGTGAGAGCCTCTCCTCCTGAAAAGGAGTTGCAGGACCTTGCGTCCAGTTCCTGTGGAAGGCTGCCCTCAGACCGGCAATCCTGTGGGTAACCCCCCATGTAGGCATCGAGGAAGGAGAGCTAAGCAGAACCCTGGCACAATTAGTGCCTGAAGAGTAGCTCAGTTTACAGTACTGCTACTCGGCTATTTCCTTTATCTAATCCTCTCTATATAATCATATATTAGTTTATAGAATTAGGGCCTGAAGAGTAGCTCAGTTTACAGTACTGCTACTCGGCTATTTCCTTTATCTAATCCTCTCTATATAATCATATATTAGTTTATAGAATTAGTGCCTGAAGAGTAGCTCAGTTTACAGTACTGCTACTCGGCTATTTCCTTTATCTAATCCTCTCTATATAATCATATATTAGTTTATAGAATTAGGGCCTGAAGAGTAGCTCAGTTTACAGTACTGCTACTCGGCTATTTCCTTTATCTAATCCTCTCTATATAATCATATATTAGTTTATAGAATCAGGGCCTGAAGAGTAGCTCAGTTTATAGTGTTACTACTCGGCTATTTCCCTTTATGTAATCCTCTATGTATAATCATATATTAGTTTACAGAATGAGTGCCTGAAGAGTATCTTACCACTCAGTTATTTCCATATATATATATATATACATATATCTTATCTATATCTTAGTCGGAGGAATGCCTAGAGCAGACACGGTACAGAGCATGAATTAAGGAAGAAGCAGCTTATAATCGGAGGAATGTCTGGAGCAGACACAGTGCAGAGCATGATTGAAGGGAAAACAGTTATACCAGGACAAGAATCCATGGCCCAGGCGGCAGCGTTCAGTATCGTAAAGATACCTGCTGTGTGGCAGGCTTGGGGCGAGAGCCTCTCCTCCTGATAAAGGAGTTGTAGGACCTTGCTCTAGTTCTTGTGGAAGTCTGCCCTCAGACCGACAATCCCTCAAGCATCCGAGGGCTCAAAAACCCCTCCGGATAATCGCACCTTGGTGACTGTGAACTTTATCATCAGCTCTTGTTACTGTGCTGCTCGAAAAGCATCTTCCTACAGAACTCATTGGAAGCTGCCAGCAGGTGGCAGTAGACCCCGACAGCTCTGTCACTGCTGTGGGACTTAAGCATTCTCCTATGAATCTTCTTAGAAGTAGCATGCCCATAGACAGAGGTATTGCACACTGCACCCTCTTCACTGCGCACGGCCCACCTCCTTGCCTCGGTGACCTAATGGGGGTGGACCCCTTGTTTATTGCACACGTGATTGTCTTGACCCTATCACTGTCCTTAAGATGACCTCACTCACTACCCTTCCCTCTTTTTGGTACCCAATAAATACAGACGCTCCTGGACGTTCGGGGCCTCGCCTGTCTCCGCTCATAGGTGACGCGGCCCCCTGAGCCCAGCTGCTCTTTTCCAGTCCTTCTGTGTCCTGTCTCTTTCCCTCTTGGATCCTGCGCCTCAGCACAGCAATGGGGGACACTCCACGACCCTGTAGGGCTGTGGCTCTCCAATGTTATGCTTGCCAAGTAAGAACAAAGGCTTCAAAAATTATGCTACTTCTTACTATCTTCAAGAGCAAGCAGGTGCAGCAGTAGGGAGGGAAAGCAGACACGGACTGTAACCAACATGGCACACACCACAGACAGGTAAGCCCCCGGGAAGCTGCGGGGCGGGCTGACTGATCTGTCTTTCCACAAGAGTGTGGGGGAGTGGTGTTCTCCAGCTCACCCAAGGACGGGGATGTTCCCTTCCAAGGTCTGCTGAGTAGCGTGTGCTTCCCCAGCACTGGCAATGCCACAGATTTTAGACGACCTCCAGCAACCCTGATGCGGGTGTGACAGAGGGCTTGGTTTCGGCATTCAACAGTTTATCTCTGCTGATCGCCACCAGTCGATGTTGGAACGGTATTAATGCTCTTGCCTTGTGGTCACATTCCATAGTGTCCCCATAAGTCCCCGACCACAGCAACCCCAAAGTTCCTAGATAATTATGCATAAAGTATAAGGCTTTAATCAAGGCTTAATATTCAATAAGACTAATATCTAATCACTCATGATATTTATTCCTAGATTTTTCTTTCTAAATTCTATTTATTAAACAGGAACTGGCTGAAGCTTCAGTCTCCTGCCTTGGCACTTACGAGACTTTCTACCCACACCCAGCTACTTGGGAGGCTGAAGTATGAGGATCACCTGAGCCAAGGAGGCTGCAGTGAGCTACGATTGCACCACTGCACTGGAGAACAGAGCGAGACCCTGTCCCTTAAAAACTTAAAAAAGTTGGTGGGGATGTGAATTCTAGAACTTTCTCTCCTCAAATATTTAGAACAGGGTGACATGATACACAACCTTCTTTAAAGAGCTTAGCAAGAGGACAGAGGCTCAGCATTTGAAGGAAGCTGAGTGAGACAGATTAACCGATAAGCCAAGTCACCAATTAACAATTAGTTTTTCCCCGGTACGGTGGCTCACGCCTGTAATCCCAGCACTTTGGGAAGCCAAGGTGGGAGGATCACTGAAGCCCAGGAGTTTAAGACCAGCCTGAGCAACGTAGCAAGACTTCATTTCTACAAATAAATAAATAGCTAGGAATGGTGGCACAAAGCTGTGGTCCCGCCTACTCAGGAGGCTGAGGCGGGAGGATCGCTTGAGGCTGGGAAATGCAGTGGCGTGATCACAGCTCAGTGCAGCCTCAACTTCCCAGGCTCAAGCAAACCTCCCTGTGTCCTCACATGGTCATCCCTGTGTGTGTGTCTATGTCCTATTATTTTTTCTGAGACCTAATATATGTATGTATTTTTTCTAGACACGGAGTCTCCCTATGTCGCCCAGGCTGGTCTCAAATTGTGGCCTCAAGCGATCCTCCTGTCTCAGTCTCCCAAGTAGTTGGGACTACTAGCAAGCACCACCATGCCCAGGCAATTTTAAAACGTTATGGCTGGGCGTGGTGGCTCACACCTGTAATCCCAGCACTTTGGGAGGGTGAGGCAGGCGATCTCTTGAGCTCAGGAGTTCAATACCAGCCTGGCCAACATGGTGAAACCCCTTCTCTACTGAATATACACAAATTAACCAGGCGTGGTGGCGGGCACCTGCAATCTCAGCTACTGGGGAGGCTGAGGCAGGAGAATCGCTTGAACCCGGGAGGGGGAGGTTGCAGTGAGCCTAGATCGCGCCGCTGCACTCCTGCCTGGGCGACAGAGGGAGACTCCGTCTCAAAAAACAAAACGAAGAACCCCACAACAACAACAACAACTAACTTTTTGTAGAGACAGTCTAGCTATATCGCCCAGGCTGGTCTCGAACTCTTGGCCTCAATACATTCTCTCGCCTGGGTCTCCCAAACTGCTGGGTTTACAGCACTCGGCCACAGCTTGACCTTTGTTGGTAGAACTACTCAGAAAATATAGCTGAATCAGAAATTGGTTTGTGCCAACTGAATCCCACCCAATCTATCATCGCACCAGTTCTCATCTACCTTTTTCGCGTGTTGGAGAACTAACTAGCAAGGCAGGGGCTGCAGCTCGTGGGGCCTGGCCTCCCTCACGCGGCTCAAGCTCTCACAGGGGCTCTTGCGCCGCGGCCGCCACACGCCCGAAGGCCGTTCCCACCGACGGCGGAGCGAGCATTATCGCGCAGGAGAGGAGCTGCGCGCCCAGAGCCCGCCCCGAGGCCACAGTCCCACCCCTCGCCACCGCCCCAGGGCTCTCCGAGCCCCGTGACACTCCAGGGCAGCGCGGACGGGAGCCGGGCCTTCTGGGGGCGGGGCGGACATGGCCCGAGATGCCCGGGGTCAGGCAAGAGACCACGAGTATGCGGTGGTCACCAGCCTCACCGGCCCGCGAAACGGACGTTTTGGTCCGCAGCGCTTCGATACCAGATTTTGTTTCCGTATGCCTGTCACTTCCGGCACTTAGAAAAACCAATCGTCAGGCCCGAGAATGCAAGACCAACGCACTTAGTGAGGGAGGCAGCCAATCCAGTTGCTCGTTACTTCCAGTGTCGCGGGCACCCTTACGCCAGACTCTGCCCAATCGTTACCTGGAATTCCTCCTAGTCCCGCCTCAGGGCCGTCACAATTGCTATCAATCCCGCCTTATCCCTTTACCCCATTGGTGCACTTCTTCCTGACGCCATGACGTTGCAGCACCTGCGGCCGGCCAGGGCAGGCCAATGACGGTGGCGGATACCCCAGGCCAATAGGCGGGAGCGTGTCATGCGGCCAGCGTCCGCCGCTGGGTCCTAGGGTCCGCCTCTGAGTCCTGTACAACGAATCAAGGGCTCCAGCCGGGAAGTCGCTGCCGCCAAGCCCGCCGGCCGACGGCGCCTGAGTAACGCCTGCATCGGTGCCGCAGCGCTCGCTCCAGCCGCGGCCCCGACCAGGGTAGACCCTGCGGGGGGAAGTGTTCGCTACATGCAACCCCTTGAGGGAAGGAGTGTGCGCAAGGAAGCCCCACGTGGATTCTTCCAGACTCTACTACCTGCGCCTTTTCCCTTACCACCCAGCTCTGTGTCCACAATACACTGCTGCCGGGAATCTTAGAGCCGAGTACAACTGTATGCTGTGTCGAGTCTTTCTAGAAAATCCCCAAGCATGACGGCAGTCTTGGGGACCCCCAACACACCCTGGCAGAACAAGACTGTGAGCAGGGTCTAGACCACTCAGACATACCGCGCACACCCAAAGGCGTGTCCACACTCAGAACCGTCAGCGGGCAGTCACTCAATTCAAAATGTAGGCCTGGGAGCCTCCACTCACGGTTCTCATTTTTCTCCCTTTTTCCTGTCCCCAGCCCTGGGTACCTCTGCTGTGCCAAAGACCGGGTAGCTGCTGGCCCGCAGCAGGGAAGAAAGCATAGACGAAGTGATGAAGATGAGACTTCAGGTCATGATTAGCGCCTGTAATCCCAGCACTCTGTAATCCCCGCCTCCCGCCGCGGCCCCGCCTCCCGCCGCGGCCCCGCCTCCCGCCGCGGCCCCGCCTCCCGCCGCGGAGAAATCTGTCCGTTCCACGCCTAGGACCCCGCCTCTGGGCAAACGGAGGCCCTTGTCCCTGCGGTCGCTGCCTGGGAGGGGGCACGAGCTCCCCAGGCGAGGTGACCCGCAGGAGGTTTTGTGATGTCTGGCGGCCCAGGCCCAGGGGTGGTGTGTGTGCTGCGGGTGGAGGGCGGTCTCCGGCGTTCCAGGGAAGGCACCCGGCCGATCTGGAAGGCTCGCTGGGGCGGTGCGGGGGGAAGCTCCACCTCTCCGAGCGTCTCCCGGGGAGACCCAGGGCGCAGGGACAGCCCTACTCGGGGACCCTGAGCCGCAGCGGCGGGGCAGGGCCCTCCCCAGGAGGCCGGCACCCAGGGCCCTTAGTCCTGCGACAGCGTCAACACCTGGAGCCACCAGGAGCTGTAAGAAGGAAGGATCCGCCCCTCGAGCCTCCAGGGGGAGCACAGCCTTGCCCACACCTGGATCTGATTCCTGCTGGCCAGTGCTGGAAAAGAAGCTTTTAAGCCACTCAAATTGTGGTTATTTGCTACCGCATCCGTAGGAATTTAAAATCTAAGAGGTATGAGTTTTATGTTGCTGTCAAAAGGCTTCTAGGACGAGTAGGTATTTCACCTAGATAGCTATAGCTTTTTCTTCTCTTCATTGGCATCAGAACTCAGTTGATGTCCTCCGTCGTGCTATCTCAGTTGATTTTATTTACTCTTTAATCCTCTGTTCTAAAACAGTGAACCTTTATTTTTCTTTTTTTTTGACCATACCTAGACAATGAACTTTTTTATATTGCTTAATTCAGTATCAGTGTCTTTCTGGTCAACTTGAGACCAAAAACCTTTTCACTTTGGGTCTGAGAAGCAGCAGAATCCCCCCCCCTCCTCTTTTTAGAGATGGGGTCTCTCTGTGTTGTCTAGGCTAGAGTGCAGTGGCATAAGCCTAGCTCACTGCAGCCTCAAACTCTTGGGCTTAAGTGATCTTCTGGCGTCAGCCTGTTTAAGCTGAGACCACAGGTGTGTGCCACTACAGCGTATTTTTTTTTTTTTAAACGTATTTGTAGAAATGAGGTCTCACTCTGTTGCCCAGGCTGGCCTGAGACTTCTGGCCTCAAGTGATCCTCCTCTTTGGCCTCCCAAAGCGCTTGGATTACAGGTGTGAGCCACCATGCTTTGGCATGGTGGGGTATGCGGTAGGAGAGCGGAGGTGGTGGTAGTGTCTCCATGTGGACTCTCACAAAAAGTGGTGTGGCTGGATACTGGATGCCCACTTATTTAGTGGCATCTAAATTCCTGTGCTAAATTAGGAAATAGAGGCAGCTCTTGAGGGATGATGCTTGGACCAGCCAGCTCACAACCCTTATAAATAATTGATACCATTGGTTTTGATGCCATGTCCTCTTAAACAGTTGTTGATTGAAATGACATATCATTCCAGGTGAGCTTTTCCAGATAAACTGTCCTGGAACTTCAGACTTTGTCGGGTGAATTGACGTGGAATTTCAGAATGGGCTGGAATGTCCAAGATGGGCGTGTCCAATATTCAGCTCCGTGTGGGGAAACTGGTGGTGGCCAGGGCTGGTCGCAAGCTGAGTTGTAGGGGTGACAGTTCATCTGAGAAACAAAAATACATGCAAGTCCTGGTTCATGAGGAGTGATTCCACAAATAGTGACCGTGGAAGTCAATGTTTAAAAAACAAATCAATTGATTCCGGGCATAGGCGTGCAGGTTTGTTCGCAGATATGTTGTTGCCTGGTGGTGGGGACTGGCCTGCTATCCCCCACACAGTGACCACAGGACCAGCTAGGTCATTTTTCAACCTCATCCCCTCCCACCTTCCCCGTTTTTAAGGTGTCCAGTGTCTGTTATTCCATTCTATAGGTCCATGTACACCCATTTTTAGCTCCCACTTGTGAGAACAGGTGGTATTTGATTTTCTGTTTCTGAGTTACTTCACTTAGGATAATGGCCTCCAGCTCCATGTATCTTACTGCAAAAGGTACAGTTTCATTCTTTTTAATACATGCATGGTATTCCTTGGTGTGAGTATACCACATTTTCTTCATCCAATGAACACTTATGTTCGTTCCATGATTTTGCTATTGTGAATTGTGCTGTAATAAACATGTAAGTATAGGTATCTTTTTTGATAATTTCTTTTCCTTTGGGTAGATAATCATAGTGGAGTTGCTGGGTCAAAGGGTAGATCTATTTTTAGTTATTTGAGAAATCTATATCCTGTTTACTATAGAGGCTGTACAATTTACATTCTCACCAACGGTGTATAAGCGTTCCCTTCTCTCTGCATTCTTGCCAACATCCATCTGCTGTTTTTGGAAGTCAACGTTTTTCTACAAGACCTTCATATTGGCTATAAAAAAAAGTGATACCTTGGAAGAGAGTCTATTTCTGGACAGGCATAGAGGGAAACGGGAATGGTCAGGAAACACACCGGGATTATAGGAGAGCTTCGTTATTTTGGTCTGGCTTGAGCCCATAAATGGAGTAGTCTCTTAGTGGAACAAAATCTCCTCCATTTTAATGGTAGACGCCAGAGGCAATAGCAGTGAAAGAGCCATTAAAAAAGTCAAAACCAGAGGAATCATTTGACTAGAACCTTCAATGGCTTTGAGTCGCTATGCCAGAGAGTTCAATTATGTTGTCTCTGCCGTGAAAAACCCGTCTTTTTCTTGTACTTACACCTCTTGAACAGAATCTCACAAAAAACATGCCCTAATGACACGGTCCCTCTTAGACACTACACCAGGAAGTGCTTGGGCTTTGATGGTGTCCAGATTGTCTGAAGTCTGCAGAAAACTGCAGCAGGCAGAGGCCTTTGGGTGGACCATGTTCCCAAGATTATCACTTTGTACAATATGGCTCTGGGGAGAGCGAATTCACGTGTAGGGTGTTCTGAGGAACCAGTGTCGCGCTGCTCTCCTAAGGGTCACTTATGGCAATGCCTGAATTATGTGTAATTACAGCAGCCGTGGGTCTAGAGCTTAAGCCTCCTACTTCCATAGAACAAATGCATTCGTAGATTGGAAGGCACCTTTCAGATTTTCTAGGCTGCCTACCTAATCCTGTAATCTTGGCACTTTGGGAGGCCAAGGCAGGCAGATCACTTGAGGTTAGGAGTTCAAGACCAGCCTGGCCAAGATGGTGAAACCATCCACACACACACACACACACACACACACACCCAAAATACGAAAACTAACTGAGTGTGTTAGTGTGTGCCTGTAGTCCCAGCTACTCGGGCGGTTGAGGTGGGAGAATCCCTTGAACATGGGAGACGGAGGTTACAGTGATCTGAGATCATGCCGCTGCACTCCAGACTATGTGACAGAGACCCTACCTCAAAAAAAACTCCGAAACGGACTCTTGAGAAGTGAGCATTTTGCAGCGTTTGATTTGGGAGCGACTGTTGTGCTTCCTCCTAACATCTCAAAGGACACAGGATGGCCTGAGCTCCTAGGTACCCTGGGTTTCCCAGTAAGAATTCCACGGTGGGTGAGAGAAATGCAAATTGTCTCTGCAGAGCAGCAGACCCTGGAGCTTAAAGACTTCTCTCTGTTCACAGATTGCTGCATGGGGATGGAGAGGAAATAGAGGGGGAACAGATCAGCTGCTGCTGCGCACGCCTCTCTTTCCGTTTCCCAGCTGGTGTTTGAAGGCTGTGCCAGGTGTTGGGTTGCAGGATGGTGGAGCCCTGGATCTTTGTGAATCCGTGACCGGCTGGCCGTCTGCATTGGCTCAGCCTTACTGCAGATACTGATCTTCGTTTCCCTCTCCAGCTATGCGCTGGTTTTCTGCATACCACTTGGAATTCATGTTGGCTCTCAGTCTTCTGACTGTCACATGAGAAGGAACCAAACAATGCATTATTTTCAGAGAATGTATCTGCATATGGCTTCTTGTCTGCCAAGTGTTGCACATTAGGCATTTATATTGAGAGTTTCAAATAAATCCCTGCATTAATTCTGCAGGCAGAGACATTGGTGTTAGCACCATTTGATCACTTGAATGCATGTCATAACAGCATTTTAATGTGCTTACGGCAGGGGGGATGAGGCCATATCAGGGATGCACCTGGTTGTTATTAGGGTTAAAAACAGCAAGATAGCTGGGTGCGGTGGCTCACGCCTGTAATCCCAGCAGTTTGGGAGGCCAAGGAGGGAGGATCACCTGAGGTGAGGAATTCAAGACCAGCCTGGACAACGTGGTGGAACCTGATCTCTACAGAAAATATAAAAATGAGCTGGGCATGATGGCAGGTGCCTGTAATCCCAGCTACTCAGGAGCTGAGGTGGGAGAATCACTTGAACCAGGGAGGCAGAGGTTGCAGTGAGCCGAGATCGTGCCATTGCACTGCAGCCTGGGTGACTGAGACTCTGTCTTAAAAAAAAAAAAAAAGTGCAATAGATTGTTGTAAACTACAGTTACCTGCTGATCTCCTGAACACTATGTCTTATTTCTTTTATCAAACTGTGTATTTGCAAAGCGGGAAGATTGCTTGAGCTCAGGAGTTTGAGACCAGCCTGGGCAACCTAGTGAGACCCTGTCTCTACAAAAAATACAAAAATCAGCCTGGCATGGTGGCACCTACCTGTAGTCCTAGCTACTAGGGAGGCTGAGGTGGTAGGATCACTTGAGCCCAGGAGTTCGAGGTTACTGTGAGCTATGATTGCACCACTGTACTCCAGTCTGGGCAACAGAGCAGAAGCCTGCCACCAAAAAGCAAAACCCCTCACATATTTGTACCCATTAACCAAGCTGTTTTTATCTCCCTTCACAGCCTCTGGCAGCCACCAGTCTACTCTCTATCTCCATGAGATCCAGGTTTGAAGCTCCCACATGTGAGTGAGAACATGCAATATTTTTCTTCTGTGCCTGGCTTATTTCACTTAATATAATGACCTCCAGTTCCACCCATCAACGGAGGATTTACTTCAAGAAACTTGCAGTGGTGAGTTCTTTCTCTCCCTCTTCGAGATGCAAATCTTCTCTCAAATCCTCTTCTAGCCTCTTGCTAGTGTTACAACCCAGGAATGTCTTTCTTAAGACCTCAGAGCCACCCCTTTAAAATGTAGCAATTGAGGATGATACATCTCTCAGTCTTTGTAGAAGGGCAGGTTTCCAGTTTTGAAAAATTCCAGTGAGCGAACACAGATGGCTTTACCGCATTTCCTAACCTCTTCCTAACCTCCAGCTCCTTCTCAGCATCTCACCCCAGCACTTAAACCCTCCAGCCTTTTGTTTAACAAAGCTAAGCTCCTTCTCTCTTCGGTGTGGCAATAGTCCTGACTCAAGCCTGCCTTGCACGTTTAACTTGTCTGGTGCATTCTTTTCTTTGACAATGTCCGGATCAAACGGCCCCACAAAAACATCGAGTGTGATTTTAGCCTGAGAAGCGGGAGGGTGAGAAGACAGATGTGGAGCCAGCTGTGTGGGCAGGGGACTCAGCCACCCCCTGAACCTCTCCCAGTCTCATCTGTAAGTGCAGTGCCCAGGCAGCAGCGCCTCTCCCCCGAGGCTGGGGCGACGGGGTAAGTTTGACTATTGAGGGCACCTGCCACAGGGTTAGTCCTCAGGGTACGGTCGCCAGTGGGTTTCCTTCGGTTGACTGCTGACAACGCGTTTGTAGAACGGCAGCCCGCACTAGGCGATGTTGAACACACAGAAGACACGGCAGTGGGAAAAGCAGCAGGAGCCGCTGCCCTGAGGAACCTCCAAGCCCAGGCAGAGGGCCAGCCGCACAGGGCAGCGTCAGGTGGGCTTGGGGTGAGCGGGTGGGGGTGTGTGTGCAAAGCGGGCTGTGAGTGTGTATGCGAGTGAGCACATGTGAGTGTGAGAGACTGTGATGGAGTGTGAACAAGTGTGTGTGCGCAAGTTCGTGTGCGTAGGAGTGCAGTTGAAAACCTGCGTGTGTGTGGTCCTGAAGGTAAATTAGGGACTGAATGTAGAGGATATGTGAGTGTGCATGGAACACTGTTAGTGTGTGTGTGGCAAGTGTGTATGCGTGTGAGGACAGGCAGAATTGTGTCAGTGTTGTGACGATGGGAGTGTGAGTGAGTGTATGAGCGTGCAAAAAGCTGCAGCGTGAGTGTCTGCGTGGAAGTGTGTGTGTGAACTACGAAGGCATGTAATGTGTCAGCGTGTGATTGCGCAGTGCAAGCGTGCATGGGAGGGTGAGTGTGAGTTAGTGTGACTGCTTGCTAGTGTGTCTATGAGTGTGTGCCAGTGGGTATGAGTGTGAGAGCATGTAAAAGTGTGTGTGTAGTGTGACAGTTGTGTGTAGCATGACAGTGTGTGTAGTGTGACATTGTGTGGCTGTGTGTCAGTGTGTATGAATGACGGTATGTTAAAGCATGCATGGGTGTATGTGTGAGTGTGTCTGTTGAGTGTGCGTGTATAAGTGAGAGTGTGCATATGTGAGGCTGTGACTGTGAGTGTAACTGAATGAGGGTGTGAGTGTGAATGCGTGTAAGTGTATGCGTGTGCACGTGATGCTGTAAGTGTAGGGCTGTGATGCATGAGTCTGTAGGTGTGTTTTTCAGTGTGTGACTGTGTATGTGTGTTGGGTGTGGACCTGAGTGTGCAAGTGTAAAGGGCATGCGTGTGCAAGTGTGCAAGGGCAAGTGCAAGGGGCACGAGAGTGCAAGTGTGTGTGAGCGTGTGCATGAATGAGTGGGAGCGTGTGCAGGGGAGTGAGTGCGTGTGCCTGTGTGAGTGCACCCAGAGCGTGGACGGGTGCAAGCCTCCCCCACTAACTCCTGTTCCTTGCTGAAATCATCTCTCCCACCTCCCTCCCTGCCACCCCCACAGTGTGCCCCGTAAGAGTGCTGGCTTTTCCTGCCTGGTGCTCTGTCCTCTCCCCACTTCAGGCATCCCTGCACACCCGTTCCGTACACAAAGGATGTACCTGTTCTCTGCATCCGTGAGTTCTGCACTGCAAGGGGAGCTCCCCACACCTGGTCTACAGACCATCGCCCACCCCCCAGTGGCTGCCTGGCGGGATGAGAGGGCACAACAGTGGGGACAGCTGCTGCCAGCCCCTAACCCTACTAAACTTCCATAGAGACCCAGGGACATTCAGAAGTGCAGTGACACCATGTCTTTGATGGCTTAGGAAGGATGCTGATTCTCCCAGGAGGCAGGATTGAGGGCTAGAAGGTTGGGCAGGGGAATGTTTGAATAGCCGAGGTGAGAAAGCGGGGGGCCGGGGGGGGGGGAAGTGATATAGCAGATAAAATCCAAGGTAAAATAAAATATAGCCATCTAAAGGAACAATGTTGGACAATATTGGGCAGATCTAAAGACTATTCTCGTGTGGGCAGTCATGTTATCTACTATGCCTCCCATTGGAAATTTATATTTTCTTCGAATGTTGTTATTCTAACATACACTTAACTATTTCAAAGCATAGAATTCAGTGGCATTTAGTACACAGCATGCATCCTAGTGTACGACCGTCACCTCCATCCAGTCCCTGAACATTTTTATCACCCTCAAAAAAGAATATCACCCCCATGTTCATCAAGCAAAAGTTCATTTTAATTATTAAAAAAAAATACAGGCATCAGAATTTTGAGCCCTAGTTCCCACTATTGTTTTTTTATTTTTTGAGGTGGAGTCTCGCTCTGTCACCAAGGCTGGGGTACAGTGGCGTGATCTCAGCTGACTGCAACCTCTGCCTCCCGGGTTCAAGCGATTCTCCTGCCTCAGCCTCCCAAGTGGCTGGGATTACAGGCACCCACCACCATCCTGGCTAATTTTTGTATTTTCAGTAGAGACAGAGTTTCACCATGTTGGCCAGGCTGGTCTTGAACTCCTGACCTGAAGCGATCTGCCCGCCTCAGCCTCCCAAAGTGCTGAGATTACAGGCGTGAGCCACCACGCCCGGCCTACACTTATTTGTGAAAAGCAATTCTTGATTTCATTTATTTAAAAAGGATCCTCTCCCCTCTGCTATGGTGATTTTATTTGCGTGTGGCTTAAATAGCAAATTGAACCCACTAGATGGCACCAAACACCAGCATTTAAAAAAACCTTAACTCCAAAACCAATGATTTCTCACACATTCTGGTGTTCTCTCTTAGACCCTCATGTGAGGTTTAGCTGGGGGGTGAAAATGTGTGAATGGCAATGTTTTTGCAATGGAAGGAGCGAGGGGTGGGAGGTTGGGGAGGGATAGCATGGGGAGAAATGCCACATATAGGTGAAGGGGAGGAAGGCAGCAAATCACACTGCCACGTGTGCACCTATGCAACAATCTTGCATGTTCTTCATATGTACCCCAAAACCTAAAATGCAATAAAAAAAGGAAAAAAAATAGTCTCAAACAAAACAAAACAAAACAAAACAAAGAAAAGGGATCCTCTCCCCTCTGCTACGGTGATTTTTTTTGGTGTGTGTATGTGGCTTCAATAGCAAATTGAACCCACTAGATGGCACCAAACACTAGCATTTAAAAAAACCTTAACTCCAAAACCAATGATTTTTGACACGTTCTGGTGTTCTCTCTTAGACCCTCATGTGAGGTTTAGCTGGGGGGTGAAAATGTGTGAATGGCGATGTTTTTGCAATGGAAGGAGCTATTTAAAAGGGATCCTCTCCCGTCTGCTATGGTGATTTTTTTTGGGGTGTGTGTGTGGCTTAAATAGCAAATTGAACCCACTAGATGGCACCAAACACTAGCATTTAAAAAAACCTTGGCTCCAAAACCAATGATATTTGACACGTTCTGGTGTTCTCTCTTTGACCCTCATGTGAGGTTTAGCTGGGGGGTGAAAATGTGTGAATGGCAATGTTTTTGCAATGGAAGGAGCTATTTAAAAGGGATCCTCTCCCCTCTGCTATGGTGATTTTTGTGTGTGTGTGTGTGTGTGTGGCTTAAATAGCAAATTGAACCCACTAGATGGCACCAAACACTAGCAATAAAAAAAACAACTTAGCTCTGAAATCAATGATTTTTGACACATTCTGGTGTTCTCTCTTAGACCTTCATGTGAGGTTTAGCTGGTGGGTGAAATGTGTGAATGGCGATGTTTTTGCAATGGAAGGAGCTATCTGGTGTAGATAACCCATTTATGTGATTATTATTGCATCGTAGGTCAGCCAGGTGTGCTTAGAATGAGAAAAATACATTTTCCCCATAATTTCCAGGTGAGGTCAACCAAAGGTGAGTGAAGGTGGCTTAGTCACCTGCTTGGGGCACTTCCAAGGCAAATGCTGAGGCTCCCAGAGAAGAAAAATTAAATACACAGGGATAATGAGATCATGCAAATTAAAAAAAACCGTAATCCCAGTGGAATAGCTTAATTTGTTTATAATGGAGGTATTTACCTGTCTGAGCTATTATGAATAAAAGTGCATGATATCAGTGGACACATCTGTGCCCATAGGCTATTTCTAATTTTTTTTTTTCTTGGTTATATGTTTAGGTTAATACGCTGCACTGTTTTTCAAAAGTTGTTGTCTCACTTTGCACCTGAGAATGTAGGAGGGTTGTAGGTGCTTTATATTCAGTGCTTGTTATTGTCAAGCTTGAAAATGTTATTTATGTTCATGATCGTTTAGGGATATCTCACTGTGGCTTCCATTTGCATTGATCTGATCACCAATAATGATGGGTATCTTTGCTTATATGCCTATTGGCTCCGTGTGAGAGTGTGTGTGTGTGTAATTTTTCTGGTAAGTATTTGTTGAAATATTTTGTTGGTAGTCTATTGGGTTGGTTGTCTTTTGTAATTCAGTTGTTTATATATTCTGAATATATAACAAATATATTTTATGTAATATTTTCTCCCAGTGTGTGGCTTATCTTTTCTTTTATTAATGATGTTCTTTAAAGAGAATTTTACATTTTTGATAAAGTCTGCTTCGTTAATTTTTAAAAATATTATGATTCATGCTTTTTGTGTCCCATCTAAAAACTCCTTCCTTTTTTTTTTTCTGTTTGCAACCTCTGCCTCCCAGGTTCAAGCAATTCTCCTGCCTCAGACTCCCAAGGAGCTGGGATTACAGGTGCACACCAACACGCCAGGCTAATTTTTTTTTTTTTTTTGTATTTTTTGTAGAGACGGGGTGTCATCACTGTTGGCAATGCTGTTCTAGAACTCCTGTCCTCAAATAATCCGCCTGCCTCGGCCTCCCAAATTGCTGGGATTACAGGCATGAGCCACTGTGCCCGACCCTAAGAAATCATTTCTATACCAAATTCAAGAAGACTTGTTGATGTGTTTTCACCTAGATGTTTAATAGTTCAGCTTTTTCATGTAGGTCTATGATACATTTTGGTGCAACTTTGTGTATGGTGTGACAAAAGGGTAAATTTAAAAAAAATTTCTGAAAGAATACTTACTATTTTTACACCATTTCTTCAAAGGCTTATTCTTTCCACATTGAGTCAATTGCGCATGGCTGTGTGGTTCTATTTCTGGACTCTATTTGAAATCATTGTTCTCCCTGTCTGTCCTACTGCCTGTGACACGTGATATTGATACTGTTGCCTTCTAGTATGTCTTGAACTTAAGAAGCATATGTGCTCTAATTCTGTTCTTTATCCAAATTACTTTGCTATTCTAGGTCCTTGGCATTCGCAGGTAAATGTTGGAGTTAGTCAATATAAAAAAATCCTAATGAATCATTGCTTGGCGTTTCATTGAATCGCACATCTAGTAAGGGGAGATTATCACCTTAACAATGCCAACTCTTTCAAATAACAAAGGTGATGTATCTTCCATGTATTGCTCTTCACAAATTTCTCTCACCAATATATATATTTAAAAAATGTCAGTGTCCAGGTGTTGCATGGATGATTTGCTCAATCTATGTCTCTCAGTACTACGTGCTGTTGTAAATGACAATTCAAATAATTTGTTTTCCAACTTTTTGTTACTGGTATAATTTAATTTTTAAAACAAGTCATGTATTCTGTGACCTTCCAAATCCACTTATTAGTTCTGGTAGCTTTTCTGTAGATGCTAGAGAATTTTCTACATGTTAGATCATGTCATTATGAATAAAAACTACTTTACTTCATTCCAATATATACCTTTCCTTCCTTCCTTCCTTCCTCCCTCCCTCCCTCCCTTCCTCCCTCCCTCCTTCCCTCTCTCCCCCCTCTTCCTCCCTCCCTTCTTCCCTTCCTCCCTTCCTCCTTCCCTCCCTTCTTCCCTTCCTCCCTTCCTCCTTCCCTCCCTTCTTCCCTTCCTCTCTTCCTCCTTCCCTCCCTTCTTCCCTTCCTCCCTCCCTTCCTTCCTTCTGAATGGGATTCCCAGTAAGATCTTTAACCTTTTTGTTTTACCCAAAAAGCAAGACAGCTGCACTCTGCATTCATGTTTCATCCTGGGTCTGTCTCAGTGATGAGGTGGTTCCTACAAATATGGTTGTCTCTGTGCTTTCTCATTCAATACCATTTTCTCTTATTGTTCAATTTACACTGGTTGCAGAGAAACTCTTACCATGAGTCCATAGCACACTTTCTCATTATTGACAACAAGAAATATTTGTCTTGGACTTCTGGTTTCTCCTTTCATGGAGAACTGATTTTTCCTGAATATTAGAATTTGCAGCCAGGGTTATTTTCTCTGTCTTCTTTCACAGCCCTGTGTGGCTTCCACTGTTTGTGATCCTGAATATTTTGTATCTTTTAGTCTCATAAATGGGAAGTCACTTTTTCTGTTTTTCACCTTTATTGTGTTTTTTGAAATGATTTCCAAGCAGAGGAGAGTTAAAGATGGCTTTATTACGCCATTTCTAACCAGAAATATTTCTCTTAAATAAGCATTTTAGCAACAAGCTCTTCCGTCTGCTAGGAATAGAGGGTGAAGATGTAAAAAGACTTACACTGTTTCCATTTAGCAATGGGGCTGCCTTGGTAGCATGAGGATTTCTTGATAAAGAAGAAACAAATCAGAAAGATTATATCTGTAAATTTTACATGTTAACCAGCTCTTTGTAACTCTTAGCAATATATGTTAATGTTTAAGCATAAAATGTAGCTATTTCAACTATCAGGAATTTTAGAACTAGCTTTCTTCCTGAATTGTAGTAAAAACCAACTATTGATGGAGTGGGAACTTTTGTCTAAATCAAAAAAGAAAAAGAAAAAAAAGAAAAATCAGCTATTTAAAACTAAAATAGTATGATTTTTGCCTCTTTTCAGTGATTTTGGCTTTCTTTTCATAACTTAAAAAAATTGTCCTGTCACATCTGTGCTGTTATATAATGCTGATTGGTTCTTCGGATAGTTTTTAGAATCAGATTGAGGACTTAATTTTATGGAAAGTCTATTCCAAACTATTCATAAATGCAAAAGCGATGGAGAATAGAAATCATCATAACAGGACATTAAAATGATATTAATTTTCTGTTAAGTACTGAGTTTATGTTCTGTCTATATTGCAATAGTATTTCTAAAATGAAAAATAAATAGTTTCAGGCCATTTTTGTTTGCATTAAGCATGCGAACCTACTCTGTCTTACACATTTTGAGGGAAAAAATTGCTTCTGCTGGCAGGCATTAGAAATGTGAATATTAAATTATTTATATTCAGTGGGGGTACAGTTGAATAATAGCACATTATAAGGGATCATTTAAAAGTAAATGGAAAACATTATCTGAATCTAAGTATACAAATCTGTGCAAGTAGCGTGCTATCGTGGTTCGGTTAAACAAATGCCCTTAGGAATTTTAAGAAAGCATTGGTTGCCAAATCAATTTGTGTTTGGACATTGAAAACAACATAATAAGACCTAAAAGAGGCGGGGTACAGTTTTTTCACGTTTTCAGAATTGTGTTTTCTTTTAGTTTGCTTATGTACACATTAAGATTTCGTCTTGAGGAGAGGCTATTATAAGTGTGTGTGGGGAGTGCAGTGGGTGGTGTGGGGTGGGACACTCCCCATGGACTCATTGAGAGTTTAAAAATAAGGCAACATGTCCTCCCATTTTTTTAGTCCATTTTTAAGGTTTTTATGCATTTTTAAATTTAATTATATTTATTCCTTTGTTTCCCAGGCACCGAGCGAGGCGCCGAGGATGCAAAATTGAACAGTCTTCCATCATGAGATTTCTAAACTAAAGAACACAGCAGGCAGACAAACGAAAAGTCAGTAATGGCTGAGCGGTGATGTGGGTAATGCACACATGTGATATGTGATTGCTTGCAAACCAAGGAGATTTGCATGCGATACCCAGGAAGCCCATCGAAATAAAAGGACCTGTGAAATGGAGTCTTTATTCTTTATTTTTTACATGTTATTTATTTCTTTGGTATTTTCAATACTCTCTCCTTCCCGTGTTTGCTTCTTGCACTCTCTCCTTTTCATTCCTTCCCCCCTCCCTCCCCACCTTGCACCCTCCATGCCTCGCTCCCTCTCCCCCCCACCCCTTGTCTATCTTTGTATATACACATAAGGAAGTATGCATAAAACATATAATGGATTGAGTTTAAAGAATAATTTAGAAAACTAATATCCATTACTTAGGATATTAATTTTGAAAAACAAAACGAAAAATGCCAACCCAATAATGAGACTTTCAGTCCTTCTATCTTTTGTATTGTTTACTGTCTATGTAAATATCCGTCAACAACACATTGGTTAGTTTTGCCTGTTTCTGAACTTCACATAAATGATATCATAGGGCATGTAATTCTGTCTGATTTGGTTCTTTCACTCAGCATTATGATTTTGAAATGCATTCATGTTGATACATGTACACGGAGTTTATTCATAATCACTGCAGTTTTATTGTGTGACTCTGTCCTATTTTATTCATCGAGTCAAATGTTGATGAGTGCATAGGTTGTTTTCGGTATTCTCTGGTCATGGACAACGTGGGTCTGAATATTTGCTCATGGGCTTTGGCAGTTTTTTTTTTTAACTAGGGCGCTAAAGAATGAGCATGTTCAAGTTTACTAGAAAATTCTCACTGATTCCAAGGTGATTTCGGGACTATTTTATCCTTGCCAAAAAAAATGTATATGAGAGCTTGACTGCTTTCTATTCATATCAATACTTGGTGCAGCCAGACTATTAACTATTCCCAGCCGTTGGCAAGCAACTTCTTTTACCCTCTGCATTTCTGTCGTTATTATTGAGGTTAAACGTTGTTTTGTAGATAGCCGGGCCACTGTTAGTTCATTCTGTCTCTCAATAATTGCGTGTTTTTTTCAAGTTTGTGGATGTTGTGACAAAGCAATTCATAATTTGTACAGATAGTTTTTAAGATTTCTGCTTCCTTAAGTGGTCAAGAGATGTATCCTTATGCTTTTTATTAATTTGTAAATATTTAAGAGGTACAGGTACAATTTTGTTACATAGATATATTACCTACTGCCTTCTGGGCTTTCAGCGTATCCATCACCAGAATAACGCACATTGTTACAGAAATTACAGAATTTCTCATCCCTCACCCCCTGCCACCCTCCCACTCTTTGGAGTCTCCAACGTCTATTTTCCACTCTCTACGTCCATGTGTGCACATGGTTTAGCTCCCACTTAGAAATGAGAGCATCTGGTATTTAACTTTCTAAGTTATTTTACTCAACATAATGGCCTTCATGTTGTTGCAAAAGACATGGTTTCATTTATTTTTATGGCTAAATAGTATTCCACTGCTATTTAAATAAATGTAGATAATACCACATTTATTTTTTAATTCTCATATATATATATTATTTTATTTTATTTTATTTTTTTTTTGGAGCTGAAGTCTCGTTCTGTTGCTCAGGCTGGAGTGCAGTGGCACAATCTCAGCTTGCTGCAAATTCCACCTCTTGGGTTCAAGCAATCCTTCTACCTCAGCCTCCCGAGTTGCTGGGATTACCAGTGTGAGCCACCATGCCTGGCTAATTTTGTATTTTTAGTAGAGACGAGGTTTCACCATGTTGGCCAGGCTGGTTTTGAACTCCTGACCTCAGGTGATCCATCTGCCTCAGCCTCCCAAAGTGCTGGGATTACAGGTGTGAGCCACCGCCCGGCCTGGCCTATGCTTTTCGACCAGCAAAAACAGCCAATGATTTCAATCCTTGGACGGGGTGACCCGCTCCACTACAAGGAAGACTTCCTGTTTCTGCCTGGCCAGTATGAAATCAAACAATAGCCCTCAGCAATTTAATGGACAAATCACTCCTCTGCCATTAGCCAGGGAGATCCACATCTATCATTTGAGAGATCAGCTGTTACTCTGTTCTTGGAACAACTCAAATTTTGTAAAACACAGAAGGCTCTCCTTATATCATCCCAAAGTCACCAGTCAATGGGTTAACTGGTTAAGTGTCTTCCCTTTTTCGTCTTTCCTGGCCCGGCCCTAGCCAAGTGTCTTCTCAAACAATTGATTAGTGAAGTGTAAATAAGTCATTCAGCTGACTCTTTCAATTGCCTTTTGAGACTATCTTTTTAGAGTATGCAGATGAAGTTTGAAAATTACTGAAGGTTTTGCTACTGTGAGGAAGAATATAAAAAGACAATGTCAGTGCTTCACTTTCTTCTTCTTTCTGGTCCATTGGTTAAAAATTATCTTTGGGGCCGGGCGCGGTGGCTCACGCCTGTAATCCCAGCACTTTGGGAGGCTGAGGCGGGTGGATCACGAGGTCAAGAGATCGAGACCATCCTGGTCAACACGGTGAAACCCCGTCTCTACTAAAAATACAAAAAATTAGCTGGTCATGGTGGCGCGTGCCTGTAATCCCAGCTACTCAGGAGGCTGAGGCAGGAGAATCGCCTGAACCCAGGAGGCAGAGGCTGCGATGAGCCGAGATCGCGCCATTGCACTCCAGCCTGGGTAACAAGAGCGAAACTCCATCTCAAAAAAAGAAAAAAAAATTATCTTTTAAAAATCATCTTCCAATTCCCTAACAGCAGTGTAAAGCTTACTTACTATATCTTGTGTAACAGCCACTCAAGTCCAGGCATGATGACTCATGCCTGTAATTTCAGCACTTTGGGAGGCTGAGGCAGGAGGATGGCTTGAGGCCAGGAGCTCAAGACCAGCCAGGGCCACATAGAGAGATCCTGTCTCTACAAAAAAAAATTTTTTAAAGTTAGCCAGATGTAGTAGAGTGTGCCTGTAGTCCCAGCTACTCAGGAGGCTGAGGTGCGAGGATCCCTTGAGCCCGTAAGTTCAGGATTGCAGTGAGCGAGCTGTGATTGCACGGCTACACTCCAGCCTGGGTGACAGTGTGAGACCCCGTCCCTAAAAAACAAAAACAAAACAAGACAAACAAACAAAACTCACTCAAAATGTTGCCAAAACCCGAATCAGTTTGGAAAGGGTGAAGATGTGTATCTGTGGAGATGGTCTCAGTAACGCATTTAGTGAAGGAAGATTCCCGTGGAAAGCAGCACGGGCCTGAAAGAACACGCTCTAGGCTCTGAAAATGTTTCCAAAGTCAAGTTCTAAGCGTGTGAAATCAAGAACAGCACCTATGGGTATGTGGATAGCTCTAAGGAGATTACTTTGAAAGAGTCAAGATTCTTTATCTGTGTACTTTCACAGATTTAAATAAAACACGTGCATTTTAGAATCGTTAGTGTTGCCCTTAAATGTAATGCTTGGTACTCCCCAGTACTAATAGTTTCTGTGGCTCTATGTGCAGAAAACAGAGGTCGCAAAATGGAAGTTTGCTGGCCGGGTGCAGTGGGTCATGCCCATAATCTCAGTACTTTGGGAGGCTGAAGCAGGAGGATGACTTGAGCCCAGGAGTTCGAGACCAGCCTGCGCATCATAGGGAGAGCCTATCTCTCCAAAAAATTTTTAACAAATTAGCTACATGTGGTGGTGCACACCTGTGGTCTCAGCTACAGCTACGTGGAGGCTGAGATGGGAGGATTGCTTAAGTCTGTGAGGTTGAGGCTGAAGTGAACCATGATCGTACCACTGCCCTCCAGACAGAGCGATAGAGCAAGACCTTGTCTCAAAGAAAAGGAAGTTTAAACAAATACATTTCTGCATTCTTTTTATTCATCTCATACTACCAAATGGTAAATGAAGATGTTTCATTTTCTTCACTCAATCGTTCAATGAAAATATGTTGGAGAATCAGATGGCTTTGTGTTTGTCGTTGGTTTTGATTTGGGGATAAATAAAGCATTCTGACCCCTCCATGTTCATTGCCCAAGAGTATTTTGTGTATTGAATTTGCTTGAATTATTCTGAATTAATGACTGACTTTTTTTATGTACAAATATGTTGAGCACAGGTCTAAGCCAGGTAGTATAATTTTTTTTCTGGCCGCCTAAAAATTCAAAAGCTTTAGGAATATTTTTATTTTTTCTTTATTATGAAAATAACATGAATGCCCTTTGGAATTGGTGATCTCTTGGGGAAGATAAAGTTATCTACTTATAAATAAATAATAACCCAGGTTCAAGGATCACATAAACTTTCTACAGAGAAAATAACACAAGAAGTCAACACAAGACAAAATTAAGCTGTGTCTGTAAAGTATCAAAAGTCACTTAGTGAAAAAAGCCAATTATAAATAAGTTTAATCAATGATTAAGTTTTCATTTTTCAGCCTGTACACCTGGCTTTCTTTCACATCCCCAAAATCTGGGCAACTGTATCTCTGTAGTACGTAAGTAACTGGGTGAGAAGGGTAACTAGGCAATATAATATTATCTCCAACAATATTTTGGCTGTTTTGCCAAATTGAATGAGCACTTTCATGGTGTATATGCACAGATCAATAACTTTTCTCTTTGAATTTAAAAGACATTCAAAGAAATTTAGACAGAGTGCATGAATACAAGGCTTTAATATTTTCTCATCTTCCTACTTCTCGATAACAACTTGTTAAACATTTCCACTGTATTGACCTTTAAAAATGCCCTTATGAGGGAGAAGTTTGTTTTTTGTTTTAGACAGGGTCTTGCTCTGTTGTTCAGACACAATCACAGCTCACTGCAGCCTCCACCTCCTGGGCTCAAACGGTCCTCCTGCCTCAGCCTCCTGAGTAGCTGGGCCTGCAGACTGTGTTACCATGCCTGGCTAATTTATTTTATTTAATTTTTTTTTAGAGGTTAGGTCTTGCTATGTTGTCCAGGTTGCTCTCAAACTCCGAGGCTCAAGCTCTCCTCCAACGTCAGCCTCCCAATGCTGGGATTACAGGCATGAGCCACCAGGCCCTGCCTGAAAGAAGTTAGAGCCAAAGTTCCTTCAGGGAGAAATCCTTCTTCATTTTAAAGTTCGGTTTTCCCTTATTCCAGAACCATGTATTAAAAAATTAACATATCATTTTGACTTCTCATTACCTGATTCTTCTGTTTCTCCCTCAGAATATTTTACCAGGCATATAACAATATACGGCAATAATTAGACTCCAACTATTTGCTATGAGAAACAAATGTATTTATTCATTGGTGTTTCATCTTGGCATGAAAAGACGCCAAAAATCATAAATGAAGCAGTTAATACATGAGTTATTGTTAAAGGGAGAAAGTCCAATGTTGTAAATTATTTCTCACAGCAAATTTAAAATGCAAACATGCTTCGTCTTTTTAAAGTTAATCTTTTTGTTCCATTATTAAATATCAAAGCACCTGAGCATTTTTCTTTTTTTTTGAGACAAGGTCTCTCTTGGTCACCCAGGCTTGAATGCAGTGGCATGAACATGGCTCACTGCAGCCTCAACCTCCTGGGCTGAAGCGATCCTCCTGCCTCAGCCTCCTAAGTAGCTGGGACCACAGACATGCACCCCCATACCCGGCTAATTTCAATTGTTTTTCTAGAGATAGAGCCTTGCTATGTCGCCCAGCCTGGTCTTGAGCTTCTGGACTAAAGTGATCCTCCTGCTTCAGCCTCCCAAAGTGCTGGGATACCAGGCATGAGCCACCATGCCCAGCCTGCCTGGGCATTTCTGAAAAATATCCCAGTTTTTCAGTAGAACAAAGAGAGTTTTCTCATTCTACCAACAATAGCGCTTCCCCAAAGAGAAGTGGGTGCACCAGCGAGGTAGAACTGGCTCCAAATGGTGGATGACTGAACGCTTGCATTGATGATGACTCCCAGCCTTCTGAAAGCTGCCTTGGCAATAACGTCTATCAGCAGAGAATGTTTCATGGAAAGACATGGCCATGTGTCCCCTTTTCTGGTTCATAAAGAGTTCAGCATGAGAAACTATCAGTCAGAGAGAGAGAAAAAAATATAGACACTTTCTTTTCCTGAGATGGAAATTTCATTGCTTAAATGATAAATATACTTACAGAACAGCCAAAACGATGGTGCTTTAAAAGACATCAAAACTAAAGCCAATTCTCTTTTCTGAAGGAAAAATGAGGTTGTAATATTTTAATGTGGCTGCTGTACTTGTGTGTGCAAGTGCTTATAGAGAGAGTGGAGGCAGGACAGGTTTTTAGGAAGTTGAAATTATGAATTTGAGTGAGTCCAGACCCTGTCAGCCCAAGTTCAGATTTGAAACGTGGTGTTCACATGCCACTTCATTAAGCTCTTGAAATACATTGAAATTAATGATGTAAGATACATTTTGTTTAAAAATACTGTAAGCAGGGAAAAAATCAGAGGTGGTTACACAGATAATAAACTTTCCGCATTGTAAATTTCTGGAAATTTGAAATCCATACAAAGTTAAACAGCTGGATGTGGTGGCTCATGCCTGTAATCTCAGCTCTTTGGGAGGCTGAGGCTGAAGGATCATTTGGGTTGGAAGTTCAAGACCAGCCTGGCCAACATGGTGAAACCCCATCTCTACTAAAAATACGAAAATTAGCCGGGCATGGTGGCAGACACCTGTAATCCTAGCTGCTTGGGAGGCTGAGGCAGAAGAATCATTTGAACTCAGGAGGCAGAGGTTGCAGTGATCTGAGATCCCACCACTGCACTCCAGCCTGGGCAACAGAACAGGACTCTGTCTAAAAGAAAAAAAAATCCAACCAAGAAAAACAAAATTAAACACCAAATCACTGAGAATATGTTTTTGTTTTTGTTTTCCCATGAAACAACGTATCATTTTGTGTCACTTTGGGGTCTTTTACATTTCTCTTCCATCTGTTTTTCAACTTACAATAATAATCAGATCATCTTTTATAATTCAGAATAATAGAATTTGTTATTTCTGGATCTTTTCTTGATATTGATTTGCAATGCCACAAAATTTCTCAGCGTGGACTCTCCAAAACTGGCTATGAACATACTATGTTTCAAAATACATTTGCAGAATAAAGTTTCCATTTTTATGATCCAAAGCAATTTATTTGAAGGAAAGGGGGAAAATTTGTAATTAAGATGTGATGGGTGAGGACTTTGTCAACTTTCTAGGAGAATACTTCATTATGGAGAAATGCATTGACATTTCTAATACAGAGAAGCGTGATTTTCTACATGTGTATCTTTTGTTATTTAAATGGAAGAGATATGGGGATTATTTCACATTTATGAATTTTAAAAATTAAAGCCACAATGAGGAAAGCAAGTAAGCATGAGGACGATTTCATAATTAGGACTTGTAGCTTTCCAGGAGCTAGACCGAAACAAATTTGAGTCTTTGAGGTATCTAAAGCAGTCCCTGTTGCAGTAAGCACTGATGGAGCTTAAAGAGCCATCTTTCTAGATTTCAGTATGGTCAGTCACTGACCAAAACGAAAATGGCGTGTAATCCCAGCACTTTGGGAGGCCGAGGCGGGTGGATCACGAGGTCAAGAGATCGAGACCATCCTGGTCAACATGATGAAAGCCCATCTCTACTAAAAAATACAAAAATTAGCTGTGCGTGGTGGCTCACGCCTGTAGACCCAGCTATAGAGGAGACTGAGGCAGGAGAATTGCTTGAACCCAGGAGGCGGAAGTTGCAGTGAGCCGAGATCGTGCCACTGCACTCCAGCCTGGCGAAAGAATGAGACTCCATCTCAAAAAAAAAAAAAAAAAAAAAAAAAAAAAAGGAAATGATGTGATTGATGCAGGTGCAATGCTACTTTCAAGTCCAAAAATGAAATCTGCAACTAAGCATGTGTGGGGTGAAACGCGGGGTCCAGTGTCTCCATAGTCACCTGTGTGTTGTCCTGAGTGGTAGCAGACATGCAATCGAAAGGAAAACATGAGAGAGGAAAGAGATGCGGCTAAGAGGATGGAGAAAACGAGAACAAATCAAAGGACAGAGAGAAAGACAGCAGAGGGCTAAGCGGAAAGGAGAAGCTTTAAATCAGACTGCCACAAAACACAACTTTTTCTTATGCTGTCAACATGGAGAACTGTGATTTCCTAAGGAAGAAAATACTTTTATTTTCTGTGCATTATGGTCCATGCTGTGTTGACTATTTGTGCAAACATGTTGTTCTGCCTTGAGATAAAACAGAACACAGACCAATAGCTTACAGGAAACAAATTCTTCCAGCAAAGTTGTAACTGCTCTTAGCTTCCTCTTCTGCAGAGAGGCAGTGCTGAGTGCTGGAAAGAATCTCGGTGTAGGTTTTGGAAATTCTGGGCTCACCGTCCAACTCTATGATTTTGGGCTGTGTAAACTAAGAATTATCTTCTGGGAGCCATTTCTTCAACTGTACAATGTAAGTGAAACAACAACAACAACAACAACACACACACACACACACACACAGAGAGAGAGAGAGAGAGAGAGAGAGAGAATTAATATTGGAGAAGTTTCTTAGCAAATATTTGAAAAGTGAGTTTTGCTCAGTTAGTCTCCACTGAATGGCTAAGTTCTAAGTCTAGAAGAGTCCCTCTCTCTCTCTTTTTCTTTTTAAAATATTTGAGACAGGGTATTGCTCTGTTGCTCAGGCTGGAACGCAGTGGTGTGATCACAGCTCACTGTAGCCTCAACCTTTTGGACTCAAACAATCCTCCCACCTCAGCCTCTTGAGTAGCTAGGACTACAGGTACACATCACCACATCCAGCTAACTTTTAATTTTTTTTTTTTCGTAGAGATGGGGGTCTCACTTTGTTGCTTAGGAGGGCCTCAAACTCCTGTGCTCAAACAATCTTCCCACCTTGGCCTCCCAAAGTCTGGGATTATAGATTTCTTAATGTTTATTTTTGCTCCCTCATAGAGCTGGGAGAGGAGCCTTAACTACCAGGTACTCATTGTGTTAGAACTAGCGACCTTCACCTGGGCATCTCTCCTTAAAATCCACTTACTATAGGTTTAGCAATGGTGTGTCTTTAACATGTATGGCTGGGCGTCGTGGCTCATGCCTGTAATTCCAGCACTTTGAGAGGTCAAGGCAAGTGGATCCCCTGAGCTCAGGAGTTCAAGACCGGTCTGAGCAGCATGGCGAAACTCTGTCTCTACCCAAAATACAAAAATTAGCTGGGTGTGGTGGTGTGTACCTGTAGTCACAGCTATTCCGGAGGCTGAAGCGGGATGAATGTTTGAGCCTGGGAGGTCAAGGCTGCGATGAGCTGAGATTGCACCACTGCACTCTAACATGGGTGACAGAATGACCCCTATCTCAAAACAAAACAAAACAAACAAAACAAGTGTGTCAGACCCCTGGGGGAGGGTCTCATTTTCTGGTGCAGGTTAGCCCAATAGTACTCAAAGCCTGTTCCATGAAGACGCATCTTCAGCAGGATCAGAGAGCACAAAAGATGCAAATTCTTGGGTTGTCCCGTTTGCCTACTAAATCAGAACCTCTGGGCTGGGGTCCAGGAATCCATGTGTTGCCAGGCCTTCCAGGTGATCCTTATGTGAACTAAAGTTTGTGCAGCCAGGCTCTGCTAGAAAGTGCATTGGACAGGGAGTCAAAATAGGGCTTTCCTTCTCACCTCGACTAACAATTACCTTTGTGAAGATCATTTCATCTCTTCACATCTTAGATTCCCCCAATATACCCCCTGCTCTTTGATGGTGTGTCGAAGCGTGCAGAGATTGCATCATGGACAGCAGGACAACAGAAAATGAAGTGTGTTTGGTTTGCAGTGCGATGACTTGGGGAAGCTCGAACCATTATTCGGCTTTCTCTGTGCGCATTTGGCCAAAACAGCTGGACTATAAACATTTTCTTTGAAGACTGGTTTAAGGAGATGGCAGTACACCAAACTTCCTTCTCTGTTGACTTCGGTATCTGCTGTGATATGCTTTTTGGTTTTGGTGGGTGGCAGTGAGTATTAACTTGGATATAATGTGAAGAAAACTTCCAAATAATGAGTGTTCTCTCCGAATGGAGTAGTCTGTCTACTGTCATGGGAGGTTTCAGGCCACATGGCTCATCCTCCAGGGTGAGGAGGGAGATTCTGGAACCAGGTGAGAAACTAGAATTCATGGCTGTCGATACATCTTCTGACTGTGAAATTTTGGTTCAAAACCTAGTGACGTCATGACTGCTTATAAATGCTTTGTGAATGAAAACAATGTTACTGGAAGAAAAAATTGGTTAAAAATGGTGAGAGACCCAGTGTGGTGGCTCACACCTGTTATCCCAACACTTTGGGAGGCTGTTGGGAGGGTCGTTTGAACCCAGGAGCTTGAGACCAGCCTGGGCAACATAGTGAGCCCCTGTCTCTACGAGAAATATAAAAAATTAGCTGGGTGTGGTGTGACACATGCCTGAAGTCCCAGCTCCTTGGGAGGCTGAGGTGGGAGGATTGCTTAAGCCCAGGAGGTTGAGGCTGCAGTGAGCCATCAGCCATGATCCTGCCACTGCACTCTAGCCTGGGTGGCAGAGTGAGACTCTGTCTCAAGAAAAAAAAAAGATGGTGAGAAAAACAAGCAGATGAATATTTCAAACAATGCTAATAAAACCGTTTAAAGATTTATAAGAAAAAAGTAAGCAACTTGGAACATTCTGCAAAAATATAGCAAATATATTCTCACACCATTCATTAAAATAGATTTGAGGCATCTGATGTCAACTTATTTTTCCCTTGGCCTACCCTTAGGATGTGGAATAAACTTGATTGAACTCAGCTTCTGATGGGAATGTGAGTTCTTCCCAAAGTACAGTGTAATACATTCCACTATAATTCCAAATTATTATTACAACAGTCACACCTTGACAAAATAAAAGAATTGGAGTGAATAAGCATCCCAACTCCTGTTGTTAAGAATTTATTAGGTATTAATTTTTAAATTAAGTGTTGAATATTTAGTATGAAGTAATGTTACATATTAAATATTAAGTATTCAATATTTAAAATATCAATTGCAACATTAACTTAAATAGAAAAATTAAGTTACACATTACTCAGTCATGAATTTAAAATTTTTCTTTATGGATTTAGTGTATGCAAATGGAGATTCTTTTTTTTTTTTTGAGACAGTCTCACTCTGTCACCCAGGCTGGAGTGCAGTGGTGTGATCTCGGCTCACTGCAACCTCTGCCTCCTGTGTTCAAGTGATTCTCCTGCCTCAGCCTCCTGAGTAACTGGGATTACAGGCGTGTGCTACCACACTTGGCTAATTTTTTTATTTTTAGTAGAGATGAGGTTTCACCATGCTGGCCAGGCTGGTCTTGAACTCCTCACCTCAAGTGATTCACCCACCTTGGTCACCCAAACTGTTGGTATTACAGGCATGAACCACCACGCCTGGTCACATTTTTTTACATGGATATATTGTGTACTGGGCTTTTGGTGTAGACATCACCAGAATAGTGTACATTGTATGCATTAAGTAATTTCTGGAACTAGGTAAGGAGCTAGAATTAATGTACCCAATACTGTACAGTATACACCCTCCTCCCCACATTTTCTAGTTTCCAACGTCCATTATGCCACTCTCTAGGCCCATGTGTATACTTTATTTAGCTCCCACTTCTACATGAGAACATGCAGAAATTGACTTGACTTTTAGATTTTGAATAATTTCATTTAATAGGCTCCAATTCCATCTATGTTGCTGCAAAATACATCATTTCATTCTTTTTATAACTAATATTTCATTGTGTATGTGTGTGTGTGTGTGTGTGTGTGTGTGTGTGTGTATACATAATTTTCTTTATCCAGTCTGATGGACACTTAGGTTGATTCCATATCTTTGCTACTGTAAAAAATGCTTCTATAAATATGGGAGTGCAGGTGTCTTTTTGATGTAATGATTTCTTTTCCTTTGAGTGGATACCCAGTAGTGGGACTGCTGGATGGAATGGTAGTTCTGTTTTAGAAATCTCTGTATTGTTTTCTGTAGAGGTTGAACTAATTTACATTTTCACCAGCAGTGTATAAACCTTCCTTTCTCTCTGCATTCGTGCCAACATCTGCTATTTTTTGACTTTTTAATCATAGCCACTCTGATTGGTGTAAGATGGTGTCTCATTGTAGTTTTAATTTGCATCTATAATGATTAGTGTTAATCATGGATTTAAGCATACTCTGTTTTAGTTAGTTTTATATGCTTACATTTACATGTTAATACTCTGTTTTAGTTAGTTTTATATGTTTTGTTTAACATGTTTACATGTCAAATAAAAGCTGACATTCCGAACAGATCTTAAAGCAATGTGTTACCAGAAAGAATCATTTTAGTTCTGTTGAAGTCATGTATATATCTGCCTTCTAAACATACATAAACCTCAAATGTCCTATGGGAGATAGATTTGAAAGATGTTGATAACAGAGATGGTTTATATTTTTATTTCCTAAGTCATTATAATTTTATAATGCTGATAAAATCTGCCCAACAGAGAAAAATAAAGTTCTGTGAATGTGCCTCTGCATGTCCAACACAGAAATCAGTTACCCTGTCCAGGACAAAATAGGAATCACAGAAACAGAGAAATTAAAATGTTTGGAAATAAAATTAGCATTACATATTCCTTGGTAAAATTATGCCTACAAATATACACCAACAAGGAATCACTAATTATTTCTCTGTGACACACTGCCCTGAAACTTAGTGGCTAAAAAAACAACTACTCACTTAGTGCAAGAGTGTCTGGTTTTGTAATTTGGACAGGGCTCAGCTGGGTGGCTCTTGTTGTCTTGCCTGGGCTCCCTCATGTATCTGTGGTCAGTTCACAAGTTGGCTGGGGGCTGGTGGGTCTAGGACAGACTCAGGCATGGTGACAACACATTTTAGCTTCTAGAGGTTTGAATGAACTCCAGTAGTTTGGCTCAGATTTGTACATGTGGGACCTGGGCAGAGGTCCAGGAACTGAAACATGCAAGACCTTGTGAAGCTCAGGTTTAAAAGTGGCATGCTATCCCTTCCACTGTATGCTGTTGACTAGAGAAAGCCAGTGCAGATTCCAGGGAAGGCTAATGCACTTCGTTTGTTAATAGGAGGAGTGACAAAGTCGTCTTGCAAGGGGTGTGGACAGGGAGGAGCTATGGCAAGTGGCCAGTTTGCAATGGACCACAAACAGTAAAAGATACTATTGTTGAGTTCTCTGAAAGTATATTTCATCTCAAAATAATAAACAATCTAAGAGTAGTGTTGATATCCCTCTTGAAAAGACCACACAGCCAGATTTTTAGGCTTTCATATTGATTACGATGATACCAAAAAATTAAACTGTATTGGATTAACTTGGAAATAAACAAACAAAGCACAGTACAGATTTTTAATGGTGCACTTCCATTATTCATTATATAAAGTATTTAAATCCAGGAACAGATAATAGGAATTGTCAAATAGAAGCACTTTAATTCAGAGCCATACAGATGTGTTACTAAAGTTTCACTTACCTCTAGCCCCTTTAATGCACACTCACATTTTTAAGGGAAAAGAGTGAACTAAAATGGAACACATAACTTTCATATAAGGAGAGGGGGAATATAGAAATAGATTTTAACTAAATCAATTCAAGAGTAGGCAGGAAAGAAGAAAATAAAGAGCGTTTGGTAAGTGGAAACCTCAAAATAAGCAGGAGAAAATAAGATAGAATATATCAGATATAAGAATAAATGGAGCTCTCTTTGCCATCTTTTCTCATTTCTTGGAGTTGCTGCCATGAATGTTGGGCTTTGCAGTTTAAGAGGGTACAAGATCTACCCCGGACACAAGAGGCACTACGCCAGGACCAAAGACAGGAAGGTTTTCTAGTTTTTTAATGCAAAATGCGAGTTGGTCTTCCTTTCCAAGAGGAATCCTTCGCAGGTAAACTGGACTGTCCTCTACAGAAGGAAGCACAAAAAAAGGACAGTTGAAAGAAATTCAACAGAAAAGAACCTGCCGAGCAAATTGCAAAGGGCCCTTACTGGTGCAATCTGTTGCTGACATAATGGCCAAAATGAATCAGAAAATTGGCGTTAGAAAGGCTCAATGAGAACAAGCTATCAGGGCTCATAAGGAAGCAAAAAAGGCTAAGCAAGAACCTAAAAAGACTGCAGTGGCTGCTGCTAAGATACCGATTAGGTTGGTGCAAAAGTAATTGTGTTTTTTGCCAAAGACAGCACCTAGGCAGAAGCTTGTGAGGCTTGTGAAAGTTTCAGCTCCCCAAGTTGGTAGAAAACGCTAAGCTGGCAGATCAGATTTTAAAGTAAAGTTTGGACTATAACTTGAGGTTGCGCTGGAGATTTTACTCTCCTAACAGGCATGATGGGCCTTACATGGTCATAGGTGAACTAATCAAATTAAGTAAGATGTAGGTATTTTATTAAAAAGTCTATTTGCTTAGCTGGGGTGTATAGGGCACATTACATAAACTTCTTTGTCTTAGTTTTTTGGTTACATGGCTGTAACTGCTAGGATGTTGCATGGATTTGCCTGGCACGGTGGCTCATACCTAGGCAGGTGCCTGACCTCAGAAGTTCAAGATCAGCCTGGGCAACATGGTGAAACCCTGTCTTTAAAAAAAATACAAACCCCGTCTCTACAAAAAATACAAAAAATATAAAAATGAGCTGCAGGTGCATGGTGGCATGCACCTGTAGTTTCAGCTATTTAGGAGGTGGAGGTGGGAGGATCACATGAGCCCAGGAGATCGAGGCCACAGCGAGTCAGAATTGTACCACTGCATTCCAGCCTGGGTGATAGCGAGACCCAGTCTCAAAAAAGAATAAAAAAACATGTACTTTTTAGATGATTTTCTCATTAAATTACCTTTTCCCATGATAGACAAATTTAGTTTATACTGGGTTTGCCTTGTAGTCATTGGTATCTTGCTTATCACTCGCTAATAGCTGAGTTGCAGGTGCTTAAACTATCAGCTGTATTAATCTGCCTTTGCTTACCGAAAATATGCCTAAACGAAAAGCATGGCTGCCTGAGTAAAGAGTAGCCTTAGCTAGACTCCTAGAGTAGTTTGTTGAGCTGGAGGTATGCCAGAGCCATGCTAAATTGCAAAAATGACTGAATAAACTGCTGATACTCAAGAGATATGTATATTTAAGATGTGATAAAACAGTAGTAATCATAACTTACATGTAAAGAATAGGCTTGTCCTTCTACAGAAAGTAGATCATTTTTAACCTGCCACCCTGTGCCAAGTTACAAGGGTACAACAGTGAACAAATCACAGTGTTCTTTCAGAAAACATCAGAATGCTCGGTGAGGGTGAGTGAGTGTCCTCCATCCCCATTCTATCCAAGCTGATAGAATTAATTTTTCTTTCTAGCGCATGCTACATTCAGATACCTAAGTGTTGCAGATAAAATGAGTAAGTCCCTTTAGGAACCTGAAAATGGAAACCATATGTAAAATCAATATAAGAAATATGTAAGGGCCAGGCGCGGTGGCTCACGCCTGTAATACCAGCAGTTTGGGAGGCTGAGGCGGGAGGCTGAGGCAGGAGGATGTCTTGAGGTCAGAAGTTCAAGACCAGCCTGGCCAACATGGTGAAAGCCTGTCTCTACTAAAAATACAAAAATTAGCTGGGTGTGGTGGCATGTGGCTGTAATCCCAGCCACTTGGGAGGCTGAGGCAGGAGAATCACTTGAACGCAGGAGGTCGAGGTTGCAGTGAGCCAAGATCGTGCCACTGCACTCCAGGCTGGGCAACAGAGGGAGACTCTGTGTCAAAAAAAGAAAAAAAGAAGTAAGATAATACAGGCTTTTGCTCATAAAAGCAAAATGTTAAGATTTTGCTTTGGGGAAAAGCTCCCTTTTTTTGGTATAGACAATATGTTATATTTAGGAAATTACTGGGAAAATAAAGTCATACCCAACTTGAATGTAGAGTTATGCTTGATAATATTTGGAGACTAAAATGTTCCCTTAAAAAAAAATAAAATAAATGTGAATGGATTAAACTTGCCTCTTAAGAGACAGGTTTTTTCTGAGTGACAAAAAATAAAAATTTAAGGAGACACAAGTGAAGCATAGAAAACATGAAAGTTTGAAAATAAATATTAAAAACAGAGAAAATGACACAAATAAAGCTGGCATAAATAATGTATTAGAAAAACAACTTCCAGGCAGAAACAGTTACTAGGGATTACAGGATTCATTGCTTAAAAAAAGAAACAATTGGGCAGGGCGCGGTGGCTCACGCCTGTAATCCCAGCACTTTGGGAGGCCGAGGCGGGTGGATCACGAGGTCAAGAGATCGAGACCATCCTGGTCAACATGGTTGTCATAATTATAGAGAGAAATTAAAAATCACAACTGTGTAAAAAATTTAATGCTCTCTTGAAATATGTCAAACAGATTTTTTTAAAAAGAATAACACTGAGATCAACACATAGATAATCAGGTTCTTCCCAGGTGACTACCGCACAATGTTAAATATGGTTTCTCTTTTACGAATGTTAAATGTGATTGAGATGGCATTCTTTAATTAAAATGCAAAAATAGAAATCATTTATAAGAAGATAGCCTTTTCCACCCATACATTTGGAAAGTAAAATCAAAATTCTAAATAATTCACTCATCAAATACTTAAAACTACAAAGAAAATGACAAAGTATTTAGCATAGCATCACACGGAAGTACCTTGCACCTAAATAGATAAGTTGATATTGGGAGGGAATGTGTAACTTTAAATGCATATTCTAGAAAATAAGAACTGTTGAAAGTCAATGAATTAAATATTCAACACGAGAATTTTTAAAGCAGTGAACAAGAAAATCTACAAAAGATATCACAATAAAGCAAATTTATCAAAACAAATGAATAAAATACAGCACAACAAACAGAAAATTAATAACACAGGAACAGAAAACCAAATACCACATGTTTTCACCTGTAAGCGGGAGCTAAACATTGGGTACTCATGGACATAAAGATGGGAACTAGCGATACTGGGGACTCCTAGAGGGGATGAGGAGTCAGGGGGTGTTGAAAAACTACCATTGGGTACAACACTCACTTCCTGGGTGATGGGGTCATTTGTACTCCAAACCTTAGTGACATGCGATTTACCCATGTAACAAATCTGCATATGTACCCCCGAACCTAAAATAAAAGTTTAAAAAAAGATAATACAGACAAAAATAACAGTGAATTAAAACTTGAAAAAAACAGAGTGAATAATTAAACCAAAGGCTAATTTAAAAAAATTACTAGTGAAATAGAAAACTGTAGCAAGATTAAGCCAGAATATAAAAACACTAAGACCAGTAAAAAATATTAAATACAAACAGGGCGTGAAAACTAACAGATAAAGGCAAACCGAACATCTTAGAACAGCAGAAGGAAAAAGGCAAATTCAAGTAGACTAAACAAAATTGGAAGAGTACATATTGTTTTAAGGAGTCTTATTACATTGACTCAACTCTGCGCAATTGAAGTATTTCATTACTCAAAGTAGAAAATAATTATACCTTAAGCATCTTAATTGGTGAACAGACTGCCAGAAGTTTGAATGATCAACCTACACATCATTTCTAGCTTGAAGCATAATAAATGACCCAAAACAGATTCTGTTAATACATTTAGGGGATACGTTGCTTTTTAGTGTAAGTAGTAAAATAGTTTCATGGGAAATTTGTGAGACCAGAAAATTGTGTTATACTTTGGAAAGATTACAAGGCTAAACTCTGTTGTCAAAATAACAGATATCCCTTTGCTCAATCTCTTAGAGTTTTAACTGAGAGGTACATCACAGTATGTCTTTTCTCCAGATTGGCAGCATTTCCTATGCTTTAATCCAGCAGTTCAACAGCAACAATAGCAACTGAATACAACGACAAACTGGAGCAGTTAACTTAATGAGCAAACTGGATGGCAGGCTTGTTATCAGAGGGTGGGTTGGTAGGTAGCAAATGAAATATTGCAGAAAAGCTATGGTCCAGAAGCAATGAATAGAAGGCACTGAAGACATTCCTAAGCGGTGGTGACGAATGAGCCCATGCGACATGGACATCCATAGACAAATTAAACAGTCGTTCTCTCAGTCTTGTTACAAGATATGGTAGGTGGCCAATGTCAGTCCTGCTAATATCTGGGCTCCAACAGAATACATTGGAAATCTTAATATACCCCCTTAAAAATGGGGCCAATCCATAGCCTTCAAAAATCACACCTCTGGGTCAGGGGCAGTCACCTTTAATCCCAGCACTTTGGGTGGCCCAGGCTGGAGGATTGCTTGAGCCCGTGAGTTTGAGAAAAGCCTTGGCAACATAGTGAGACCTTGTCTCTACAGAAAAAAATGAAAATTAGTCACTACACACTTGTAGTCCCAGTACTCGGTGGCTTAGGTGGGAGGATAGCTTGAGTCCGGGAGGTTGAGGTCACAGTGAGCCAAGATCACGCCATTGCACTCCAGCCTGAGAGCAAACCCTGTCTCAAAAAACAAACAAACAAGAAACGGCCAGGTGCAGTGGCTCATGCGTGTAATCCCAGCACTTTGGGAGACCGAGGTGGGTGGATAACAAGGTCAGGAGTTCGAGACCAGCCTGACCAATATGGTGAAACCCCGTCTCCACTAAAAACAAAAATTAGCCAGGTGTTGTGGAGCGCACCTGTAGTCCCGGCTACTTGGTAGGCTGAGGTACGAGAATCACTTAAACCTGGGAGGCAGAAGTGGTAGTGAGCCAAGATTGTGCCACTGCACTGCAGCCTGGGCGACAGAGTGAGACACCGTCTCAAAAAAAAAAAAAAAGACACCCGAATATTCCCAAATCTGAATGGTCAAGGAGCTTATATCAAAGAATTTTTCTTTTTTTTAGTAAATAGAATAACCTTATGTTACAGTACACAAGGGTTAGGGGGTTTTATGTCAAACTGAGCTTGGCTAAAAGAAACCTCAAAGCGCCACTTAATTCAGAGCTGGTACAGGAAGCACAGCATTCAATAAACACAGCAATGGTGAACATCAAATAATTTGCTGTGGCAACAAAACAAAACCCAAAATTATTTTATTTAAAGCTTTTAAATTCAGGGGTGCATGTGCAGGTAGGTTACATAGGCAAACTCGTGTCATGGGGATTTGTTCTACAGATTATTTCATCACCCAGGTATTAAGCCTAGGACCCATTAGTTACGTTTCCTGATCCTCTCCCTCCTCCACCCTCCATCCTCAAGTAGGCCCCAGTGTGTGTTGTTCCCTTCTGTGTGTCCATGTGTTCTCATCATTTGGCTCCCACTTATAAGTGGGAACATGTGGCATATGGTTTTCTGTTCCTACATTAGTTGGCTGAGGATAATGGCCTCCAGCTCCACCCATGTTCCTGCAAAGGACATGATCTTGTTCTTTTTTATGGCTGCATCATATTCCATGGTGTAAATGTACCACATTTTCTTTATCTAGTCCACGTTGACGGGCATTTAGGCTTATTCCCATTCAAATGCAATCACGGTGCTAACATAGTGCTACGAGATCTTGAGATTTGCCAAAATACAAAATAGAACATGAGATGTTTTGGGAAACAGATGCCTATTGTGGAGTGGGACGCGTTTATGTGAAGGCTTTTATGTGTAACAGTAGCCAAGAGAGAGCTAAAAACAAATGTGTATAGCTACTTTCTCCACTCGGAGATGATGGTGCTAGACACAAGACCAGACATTGCCATCCCGCTGTGTTTTGTTGGTGAAAACAAAGTGAGTGGGGAATTTGATTCGAACTCATCACCGCTATTGCATAAACAGAGAAGACCAAGTGCCACTCATGGTTTGAGCTAGTTTAAATGGTTAGAAAAGGAAGAAGATGTCAGTTAAAGTTTTGTTCTGGTCTTTCAAAACCTCTGTGAACTGAAACCCTGCAGAGTCATAGCACCCTTCTTACTGTTCACCCTAATACCATCTTAGGAATAGACCCTCTGTCTTCTACTGTGGTGTCTTTACATTGCATTACTCTTCTTTTGCTGTGTAGCAAACATCTGGAAATGTACAAACATTTTGTTTTTGTTTTTTGAGACAGGGTCTTGCTCTGTCAATCAGGCTGGAGTGCAGTGGCGAGATCACAGCTCACTGCAGCCTCGACCTCCTGAACTCACGTGATCCTCTTGCCCCAGCTTCCTGAGTAGCTGGGACTACAGGCATGTGGCACCATGCCTGGCTAATTTTTGTATTTTTTTGTAAAGATGGGGTTTTGCCACGTTGCCCAGGCTGCCCTCAAACTCCTGGATTCAAGCAATTCATCTGCTTCAGCCTACCAAAGTGTTGGGATTACAGGCGTGGGCCACTGTGCCCCGCAGGGCTATGTCTTTTATGGAAACCCAACTAAAGAAAGGATTGCATTCAAGCCCCTTAGGTAGTCGGAAAAGTCCATTTACTGGGAAAAGTCCACTCTAGGAGCTGAGTGTCGTCCCCTGCCAACAGTCAGCAAGAAAACACAAGATTGAGGTCTCTGTTTTCTTGCTGACTGTTGGCAGGGGACCACACTCAGTTCCTTCCTAGAGGCTGCCCCGGGTCCTTGCCCTAGGGGCCCCTTCACAAGCAGTTCTAAGCATGGCTGTTTGCCTTTTCAAGGCCAGCAAGAGAAAAGCCAGTAAGAGAATCTTAATTACTTTGAATCTCTCCCTCACAGAAGGCTTGAAGCTGTTTATTTTTAAAGACTCACCTGCTTAGATGTGGCCCACTCAAAATCATCTTAAAGTCATGACTCAAAGTCAGTTGTTTAGAGACCTTAATGACATGTTCGAAGTCTCTTGACTTGCCCATCAATGGTAAGCTGATGAAAGCAAATGTGGTATATATACGCCATGGAATACTGTGCAGCCATAAAAAAGAATGAGGTCATGGCCTTTGCAGGAACATGGATGGAGCCGGAGGCCATTATTCTTAGCAGACTAATGTAGGAACAGAAAGCCAACTGCTGCACGTTCTCACTCATACGCAGGAACTAAATGATGACAACACACGGATGCATAGTGGGGAGCAACACACACACTGATGTCTACTTGGCGGTGGAGGGTGGGAAGAAGGAAGGGATCAGGAAAAACAACAATGGGTACTAGGGATAGAATCTGGGCGATGAAATAATCTGTATGACAAGCCCCCATGACACAAGTTTACCTATATAACAAACCTGCACATATGCCCTTCAACTTAAAAGTTAGAAAACAAAGATGTTATTGCCATGTGCCATCCCCCGACCAAAAAAACCAGTAAAATCTCTTTACCTTTAATATATAATGTACCTTAATCGAAGGACTGACTAGCTTATTCTATTCTTAGCATCCATAGCAGGAAGTAGAAATTATGGGGAGCATCGTAAAAATTCTGCTGACCACTGCCCACCTCTGACCACTAATGGTATGCATCCTTCCCAAACACAAAATGCGTTCACCTCCTTCAGTGCTCCCAGGAGTCTCCTCCTACTCTTCTTGAAAGGATGTTGCTCTGTATCTTTAAGTTTTCTTGAGTCCCCAACTTACATTGACTTCAATTTTTTTAAATTTGATTTTTCACAATCAATTTATTCCTCTATGTTTGTTTTTCTCCCTTGCTGCTTTGAGGGTAGAAACATTCCTTGTATTTCTTTGGCATATCGCAGAAACTAAAATGTAGCTCAGTAAAATTGTGTACAACTCACAAATACTTGTTCATTCACTGGACAATTTTATAGGGTGAGACTGCAAAAATTAAGGGCTCCTAAAAATAATAAACTTAAGAGATGGAACAAATGTGTAAGAAAGAGCCATGAAAACTAAATTCTCAAGTAATTCACAATGGGTGAAATACTTAGGATATTATATTATTCTAATACGGTCTAAAATTCTAATATGTATACTAATCTGATGATATTGAGATTAATAGATATATTAATGATCAAGTGGAGGGAAAATTGTGAGCTATGTGAGATGTTCTTCAAGCACCAGCAACTTCATAGTTGAGATAATCCAATAGGGAGACACATTTTTAAAAAGTCTCTTGGGATGGACCATTAAAATCTTTGATACAGAGAAAAATTCTGCAAAGGCTTGAATTAGAACCTCGCCACCCTTCTCTGTGGCATGTCCAGATTGTTTTAATACATATGCATTTTCAAACGGCCAAAAAAACAAGCAAAACAAATATTTCACAGGGTTGATTAGTCTTTGCCTTCGATAAAAAGAAAAAAAATTGGGGGCGGTAGAGGGAGCTGTTGCCCCGTGGAAGATAGATACTAAAGCTGTCTTCCATCGCTCTTTCCCACCTGGACAAAAATAAATAAATAAGAATGAAAACAAACCCCGACAGTTAGAAAAGAAGAGCTACTATTATTCTCGGTGACTTGATGATCACAGCCTGAACTGTGGAGTTTGGGAGAGGCTCTGTGGGTTTGCTTTGCTGGAGCCATAAATGTTCAGGGAGCAAGCCATGCAAGGCTGAGCTGCCCAAGTTAGCAGTTTAATTAATCTCGCAGGCTCGGTGGGGACTTTTGGGTTTATTCATGAGCTGCAAGGGTGAAGCCAGATACATGTGTCCATGCTGAGGCAAAATGAGGGCAGAGTGAACAGGGGGTAAGTGCATGGGTCTGCATGTGCCAGAAAGAGAGACGAGGAAAGAAAAGAACTCGGTGGACGCCCATTGTCAAAGGCAAAACAAACCTGGCAGACCTGTTTCACCACCTTCCAATCAATACATCTTATCTATTCACATTTTCTGCACGCTGCACCAACATTCGTTTGCTGATCAGATTCTAGAATGTGTGCATCTGTGTGTCAAAATGAAGATATGGTCTGCCCCACACTTTGGGGAAAAGGGCATCGTTGCTGTGAGACACTTGATACAAAATATTAGTTCTAGCCAACTGTTCAAAACTCTAGCAAGTGAATATAAATGCCGTTTTTGTTTGTTCTTTATGTTTTTATTCTTACATTTGGTGGGAAATTTTCTTGAGTTGCTTTTTTTTTTTTATTTAAAGAAAACAGTTTTATTGAGGTATAATTGATCTGCGAAAGAGGCACATATTTAATGCATACAATTTGATGAGCTTGGATATATACGTGCACCCATGTTACTGTTGGGACTGCTGTCGCGAAACCTCAGTTCTTGTGTTCTTAGTTTCAAATAACTTAAACAAGAGACACACAGCAAAGGAGAGGCAGCATAGAGTAATTTCTTGCAGAGGAAAAAGAGTGTTTGGAAAGTCAGGGGCAGAATAGAGTCCACCCTGAGAGAGTGGATTGAGGGCAGGCTTTTCGTAAGGGTGAGACGGAGGGAGACAGTGTTGACTATTGCTGGAGAATCTCCCTTTACGAGTCTTCCATGATGATTCATAAGTGGGTGGGAGAGGTGTTGCTAGTAAGCCTGTTCTGGGAGGTCCTCTGGGGGCACTGCAGGTCTCATTAGCATCTTATATGTCTACCCACAGGTGGGCTTTTTACTATGAACAGTTTGAGGACAGGTAACATCAAAATGCGCATGCTCCCTAGAAGGGACAGTCCCTACCGAAGAATTGCTTTGCTTGAATGAGCTCAGTGACAATGCAAATACTGAGGTTTATTGTGTTGACTGTACGGTCATCAGGGTTGCTGTGTCCCGAGAACAAGGTCACTTCCTTCAATACTATCATCACTATCAAGATGAGGAACATATCCATTACCTCCAAAAGTTTTTTCTGTCCCTTTTTCTTTTTTGGATTTTTCTTGTGTGTGTGTGTGTGTATGTGAGGACTAAACTCTGATTTTTTAAAATTTTGACCAAATTCATATCTAAAGGGGCTGGGAAGTCATGCCTACAAACCATAAATTCTCATCGGATGGGTTTTATTTAACCCTATATATTGTGACTTACTTTCCTATATGACTCTGGCGTAACATTACGTGACAAAGGAGAAAATCAAAATATTTTACCCCAAAACATGTTTCTTTGCCATATTTTGAAATGGCCCTGCAAAGCCATCCTTTGTGGGGGGAAATTTGCATCTGTAGAGGATCTCTATTCACACGGCTAGATCTTTTTCTTCCAGGCTCTCCTAATCCTGAAGCGATTAACTGAGAGTCTGGCACCTCTTAAAGGGCCTGAATAGGAAACATTTGTCGTCTGTTGTCTCTACAGGCAGGCACTATGAGACTGCAAAAGAACCTTGGTGTCCACACTCTATTACCTTAATCTGAACATTTCCCTTCTACTGATCCCAGGTCTTTAGACAAACTCAACCAATTGTCAACCAGAAGATGTTTAAATTTACCTATAGCCTGGAAGCCCCCCACTTTGAATTGTCCTGCCTTTCTGGACCAAACCAACGTATTTCTCAAATGTATTTGATTGATGTCTCATGCCTCCCTAAAATGTATAAAACCAAGCTGCACCCTGTCTACCTTGGGCACATGTTCTCAGGACCTCCTGAGGGCTGTGTCATGGGTCATGATCACTCCCATTTGGCTCAGAATAAATCTCTTCAGATATTCTACAGAGTTTGATTCTTTTTGTTGACAACGTACGTGGTAAGAACACACAACATGAGATCTACTCTCTTAACAAATTTTTAAGAGTACAAAATACCACATGATTCCATTTGTGGTGTTATATGCTGGCTTTTGTTCATGGTTCCTGGCCCATAACTCCCATAGCCCTGGTTACAGTCTTCTGTCAAAATACTGGGTGTGTCAGGCCTCAGGGGCAGAACTTTCACCTTCTCCTGCATTCCTTTCATTCTAATGTTCCCCTGCCTTTCTGAGTGTGGGTTTTAAGCCCCTCCTGATATGAACAGGAAAGAGGGAAATATTGGGTAGAGGAAGGCGGTTCCCCGGCAAAGGCCTCACCCTCAAGCCTGGATACCTGCATCTCTAACTGGCAACAGTAATTCCTGTTTTTGCACCTAAAAGTCGATGTTTGGCCCACCACACCCCTCTATGCTGTACTCATATAACCCCCAAACCCCCGGTTTCAGAAGGAGATGAGAGGCAAATAGAAGAGCAGAAGAGTGGCAGAATGGTACAGCAGAGAGAAGAAAAGAAGCATCCGAATGCTGAGAGGAGTTCAGCTGGGGATGGCTGGAGAGGAGATGGGCCACTGGGCTGTCAAACTCCAGGGGAAGACCGTCTTCCCACTCCATCCCCTCTTCTAGCTCCCCATCTGTCTCACTGAGAACCACCTCCAGCACTCAGTATAAATCCCTCACTCATCTTTCAAGTCCATGTGTGAGCTGATTGTTCCAGGATGCTGGAGAAGAGCTCGGGATACAGAAAGCTGTCGCACTGGCCTGTCCTTGCAAAAAAAGGCAGCAGGGCCACTGAGCTGGTTAACACCTAAGTTGTCCGCAGATGGCAAGGCTAAAAGGGCACACTGTAACATACGCCCACTTGGGCCCCTGTCAGTCTGTGTGCTCTCTCTCTTGTAAGGGGTTTGAGCAGCAGCCGTGACTGACCAGATGAGTCACACCTCTGTCACATGTCCTGCGAAGGAGGGTCAGGAAACTCTCCATTTCACTCCCATGAGAGAGTCCCACCCTATTCCCTGGGGGAGAAAATGCTGATGTCATGAAGCTTCCATAAAACTCCAAGATGACAGTGTTCAGGGAGCTTCCAGAGAGCTGAAGACATGGAGGTTCCTGGAGGATGGTGCCTCACCGAGGGCATGGAAACTCTGTGCCTGTTCTGCTGACAAAAAGAGTCAAACTCTGTAAAATATTTGAAGAGATTTATTCTGAGCGAAATATGAGTGACCATGGCCTGTGACACAGCCCTAGGATGTCCAGAGAACATGTGCCCAAGATGGTTGGGGTGCAGCTTGGTTTTATACATTTTAGGGAGGCATGAGACATCAATCAAATAAATTTAAAAAACACATCGTTTCCATCTGGAAGGGCAGGACAGCTCGAAGAGGGAGAGGACCTTCCAGGTCATAGGTAGATTTAATTTTTTCCTGATTGGCAATTGGTTGAAAGAGTTATTATCAATAGAAAGGAATATCTGGGTTACAATAAGAGGGTGTGGATACGTACATTTTATCATGCAGATGAAGCCTCCTGTGTAAGTTTCTTATCAGACGTGAGGTCTGTTTGTGTTGATGTTAATGCTGGAGGGCCATAATGAGGCATGTCCAACCCCCACTTCCCATCATAGTATGAAACAGTCTTTCGGGTTAAATTTTAGAGTCCTCCAACAGAGGAGAAAGTCCACTCAGATGGTTGAGGGGGCCTCAGAATTTCATTTTTGGTTCCCATCCCCAAATCTTGTCCTAGACGTCCTCATCTGTATCCTTTGTAATATCCTTTATGATAAACCAGTAAGTGTAATTAAGCATTTGCTTGAGTTCTGTGAGGTGCTCTAGCAAATTAATTCAACTCAAAGAGGAGTTTACAGGAACCCCAACTTGAAGGTGTTCAGCCAGAAGTCCTGAGAACCACCTCCACCACTCGATACAATCCCCCTCACTCATCTTTCAAGTCCGTGTGGGACCCGATTGTTCCAGGATAATCGACAAGAGGTTGGATTTGTGACTAATGTGTGTGGCGGGGGCAGTCCTGGGAACGGAGCCCTCACCCTGTGAGATCTGATGCGAACCGAATTAGAGGACACCTGGCTGGTGTCCACTGCTTGGTGTGTGTGACAAAACCCTCCACACATTTGGTCACAGAAGTCTTCTGGGTTGATGATTTTCTGTGGTGTGAGAGCAGAGGGAAGACAGTCTGAGGTGAGTTTTTGCCTCTGCACCATTCATATGAGGTATCTAAAACAGTCAAACTTAGAAAAGCAGAAAACAGAATGGTGGTCGCTAGGAAAGGCCAGGAGAGGGAAAAGGGAGATATTGATCCATAGTTCAGTTACTTGACATGAGTGACTTCTAGAGATCTGCTGTACGTCACAGTGCCTAGAGTTAACAACAAGGTTTTACGCACTCTTGAGCAACTCCTAAGAAGTGACTGATCATGCTTTTGACCTTGCAAGGAAAAATCGTGGTAGAAAGCAAAAATCCCTTGACATGCTTTTCAACAACTCAAGATGCTATTTAAAAGCTTTGAACATTAATAGATAGTTGTAAAGCCTTAACCTTTTACGAGAGTGGTTTTATGTCTTTTAAATGAAAAGAAGCACATTTCATTGTATTTTAGCTGCACTTTTGTCCTGTAGTAGCTGAATATTCAGAATCTCAGATTTTCGTCATCTGCTGAATAGAAGCTGGCACTTTTTATCCTTCATGTTTCTCTTTGATAGCCCAGCTGTGTAGATCTAAAACTCAAAAAAGTTTACTTTATTTTTTCTCCTTAGGTGGGATTTATCTTCTTTAAGACAACTTCCTGACCTTGGGCACACAGAAGGCAGCTGAAGGCAGTGTTGGACTCTGTCATTTCAAGCAAAATCACATTCAATTTTTTGAGAGCCGCAGGCTTGGGTGGTGTTAAATTGTGTCATTTTAGTATTAAAGAAACACGATAAAACTTTCAAAGCCTGATCGTGTGTCTCAGCTGTTTACTGTGGAAAGGTAGGAAATTGGCTAGAGCAAAAACTATTCATGTGAAAAATAAGGATTTCAGGTACCTCAGACAAGCACAGAGACATAACCCACGGTTTAAATTGGTATTGGTGTGGCTATATTTGGAGGCATAAAAAAATAAACAGATGTGGATTTATCAAATGAACCCAAGCGAGGCCAGGTCAAAGGAAATTTCCAGAAGCAACTCCACACATTAAATTTCTCTTTCTAATACAAAATGACACTCTTAAACAAAGAACAGGCTGTACCAGCAAGGACATTTTATCTCTAAAGGGGAGAAAAAGTCTTGGCACCATTTTCTGTCTTTTCTTTACAGTTGGTCTCATTATTTGGGTTATATTACAATTAATTACTCAGGAGAGATTTTCCTTTCTCTTTCTCCTCTTGTCTTTCTTTCTTTCTTCTTTCTCTTTCTCTCTCTCTCTTTCTTTTTTTGTCTTGCTTTGTCACCCAAGCTGGAGTGCAGTGGTGTGTCACCCTTGAACTCCTGGGCTCAAGTGATCCTCCCATCTCAGCCTCCCAAATAGCTGGGACTACAGGAGTGCACCACCAAGCCTGGCTAATTTTTTAATATTTTTGGAGAGATGGGGTCTCTGCATGTTGCCCAGGCTGGTCTTAAACTCCTGGCTTCAAGGAATCCTCCCACCTGGGTCTCCTAAAGTGCTGGAGTTGCAGGCATGAGCCCACCATGGCGGGCAGGAGAAACTTTGTATAAGAGCAAACATGTCGTGGGGTGGGTGTTGCAATACCATATACTGACGATTTCCAAGGCTATATATGTCCCGGTTTAAGGAATAAAACATAGTTGATGCACATTCATCTTGTATCAGTACCTGAAAGTGATTTTCAATGGTAAGAAGACTAGTTTATATTTTCAATATTTGGATAACCCTTGAACAACGTGGAGCTTAGGGGCACGGACCCCCCAACTCAGTCAAAATTCAACGTATTACTTTTAACTCCCCCAAAACTTAACTGCTAATAAACTGCTGAAGACCAGAAGCTTTACAATGACATAAACAGTCAACTAATATATATTTTGTATGTTATACATACTATATACTGTGCTGTTACAATAAAGTAAGCTAGAGAAAAGGAAACGTTATTAAGAAAATCATAAGGAAGAGGAAATAGATTTACCGTTCATCAAGTAGAGGTGAATCGTCGTAAAGGTCTTCATTTCATCGTCTTCACGTTGAGGAGGCTGAGGAGGAGAAAGAAGAAGGGGTTGGTCTTGCTAAGGGATGGCAGAGGTGGAAGAAGATTCATGTGTAAGTGGATCTCCAATGCAGTTCAAACCCGTGTTGTTCAAAGGTCGAGAGTAGATCCTTCTTCTAAAGGCAGGTGTGCATCACCTTTACCTGGCCGTCATAGTTCGCCCACATAGGTGTGTAGGCTGTGACTCAGGCTTGATGCTCTCAAGTTACCACTCTCAGTTTTGTTCTCTGCTATTTTTGGAAGGCCAAGTAAAATATGGAAAAAAATACCTCATAGATAGTCAACTCTTTCATGGAAAAAATGCTGTGAAACTAATTGTGTTTCATAGAAGTATGTCATATTCTTTTAGGAACTCAAATATTTGTTTGCAGTAACATATATCTATATATGCTCACACATACATGTATGAAACCTAAATAGGTCATCTAGTCTAATTTTTTTTTTTTTAGGTGGCTGGATATCTAAGTTTCTCAGGACAGATAACATTTTATTTATTTATTTTTTAAAAAAACTTATTCCAAACAGAGCACGGTGGTTCATACCTCTAATCCCAGCACTTTGGGAGGCCAAGGCAGGAGAATTGGCAGAGGCCAGGAGTGTGAGACCAGCCTGGGAAACATAGGGAGAACCTGTCTCTACAAAAAATATGAACATCAGCCAGGTGTGGTGGTGTGCACCTGTAGTCCCAACTACTCAGGAGGCTGAGGTGGGAGGATTGCTTGAGCCTGGGAGGTGGAGGCTGCAATGAGCCATGATGGCACCACTACACCCAGCCTGGGTGATAGAATGAGGTTCTATCTCAAAAACAAAAGGAAACAAAACCAAAAACAAAAATACCTTATTCCTATACCCGAGGATTGTGAAATCAATCTTTCCTATTAGCCTTGCCTAATATATCATGAATTTGTAATTATATTGACTTAGAAGTCATTAAATAGTTCCTTAATAAAAAAAAAAAAAACACCCAAATACTTTCTGGACATGTTTTAGCTCCCTGTTTATTTCTCCACTTTACACTAAGGATAATGTATTATTATCTTCTTTATGCAATTAAAATATTTTGAAGATAATTCAGCTAATCATCTTTAAACTCCTCATTTTCAAGCTAAATAGGTAAAAATTCTATTACTTTTTTTTGAACTTTCTTTCTAAGGCTGGCCTTGCCATACATGTAAAATCTGAACTGTGTGTGTCGACTTTGACTCAAGGGTTTGGTTTAGTGATGAACAAGCGCTTGCTTCTCACTAAGGTTAGGTGACAAAGGGCTATTTGTAACCAGACTTCCCGCGGCAGAATAAAGCCAAGCACAGCCCTGATTCCGAACACGAAGGTTTTGTTCTGACTTTGGAGTCCCAAAGTATGTTCTCTTTATGAGGCCTAAATGCAGCAACAGAAGTTCAATTTTATTTTATTTTTCAGTAGAGACGGAGTTTCATCATGTTGGTCAGGCTGATCTCAAACTCCTGGCCTCAAGTTATCTGCCCCATCTTGGGCTCCCAGAATGCTGGGATTACAGGCGTGAGCCACCATACCTGGCCAGAAGTCCAATTTTAGAACACATGGTTCCATTTCCAGCTTAAAAGGAAGAGCTTCCATGCGTTACATTGGCTACTTCTTAACCTTGCCTTGGTATTTTTGAAGGATTTAAAATTTAAACCAAAATGTTGCTTGACTTATTATTATTATTATTATTTGACACAGAGTGTCATTCTGTCACCCAGGCTGGCGTGCAATGGCACCATCACAGTTCACTGCAGCCTTGACCTCTCCAGGTTCAGGTGATCCTCCTATCTCAGTCTTCTGAGTAGCTGGGACTACAGGTGCACACCACCATGTCTGGCTGATGTTTGAGGTTTTTCTAAAGATGGGGGGGGTCTTGCCATGTTGCTCAGGCTGGTCTTGAACTTCTGGCCTCAAGCCATCCACCCGCCTCAGTCTCCTAAAGTGCTAGTATTACAAATGTGAGTCACTGTGCCCAGCCTTGACTTATTTTTAATCTGTGATGATAGACTATCAGCCATTTCAAATCCTTTATGAAGTTTGACATAGGGCATATGTGATGTTATAATGCTCGAATTAGTAGACAGCGGTGTAGGCCACAGGATTGTTTATGCCTGACGAACTCCTGCTTTGGTGGATCAGGGTACTTTTGTTCTATCAGGCCCTTGCTTGAAGCCAGCGCCTGGCCGTCATCTCTGTGAGGCTTGGTGTCGATGACGTTTTCGCTGCACACACACTGTGCTGGACCTAGTCTATTTGATTTCTGACTACGTTGTTGTGATGATTAATTTTAGGCGTCAACTTTAGTTCTCTGAGGGATGCTCAGCTAGCTGGTGGGACACCGTTACTGGGTGTGCACCTGCGAGGGGCTGTCTGGAAGAGACTGGCCTTTGAATTGGTGAAGTGAGGAAGGCAGACTCACCCTCAGCAATGTGGGTTGGCACGATTCAGTCAGTACAGGGCCTGAAATAGAATAAAATGACCGAGGAAAGGTGAATTGCTCTCTCTGGAGCTGGGACATCCATCTTCTCCTGCCCTGGGACACCAGAACTTCAGGTTCTCAGGAGAGAGAAACTTCATATCTGGAACTGACACTAGTAACCTCCCAGATTCTCAAGTCCTTGACCTCTGACTGAGAGTTACACTGTGGACTCCCTGGTTCTCAGCCTTTGGAAACAGCTGGAATTACAACACCAACTTCCCTCTTTGTCCAACTCACGCATAGGACCTTTCAGCCTCCATAATAACTTCAGTCAATTCCCATAACACATTTTTATCTATCTATCTATCTATCCATCTCATCCATCTATCCATCCTATTATCTCTCTATGTATCTATTATATCTATCTATCTATCTATCTATCCATCTCATCCATCTATCCATCCTATTATCTCTCTATGTATCTATTATCTCTATCTATCTATCCATCTCATCCATCTATCCATCCTATTATCTCTCTATGTATCTATTATCTCTATCTATCTATCTATCCGTCTCATCCATCTATCCATCCTATTATCTCTCTATGTATCTATTATCTCTATCTATCTATCCATCTCATCCATCTATCCATCCTATTATCTGTCTATGTATCTATTATCTCTATCTATCTATCTATCCATCTCATCCATCTATCCATCCTATTACCTCTCTATGTATCTATTATCTCTATCTATCTATCTATCCATCTCATCCATCTATCCATCCTATTATCTCTCTATGTATCTATTATCTCTATCTATCTATCCATCTCATCCATCTATCCATCCTATTATCTCTCTATGTATCTATTATCTCTATCTATCTATCTATCCATCTCATCCATCTATCCATCCTATTACCTCTCTATGTATCTATTATCTCTATCTATCTATCTATCCATCTCATCCATCTATCCATCCTATTATCTCTCTATGTATCTATTATCTCTATCTATCCATCTCATCCATCTATCCATCCTATTATCTCTCTATGTATCTATTATCTCTATCTATCTATCTATACATCTCATCCATCTATCCATCCTATTATCTCTCTATGTATCTATTATCTCTATCTATCTATCTATACATCTCATCCATCTATCCATCCTATTATCTCTCTATGTATCTATTATCTCTATCTATCTATCCATCTCATCCATCTATCCATCCTATTATCTCTCTATGTATCTATTATCTCTATCTATCTATCTATCTATACATCTCATTCATCTATCCATCCTATTATCTCTCTATGTATCTATTATCTCTATCTATCTATCTATGTAACCTATCTCCATCATGTATCTATCATCTGTCTATATCACCATCATCATATCTATCGTCTGTCACATCTATCAATCTTCTGTCTATCAATCATCTATCTATTATTTTTCTTTTTTCTTTTTCTTTTTTTTTTGAGACAGCATCTCCCTCTGTCGCCCAGGCTGGAGTGCAGTGGTGCAATTTTGGCTCACTACAGCTTTCACCTTCCAGGTTTGAGCAATCTTCCCGAGTAGCTGGGATTGCAGGTGTGTGCCATGGCTAATTTTGTATTTTTAGTAGAGAAGGGGTTTCACCATGTTGGCCAGGGTGGTCTCAAACTCCTAGTCTCCAGTGATCCCCCTGCCTTGGCCTCCCAAACATATAACATGACATATATAATGTTCTATATAACATATATGTAACATATATAATGTATATATGTTATACTTATTATATCTCATAACATATATTTTATAAATTATATTATATGTTTTTATATAACATATAAAAATATATTTTATTTATATAGTAATAATTCATATATTACATAAATATATTTTATGTAATAATACTTTAATACATCATATGCAAATATATATTTTATGTAATAGTTTACAATAGTAACATATAATACATTATATATTTTTGATATATGCATAATATAATATAACAATATATTTAGTTATTCATTTCCTCATTCTTTTATCTGTTTACTTATTTATGATTATTTTTTGAGATGGAGACTCACTGTATTTCCCAAACTCAAGTTGTCCTCCTGCCTTGGCCTCCCAAAGTGTTGGGATTATAAGTGTGTGCCACTTTGACGAGCCAAAAATATAATTATTTTTATATAATAAATTATATGATATAATTAATTAACATATTTAATTAACATAATATAATTAATTATAATATAATCTATATAATGTGTGTGTGTATTTATATATATAAAACTCATAATGTTCATCTTTTGCGTGATGCAGTTCCAGCACTTCCAGCATGGTCTTTCATTTTATTCTGCTGTTTCTGGTCACAGTTGAGAATGCAGTCTCTGCCTCCGTCTCCATGTGGCCTTCTCCTCTGTGTCTGTGTCTGTGTCTGTGTCTCCTCTTCTGTGTCTTAGAAGAAACCCTTGATTGCATTTAGGGCCCATCCTAATCTAGGATGATCTCATCTCAAGAGCCTTCTCCTGATTATATCTGCAAAGACTGTGTCAAAATACAAGGTCCCATTTACAGGTTTGGAGCAGTAGGACATGAACGTGTTTTGGGGTCAGCATTGAACCCTTTACAGCTGTATCCAGTTTCCTGCAGAGGCTCGAGGGGAGGCTCCTTCCTGCCTCTCCCAGCTCCTGGGGGCTCCAGCATCCCTGGGCTTGTGGCCGCATCACTCCGGTCTCTGCCTCCATCTCTACATTGCCTCCTCCTCTCTATCTGTGTCTTATCCTCTTTTTACGAGGTCAGCAGTCACCCTAAATCCAAGATGATCTCATCTCAAGATCCTTAAGTAATTATATCTGCAAAAACCCTATTTCTGAACAACATCACATTCCCAGGTTCTGGGAGGACATGAATTTTTGTGTGGTCACTCTCTAACTCAACACATCCTCTCCATTTCTGGTACAAAACATTTTTTTCAAGCTGACTCTCTCTTTAGAAAAGAGTCATTTTTATTTTTTCTGTACCCACATCGCTAAACACAGTGGCTAACCTGGAGTTTGACTTTAATAAACGTGTGTTGATCAGTTAAATGTAGTTCAGTTTACAACTACGATTCAAAAACGAACTTAAAGTGAATTTATTTAGAATTGCATGGTATCATTTTTGCTACTTTGAAGCGATTGATAGTTTTTATCTGTTTCATCTCTTAGAGACTAGAAGCAATGACACCTCAGTTCTGAAGAGTTCACCTGCTGTCCAGGTCTTGGTTTCTAATTATTATTTCCCACGGAAAGGAACCATGGCTACTTAGAGAAATGCCTAATATTATAGATGATGCCTTTATCTATAAGATATAGGACTATATAGGTAGGACTGAGGCAGGGAAGGCCCAAGATGAGTCTCAGATACCTTTTTGTTCCCAAAATTAAGAAACTGCTCAAATGTATGATCAAGACATTGAAAGGACACATGAGTCACCTTGAAAGGGCTTTCAACACCCGAATATGGGACAAGTTGAGGAATAGAATAACTAAGGACAATTATACCTTTTGAATACAATAAGAACCCCCAAGTCCATGCTAATCATACAGTGATCAATCCCTACACAAACATATAAGTAAATGTGAAGACTCTTCCTTGTAGAAAAAATGTAGAAAAATGACATAAAAGTGAAAATCACTATTTTGCATTTATCGTGGTCAGAGTTGATTCTGGCAAGGTTCATCAAGGGATGCTAAAATCTGGAGATGAGCGCAGTTCTATTAGGAACAGGACAGTTGCCAAGGCTCAAGGTATTTTGCACAGGTTATTAATTGTGTAATGAAATTTGTAAGTATGCAGGGAGAAATGGGACAACTCCTTAACTGAGTGACTAAAGTTTGTGTAGCTGATGTAGAGAAGATGGACAACAGGCGTCTCCGTGTGTGAATGATACCTAGGCAAGAACTCAGCCTACCTTGTGTGTCTTCCAGCCCAGATTTCATAACCAAATCTCATCACAAGGAAGCAACCTGCAAACTCAACATTTTCTAAGATAGAGCGGATAGAGTTTTGAAAGAAGGTGAACATTCTGAATGTCAAGGTGAGGCTGAGGTGCTGTACCAGATTAAGGAAGAATAAAGACCTGTGATCACTAAATGCAGTCTTTGGCTCTGGATTGCATCCTGTGGCCAGAAACAAACAAAAACACAAAAAAGCTACAGAACACACGATTTGGGCAATGGATGAAATCAGAATATGGGTTGTACAGAGATAAAATATTGTACGAACATTCTATTTCTTGAATTTGGTAGTTTTCTTTTTTCTGTTGATCTTTAATAGTTGTACATATTTTTTAGGGCACATGTGATGGTTTGGATTCTGTGTACAATGTGTAATGATCAAATCAGGATAATTGGAGTTTTCATCATCTCAAGTATTTGCCACCTTTTGCGTTGGAAACATTACAATTCTTCTCTTTTAGCTATTTTGAAAGATGCAATAAATTACCCTGAATCATAATTTACCTACTATACTGTTTTTTTTTGCATTGTCCTTACCCTGGTAGAGTACCTACTGTACTATGGAATACTAGAACTTATTCATTTTAACTGCACTTTTTCTAACTATAATGTTCCTGTGTTTAGAAGAGTATCCTTGTTCTTAGGAAATAAACATTGAATTCTTAATGTAGTAAAGGTCTTGATACATACAGTCTACCGTCAAACAGTTCAGAAAACTTACGTATGTGAATTATTTAACTATATTTACATGTACGCACGTATGTATATCATACGTGCATGTATTTGTCTATATAATCAGAGAGTGATAAAGCAACTACTCTGGCAAAATGTTAAAAATTGGTGAATCTAGGTAAAAAGTGTATAGCAATTCTTTGCGACTTTTAAATTTCTGAACTTATTTCAAAATTTAAAAGTTCAAAAAAGGTTTTTTTAAACTTTTTATTATTTTAATTAACATTAAAAATATATGTAATTGAGATGGAGGTCTCACCATGTTGCTCAGGCTGGTTTTGAACTCCTGGGTTGAAGCAATCCACCTGCCTTGGCCTCCCGAAGTGCTGGGATTAGAGGCATGAGCCAGCACACTCGTCCTCAAAAAAATTTTGAAAACATTTTAAACAGTGTTGAAAATGTTTTAAAACATTGAAATAAATTTATCGTAGGGTAGATGCTTCAGCTCAGTGGTTAACAGTCTTTTTTGTAAAGTGCCAGATAGTAAACTTTTTGGGCTTTGTGGGACACACTGTTTTCGTCACAACTACTTAACTTTGATGTTGTACCATGAAAATAGCCATAGATTATAAACAAACAAATGCGCATCGTTGTGTGCTGATAAAATGTCAGGTAGGGACACTAGAAGTTGAATTTCACACAGTCTTTACATGCATGAAACATTATTCTTCTTTTGGATTTTTAAAACCATTTCAGGCCAGGCATCGTGGCTCACACCTGTAATCCCAATACTTTGGGAGATCCAGTCAGCAAGATCACTTCAGCCCAGGAATTTGAGACCAGCCTAGGAACATGGTAGAACCCCATCTCTATTAAAAGAAAAATACAAAAAATTAGCTTGGGAGTGGTAGTGCACCTGTAGCCCTAGCTACTCAGGAGGCAGAGGCGAGAGGATTACTTGAGCCAGGGAAACTGAGGTTTCAGTAAGCTATGAACATGCCACTGCACTCCAGCCTGGGCAACAGAGCAAGACCCTGTTTAAAAAAAAAACCCAAAAACATTTGAAATGTAAGTCTTTTCTTAGCTCGTGGGCCTTGTTAAAAATAAGCCATGGACTATATTTGGCTTTACAGATAGATACATAGGTAGGTAGATAGATAAATGGAATAGACAGATGATAGATAGATAGACTAGCTAGCTAGATGATAGATCAATAAATGGAATAGATAGATGAAAAGATAGATAGATGATAGATAGATATAACATAGCTAGATATTTGATAAATATATAGATAGCTGGATGGACTAGATAGACAGATGATAGATAAATGGAATAGCTAGATAGATGATAGATAGAATAGATAGATACATCGATAGATGATAGATGAAATAGATAGATGGAATAGATAGATCAATAAACTGAAAGATAATAGATTGATAGATGGGTAGACAACAGATAGATAGAGTTTACTGACCCTTAATTTTGAGGCTTTCAAAGATGAAAGGAAAAGTTTTTGGAATAATTTTTATTTACCAAATTTTAAAAACTCTGCTTGTTTTATTATTATTTTGTATGACTAGGGATGGGGATGATGGTCTTATAGGATGTTTAGTAAGCTGGATTTTTTGTGGCTGACTCTATCCACTCACTCTCTAATCTTACACGTGGAACTGATGACTTTTTTCCTTTATCATAAGAGCTATGTCCTAATGAAATCACTGGCATTGCAGCTTTGTGTTGGCCAGTTATGACTGTCTTTCATTTACAGCATGTAAAACTCATAAATGTCAAGACCTCCCTTGCTTCCTCAATGTGTAACTAGTAATACACACATGAATAACAAAATCCTCCATTATGCCAAGCAACCTTTGAATCACATTGCTCCTTGGACTCCTGTTGCCTCTTGGAAATGAAATTTCTATTTTTATCAGGAAAATCATGTACGTGATGCTCCTGTGTGTGACTTGGAGACTTCTGTTTTTTTTTTTTTTTTTTGAGATGGAGTCTTACTCTGTTGCCTAGCGTAGAGTTCAGTGGTACATTCTTGGTTCACTTTAACCTCCATCTCCCAGGTTCAAGTGATTCTCCTGCCTCAGCCTCCTGAGTAGCTGGGACTACAGGTGCCTGCCACCATGCCCAGCTAACTTTCTGTATTTTTAGTAGAGATGGGGTTTCACCATATTGGCCAGGCTGATCTCGAACTCCTGACTTAGGTGATTCAACCACCTTGGCCTCCCAAAGTGCTGGGATTACAGGCATGAGCCACTGTGTCCTGCCCTAGACTTCTGTTTTAATAATGTATGATGACCATCACATGTGACCACAGTTGGATTCAAAGGGGATAACACAAGTGCTTGCGCAGAGGTGAATTACAGGCAGGCAATCCTTCTTAGCTGGTCATGGGCTTCCCCTCTGCCTTGCATGGAGGTGCACTTACTGACAATACTCTCATAGGCTTGAGGGGTCTTGTAATCCACTTACAATCTGTGCAAGACCCTGCAGAGCCAAGGCACCCTATTTCTCTACATTTTAAATTTTTAATAAAAAGGCACTTCGTGGTTTAAAACAATGAATTGCGTTGGCATCGTTTCCCAAAGCTGAAAATGCACAGTGCATTGCCCCGTGGCCTTGCTTCTGTAATTGAATCTGTCTCAAAACAAACAGAGCTGAGCGGCATCTGCTGTTACTACAACTGAGCCGGTTTCCCTTTACAGGTGCACGCTGATTGTTTATTTCCCCCTCTCAAAATATTTCTCCATCTCTGTTATTTGTCAAAAATATATACAGAAAAGAATCAATGGAGAATTGAACTTCAAAAGAACAAACAAGGTAGATCTGAGTGTTTCTGGTGTCTGCCATCCTGTAGGTGCTGGAGGAGGACTGTGGTCACAGGTGGGTGTCACGCTGGTACTCTCTGAGGACTGTGGTCACAGGTGGGTGTCACGCTGGTATTCTCTGAGGACTGTGGTCACAGGTGGGTGTCACGCTGGTATTCTCTGAGGACTGTGGTCACAGGTGGGGTGTCATGCTGGTATTCTCTGAGGACTGTGGTCACAGGTGGGTGTCACGCTGGTATTCTCTGAGGACTGTGGTCACAGGTGGGGTGTCACGCTGGTATTCTCTGAGGACTGTGGTCACAGGTGGGTGTCACGCTGGTATTCTCTGAGGACTGTGGTCACAGGTGGGGTGTCACGCTGGTATTCTCTGAGGACTGTGGTCACAGGTGGGTGTCACGCTGGTATTCTCTGAGGACTGTGGTCACAGGTGGGTGTCACGCTGGTATTCTCTGAGGTTGTTTGGCACAGAGTGTAGAGCACCATTTCTTCTTTAATGCATTTGTCAAAATTGCATCCAATTCTTTCACCAATGCAGCCAATAATCCGACTCTTTCTTTCCCCCTCTTATTTATATCTATTTTAAATACTTTTCTGAATAAATAGGTTGATGGAAAAATTCACAGCAGGAGATGGCTATTTAAACATAGAACAGAGAGATGCAGGGATGCAGGTAATTCTATATGAATTTATGGCAACACCTAACTTAATAGTCTAGAAGATTTAATACATGTACATGATTTGAAAGTATTATTTTGAAAGTTAAGGCATTCATCTCTATGAGTAAATTTTCCTCCCTCCCTCCCTCCGTGCCTCCCTGCCTCCTTCCCTTCTTCCCTCCCTCCTTCCTTCCCTTTTCTCTTTCTTTCTTTCTTTCTTGGCAGGGTCTCACTGTCATCCTGGCTGGAGTGCAGTGGTGCGATCACAACTCACTGCAGACTTGAACTCCCAGGCTCAAAAGATCCTCTCCACTCAGCTTCCTGAGTAGCTGGGACTGCAGGTGCACACCACGGCATCCAGCTAATTTTTTGTAGAGATGGGGTCTCGATATCTTGCCCAGGTTGGTTTTGAACTCTTGAGCTCAAGCAATCTGCCCACCTCAGCCTCCCAAAGTGCCAGGATTACAGGTGTGAGCCATGGCACCCAGCCTCTGTAGGTAAATTTGCAACATGAAAATATATACTGAATTATAGACAACTATTGTTTATGTTAATGAAGAGAAATGGAGCTGCAGATGTTACTGCATGGTTAATTAAACATTATTTTGATTTTATCTTTATTATTTATTAATACTTCAATGATTTGTTCCTCATGGAATATTTTCCCTTTAATTAATTTTATTTTATAAGTAATATATTTTTTTCATCCTCTGAGGAAACAGCCATTAATTAGACAAGAGAGAGGCGTAGGTATCCTACACCTGGAAATGTGAAGTGGAAATTGTTTGGCGATAAAGAAATAGCTGTTTGTTTAAAAAATTATTTTATCTTCCCAGTTTTTATAGAGACAGGGTCTTGTGATGTTGCCCAGGCTGGTCTCGAACTCCTGGCTTCAAGCAATCGTCCCACCTTAGCCTCCCAAAGCACTGAGATTACGGGCATGAGCCACAAAGAATCGCTGTTTTCTTTGTGAACTGCTCAGTAAAAAACAGGTTCAATTCAAAATATGAAGTTCTTCTCCTAGAAGGAAATTCAAGATATTAAGCTGTATGTTTATGGTGTCTTCCCATGAAACAATGAACAGGGAAACAAAAAGATAAAGTATTTGAAATAAAAATGTATTTTCAACTCTTCATGTATTCCTTAACTCTTGAGAAGCAAAGATTACTTTGTGATTGGAGTAGAAGAATTTCCCTTTCCTCGTGACTTCTCTAGTTTTCTAAGGCAGAAGTAATTCACAGAGGTTAAATTACCTCTGAAGAGGAATTTTGTTGTGGTTTCCTGGAAGGGGTTGGTCACAGAAAACTCCAGCATCACATCTCATACGTACGACCAGAGCAATGAATACAAAGGCTATAGACATCAGCCCATGCCCTGAATAAGATGCATTGATTGGACAAGGAAAATACTGCACTTGGGGAGGGGTTGATGGTCATAGCTAGTGTCTGTGAAATGCTTTAACTATTACCAGACGCTGGCACTCACTTCCTGGTTCATCCTGACCACACACGTGTGTGGTGGCTGTGCCTGGATCCGATTTACAGATGAGGCATCTGAGTTAAGGAAGGTTGTGTTAGATGCCCAGGAACATACAGATGAACACAAAGAGGAGTGAAGTCAGGTCCTTGGATTCCTTGTCCGACCAAGTGTTAAGACAAAGATAAGAAATTTGGAATGGCTTCAGGGACACTAAAACCCACTCTCCTCATGTTTAAACTATTTTAATGTTACTCCCAACAAAGGGCTTTACAGCTGGCCTTCTTCAAACTACTCTTTCTCTCTCTTTCCTCCCTCCCTTCTGTCCTTCTCTCTCTCCCTCCTCCTTTTTCTGCTTTTTCCTTATTTCCTTCTTTCATTTTCCTCTCCTTCCTTCCATTCTTTCTTTTTCTTTCTCTTCCATCTTCCTTCCCTCCCTTTCTTTCTCCTTCTCTCCCTCCCTCCTTTCTTCCTTTCTCTCTTTCCTTCTTTCTTTTTTGCTTTCCATCCCTTTTTCTTTCTTGTTTCTTTCTTCCTTTTTTCTTTCCTTGTTTTTCCTCCCTTACCCTCTCTTTCCTTCATTTCTTTCTTTTTTCTTCCTTCCTTCTTTCCTCCTTCCCTCTCTCCCTCCTTTTGTTCTTTTCATCTTTCTTTTTTCTCCTTTCTTTCCTTCTTTCTTCTTTCCCCCCTTTCTGCTCTTTCTACCCTTCCTTCCTTTCTTCCTCTTCTTTCCTTTCTTCCTTCCTCTCTCCCTTCCTTCCTCCCTCTCTCCCTCCTCCCCTCCCTCCCTCCCTTCCCCTCCTTCCTTCCTTCCTCCCTGCTTCCCTCCCTTCCTTCCTTCGTTCCCTCCTTTCTTTCCGTTAAATAACGGCTTTATTGAAATTTAATCATCATACCATAAAATTCACCTTTTAAAGTGTACTGTTAAGTGGTTTTCAGTGTATTCAGAGTTGTGCATTCATCACCCCTATCTAATTTTAGAACATTTTCATCACTTCCTAAAGAAATTTCTTACCTGTTAGCAAAGAAGATATTTGTTTATGGGATGTTAGGAGAGGGGTCCTCCCAAGTGGTGGGAATGGCTAGAGTGAAGGACTCTGCAGTGAGCACTCCTAGGATGCTTTGGAAACAGGAGAGAGAGTGTGTGTAGGGTGCACAGTGATGTTTCAGGCATTCTAAACTTTAGATTTTGAGGATAATTAAATTGCATCAGGGAGAATGAACAGTGTCTCCTGTGTAAAAGTATGATATCCACCGGAAGTGAATAGTCCTCGAGGATCAGCAGAGGAATTTGTAGGAGAGAGAGATGATTGACATCTTCACATAGCCTTACACCTGTCCCAGTTAGCATGGAGGGGTTTTAGGTAGGTCATACAGAAACTGGGTAGTGATGGAAGGTGGTAGGGAACAGAATGTACCACTGAATGGGGGGTCCTGGGGAAACGTCTGGAGGAAACACCCTCCTGTGCCACGTGATCTGCCAAAACTGAACATGGGGAGGTTAAGAGGGGTGACATGTCAGTTTGGGAACTATCTTCAGGAGTGCTAACCATAATCTCCCTTTCTCCAACCACAGCATCCTGCCTTCCTCATCAAATCCCACCCCCCCGCCACCGCCGCGCACACACAGACTCTTCCTCGGCCACGTCCTGACGGTGCTGTTTACGTCTAAGCCTGTCCTTCCCGCCCAGGGCTACCATTGGCTGGGTGGGGGCGTGCTGACCAATCAAAGCTCAGGGACGTGGGCGCCGCACTGTCCTGGGATCCCGGGAGGGGCACGTACACGTAGACCGCGCATCCTGACAGCGACAGTTGGAGACGTTGAGTTGAGCAAGATGGATCCAAAGAGGGGAGAGTCGGGGCCACCGGCCAAGACCAGGGAGATGCGAAAGAGGAAGTCCTCCTCTGAGGCGAGACCCAGTTCCCCGAAGAAGGTGAGCGACCCACCGGGGCTCCTCCTCGTCTTCCCCGTGAGTCCCTCCTCAAGATTCCTGCCCTGTGCTCACCTGGCACAACCCCCAGCCCGGCCCGCACCGCTTCTCAGGAAGCGTCCCTGTTCCCAGCCTCCTCCATCCCCTCCCCTGACCCGGACAGAGCCCCACTGTGATCTCCCTGTTGTCCTTCCAGACGCCCAAGGCGGGCGAGAGAGGAAAAGCAGGCCCCGGAGGGAGAGGCAGGAAGAAACGTGCCTCTGGGGAAAAGATGGCAGCCGTGGGAGCCCCTGAGGCAGGGAGCGGGCCAGCACCACCCGGGCCCAGCGAGCTGCCGCCGAGCCAGGAGCTTCCTCCGCCCGAGGTGCCTGTGAAGGAGGGGCCAGTGAGCGGGCCCGACCCACTGAGCCAGGAGCTTCCTCCGCCCGAGGTGCCTGTGAAGGAAGAGTCAGTGAGCGGGCCCGACCCACTGAGCCAGGAGCTTCCTCCGCCCGAGGTGCCTGTGAAGGAAGAGCCAGTGAGCGGGCCCGACCCACTGAGCCAGGAGCTTCCTCCGCCCGAGGTGCCTGTGAAGGAAGAGCCAGTGAGCGGGCCCGACCCACTGAGCCAGGAGCTTCCTCCGCCCGAGGTGCATGTGAAGGAAGAGCCAGTGAGCGGGCCCGACCCACTGAGCCAGGAGCTTCCTCCGCCCGAGGTGCCTGTGAAGGAGGAGCCAGTGAGCGGGCCCGACCCACTGAGCCAGGAGCTTCCTCCGCCCGAGGTGCCTGTGAAGGAAGAGCCAGTGAGCGGGCCCGACCCACTGAGCCAGGAGCTTCCTCCGCCCGAGGTGCCTGTGAAGGAAGAGCCAGTGAGCGGGCCCGACCCACTGAGCCAGGAGCTTCCTCCGCCCGAGGTGCATGTGAAGGAAGAGCCAGTGAGCGGGCCTGACCCACTGAGCCAGGAGACCCAGCTGGAGGATCCACTGAGTGACGTGATCACCATCTCCCCCACGTCTCTCAGCGACGACAACTAAGTTCAGGCCCAGCCGCCAGGAGACCTGCAGATCTCACCAGTGGGGGGGCGCCCCCATGCTGATGTCAATAAATCCAATGTGTTGCAAAATGATCCCAGTGACTGTGTTCTCTGATGGTGGGGAGGGAGGGAGGGAGGGAGGGAGGGAAAGGTGGTGTGTGGAGAGGGAGGGAGGGAGGGAGAGGTGGTGTGTGGGGTGGAGGGAAGAATGAGTGGTGTAGGGGGGGTAGGAAGTGGGGTCCTGCGAGGTCGATGTCAGAGGGACAGGTCACAGCCGGACAGGAGGATAAGGATTGTGTCATGGCTGAGCACTGGAGACAAATTTCCCCTAAACAGGATGACCCCTCGTCTTGTAAGGTTTCCTTCTTCATGCAATCTTGCTAGCTCATACACCAAGTACCAAGAATCAGATTCTACCTACTTAGGTTTCATTGTTAAAATACCTTTTCATTTATAGTAACCGATGGAAGAATCCTCTTTCCTTTCAGCGTCCCCTCCCTACAATCTAATATAATTAAGAAGAAAAATTCAAAGTAGAGTAAAATCTATTTGATAAAAGCTGTTTTATTTTTGCAACTCTGGAGACAAAAAGTACACTTCATATTTTCATACATTAGAAAGGCCGGGCGCGGTGGTTCACGCCTATAATCCCAGCACTTTGGGAGTCCAAGGTGGGTGGATCACGAGGTCAAGAGATCGAGACCATCCTGGTCAACATGGTGAAACCCTGTCTCTACTAAAAATACAAAAATTAGCTGGGCATGGTGGCACGCGCCTGTAGTCCCAGCTATTCGGGAGGTTGAGGCAGGAGGATTGCTTGAGACCAGCAGTTCAAGACCAGTCTGGGCAACATAACCAGATCCCATTTCTACAAAAAATTAAAAACCTTAGTTGGGTGTGGTGGCATGTGTCTGTAGTCCCAGCTATTTGGGAGGCTGAGGTGGGAGGATCACTTTAGCCCAGGAGTACAAGTCTGCAGTGAGCACCATTTAGATCTTAATTCTGAATGGCAAGCAGATAGGCTGCCAACTTAGAGGAGAGCATTGCCAGGGGATGTGGGACTACTTTCAGAATAGGATTAAAACAGAAAAATGCAGTGCAGCAAAATTTGGCTACACTTGCTCCCAGAGTGGAAATGTTTATGCCTTCATGTAGCAACACGGAACCACAGTGCCATAAAACACAGAGTGCTTGATTCACACGTTCTGCACAGAGTGTGAGAGTGTTTATCACAATTAGACTGATTGCTGGGGAAGGAGTGAGGAATTGCGTGGGATGCCGTAAAAACCATTCACATCCTGCCCGCATCGGGAAGCAGTGTCAACAATGTGAATGCTTCAGAGACCTTGCTGGGTGCACTTTGGGGTATTGAGAGTAATCCCTTGAACATGGTGTACATCTGACATGAAAATCTGGATGCTACCTCCCTGCAGAAGGATGCATTACCATTTGGCAAATGTGGTTGTTTTTCCCTACGCCCCCACCCCTTATTTTTCATCTTCCTAGCTGAGGAAGCATTTCTTCTCTTTTCCCTTACTTATTTCAATTCCAAATCATGTCAATGAGCGCAGGCCAAATGGAAAAAATAAAAAGGTCAGTGGAAGAAGTAAGAATGTACAGGAATATAAAGATGAACTGCTGCTTGGGGATTGATGGTTGTTCTTGTAGAGCTAATGTTCTCTGTCCTCTAGCCCTTTGAAATAAAAACACCCCTTAGCACTTGCCAGTTGGCTAAGGGGGGTTTTCTTTATGTGGGTTCCCTTGAGAATATTATCAGTGGGTAGAAAATAAACACAAAGGGAAAAACATTTCTTTTTTTTTGTTGTTGTGTTTTGAGTCAGAGTCTTACTCTGTCACCCAGGCTGGAGTGCAGTGGTGCAATCATGGCTTACTGCAACCCCAACCTCCTCGGCTGAAGTGATCCTCCCATCTCAGCCTCTTGAGTAGCTGGGATTACAGGTATGCACCATTATGCCTGGCTATTTTTTTTCTTTCTGTAGAGATGGGGGCCCAGGCTGATCTTGAACTCCTGGCTTCACACGATCCTTCCCCCTTGGCTTCAAGGTGCTGAGATTGTAGACATGAGCCACTGCATCTGCTGGAAAAAAAATTTCCTAAAATAGACTCATGAAGCACCTGAAGTGTTTATTCTAAGATAGCATTTCCCAAACTTTAGTCTCTAGAATACCTCGTTCACTCCTTTTGTCTTAGCCTAATGTCACCTTAGCTACTGTTTCTGCTGAAAGAAAGTTGTGAGCCAAAGCTCTGCTCTGTATTTGTGAGAGAGTTGGTGGTAGCAACTGAGGGTATTGTTGTTGATGTGACCTGCAGAAAGAAGATGCCTCTTTGAGTAAGGGATTTGCTGATAGTTCATGAGTAGCATAGGTATCAACCAGGGTTGATACCATGGAGCTGTCCACGGTCCTACTCTCTATCCACTGTAAAAACCCCACCCAGGGGCTCCAAAACATTTCTAGGATAGGAGAGATGGCATGAGGGATTCTACCTGTAAGCCCGCAGATGGACTGGCATTTGGAAGAACTCACATCTTCCTTCTATCCCAAGATACTAAAATGGAATAAGATACTTTTGTCCCAAGAGTGCAAGACAGCATGATGAAAGACACAAATGCCCTATTAGTTGGGGAAAGTTGGAAACATTTCACAAAGTACACAAAGCTTGAAATAGGTGTAGAAGTATCAGAAGATGACTAGAATTTTGACTGATAAAAAAGTAGATATATTTTTGGCAAGGTAAGAAATACATGAAGTTAGGATCGGTTAAATTATACCTATGTTTCAGAAAATGGCATAAATATATAGTAAAATTAGTAGAACATCTTTAGTTCACATTTTTTCTTAAAATATCAGCAATGTTTCTTGAATATTTACTGTTGATTGGAAATGCTGAGTATTTCTAAAATGCATTAATTCCTTCTTTCATTATTTTGTCATATATATTTGTGTTCTTTTTAAAATTATTTTAACTGTTTTTCATTTTCAAATCACTTTAGATTTACAAAAAAAGTTATGAAATGGCACAAGGAGTCCTAATATTCCCTTTGCACGGCTTCCCCTAACATTGGTGTCTCAAATAACCACAGGGAAATGATTGAAACTAGGAAATTAACACTGTTGTCACACTGCCAACTAATCCACAGACATTCGAATTTCTCCGATTGTCCTGCTAATGTGGTTTTTCTGTTTTAATGTTCTTCCAGGACCCACATTGCATTCACTGCCATGCCTCCACAGTGTAATTCCATCTGGGCCATGTCCTTAGTTTTTGTCTCTCATGACCTTGAACCTTTGGAAGGATACAGACCAGTTATTTTGCAGAATAGCCTCCAATTTGTCTTCATCTGATGTTTACCCATCAGATTAGATTGAGGTTACACATATTTGGCTGGAATACCACAAAGGTAATGTTGAGGTCTTCTCAGAGCATCATACCAATGATGTTGATATGTCTTACTATTGGTGATAACTTTGATGATTTGGTTAAATATGGTACCTGCTGGGTTGCTTCACTGAAGCTACTGTTTTCTCCTTTGCAAGCAGTAGATATACTGTGGTTACTTTGAGAATATGCACGTTTCTTGTTTCTCCTCATATAGTCAAATGTTTCTTTTAGCTTCTGTGGGCAACTCTTGCCTGAAATAATGATTATGAGTTTCTGGTTCCACTATTCTTTCTGTATTCCATTGGAACTCTACTTTCATGGAGAGGTTTACCTTCTTCCTCATTCATTTATTCATTCAATTAATTATTTGTATCACCATGGACTCAGGAATAACAACTTTTTTATGAGTGTAATACCTTAATATTAGTATTTATTTTCTTGTTCCAGTTTTCCCAGATTAGGATACTGGGAGCTCTTCCAAGCTCCCAATGTGTCTTTTCTTACCTGCATTCTTTTATAAAAATGAGGTAAATGTAAGTGTTATTTATACCTGGTTGAATTTACATAATTAAGAAATTATACACAATTGATGTATGTATTTTGGGGATAAATGTGATAATTTAAATCATTCTATTGTAAAGACACGTGCATGTGAATGTTCATTGCAGCGCTATTCACAATGGCAAAGACATGGTATCAAGCCAAATTCCCATTAATGGTGGAGTGGGTAAAGAAAATGTGGTATACATACATCATATAATATTATGCAGTCATGAAAAATGAGATAATGTCCTTTGCAGGGTCATGGATGAAGCTGGAGGCCATTATCTTTAGCAAATTAACACAGGAGCAGAAAACCAAATACTGCATGTTCTCACTTATAAGTGGGAGCTAAAAGATGAGAACACATGGACATGTGGAGGAGAACAATACGTACTGGGGCCTACTTGAGGGTGGAGGGTGGAGGAGGGAGAGGGGCAGGAAAAAGAATTAATGAATACTAGGCTTAACACTTGGGTGATAAAATAATCCATGTGACAAACTCCCATGACACAAGTCTACCTGTGTAACAAACCTGTGCAGGTATCTTTGAACTTAAGAGTTAAAAACAAGATTCCTTCTCTACATTCTTAAAAAGAATACAGCAACATTGCTTAACCTGTTTTTCTTTGTGATTGTGATTACAACCTGAGAAGACTGAAGTAGGTGTCAGTACAACAGCAGTCTTTGTGGCACCTCAGGGCTGTTTTTTAGAATGCTTCCAGACCTTGTTGCTTAAATAATTTTTTGAATGACTGTGTTCCCTCTTCCTCCTCATTGTTTTTTTTTAGTCATCAAATTTCACCACTGTCAGCCTCCCCGCCATAGTTCATCTTTGTTCTCATTTTATATGTTACTGAATGATAAAGGTGTGAGGGTAACAGCCCCATTTCCTCCAAAGTGAAAGTCATAGGCTTGTGACAGATTGCTTGAACCACTCTTGCTTTTTTCTGTCCTTTGCCTGTATTTGGCTGTGATGTATCACATCAGACACCTGGCCGAGATAGAGTTCTCCTCTGTAGGATACTTCCTTTCTGTTTTCTGCCTTTTCAATAACATGAGATAGGTAGACAACGTGTCACTTAGAGAGTTATATGCCAGCATTGGACACACAAATTATTTAATCAGAACTAAAAAGAGTGAAAGTAATATAGATTGTATCACGAATAGAAGGCAAATGGAAAGTGCCTGCTAGATTAAAAGAAAGGCAAAAGAGCTTAGACACATATTCTAGCAGTAACGTTCTGCAGTACTTGAAAATATAATGATGCTTTACTGAATGCGCCCATAAACAGCACAGAGCTAAGCGGTATTTGGAAGCAGACCTTCGGATGGGATGAGAATGATCTCTCACCTAACCCAGATGGTAAGGGAAATATCTCAAATAGCAATTGTAATCTGCTAGGCCACAGTGGAGGGAAGAAATTAGGTATGTGCCCAGGCAGGACGACCTTTCTTGCTTTCTGTACCATGCTACATATCTCCTACCAATGCAGTGGGGAAGTATTTGCAGTACCTATATTATTTATTATTATATAGGGATCAATGATATTTTATATTATTATATTATTAATCAATTATTATTTTACTAATTATGATTACATATTTATATAATTATACAATGTATGGAATATATATAGAATATATATGATAATATATAGAATAGAATACATTATAATACATATAGGATAGTATATATATTCCCTATTAGAATTCTATTAGAATAGAATACAGGTGAGAATATATATAATAGAAGATATTATTGGATATATTATATAATATATAACTCATATTCTATTTTATATTGATATATAAAATATAAAAATATGTATATTATGATGTACATGTATAACATAATATACATGTATAATGTATATTGTATATAATGTATAATGTATACTACATATAACATAAAATTTTATATACAACAAACATTATACATATTTTAATATATTATATATTTTAATATAATATACATTATATTTTATGGTACAGTACATATTTTATATATAATGTATATAAAATAGGTACTATGTAAATATGTGTAATAATGTATATAAAATATATAATATATATTATATATAAAATATGTACTATGTATGTATAAAATATAATATATAAAATATAATATATAAAAATAATATATAAAATATATAAAATATAATATATAAAAATAATATATAAAATATATAACACATATTAAAATAAATACTATGTATTTTAATATGTATTATATTTAATACACATATTATAGATATTATAATATATAAAATATATATTATATAAATATATTTTTAATATATATTTTATATATTATTTTTATATTTTCATATAATATATTTTATACATTGAAATATATATTAATTAATATATATTTTATATTTTATATATTAAAATACATAGTATGTATATTAATATATATTATATATTTTAATATATTTTTAATATAGATATCTATATAAAATCAGGCAGCCTCCAGAACATGGACCTACAGCATACTCTTAGAACAACTTCTATTTAATTTTATTTTAGATTCAGGGGCTACATGTGTTGTTTTGTTACATGGGTATATTGCTTAATGATGGGGGATTTGAGCTTCTAGTGTACCCATTACCCAAATACTGAACACTGTGCCCAATAGGTGATTTTTCAACTCTTGCCCCCCTCTAACCCCACCCAGTGTCTATTGTTTTCATCTTTATGTTCACGAGTACCCAGTGTTTAGCTCTTACTTATTAGTAAGAACATTCAATATTTGACTTTCTGTTTCTGAGTTAGTTCACTTAGGATAATGGCCTCCAGCTGCATCCATGTTGCTGCAAACAACGTGATTTTGTTCTTTTCTTTTATCTTTTTTGGAGATGGAGTCTCGCTCTGTCTGGAGTGCAGTGGCACAATCTCAGCTCACTGCAACCTCTGTCTCCCGGGTTCAAGTGATTCTTCTGCCTCAGCCTCCTGAGTAGCTGGGATTACAGGCATCTGCCACCATGCCCAGCTAATTTTTTATATTTTAGTAGAGACAGGGTTTCACCATGTTGCCCAGGGAACTCCTGAACTCCTGATCCACCCACCTTGGCCTCCCAAAGTGCTGGGACAACAGGCGTGAGCCACCACGCCTGGCTGATTTTGTTCTTTTTCGTGATTGCATAGTACTCCATGTTGTAGATGCATACCACATTTTGTATATCCTATCCACTGTTGATGGACACTTAGGTTGATTCCATGTCTTTGCCATTGTGAATAGTGCTGCGATGAGCATGGGGTGCACGTGTCTGTTTGATATACTAATTTCCCTTCCTTTAGAGAAACATCCAGTAGTGGAGTTACTATTTTAGCTTTTTGAGAACTCTCCATACTGTTTTCCATAGAGGTAGTACGCATTTATATTCCTACCAGCAGGATATAAATGTTCCTTTTTCTCTGTGTCCATACTAACATTGGTTGTTTTTTGAAATTTTAATAATAGCTACATACTGGTGTGCGATGGTATCTCACTGTGGTTTTAATTTGCATTTATTTGATGATTAGTGATGTCGAATATTTTTCATATATTCGTTGGCTGCTTGCTTGTCTTCTTTTGAGAAATGTCTGTTCATGTCCTGGGATGAGGGCAATTTTCTGAGAGCAGGTTTTTGTCTACCAAATAGCTGTCCTGCTGATTTCTTATTGCAAGGCTCCTGGCTAAACCCAGAGTGCATATAAATTATTGACAATTGCACCCTTCGTAAATTAGGAAACTAAATTTCAAGTATTTTAGAGGCTACTCTAATGAGCCTCCATGGAAGAAAAATAAACTTGAAAGATGAGCACAGATTTTATTTGTTTGCATGATGAGTTTCATTGCTCATGTGATTAATAAAGATTTCAGGAATGAGTGGGTTATTCAAACAACTAAAGGAATTTAATGAACAACAGATACTCAAGGGCATGTGACATCGAAAAGGATTAGCACTTTATGATGCTATTTTTGTGTCAGTGAGACAGAAGATAAATGACAAGGGTGATTCCTCAGTGATAGGAGTATTTGTTAAGCAAAGTGCCTTAACAATGCAATATTGTTTTTTTAAACTGACATTTCTCCGAGTTAAATTTAACATACTTTGGTACGTGTGGTTGTACTCCATGCACCATGTTTAATAAATCACAATGAGACTAGATAGTGGAACAAATTAAACCACATCACAATACTTAGGTTAACCACCTGTAAAATCTTAGAGAAACAATGGAGAACAACTATCACTGTGAAAATAACACTCCTATACAATTTTTATAATTTTGTTTGCTCCTACATTAACTCATTCATTTAAGAAATGGCCACGAATGGGGACTGGGCCGTATATTGATTTTATTACTGAATAAAACACAGTATCTGCTAAAGCAGAATGGAGATGCATCACCTGAATTTAACTTTGTGGAAGGACTTGCTGCTCAGGGTTGACTTCAGCTGCAGAGACCTACATTTTCAGAGGTCCTGCTTTTCCCAGGATAGCTGCATTCGGTGACAGGATCCAGGCTATAAGAAACATGCCGATTTGGTTCAACCCAAGGTACTCTAATAATCACACATTTCAGAGTTAAATGTCAGGCCAGAAGAGATTTTGGTGGATCTGCAATGCTATTCAATGCTATTTGACTTCTCTCTCTGCCCAATCATGCTTTCTTTCTTTGCACACCCAAATCTATCTCAGCATTAACTTTTAGAGAAGCCCACCTGTGAGAGTTGATACCTGCAGATGTCTGAAATAAAGCAACAGGATGGTGCTCAGAAGGTGGATTCTTCACCACCTGGTGGGAAGGAGAATTCCACTGCTGTGGTAGGTGGGGCAGAGGTAGACCCTGGTGCAAAGTGATGGTTCACTTCTGACAAAACACCCACTGGTGGCAACTTTTGATGGTGTAACATTGGAAGAAACTGCACGAACAGGCCATGATTCATCCGGTATTTGAGAGGCATGGAGAAAATGGCAGCTACAGTCATAATGACATTGCATGAATAATATTAAGAACCATGATGTGCTACAGAAAAATAAGGAACAGCTGAGAGACTAATGGTCAATTGGAAGCCACCTATGAAATAGGAGATGCTCTTTGGTGGCAAACAACGTTCTCCTTTTCACTAGGAGGAGGCAGAAAAGCCAAGACCACCTCAAGGATCCAACAGTAAAACTGGCTGAACTTCAAAGAAAGTTAAATGCCCCAATCAAAGCCCATCTCTAAGACCAAGGTCAGGACATTGGTTTTGAAGACTTGGGACCCTGGCACATGGGATAGAGACATTTGGGTGAATTGCCTGCCCAGACTTGCCTGAAATTACTGGGTCTGCACAAGGAACCAATTTCACCAGTAAGAGCTGATGTACCTCTGTGATAGAAGACAAGGTAGAGGTTGCTTCCCCACAAGGCAACAGCTGCCCCCTCAGTCTGTGTCCCTGCCTCTCCTTTTGATCTTCAGGCCACACATCGTGAAGATCAGACAGGCATGGACATGTGTATGGAGCAAACTGTGTGGACATCTAACAGAGGAAGTTTTCTGCCTGTGCCAGTAAAATGAATTATGATAGAAAACGAGGAGGCTGAGAACAGGCACTCTTTTCCATGGTAGCTACAGGCCCTTCTTTGTTTTCAGGACTGAGCTTGTTTTCAGGACTGGAACCTAATAGTTGAAGAGATACTGGGGTCCTTGGGAAGACACCCTACAATTAAAAAGACAAAAGAAATCGGACCGTCAGAAAATCACATCAAATTATTATATTGATGACAGCAGATTGATCAGGCAGGATGTGCAAGAGATGGTCAGCATACTGGGGACCTTGGTAAAATATATTTCATGGAGTGTGTAAGGATTCAGGGGTTTGCCATATCAGGAAAAAAATTTTAGGCTTTCAGGCGTCCTATCTGAGGTAGAAAACAAATTGTGGCTTCTTGAATATCTAACCATGTAAAAGGCAGCACAAAACCTGATGGCCCTTTTTGGGTTTTGAAAATAACACAGAAACAGAGGCTGTAATCTTATGCCTTGGCCCATGTGCCAGGTGACAAAGAAGGTGGCCAGTTTGTGGGGACTCACAGCAGAAAAGAGCTCTGAAATTGTCCAGTCTTTGATGAAAAAAACCCTGCTGCTAAGGTAAAATGATCTGACAAGCCCTATGGTGTTGGAGGTGTCAGTGGAGGGAAAGGATGCTATGTAGAGTCTATGGCAAGCCATGTTGGGAGAGTCACAATACAGGTGTCTAGGGTTGTTGAGCAAGGCCTCACCATTCGCAGGAGAGATATGCATTATTTGAATTAGTTTTCTCAAGCTTCCTTAATGGAGGACAGCCGAATGGGTGGCTTAAAGAACACACACTTATTTTCTCATAGTCCTGGAGACCAGAAGTCCAAGACCAAGGTGTCAGCGGGGTTGATTCCTCCTAAGGCTTCTGTCCTTTCCTTGTAAGGCAGACGTCTTCTCCCTGTGTCCTCCCGTGGTCACGTGTGTGTGTCTGTGTCGTAATCCCCTTGTCTTGTAAGAAAACACTACTCACATTGGATTAGGGTACACCCATATGACCTTATTTTACGTTCATCACCTCTTTAAAGACCCCATCTCCAAATATAGCCACATTCTGAAGTCCTGGCTGTTAGGAAACTTCAACATATAAATTTGGCGTGTGACACAATTCAGTCCAGCAAACAATTTAGGGTTCACCTCCTGATGTGGCAATGCATTCTGGTAGATATCAGGCATTTCACTGTGGAGTGTCAAGTGACCATTAGTTCAGACCACTCAACAAGAGTTGGGGCCTGTCAGACACACTGATACCCATAGTCAGATTGATTCAGCAACAATCCACTTGGAGTTGGAAGTGGTACCCCTATGCCATAAGCTGCATGAGAAGGTAGCCCAGACCCTCATGTGACTTTCCCCGAATAATGCATAAATGCTTATCCTTCCACTCACAGCAAATGGCTGTTTGGGGTAGGAGTACTCTGTGACCAACTGGAAAAGAGGAAGAAGCCCAAGCTCATTTTTTGGATGGATGATTTTGGTGGGAAGTAAGAATGTGCAATAGCTGCACTATATCCTTACCCAAGAGTGGCTTTAAAAAACTAGTGGAGAAAAAAAGATTCTCCCAGTTGGAAAACCTTTAGGTAGATCACCTCACCATCTGCCTAGTGCAGAGAGAAGTCCTGAGGTTGGAATATATATGGGTTCATGGGTAATTGAGAATAGCCTGGCTGACTCATGAAAAGCATGGAAGAAAAGATATTGAAGGATGCATTGGGAACTTATACTTGACAGAGACCTGGATATCTGGAGTACAGACATGTATGAATATGTGGGAATATCATAAAATGTACAGATCTTTGCATCATGCACGAATGTCCACCAATAGGTATCTGTCAGGAGACATTATTCCTGCATCTGAAGTCATACTGGAGCCTTCTGAACTTAAAATTGTCAGATTTTATGGCTCTAAGATACAAAGTTATTCGAGTAGGTTTCCAGACTTTTTCCCCTTAGTGTTATCTTCACCCTAGTCATTCTTGCTTCTTCACTCATCTTCCTATGTCAAACACATCACATCACACACATGCACACACACACACACACACTCTCTCATATACCTTATAGATGTTAAATTAAATGCCCTAACTCTTTACCCTTTAAGCATTCTGCTACCATCCACTCAACAACATTTTGTTCCATGACAGGACGACTCTAATATTAAGGGATGGTAGAGAATCTTGACAGATCATTGTGGAGGTGACCAGAGGTAGCCACAGATGCAGAGACAGGGTGAGAGTGGGGCAATGATAAGACTGTGGGGGCATTAACAGTGCTGTAGTCCATGGTATTTGGCAATAAATCTTGGTGTCTGGATTACTGTACTAACCAGATGGCTCTGGAACCGATTTTGGATGTGGCTCAGCTATTTATTGATCTTCATTCCTCTCCCTTTTCATGGCAATATTTTGAGCTATCAATATTTCTCAACTGGGGTGGTTTTTCTCTTGAGGGGACATTTGACAATATCTGAAGACATTTTTGTTTGTCTCAACTGGCTGGGTAGGAAGATAAACTGTTTTACTTTCCTCATCTGGATAAATATCCTATAATGCATAGGGCAGCCTCTTACAATAAAGAATTGTATAGCCTAAATATCAATAGTGTTGAGGTTCAGAAACCTTGTTCTTTATTATTTCATCTATTCCTTTTAGCTTAAATTAGCTAGAGTTGGTTTTGACTGATTGCTACAAGAGACCATGATGGATGTAGGTAATTTACACTTGAACATGATTTGCATTTAAGGGTGCCATTAAACCCTAAATGTAAAAGTGTCTTTCTCAAGTGTTTTCCCAAGTTTAAGAAAGGATCCCTAAGTTATGATTTGCTTCTCCTGCTGTCCACAATAACACAACAAAACCTGTGAAAGATTCACCTACTTTTTCACCTTCCATACCTGTCCTACGTTGGAGGATGCATTGGGAGCTTTATCCTTAAAAAATTGCAGAGCCCGGGGCCATGGACCAGAGAAAATTCTTGCAAAGCAGATTCCCATACACAGTATTGATGTTGATTAATTGAACATTTATAATCAGCAGAGAACCCAGCACTGAAAAGACAGCTCATCAATTACTATAACCAATCTCCTGGTCATTGATGAGATAAATTAATGGTCCAGTGAATGATAAGCATGTATTGACATGCACTGTAATTGTTTGTTGTCTTTTCTGGTCAATAGGAGTCATCTGTGCTTGGAAGTTTATCGCTGTTCTGATGTTGAAGGACACTATGCCAAGTGACCACACAGAGGGCATGGTGTACTGCCCTTGTAAGTGCTACCAGGAAGTCCAAGAAGTTAATGCCTTATGGAGCAAAACTTTAACCAATAGAAGAAGCAAGTCAATAGTTTATTGCTGCTTTCTTCCATTCCAAAGGTGTGGTGCCAAGGCATGTTGTATGCATCTCAGTGGCGTTTTCCTGCAGACCGGCCAACTAGCAGCACCAAGTGCCATCAATGCATAGACTCTCCTACATTTTTTTCTTACTCTTCTTGCTCCTTACTCCTATCTCTGGGTTTGAACCCCTAATAATAGATTAGTATATACACATCCACTGCCTTTAATGCTGCTATCTGGGAAACAGCAGAGGTGTATCCCTGTAATCTTTATCTGGGCACACTCAGTAAATGTCCACCGTTTCCCTCAAACCAGAAACAGAGAGCCATAATTATCATTTCTCTTTTCCTCTCACCTCTCAAAATATCTGATTTAGCTTCCAGTGTCTGTTGGCTTTGTCTTGATCTCTCTTGACTTCATTCCATTCTTTATGTTTCTACACCCATTGACTTATATCCATGCTAACATTACATTGCCATAATTGCTACTATAGAATCCCAGAGCTGGAACCCAGTTCTATTTTCAGTTGTCATTAGAATGCATTTCTGAGATTGAGAGACACCATCTTCTTATGCCTACTGTCACCAGTCATCTTCAGTTGCTCAAGTCTAAGGTGTTCTGAGGATGTGAGCATTCAGTTCTAAAACTAGAGCATCCCAGGGAAACCAAGATAAGCTGGTCACTCTTTTTGCTAGGAACCCTACGATGTCTTCTGTGAATGTTAGAGTGAGGGTCAAATTCCTTAGTCTTGCCACCAAAACTTTCAGCTTACTTTCTGACTTCACCTGCGATCATGCTTCCATTACTTATTTTACTTCAAGAATTAAAATTCTTGTGTTTTCTCCAACAGGTCATACTTAACTTTGCCTGGGTCTTCACTACTTTGAATGCCTTTTCCCACATTTTCACCAATAAAATGACTCCTTCCATGAAAAATTTTAAGTTGATGGAGAAGTTTAGGGGCTCCCATTATAACTGTTGCACACATATATTTTATCCTTTATCCATTTTAGACTAATGTTTGACCTGTGTGTTATCTGCTGCTTTTAGATGGTGAATTTCTTGAAAGCTGGAACTCAACTTTTTCAGCTACTATGGTTTGAGTGTTTTTGTGTCCTCCAAAATTCATGTTGAAAGTTAATCCACAATGCAATAGTATTAAGAGGCAGGGCCTTTAGAGGTGATGAGGTCATGAAGGCTCTGCCCTTACAAATGAGATTAGTGCCCTTATAAAAGGCTTGAGGGAGTCTCCTTGGCCCTTTCTGCACTTCTTCCATTTAAGAACACAGTGTTCCTCTCTTCTTGGATGTGAGAATATAGAAAGAAGGCACCATCTTGGAAGCAGAGAGTGAGATCTCATCAGACACTGAATCTGCTTGCACCTGGAGCTTGGACTTCAAAACCCCTAGAACTCTGGGAAACAAATTTCTATTATTTATAGATAAGATATTTTGTCTAAGGTATTTTGTTATAGCAGCTGAAACAAACTGATACCCTAACTTTGAATATTTTACATTATTATGCATGGTATATTGTAAAGTATATTGCATGATAGTATATGTATATATGTTATAGTATGTAATAATATAGTGGGTTTGTGTTCTGTCTTCTGTACAGGAATTTATATAACTCATCTGTATAGAGTTCTTGGCACATAAAAAATCCTCAGTGAGGATTTACAATTGGATTAAATAATGCCACCAGTGCTCAGGGAGTGGCCCAACCATTTCTAGGCATTCTCTGAAGAAGAAACTCATGAATAATTGAGGGAATGAAAGAAAGAATGCTTTCTCCTTTCAGAAATTCTCAAACACACTAGTGTGTTCTGAGAAATCAAAATTTGCATCTAATTTACAAAATAAAGAGCAATGTGATTGTTCCTATACGTGTGATTCTCTATTTCTTTCTCTTCTTGGTAAGTCTAACCTATCTTGGGTAGACTTTGGGGAACTTGAGACCTGTTGTCTCTCCACTAGGCGAGTCTTTTCGCACAGATTGAGATTTATTTTCTTGAAGCTATGTGAGGGGATTGGAGCCTGAATTATAGTTTGCAAAATAGTTCTGGTGACAATTTATTTCCTGAGAACTGTCATAGGATGGCCTAAATGTATGCTTCTAAGGAATAATCACAAAAAGCATTACTCAATATTTACGTACATCTCTGCACAGTGATGATGGCATAACTGCATTAAGTAATCATTTTGTCATGTAAATGCCATCACCTTCCCAATATCAAGAGCTTATTATGTATCATGCTGATGCAAATAGGGGATCAAAGATTGTGGACTATGGGTCATTCCAAAACATAGTGACCCTCGCCAGTGGTCCAACATGGGCTTCTAGTTGTCAAATTCAGCTCCTGAAACATGAAAAAATGCATGCCATCCTGCTTTTCACATTACCCACCTGCATCTTGTATGAAGGCAAATTCCTTGTGCCTTTTTCTGGCAGTCTGTTAAACCTCTAAATATGGTGTGATATGATTTGGCTCTGTATCCCACCTCAAATCTCACGTCGAATGGTAATCCCTAATATTGCAGAAAGGGCCTGGAGGCCTGGTGGTAGGTAATTAGATCATGAAGGTGGATCTCCCCCTTGCTGTTCTCATGATAGTGGGTCAGTTCTCATGACATCTTGTTGTTTAAAATTGTGTGGCACCTCCTCCTTTTCTTTTTCCTTCTTTTCTAGGCATGAAAGATGTGCCTGTGTCCCCTTCATCTTCCACCATGATTGTAAGATTCCTGAGGCCCTCTCAGCCATGCTTCCTGTACAGTCTGTGGAACCATAAGCCAATTAAACCTTTTTTGTTTTTAAATAAATTGCCCAGTCCAAGGTATTTTTTAATAGTAATGTGAGAATGGACTAGTATATGGTGGGAGGGCACATACTTTCAGACCTCAGGAAAAGGACTCAGATAAAATCTTTGGCAATCACTGATGTTCCTTGCAAGACTGATACAGACATTATCTCACATAACATACATGACAGGAGAGAGAGAGGTGAAAAAATGAGTCTTGTGCCTTCAGTTGGACTCCTCCAACTTCATTAATTATATGTATTATGTGGATATAATGATTCATTCTTATTTTCCAACGAAGCCATGGGGAGGCACATTTACTCCGTCCATCACTCTTCCTAGTCTCCATTAGGTCCTTTTTCTAGGGAAGAATTTGTCTTAAACTTTTACTTGCCATCATCTATACCATTCACTCTTTTATTGACGGCCACGGAGACCATTAGGCACAAATGACATCTATCGGGAAGTTGTCATCCACATTTGGCTGTTTTTCTGCCTCACTTATTTTTTAAGGCACTTTTCAGTAGATTAATGGATCTAAACCCTCATTTCAATTATTTTTATTATGCCTGGCTACTGCTTGTTCCCATTAAAAATGAGAGTGTACAGTTCATTTAAGGATTCAATATTCCCGTTAAACAGTAATTCACACTGGTTTCTCTATTACCACTCCACCAACTCATGGGAGTTTTTTTTGATTTATAGATGTACTTGCTGTTGGAACTCAGCCTCTGTCTGTTGAACATTGTGTGTATCATGGGAACTTTCCCTTGAAATGCTTAATAATTACTAATGAAGTTTTCTCCAGTTTGTTTAGCTGCATCCACTGTGATTATCAGAGTGAACTCAAGGCAAAACGAGAAATTTTAATGCATTTCTATGGGAGTAAGTAATTTTTTGCTTGCAGTGGTACCAACATCAGCCAATTCCTACCAATAGAATTGGCACAGTCAACCGCTGACATAGGTTTCATGAATTTGGACTTTCAATTGGGATCTATTTTCCTGGAATATTTGATGATATTTTTGCTCTTTTTACTTAAGGAGCAATTTCTGAGCAAAGGTAGTATCATTTGCAAAATATTTATTGAGGTATATAAGTAAGAGTCACATCAAATGTATATCAGTTTTCTATGCTATGTAACTAATGACCACAGGCACAGCTGCTGAAAACATTCATTTATTAGCTCATGATTTTGCAGGTCAGAACACCAGCATGGTGTGGATGGATTGTCTGCTCATGGGCTCACAAAGCTGAAATCAAGGTGTTGACTAGGCTGAATTTTTACCCAGAAGCTTTGGGGAAATACACACCTCCATGCTCAATCTTGTTATCAGAAAATCTCAGTTCCTTGTGGTTGTAGGACTGGGGTCCCTGTGTTTTTGCTGGCAGGCTGTCCGCAGTCTTTTAAAGATAGTCTCCTCAATCCCTAAGCCAATAGCAACACATTAAATCCTGGTCATACTTCACATCTCCAATTTCCTATTTTGCTGTTAGCCAGAGAAAATTGCTTTCAAATGCTTATGGCTCAACTGCATAGTGTCTCTATCTTTGAATTAATTGATTTGGGACTTTAATTACATCTGCAAAATACCTTCACTGCAACACCTACATTAGTGTTTGATTGGAGGATGTATGTGTATGCCAGGAGGCAGGAATCTTAGTAGTCATTTTTTTTTAAATTGCATTTTAGGTTTTGGGGTACATGTGAAGAACATGCAAGATTGTTGCACAGGTACACACATGGAAGTGTGATTTGCTGCCTTCCTCCCCATCACCTATATGTGGCATTTCTCCCCATGCTATCTCTCCCGAACTCCCCACCCTCCACTGTCCCTCCCCTATTTCCCCCCAACAGACCCCAGAGTGTCATATTCCCCTCCCTGTGTCCATGTGTTCTCATTCTCATTGTTCAACACCCACCTATGAGTGAGAACATGTGGTGCTTGATTTTCTGTTCTTGTGTCAGTTTGCTGACAATGATGGTCCTTTTTACCACACTTGGTATTATTTTCTTGAATTGCCCAAGAACCTAACAACTTATTTATTCTCAAGAGTTTATTTCTCTTGTTTCAAAAATAATAGTTAAAAGGAAAATTGGTGAGAATCTGCCACCCCCTGCAGCTGATGTTGCTGATGCTCCCATTGAAGGAAAAGTAACAACTGAACTGAGTATAGGACAAAATATTAATATTCTTCTGCAAAAATGAACTCAGGAGGCATTGAAAAATCTGATTCTTTGGGATGCACATGCAAGAGTTTATATTTAAAGTAAATAAGACAATACTGGGTTTATATTATATTAAGTCCAAAACTTCAGACAGTCTTCTTGGGGAGGATTGCTGTGTGGTCATAATCTCATTGTACAGTAATTGGGATCATATCTGGAGAATGCAGCTAACATTCAGATTCACTTGGGTCCACAGTGTTCACAGTCAGCACTCAGGGTCCTTGTTGGGAGACTTTGTAGAGTTCAGATTAGGTAATGGATGTGTGTGCCTCACTGACAGAATTCGTTCTTGCTACTATAATGTGTGATTTTTTATTTTTGGCTTCGCTAAAGCCATCGTCTGGGGACTTACTGGAAGCCTTATAAATGGTCATAGTATCTTGCACAACATTGCTTCTAACCAAGGAACCCATGTTAGATAATGGGTTATTGCAGATGAGAATCACTGATCTTGTCATGTGATACCCAATACCCAGAAGCAGCTGGCCTTATAGAATAGTGAAATGACCTAATATAGTTCATTCATACCTCCAGTTAAAGAAATGCTCTCAATATAAAGTGCTGCCTGTAAGATTAAGAATATTTTTTGAACCAGCTCAATAAATGAGGCAGTTCTTCTTTTAGCCAGAATACATGAGTCAGGGAACTAAGTAATAGAATTGAAGCTGGAACATCTCACAGATACTCAATGACCTTCTTCTACAATTTTTGCTTCATGTCTTCATTGTATAGAAAACTAAATACTCAATAAAGGAATTCTAGCACCAAGAGATTAATAGTCTTGCTGTATTTGGGGCTTAGGCTAGCAGCTGGTCATTGCAACTCAGGAAGTCATTGGGTAGACAGGCACACAACAGAATTTGGTTTTAGCCAGTATGCCCAACACATACGTTCATTCATGACTAATGGCCCCACTTATCTCTTTTCTAGCTGCCACTGTGGTAAGTGTTGCATGTGCTCTGGCTGAAATGTGGGGTTCTTGGAAACTGAATCAGCTCAGTCCATACAATGCTTGCCCACTCCTGGACTTTTATTTATCAAACTCTTATTAAATAAGAAAAACATGCCCCAGGGTGATACCTTTCTGCTCCTCTCCACATCAAAGATGCTGATTCAATTTTACAAAACAATTCTGTGATCACGAGGAATTGTTTATGTAGGCAACATAGGTATCTTTTCTCTGTTAATAAATATTGAATTGATATATTTTATTTTAAAGAATTAATAATATATTATAAGGCTATAATTTATTTTCATTTTATTTATAATGATTCTATTTATAAATGATGCCAATCTTTTCAAAATAACCGATGGCCAACAGATGTCCTCTGTCTTCTTTCACCCATTCTAAGACAGTAATTTTGTACCTGATCTCATTTGGATCTCAAACTATGCTTAAAGAGGCTTATTTTTATGCTATAAGAAAAGAAACAGATTTAGATGCATAAAAGGGCTCCACTGCCAATTGCTATGACATATTGTAATATATAGCTACCATTTCAAACACAGTAATTATACATCAGGAACTTGCCCCATGCACAGAATGCTGAGTTATTAATGCAGTTGCAGTCTCTAACAGAAATGAAATTATTCTCATTTTACAAATGAAGAAATAGCACCCCAGAGAGAGCTGAGCCCTAAACGTAAACCCTAACCAGAACAATACTGAAATACAGTAACAAAAAAGAGAAATTACCCCTCTCCAATGGGTATGTCAATTCTATTTCAGGGTTTCTTAACCTTGGCATGGTTGTTATTTTGATCTAGGCCAAGCTTGTCCAACCCACTTTGTTTGGTTGTTGTTCTGTTCTGTTTTGTTTTAGGCATTTAGCAGCATAAAGCCATGGATTTTAGTCTCTGTCTCTAGTGATAAGTGGAAAAGAAAGATGAGGAAGGGGCTTTACTGGCTTAGCCAGAAACAGAAACTAAAAACCCATGACAATATTCCCTCCCTTGGACACCCCTGGACTCTAGACTCTAGACCGTTCTTTGCTCAATTGTAACAACCAGACATGTCTTCAGATATTTCCAAATGTCCCACAGTGGGTAGAACTATCCCTTTTGAGGGCCACTGCTCTGTATAAAAACCACAAAACTTGGAATTTATCTAAAATATGTCATTGGCAGTATCCATTGCCTTCACTCCATAATAATGTACACTAAAAATGCTAGATCAATATGACAACCAAGCCAAAGAATATGAGTCCTCCATAGCATTCAAACAAAGATCAGGCACCAGAAAAACATCTCTTCTGATGACACTCATAGCCCTCTTTAGAGTGCAAAAAAAATCTCAAATTTTGTCATGTCCTCCAGCACTGGTAGAGCTCAAACCTTGAAAATAAATGATCTATTTCTTAAAAGGCGCTGTTTCCTGACTCCTAAAGTTGTCCAGGAAAATGGCCTCAGTACCACAAATCTATGAAATCCTGAAATATTTTGTAGAAGCCCTCTCATTATAATTCCACCAAGAAACCACTTTCTCTCATTCAAAACTACCAGAAATATACAATACCCAGTATTCAAATTAGTTTTTGAAAACTCATGCTAGACAAAATTCTAAAGAAAGATACTTAGATTAAATGGGGCTTGGGTGTCATGTCAATCTGGTGTTTTCAGAGTACACTGTCTTGGAGTGAGGGGGTAGGCACTGCAAAGGGAATTGAATAAATTAAATATTTAAAAATACGAAAAAGTGGTAAATATGCCTTTTCAACCATAGGCATCATTTACCAGCGAGGCAGTGTTCTTTATTCTACTGGCAAGTTTTAAGCTTTACTTTAGCATTCATTGTTTCCTCTGCTCAACTCAATGATTGATAAGCTTGTCAAGGGTAGAAAGCCCACAGGTTAAACTTATGTTATTCTCTATTAATCAGGGTTCCCCAGAGAAATAGAATCAAAATGTTGGAAGGATACACAGATAGACAGGTAGATAGATAGATAAAAGAACTAGTTAGCTAGATGATACATAGACGATAGATGGATAGATACATAGATGATAGATAGATGATATATATAGAGAGAGGAAGAGAGAGAGAGAGAGAGAGAGAGAGAGAGAGAGAGAGAGAGAGAATGGAGATTTATTTTATTATAGGAATTAGCTGAGAAGTCCCATGACCTGCCACCTGCAAGCTGGAGACCCAGGAAGCTGATGGTGTACTTCAGTCTGTGTCTAAAGGCCTGAGAACCAGGCATGGCTGCTGGTATAAAGTCCTGGAATCTGAGAACCTGAGAACCTGACAACCAAGAGCTCCGAGTCCAAGGGCAAGAGAAGATGGATGTCCCAGCTCAACAAGAGTGAATCTGTCTTGCTTCTCCTTTTTTTTTTCCCCATTCAGTCCCTCAATGAATTGAATTCTACCCACCTACATAGGTGAGGGTATTTTCTTTCTTCAGTCTACTGATTTGACTTCCAATCTCTCCTGAAACACTCTCAGAGAAACGCCTAGAAATAATGTTTACCAGCTATCTGGGCTCTCTGAGCCCAGTCAAGTTGACACATGTAATTATCCATCACAACCACACTGAGTAGGACACACACATGGAGAAAATGTCTGTCTGTGGCTTCTAATAGAACATGACAGCATCATTGGAACATATTGCAATGACGGTTACTCCTAGATATTCTTGCATTGTTAAGAGTTTTGTAGTATCTCTTAGGGATACCTTCAATTCTGTCTTCCTTGAGCAGATGTTTATCTTTATTCCTTATCTGTAGACCACATCATCTAAGATCAGGAAAATTCCTTTTCTTGCTGAATATAGCCACAGAGTTAAAATGAAATGCTGCAGGTTTTTACAAACAAACCATTTGTAATGGAAATATTCCCATAGTGTCAATTAATATGCAGAGATCATTCTAATTAATAATCCATTATCGTGAAACTGTGTGGCCCAGCTAGAGGTTTGGAATGGAACCAGAGCAGTGATTTATTCTGAAGGCAATATTTTGATGGCACCTACCTGTTTGTTTATAAATTACACTCCCATCAGGATTGCAAATATTCTGCTACCCATGAAGTTCTCTGGAAAACAACTTTTCAGGAGGTTTTGTTAAACTTATTTTTGCTTCTTGAAATATTTTTTTCCAGGTTGAATGATGGAGGGTATAATATTTACCACTGTGCTCTACCAGACTTAGATTTTTCAAGACCAATACAAAGAGAGGAAATTATTGTATCATGCTGATGTTGGCCCTAATTCATTTAGGTATCCACCAACAAAACATTTTTGAGCTGTGGTGGTAAATTTTACCACGATCAGAGAGAATTAATGGGAAATCTATGAAAAATGGCTAATAACAAGCATAGACAACAGATGACATTTCTTTTCTTTTTTTGCCCTCCCCTTCCACCCTCCAAGATTGTGCCATTGCACTCCAGCCTGGACGACAGAGTGAGACTCTGCCTCAAAATCAAAAACAAAAGAAAAATACGCCCACGGGCAGGAGGATAAGTTCTATAATACCATAGAGGTACCCACTGATGGGTATGGAGTCACTACAATGACCTTCCCATAGTTTGAGATTTTTGTCCTTGCAGAATTTAAAATAATCAACAAGACTTCCAATCAGATAGGCACTGACAATTCATTCTCCAACCAACCTCAACAGGTAGATTTAGGGTAACATAGCAGATAATCTAGGATAGTTGAATTGTTTGATCCCTACTCATCTTGCTAGCCTCTTCGAAGGCTTGAGGGGACAACTAGATTTTCCTATCCATGTGCCTTATGTCTCCAGAAATGCCAATGTCACCACTTTGGGTCAACCATCAATCTTGTTTATATCTTTTGGGTACTTTTTTTTTTTTTAAATTGGAGATTTGTCTTTTTAAGATGGATTTCTTATTAGTACTATTGTTTATAGAATATAAACAGCAATCTATTGTCAGACCGATGCATTGCAGATATCTTTTCCTAGCCTGTTGCTTAGCATTCTACTTTTTACAAAGTTATTTTTCTATATATATTTGCTTAATCAATATTTTAATTTATGGTTTGTACTCCGATTTTCCTGATTAGAGATTCATACATGGTGTGCTATAAGCAGCAGCTCATTGCTTTGATCGATGTGTATAGAATTACATTTGCTATTCATTTTCTTTCACATTTTGACGAGTGGCTTTCTCTAGTTTTACCTCTTGATTTGAGTATTTACCATATTTGTTTTCATTTTTGAGGCATCCACTTTGGCCTATGTATTTATTTCTAGGAATTGCAACAGCTGTATCCACCATGTTTTGGGAAGTAGAATTTTTTTATGTTTCCTTATAATTTCCCTTGCGATTTCACTGAATCACATAGCTTATTAAGAAATGCAATGTTTTTTAGCTTCTGAACATGTCATATGTTTTGTTTTGTTTCATTTTTTTTCCATTTTCGATTCCTAATATAAGTACATTATGGTCAGAGAACATGATCTATCTAAGTGCATTTCAGACTTTAATGTATTTGTGAAACTCTCAGGGATTGGGTTAAAAACACAGATTCTGACTCAGTCATTCTAAGATGGGAGCTATGATTTTGAATTTTTAGAAAATTCTGGCTCTCATGCCTGTAGTCCCAGCACTTTGGGAGGCTGAGGCAGGTGGATGCCTTAAGCCCAGGAGTTTGAGACCAGCCTGGGTAATATGGCACATTTGTAAAAGAAAATACGAAAATTAACTGGGCATAGTGGCAAGCACCTACTAGAGTAGTCTCAGCTACTCTAGAGGCTGAGACAGGAGGATTGCTTGAACCCAGGAGGTCAAGTCTGCAGTGAGCAAAGATTGTGCCACTGTACTTCAGCCTGGGTGACAAAGTGAGATCCTCTATCAGAAGAAGAAGAGGAAGAAGAAGAAGGAGAAGGAGAAGGAGAGGAGACAAAGAAGAAAAAGAAGATGAGAAGAAGGAGGAGGAGGAGGAAGGAGAAAAAGAGAAAAGGAAGAAGAAGAAAAGAGGAAGAGGACTAGGAAGAGGAAGAAGAAGAGGAACAAGAGGAACAAGAGGAAGAAGAAGGAGAAGAAGAAGGAGAAGAAGAAGAGTCTAAGGTGACATGAAGCGTACTGGAATACTTCAAGCAGCCAGGATACGTATATTCATATTTCCTTTGGAACTAAACATATGTTCGACTTTGAAACTGGGCCAGGTGATTTAGGAAATTATATGTAATATATGTAATACACTCCCCATTTCTTAGATTTAGGGCTTTTAACATCTCTGTTAGATCAAGGTGGTAATGAAGAAAAATCCTCAGATTTCTGGCATGAGGAACTGAGTGGATGAAGGCTGACATTTATGAAACTGGAGAGGATAGAAGTGAAGAAAATACAAACTTTCGGCCAGGTGCGGTGGCTCACACCAGTAATCCCAGCACTTTGGAGGCCAAGGAAGGCAAATCACTTGAGATCAGGAGTTCGAAAACAGTCTGGCCAACATGGTGAAACTCTGTCTCTACTAAAAATACAATAATTAGCTGGGTGTGGTGGCAGGCTCCTGTAATCCCAGCTACTTGGGAGGCTGAGGCAGGAGAATCGCTTGAACCCAGCAGGCAGAGGTTGCAGTGAGCCTTTATCGTGCCATTGCACTCCAACCTGGGCAACAAGAGCAAAACTCCTTAAAAGAAAAGAAAACACAAGCTTTGTATGGGCTATGGAGTGGTGCAAGGATAGCCACGTGCCAAGTTCAAGTGTGCAGATGTACAGCTAAGAGACATCAGAACTGCATGCAGGTGTGGGTGGGGAACAGATATAAACATATGTAAGATAATTATGTAATCATTTAGGGACAAAGTTTAGATGGAACCAAGACATAGGAAGCACTAGCAATTAAAAGTAAAGAAAGGGGGTTGCCAAGAAAAAGACTTGGACAGAGTCTAACAGAGGTGTTAGACAAGGAGGCACATTTTACACTCAGTAGGCTGAGAGCTCAGAATGCTTCCAGGAGGAGGGAGACGTTGTCTGAGTCCAATACTGTGGCAAAGCTCAAGCCAGATCAGCACAGATAGTTGGCTTTGATAGAATGGAGGTTATTGCTGACATTGACAAAGCCAAATTCATTAGAGAGGCATCCCTGAATGTAAGATGGAACAAAGTTCAAGATCAACGTAAGGTAGATTGCAGGTAAGATCAATGGCAAGGTAAGGGAGGAAAACCAGCTCCTGTGGACAGCTCATCTCTGTTAGTCAGTTCTGGCTACTATGACAAAACACCAAGGATTGGATGACTTATAAACAACAGATATTTGTTGTTCACGGATCTAGAGGCTGGAAGTCCAAGACCGAGGTGTGGCAGGTCCAGTGTCTGGTGTGGACCCCTTCCTGGTTAATAGAGAGTGCCTCCTTGTTGCTTCCTTACATGTGGAAGGGGTGAGGGAGCTCTCTGAGGTCCTTTTCATAAGAGAAATAATCTCACTGATGAGGCTCCCCACCTTCATGACCTCATCACCTCCCAAAAGCCCACCTCCTCAGATCATCATCTTGAGGGTTAGCTTTCAACATATGAGTTTTGGGGAGACATAAACATTCAGACCATAGCACCATATGAAATGCTTTGTGAGAAGATAAAGAAATGGGACAGTATCTGGGTGAAATGTGGCATCTAAACTTCCATTGTGCTGGTTTTGTGGCTGCTTTGAGTTGAGAGACACATGTGTAAACTTATGGAATGACCCATCAGAGAGACCATGGGAATCAGGGGAGAGGACTTACGTGGGGGACCCTCAGTAAGGCAGGCGTTGGTGGGATGCAGACCACAGAAACAAGGGCTTCTCTTGGAGTAGAGCCCAGATGCTTCTTCCAGGTTGGGAGGCAGAGAGGAAGGTAGCAACGTAGTTTCCAGTTTTGGGGACACAGCTTTATTTTCTCATTTAATATGTAGCAAGGTCATAAGCTGAAATTGAAGGAATCTTTGGGTTAGAGGACGAGAGAGGCTGTGAAGGGGCAAAAATAGAAAAAGAAATTTACTGGGTATGTGAATTTGCCAGGGCTTCTGTAGCAAAGCCCCACAGACTGGGTGGCTTAAACAAAAGACATTTATTCTCTCTTTATCTTGGCGGCTAGAAGTCTGAGATCAAGATGTCAGAAGGGTTGGTTCCTTCTGGGTAGGAGAATCTACTCCATCTACTCTATATCTCTGTTCTCTCTCCAGGTAGTTCTTGGAAATCCTTGGTGGTCTTTGACTTGTAGATATGAAACCATCCCTATAAACTATAAAATTAGCCAGGGAAGAAAGGAGGGGGAGAAACAAAAATAAACTAAGCTTGTAGCATGCTCTCTTATAAGTGGAAGCTAAGCATTGGGTACTCACGGACACAAAGAAGAAAATAATAGATGCTAGGGATTACAGTAGGAGGAAGGAATAAGAGGGGCAAGAGTTGATAAACTACCTATTGGGTGCTATGCTCACTACCTGGCTGTAATATGCCCTGTAACAAACCTGCACATGTACACCCTGTATCTGAAATAAAAGTTTAGTTAAAAAAAAAGAGGAAGAGAAACCAGAGCTCTCCTCTCTCTACCATGAGAGGAGACAGTGAGAAGCCTCCATCTATAAACCAGGAAGCGAGTCCTCACCAGGAACCAAATCTCTCATGCTGTGACCTTAAATTTCCAGCCTCCAGAACTGTCGGAAATAAGTGTCTGTTACACATGCACACACATGTTTATTGCAGCACTATTCACTATAGCAAAGACTTGGAACCAATCCAAATGCCCATCAATGATAGACTGGATAAAGAAAATGTGGCACATTTACACCATGGAATACGATGCAGTCATAAAAAAGGATGGGTTCATGTCCTTTGCAGGGACATGCATGAAGTCAGAAACCATCATTCTCAGCAAACTAACACAGGAATAGGAAAGCAAACACTGCATGTTCTCACTCATAAGTGGGAGTTGAACAATGAGAACACATGGACACAGGGAGGGAAACATCATACACTGGGGTCTGTCAGGGGCTGGGGGGCTAGGGGAGGGAGAGCATTAGGAGAAATAGCTAATGTAGATGATGCGTTGATAAGTGCAGCAAACCACCATGGCACGTACATACCTATGTAACAAACCTGCACGTTCTGCACATGTATCCCAGAACTTAAAGTATATATATATAAAAAAAGAAAGAGGTATCTGTTGTTTAAGCCCCCCCAGATTGTGGTAATTTATTATAGAAGCCCAAGTTGACTCATACAGAGATTAGGACTTCAATATATGAATTTTGGGGAACACAATTTAACCGATAACATGGGGAAAGGGTCTTTGAATTTCTGATGAGCACCCATGTAATTGCTGCAAAAAATTTGTGGATCATCAATGGACACCTATTATATTGGCTGGATCATTTTATTTGTGCAATGTCTGACCACTTACCTGCTGATGAATAAAATGTGAGAGTTACTATTTGGGTTTGAAGTATGTGCACAGAAGAATCAGAAAAGCCAGTGGGTTGAGATGGCAGGCAAGGTATTGACCCAAATGTAAATCATGGAATTGGATCTGTGAAACATGGAAATACATATAGATGGGAGTGTGAATAATGGGGAGGAGGTCAGTTGGAGGCAAAATAGGTGTAAGTCTGTTGTGGGTTGAATTGTGTGCCTGAAAAAGATATGCTTGAGTCCCAACCCCACAGTACTTAAGAACGTGACCTTATTTGGAAATCATATGTTTATAAATGTCATCAAGTTAAAACGAAGTCATTAGGTTGGGCTTTAATCCAATGTGAATAGGAGAAGAGACCCTGAGAAACACAGGCTCATAGAGAATATGATGTAAATATAGGCACACAGAGGAGAAGGTCATGTCATGGCAGAGACAGAGATTGGAGTAATGGATCTACACGCCAAGGAACAGCAAGGATCTTTTCTAGAGCCTTCAGAGGGAGAATTGTCCTGCTGACGACTTAACTTTGCACTGACCTCTACAAGTGTGAGAGAACACACTTCTGTTGTCCCAAGCCATTAAATCTGTGGTACTTTGTTATGAGAGTCACAGGAAGTTTAAAGTTTGCAAAATGCTCTTCCAGATTCTTTGAGCCTCACAGCTACTGCCAGGAACATGAGGTAGTGTCTTAGTTCATTTGTGTTGCTATAAAGGAATGCCTGAGGCTGAGTAAGTAATTTATTTAAAAAAAGAGGTTGATTTGGCTCATATTTCTGCAGGTTGGACAGGAAGCATGGCACTAGCATTTGCATTGGATGAGGGCTTCAGGCTGCATCCACTCATGGTAGAAGAAGAAGGGGAGCTACTATTACTGAATTTGCTACAGAGCCCATTGAGAGGATTTGGTTAACAGATGCAGACCTGCCTGCTATAGCTTGGATATTTGACCCTCCAAACTTCATGTTGAAATTGTTCCCCAGTGTTAGAGGTGGGGCTTGGTGGGAGGTGTTTGGGTCATGGGAGTGGATTCCTCAAAAATGGCTTGGTGCTATCCTCATAATAATGAGTTCTCATTCTGTTAGTTCCTGCAAGAGCCCGTTGTTAAAACAGCCTGGCATCTGCCTCCTCTCTCTCTTGCTTCCTGTCTTACAGTGTGCTCTGCACTCGCTGGCTCCCCACCCCTTCTGCCATGTGTAGACACTTCCAGAAGCAGACACTGATGCCATGCTTCTTGTACAGACTGCAGAAGTGAGAGCTAAATCAACCTATTTTCTTTATAAATTATGCAGTCTCTTGTATTTCTCTATAGCACGAATGGACTAAGACACTGCCATAAGTTCCTGGAGATTGTTTTGAGGCTCACAGAAGAATTTGGAAAAACATTTTGATAACTGTAAAGTATTCCATACGTGTGAATAACACTGTTTATTACCACAAGCAAATGGAGGGTTTATAAAATTTTGGGTAACAGATATGAAAATTAAAATAAATTAGAATCAATACTAATTTTCTTTAAAATCTGACATGACAAATTTATGTATAAATATTCTATTCATGTGTGTGTATATATATATACATATATATGTATATATATATTTTTTGTGCTAAACTATGCAATTGTACCCACCAGCATTTCTAGATTCAGAAATGGTGAGACCTTGTCTGTAGATTCAGCATGACCCTCTTCTGGGCAGTGGTTTATTGAGCAAGGTGAACACCTGGAACTGCACAGTCAGCTATGGCACAAGGAGCATCAGCTATTAAAATGTCAATTTCTATGCATCTTTTAATCTAAATTGACAAATAAATTATGGTTATTAACACTTAACATGGACATCTAAATTAATGCACACATTACATCCTGAGCATTTTAAAAATACTGTTAATTCATTCACATTTTATTCTTTTGGACACTCTGATTTGGGTGTGAGCTTGCTGGCATGCACAATCTATTTGACCCAAAGCACAGGGATCTTTCTATAAGTAAAATAACATTCAACTTTTGGACTGCATGCTCCAATTTTGATAGGGTTGGTGAAGAAAAGGCTTCAAGGCCATAGGTCTAGTTTAGTATGGAGCATAGAAGGTCAAATTCCCAGGATCTATCCCTCCTCTTCCATAGGGACTGTTAGCTCCTCACTCCTCCAAATCTAACTTTAAATAAAGACAGCAGAGTTTAAATACATAAGGTCTCAGGACTGCCCTGACGGTATTTTTGTAGTTTTGAAATGCAACACTCAAGCTAAGCACCACAGGTGACAAATGTAAATGACCATGAGTTTGAAATGACAACTCTCAGAAAGGTCAAAGCAAACAGTTCTCCGTGAAAAACAATTTACATAGCAAATGATGCATTAAATGATGATTCGACTTTTCGTTGATGATAATCATAGTGTAATAAGAATAATCTCTCCAAAAGTAGACTTGCTCTGAACGTGAACATAGCCCGTACATGCAAATTTGCATTAAAACATAAATTTATGTAAGTGTACACTTGGTTAAGATAGGTGCAAATGTTCCTGCCAGATTCATTTTGAGGTTTATTTAACTAACAAAATCTAACAGATGGTTTTTCTGCAGTATGTGTTTCATCTATTCATGTAAATCTATTGCTTTGTCATTTCTATTTTCATTTCATGATTTGGTAACCATGGTGGCTTGCTGGCACTTTCATCAGTGAATTGAGTGGTGGCTAAGAGCCAACAAGACCTTAAGAACCAATAAGACCTGGCTTCTACTAACTGTGCAAACTTAGAAATTTTACTAAACCTTTCTGAGCTCCAGTCTATTACCTGGAAATGGGATAACAAAGTTCCCAATTTATTGTTGTGCAAATAAACTAAAAATGCATGGCCTAGCTAGCATGAGGTAAACACTGAGTAAGTTATCATTATGCCTTTAGAACTTTGAGTTGTATATTCCACTTGGCATATAAATTTACGATGCTGACTTGTATGATTAGAAATAAATGTCTTCTCTGCCAGTGTATCCTAAGTTTCCTTACCCATGATTTTGATCCTAGAAGTGTAGACAAATATAATTAAAGACTACATTAAAATTTGTTAGGAATAGTAGGACTGCTCTATTCCAAAGAGGATGCTGTTTAGGGCATATTGTCAAGGATATAAACTAAAACCTTGAGAGCTGACCTTCATTATTTTAGGTTACCAGAATCCTAAGAGCAAGTGTGAAGATTGCAAATGTGCAAATACAGAGACCCACAAAGCATAAAGAAGTGGTACACATATACACCATGGAATACTATGCAACCATAAAAAATGATGAGTTCATGTCCTTTGTAAGGACATGGATGAACCTGGAAACCATCATTCTCAGCAAACTGACACAAGAACAGAAAATCAAACACCCCATGTTCTCACTCACAGGCGGGTGTCGAACAATGAGAACACATGGACACAGGGAGGGGAGCATCACATACTGAAGTCTGTTGGGGGAACTAGGGGAGGAACAGCATGGGGTGGGGAGTTGGGGAGAGATAGCATGGGGAGAAATGCCAGATACAGGTGATGGGGAGGAAGGCAGCAAACCACATTTTCATGTATGTACCTATGCAACAATCTTGTATGTTCTTCACATGTACCCCGAACCTAAAATGCAATAAAATATATACTAAAAAAAATAAGTAATAGGAAGTGAACTTTTATCACTTAAATCAATATTCAATGCACATCTTGATTTTGATGTGGTCAGGCATAGGGTATTTAGATTATCAATCAAGATAAGTGTCAAAGATCATTCAACTATTGATCTGGAACAGAGATGGGGAGGTTTTGAGCTGGGGTGATTACTAACGGTGAGGAAGATCTGTGTTTAGTAGAGAAACAGATTTGTCACTGTGTGTTTACCATGGATGCAAAACACCAGAGGGAATGAGGCCAGAAACATGATTCTTCCTGGGCTTGGAGAGAGTAAAATGCATTAGCTTCCTTTTCGTCCTTCAATTATTTAAGTTTTTTTTTTTTTTTTTTAAATAAGAAAGCATGCCTACATATGCCTTGTATTTATTTATTTTTATTTTATAAATGTATGGGGTACAAGTGCAATTTTATTACATGCATAGATTGCATAGTGGTGAAATCAGGGCTTTTAGAGTATCCATCATCCGAATAATGTACATTTCACCCATTAAATAATTCTCATCACCCACTCCCTTCCACCCCCACTTCTGAGTCTCCAGTGTCTATTAATCCACCCTCTATGTCCATATGTACACATTACTTAGTTCCCACTTAGAAGGGAGAACATGTGATACTTGTCTTTCTGTGTCTGAGTTGTTTCACTTAAGATAATGGCCTCCTGTTCCATCCATGTAGCTGCAAAAGACATGTCTGCATTCTTTTTTGTGGCTGTGTAGTATTCCATAGTGTATATGTGCTACATTTTCTTTATCCAATCCTCCATTGATGGACACTTAGGTTGGTTCCATATCTTTGCTATTGTGAATAGTACTATGACAAGCATATGAGTGCAGGGATCTTTTTGACAGAATGATTTATTTTCCTTTGGGTAGATACCCAGTAGTGGGATTGTTGGATCAAATGGTAGTTCTCTTTTTAGTTCTTTGAGAAATTTCCATACTGTTTTCCATAGATATTGCACTAATTTACATTATTGCCAGCAGCGTATAAGCATTCCCTTTTCTCTGAATATTCACCAACACGTGTCATTTTTGACTTTTTAATAGTAGCCATTAGGACTGGGGCAAGATGATATCTCATTGTGGTTTTGATTTGCATTTCTCTGATGATTAGTGATGAACATATTTTCATATGCCTGTTGGCCATTTGTATGTCTTCTTTTGGAAAATGTCTTTTCATGTCTTTTGCCCACTTTTTAATAAAATTGTTTTTTGTTGTTGTTGCTGTTGTTGAGTTGTTTGTATATTGTATAATCTGTTTTCATGCTGCTGATAGACACACCTGAGACTGGGCAATTTACAAAGGAAAGAGGTTTAATTGGACTTACAGTTCCATGTAGGTGGGGAAGCCTCACAATCATGGCAGAGGGCAAGGAAGAGCAAGTCACATCTTACGTGGATGGCAGCAGCCAAAGAGAAAGAGCTTGTGCAGGGGAATTCCTCTTTTTAAAACCATCAGATCTTGTGAAACTTATTCACTGTCATAAGAACAGCACAGGAAACACTTACTCCATGATTCAATTACCTCCCACCAGGTCCCTCTCACAACATGTAGGTATTTGAGATGAGATTTGGGTAGGGACACAGCAAAACCGTATCATATATTTTGAATATTAGTCCCTTGTCTAAGTTTTTAGGTCCTTAATTCTCCACCTGAAGTTGTGAAAGATGAGCTCATGGAAATAAAATACTTGACTTGCTGCCTTCTTTTTTATCCTGGATGAAAGGGAAAATTCTACCACCCTTCATTACTCAGAAAGGTTAGGTTCTGGTGGAGAAAGGCACCTTTTTCTGGCACTTGGAAGTAAGTGTCGTGTCCTCTACTTAATTTGAAGCAATATTTTTATTTTTCATTCCCTCTCAAGGAACACCAGATGCTGCAATTTAAAACTAGTGATTCCCGCCCCTCCCCCCCCAATAGCTTTAAGCAGCATTGCACATATGATTCATATGTTCAGGATCGAGGATCTGATAGATTCTTGGGCCTTGGTTTCTTAAATGACATTCGTGAAGGCAAGAGATTCTGGAAAAGAACAGGCCAAAGGTAGAGTGAGAATGGCTCCCATTGCAGACAGATGCTCAGCTAAGAAAGACCGAGATGGTCTTTTCCATGCCCACTTCTGGTAGGGTTAAAATTGCCTGGAAGAAAATGCCGAATTTCTGTCTGTATTAAGAAAACAATAACAGCAAAGCTGGTGATGGGAGTTAAAAAAACAGAATGCAAGAAGAAAAGGATGAATTAAGTGAGCTTTGATTTATGTATCAGATGGGACACTACTGGGACACTGGGCTAGGATCACCTTCTATCTCCTGCAGGGCATGGAGATTTTGCATGCTGTTTAGAAAGGTGGTATCCAACCTGTGGGACTGCCTTGTCAGGATGCATTAAGACTCGGAGATTACAGCTCCAGAGAGTAAAAAATGAATCACTTTTCCCCATGATGGCTTTGAATTGAGAGTTGCCACCTGTGCATGATGTCCATCTCTGAGGAAGGATGGTATGAGTCTGAGTTTGATTCACTCACAGTGATCCTACTAGCCAGCTAGCCAGAGGCACAGCTGCAGGGTTGAGACAACAGAGCATCATCCTACATTTTAAGATGCGCCCAAGTGGGGAGATTTTACCGAAGGGTGGTACCCATAAGAGTGAACTCTCTTAGCATTTCCGTAAGCAAACTGTTGCTGTCAGCTCAAAACCAGCATGGTAGGATCACCTATCAATACAATAACATCGGGTTCATGGAAATCCACCAATATCTTTTAGGATTGGAGACAGTCCTGACTATGAGCTGCCTCTTGAAAATGACCCCATTGAGATTAGACCATGCCAAATGCTCTTGGTGGAGAATAAGCTGGTGGGTAATCAGAGGAGGAAGTTACTTTGATTTACACTCAAGGAAACCTGAAAAGCTGCTGGAGTGTACAGCTGTTAATCTCCACTGCGGCTGGCTTAGGCAGTTCCAGTTTGTGATCATCTCCCTGGCTATCTTGACAGTTTCCAGAGAAGTGCATCATTTAATTTCTTTTAAATCAGACCAACTGAGTCAGTTGCACAGACTCGTTCTTAATGTCAGATGTAAATATTATTATATTGTATTATTTATACATTATACCCTATGCATTTATACATAAATATATTGATATATTTTACTATAATATGCATTATTATAATTATCAGTTATTTTAATGTCTCTTGGACAGAATTTATAAATTATATATTCTACTATATAGTGGAAGACATCACTCTGCTGAGTTTCCTTGCTCTGAAAATTTACCTATATTAGCAATGGACATTACATGTAGGACATGTTTATTCACTGTCCAAAGGTTAGCTCTTGAAGGGAAATTCTATAAAGCTCTTAAAAATATATTGGTAATAATATCATAGAAAATATAAAACCCCACAACAGCATAAATTCAAATCTGTTTATCTCCCTTTTGGGAAATAATCTCAACCAATCTTTGCAACACAATCTACCCCTTCCTGATTAGCGAGTTGCCTCCTACGTTTGACACATCACTGGGTCACAAGTATGGATTGACTTTACAACAAAAACACCTGCCCAAGGTGTTTGGATTGATAAGGTGCAGTAGCCAGATACAACACTGTAAAAATTTATTTATTTAAAAGAAATAATAAATATATTTTCTATTGCATATTTTTAACATATCTCAATTAATTTTTGTGTATACTACAGTTTATTACTGGGTAAAGTCTAGGGTGTGGTCAACTCCCAAGTGTCATCTTGGTCTCTCACCCTCCCTAGCCTTCTCCCTATAATTCCTCAAAACATCAAGCTCTGTCTCTGCATAGAAAAAATCAGGCTCTTTCTCTCTCTCTCTGAACAGGAGACTTTCTGTGCCGAATTTTCTTCTTTTTCTGCCTTTGCAGAGTTAAATTTGATTTCCTATAGAACTAACCACAAAGTACGATCCCTTAGGGCCAGGTACTCTCTCTGCGTTCTTATTGTGTAGTCTTTATTTTCCTTCATCTCTTCCCTTGCTGTTGGTAATCCTATGGTTATGTGTTTGATTATATTCTAGGAGTGAACCTCCATGGCTCAACTGTAAGCTCCAAAGAAGCATAGATGATATTTCTATTTGCTCTGCCTTTGTCTTTAGACCCTGGGTTTTCAGTAGGAATCTACTAAAAAGAATGAGTGAGGAAAGTGTCAGTTTCAGGAGATGGAAAGGGAAATACGACATTGTCCCTGCTGTGGTGGAGTGTGTCCTCATCTTATCCCCTGGAACTTCAGGATGGGATCTTATTTGGAGAGAGAGAGGATCTTTGCAATGGTAATTAAGTAAAAGATCTTGAGAAGAAATCATTCTGGATTAGAGTGACTCCTAATTGCAATGATAGGTGTCATTCTAAAAGACAGGAGAGGAGACAGGCACAGAGGAAAGGCCATGTGGAGACTGAGGCAGAGACTTGAATGATGCAGCCGCAAGCCCAGGCATGCCTGGAGCGCCCAGGAGCTGGGAGAGGCAGGAAGGATCCTCCCTTAGAGCCTCCAGAGGGAGTGCAACCCTGCCCACACCTTGATCTCAGACTCACACCTCCAGAACTAAAAAAACTTGTTGTGTTAAGGCACGTCATTTGTGATAATTTGTTTCAGCACAATCAGAAACTGCTATACTACCCCAAGTGATTTAATTGACGAAATAACACATTTCTTTCGCCTTATTCTTCTCCCTAGCACAGCCAATAAGGCTAAGGAGGAATTGAAGGAGCAGCAAGCAAGCTATTTGGTCTATTGAAGAGATCAACTGAGCTGTCACTATTGAAACTGTATTCCTTTTTTTGTTTTTTGAGACAGGGTCTCACACTTTTGCCCAGGCTGAAGTGCAGTGGCACCATCACAACTCAATGCAGCCTTGATTTTCTGCTGGGCTCAAACGGCCCTCCTGCCTTAGTATCCCAAGTAGCTGGGACTACAGGTGTGCACCACCACACTGAGCTAATTTTTGTATTTTTGGTAGAGACAGGGTTTCTCCATGTGGCACAGGATAGTCTTGAACTCCTGAGCTCAAGTGATCTACCTGCCTCAGTCTCCCAAAGTGCTGGGATGACAGGTGTGAGCCACCATACCCAGCCTGAAACTGTATTCTGAGATCAGTTCTACTTTGGGCCAGTCATTTATCAAAACAGCTTTCATGTGGCACTACGCCTTTCAATGTAACGATTAACTAATGGTATGGTTTGGCTGTGTCCCCACTGAAATCTCATCTTGAATTGTAGTTCCCCTAATTCCCACATGTTGTGGGGGGTCCCAGTGGGAGATCATTATTAAATCATGGGGGCAGTTTCCCCTTACCGTTCTCATGGTAGCGAATAAGTCTCACAAGATCTGATGATTTTATTAGGGGTTTCCCCTTTTGCTTGGTTCTCATTATCTCCTGCCTGCTGCCATGTAAGATGTGATTTTGTACCTCCTTTGCTTTCTGCCATCATTGTGAGGCCTCCCCAGCTATGTGAAACTATGAGTCCTTTAATTATGTTTTTCTTTATAAGTTACCTAGTCTCAGGTATGTCTTTACTAGCAGAGTGAGAGCAGACTAATACACCTAATTTATACTCCTCATCTTTGTTCTATGACCAAGTTTTAAAAAAATTAATTAATTAATTAATTAATTATTTTTACTGACAGGTGAGCTTCCTATGGACAGCACTGAGTCTCAGTGATTTTAGTATTGTCAACAATACATACAGTATATGGCTTCTAACAAGTCTTCAAAATTGTTTGTCAGATAAATGCACCTGTACCGGTGTGACCAGTCAAACACTGTGGAATTTTCTGACATCGTTGTCTGAGGTTCTGACACTAAGTCCTGCAAATCAACTGCCTTAGACTTGGACACTAAAGGCTTCCCTCAACTGGTTTGTTTTTGATTAGTAGGGAAGGGGTGCCCCAGTGGAGGTTGAAGCACTTCTTCGTGCTTTCTCTTTGATTCTAATTGTAAATGATACCGTGGAAAATCAAAACTTACATTTCTCTTCTGTTCTATCTCTGTCTTTCCTCTTTTATTTTTTAACTATCATCAGTTTTACAAAGCCTTATTGCTAAATTTTATTAGATACTTATTTTTTAACATTGCCAGCAGGAGTTCTTTATGAAAGATGACAATAAAGCATGTGTGTCCTCGAGAAACATCAATGCAATAAAATGCCTCACTAGGTTTGATGGCCCCAATAGCTTGTAGAGAAAACAGTCCCCTGAAGGAGTTGTACTTTGGTATTCTTAAACAATGGAAGAGAATCTCTTCTGAGGGGCGCTGGTGGCCTTAAAAATCATGGAAGCAGCTAAGTTTACATAATAAACTCTTGAAAACCAGATGGTTTTATGATTGTGCTTTGCAAACAGCTGTTTTGAGTAAGACATAATTGAGGTTCTTGGCCGGGATACTTTTCAAAGGGCCAGATTAGCTCAAAGTTAACTCAATTGCATCCCCCAGGCCACATAAGCAAAGCCTTCCAATTTCAATCAGTTGCAATACAAAGTTATCTTCAAATGTTGGCATAGACAAGTACTTTTGAGGGCTCATTGACTTTGGAGTACAGATATTATTTTGACACTAGGATTCAGGAGCGAAGAACTCAGTGGAAAAAAACAGATGAGCTTGAATGGTCTTAGGGTGACTCAGTCTTGGAATTCGATGAGTAACTGCTAAAAACCTAGATAGTTTGAAATGGACTTCTGTGGCAGCTGTAGGTTCTACACACTTGGGTAGTTCTTATTTGCAAGTAGGCATGGGTATAGTAAAGGTTGAATGCAGGAGATTTGGGGTGGTCCAACCCTCCATGGGCCAAAGAAAGGACTTGAACAGCTTCTGTGTGATAACCTATGAGCCAAGGTGTATCCTCTATGATGAGTGTCTGGGGCCATGCCAGGTAGTTTGTACTAACAACATGATTTAAGGTGAATCTACATATTTTTGTTTTCCTGAGGTGGTGTGTCATGCTATACTAGTTTGACCTCTCGGTGAGCAAACTGAGGCATTAATAACCAAGGTAAGGCTTGCAAGTGCTTCACACCTATGAGTCTGACTCCCTTGTAAAAACTCTGCACACCGAGGCTCCAGCGAGCCCTCCTCCTTGACATCATTCTATTTGTGTTGTCTCACACTGTTGCTGGAAGAATTCAGTGCTGTCCTTCTGACTCTGCTGGAAGACAAGGACTGGAAACTCATGTCTGGGCTCCCCTGAACTTTGCTGTATGTATCTTTACCTTTGCAAATTTGTGAAACATTAATTATATTTACTTATTTTGCAATACTATCATCAAATTCAACATTCAATTATTTTTGAAAAATTTTCTTTTTTTCAGCTTGAGGTATAATTGACAAAGTTGTGTAATTTTTTTTTTTTGAGACAGGGTCTAACTCTGTCACCCAGGCTACAGTGCAGTGGCACAATCTTGCCTCATTGCAACCTCTGCCTTCCGGGCTCAAGTGATCCTCCCACCTTAGCCTCTCAAGTAACTGGGACTAAAGGTGCAAGCCACCATACCTGGCTGGCTAATTTTTATACTTCTTGTTGAGAAGAGGTTTTGTCATGTTGCCCACGTTAGTCTCAAACAGCTGGGCTCAAGGAATCCACCTGCCCCAGCATCCCAAGCTGTATAAATTTAAGGTGTGCAATGTGATGATTTGATATATTCTAACAGATAACACGAAAAGGTGCTCAACATCACTAGCCAATAGGGAAGTGCAAATCTAAACCACAAAGATAGCACTTCATACCTGTTAGGATGGCTAAAAAAAAGAATAAAAGATAAACGTGGAGAAAAGGGAACTTTGAACTACTGTTTGTAGAACTGCAGACTGGTACGATCATTATGGAAATGAGTAGGGAGATATTTTTGCAGAATTTAGTCTGCATTCTTTTCCCATAATAAGTCACCACCATGAGGATCACAGCTTCTCTGAGTTCTGTGAGTCTTCCCAGCAAATTATGGAATCAGAGGGTGGATTTGGGGACGTTGGATACATTATGCCAAGGAGAGAATTTGCAGGAATTTCTGGGGTGACCAAACAGAAGTTCAAGGAAATACAATGTGCTGCTTTGTGCATGCTTCTATTTTCATTTTTCTCTTTCTCCCATCCTTCCCTTCCTTCCCTCCTTTCTCCCCTCGCTTTCCTCCTTTCCTTCTTCCCTTCCTTCCCTTTTCTCCCCTCCGTTGCTTCCTTCCCTCCTTTCCTTCTGCCCTCCCTCCCCTCCCCTCCCCTCCCCTCCCCTTCCCTCCCCTCCACTCTCCTCTCCTTTCCTTTCTTTAGAGACAGGGTCTCGCTGTGTGGCCCAGGCTGAAGTGCAGTCTGCAATCATAGCTCATGGCAGCCTTGAACTCCTGGGCTTCAGTGATCCCCTCACCTTGACCCCTTGCCTAATTTCTGTATTGTTTTGTAGAGATGGGTGCCCAGGCTGGTTTCATGCTCTTGAGCTCAAGTGATCCCCCTACCACTGCCTCCCAAAATGCTGGGATTACAGAAGTGAGTCACTGCAACCAGCCTATTTTCATTTCTTAATAAGTGGTGAGAACAGTCCTTGTGGACAATATTAATACACACAAAATCCTTTGAACAGTACCATGGGATTGTGTCTTTCCTGGGGCAGAACAAGAAGCAAATCGAGATAGATGAAATGGAACTGAAGCATGCAGATGACACATATACCTACAAAACGGAACACTATTTTACATCAGAGAGAATGAACCAGGAGAGCCCTCAGCTGACAAAAGCCAGCCTCTGGCAGAGATGCATGTGTGTCTGTATACATCACCACATGTGCACATATTTATTCATGCAAATGTATGCAGCACCTACAAGTGTCAGAACTGGAGTTCAGTTGTGAGCAAATCGGTCATCTAGTGTCTCCATGTTGTAGGATATGTTGTAGGGCATTCGCAAGTTGACCTAGAGCTTGTAAGGGATATGTAAGTGTTTCCAGACATCAACAGGGCAAGTATACCTGAAAAGGAGTTACAGGATGAGAATTCTCAGGATCTAAGTTAGGAAGGAAGAAAGGAAGTTTCCAGCAGATGAAACTGCAATGTGTAAAGGTATAAGCCAAAGATTAGAGATTGTGGGGACTGAAAGACTTAAAACAGAGCACTATTGGACCAGGCAATCCCATTACTGGGTATATAACCAAAGGAAAAGAAATCGTTCTACCAAAAAGATACATGCAGTTGTATGTTTACTGTAGCCCTATTCACAATAGTAGAGACAAGTAATCAACCTTGGAGCCCATCAATGGTGGATTGGATAAAGAAAATGTGACACATATACACCATGGAATACTATACAGCCATGAAGAAGAATGAAATCATGTCCCTTGCAGCAACATGGATGCAGCTGGAGGCTGTTATACTAAGTGAATTAATGCAGGAACAGAAAATAAAATACCACGTTTCTCACTTATAAGTGGGAGCAAGAAACAATGGGTACTCATGGACATAAAGATGGAGACAGTAGACACTGGGGACTCCTAGAGCGGGTAGAGAGGGAGGGGTCATGGGCTGAAAAACTACCTGTTGGGTGCTGTCTACGCTCACTACCTGGATGAGGGGTCATTCACACCCCAGACCTCAGCATCATACAATATACCCAGGTAACAAACCTGCACATGGACCCCCAAATCTAAAAGTTGAAATTATGTATATTTAAAAACGATTAGAGATTGTCGGGACATATGGGACAATGGAGAGCTTTTCCCTTAACCCTGAAAAACCAACTTGCAAGAGGCAGATTAATTGGATACAAATTTTATTAACGTGTATACATAGGCGTCTTTATAATGAAGACCTGAAGATACAGGGGGAGCTGTCCATTTTTATGCTTCGGTTCAACAAAGTCTGGGCAGCTGTGTAGAACTGTGGTTGGACAAAAAGGGCCTGATCCGATGCTAATGGACTGAGTGGGGAAATCCAGCAAGGCCTGTCTGTCTAGATTCTTCTTGGCCTCTCTGAGCAGCACTCCTTCCTTCTGGGTGTGAGGTGGGACCCTCTCTGGGATGGGGGCTCTTAGGACCTACAGCCAAACAAGGTAGATCAGGGAATTTTTTTATGGCCAGTTTTTATACAGATAGGAGAGAGGGAAAGTTAGCTTCCTATTTTTAGGTTTTATGGCTTACGTTGGGGAAAAGGGGTTCTGGTTTCTGTGACCCGCCTTGAGAAAGAGGGATTCTAGTTTCTGTAGTGCCTTGGGGGAGGATGGGACTGAGAGGCAGGAGGTGGGAGATGGACAGAGAGAAACATTTGCTTCTGAGGCTGCTGTGGAGGTCTGCATTGTGGGGTATCGTTTTCTGAGTCCAACGGGGAGCTGCAAGTGCCTATGGTATTAATGGGTATGAACTTACATCTCTAGACATGTCTATGGCATTGCAACTTAGTTCTGGGGTCTGCATTATAACCAGAGACCCTGTGCAAGAAAACAGTGTGTCTTTTGCTCTCTAAAAAAATAAAATAAAATAAAATATCTTTAAAAAGCAAAGCAGAGCTCATGTTGAAAAGGCTTCCCGAAATCATGAAGGCATCCAAAGATTTTTAGAATCGAGATTGTCTCACCCTTTGCCTGGTTTTTCGAACTCATGCGACCACTTAGCAAAAGCTGAGCTTTCGAAGTTCGGGTGCACCCCACTCGCTTTGTTAGATGGCTTCACTGTGCCTTAACGGAGTTGGTGTTCCCATGCAGAGGCTGCCTTAAAAACAATCTATCAAATGGAGACTTCAAGAAGCTGGGCCTGGAGTAATGCCTCCACTCTATTTGCTGACATTTCAAGCATTAAATTAATATTCTTGAAGTCAATTCATCAGGCTCCTAGCCTGTAATTGGGATTCAATGCATGCAGTCGATTAGAGAAGAGAGCAGCCGGTCCATGGAGAAAGAAGGTTTTTCATTTTGCATCCAATCAGGGAAAGCAAACACAATCAGGCAGCGTTTCCGGGGCCGATAGATACTGCAATTCTAATTATGAGGGAAGCAAACAGGAGAAGGCATTGCAGCCCCTGAAACCTTCTCTCTTAGTATGTCCCCCAATTTTTGTCACACTGACCCCAATTTGGCTTTTAATAAATCTTTATCTTTGAAACGCTTTGTTGTGGAGCAAATGGAAAGAGTGTTCCATCAAAACAACGAAAGCACAGACTGGTGTGGGAGTGTGAAATCCGTGCATCGCGATGGGAAAACGAAAACAAAAACCAAAGCGGGGCAGCGTCCGTTTCCAGTGGATACGCATGCCCGAGATTAGGGCTGCTGGGCTACTGAGCTGACATTTTAGATCTTGCAGAGCTAGAGACTGTTACAATATTTGAGACTGCTAATGCTGCAGTTCGAGCTGCGTCCACATTTTTCACGCTTAAGGGGTCTCTAGCTCAACGGATTTTCTCACATTGATTCTAAGAGAAAGGCGGAGAAGTGGGAAGGAAGGTCCATGTGGGAGAATAGCAATATATACTCCAGGAAGGGACCTGTCACCTGCCTCAAATAGCTTCCTAGAACTCTACCAAAATTGCAAAGTTCAGTCCAGAGTATCGATACGGTTCACATATGATTTCTTGCTGACTGAGAGCAGGTTGTTGGTAGCTGCTCTTCAGGGCATCATTATCTGTTTAATAATCAAAAGAAAGCCAGCAAAACGGAACTCATTATGCATTAGAAAAAAAAAAAAACCAAAAACATGGCTCGCTGTGGACAGCTTTCCTTTTGGAAATATTTGTCCAAGTACTTCAGAACATCCAGAATTCTGAGCAAATCCATTCTAAAACAAAGCCTTGGTGGCCCATTGTCAATAATCCGAGCTACTGTTTTTTTGGGGGCTGCGATCCTGGGCCTTACTGCTTCGCAGGTGCTTGTTAGAGAGTGGTTTAAAAAGCAAGTCAGACAAGGATACGCTGTACCTGCAGGGCAAAAAACTAATAGCCCATCTGTCTCTCTCTTTTTTTAAAAGAGTTGTTGGTTCTTCCTAAGAGTCACCCATCTGTTCCTAGAAAGTTTCTCTCCTTTAAAAATGAGTTTTCAAATCCAGTAGTTTATATAGTTGTTTGAAGAATTTAAGTAAGAATGTAGACTGACGCACTTAGCACTCAAAAGCTCCCCAGTTTAAGATTTACAATAAAGGATGAGTGAAGGATGCTGAGAAATGGCTTTGCAGGAGCAGAGTGGAAGGCTTGGGGATTAGTTTATTTTTCTTCCAATATCTAATGCTCTTAGAGAGGTTTATGAAAAAAGAAATAAATGAAACATTAAAGTTATTGAGAAATTGTGGAAGGATTCATGATTTGGAAAGCAGGAAGATGTCAGAAAAATAGACAACCTAAGGTTTATTTGTAAAAAAGTGGAGGATAAAGCCAGATGAAATGATGGCATCTTCCAGAGGAAAAGGAAAAAAAAAAAAAAAAAACTCATGTCAATAGATGTGAAACATTTATTTGCATAAATATGAAACTGTAGCTTACTTATTCATTATTGCTGTTAAGGAGATTTCCATTTTCTAGCATAAAAATACCTTACAGATACAAAATTTCCACCACAGCAAAAGGAGAAGAGGTGCCTTTAAGGAAAAAACCTTTCTCATTTAGCAAGTTGAGCGAAAGCTTGCACATTTATATTTAAACGCAAGCCTGAGGATATTGCAGGAAAGAAACTCTACAAGTCATGTTATAAAGATGACTCGATATAACATTCTGCTCTATAAAAAGCCACTGTGTATAGATGTCATCTCTCATTTACCATCCTCAAGGAGTTTAAGGGTTTAAAAACGATCTCTAAGGTGTGCATTAGCACAAACTCTTCAGCATTTTATTTGGTGAGTAAGAATAATAACTAAAACATTCAAGGTTACTCATTATTGGTCTGGAATCTGCAGTTGATGCAAATCCCTTAATTTATGTTTTGGAGGTAAATTATACATAACATGTAATTTACCATTTTAACCATTTTTAAGTGCACACTTCATTGGCATTAAGGACATTCACATTGTGCAGCCATCACCACCTTCCATCTCCAGAATGTCTTCATCGTCCCAAACTGAAACCCTGTCAGCATCAAACACTAATCCCCTATCCCTCTTCCTCCAAGCCCTGGTACCCATCATTCTACTTTTTTATCCATGGGCTTGACAACTCCAGGGATGTTGTGTAAGTGAGACCAAACTGGCTAATTGCACTCGGTGTAATGTCCTCAAGGTTCATCCATGCCATAGGAGGTCTCAGAATTTCCTTCCTTTTTAAGGTGGAATAGTATTCCCTTGCATGAACACATCACGTTTTGTTTATCCATTTATTCAGTGATGGGCACTTGGTTTGCTTCCACCTTTTGATTACTGTGAATTATGCTGCTATGGATTTGGGTGTACAAATAGCTCTTAGAGTCCCTGCTTCAGATTCTTTGTAAATCTCTTTATTCTTTTTCTAAAAATAAATGGGCAGGTGACAGATAGAACATGCTGCAGCTTCCCATAAAATATTTTTGCATTATTTACTGGAGAATGGCCCAGCGTCTCATGAAGGAGGTTCTCAAACAAAACACAATCCGATGAACAGATTCCACGGGCTTAGCTTAGAGGGATTCCCTTAAACCCTTGTGCTTTGCAGCTGCTCTTACCTAAGGTTGGCTGTCGTCTGCGACCAGCTGTTTAACTTTAAAGCTTTATTAAGAAAGTGGTTTCTGTGACTCGAGTTTATGAGCTTTTGGTCTCCTCCTTTGGTTCCCTGGTGGCCATGATGCACTGGGAAGAAATGTTCAGGAAAATACATATCCACTCTTCCGCAGAATGGAGTTATCTCTTCGAGGTAGGATTTTTCTGAGTTCTTGTCATTTAGCAGAAATGCTGAATGTATAATACTAGCGTGTATTGTTCATGGTACATTTACTCCTCAAAAGCAAACATGGATTACCAATGGGACTTACTGAATTAATACATTTATGAGAAATTGGGGGAGAAAGGGCAAAATGAAGATAAGATTTCAGTAGTGGCTTTGTGCCAAACGTGTTTGTGCCACACTTTAACTGCTATTCCCTCAAGTGATCCATGGCAGACTTCTAGGCAGAGTTGTCTATCTATCTAATTTATTTATTTATCTATTTATATATATCTGGTATCTATCTATCTGTCTATCATGTGTTTATGTAATCTATCACCTATCTCTTTTATCTTCTGTCATATATCTATCTTCATCATCATCTATTTATTCTATCTATCTGTCTACTATCTATCAATCATCTATATTTCATCTCTCTCTGCTTTACCATGTGAAGAGTTCCTTGCCCACTATCATATTCAGAGTTCTCCAGCCTGTGGCAGCTGGATTTGAATCCAGCTCCAATTGTCACTGGAACATTCTAACATATAAGCAAGTCTTTATTGTTTATAAATAAGAGCATGCCCCTCTATTGCTGGGATGTAAAACACCCACGCCCTGCCGTTGCCTGTGAGGCTGTCACCATCAATATATATCCTCATGGGTGCCACTGTTGTTACCTTTTAGTCACAGAAATAAATAATTTGAATTTGCCAACTAACGTTCTCTTCTCTGCCTAGTTACTTTTAGAATCACACCTTTGCTAGATGCCTGACAAAGAGAAACCCCAATATGTAAGTGTAGGGTGTGTTTCCTGTGCAAAACTCATTGTTCTAAGATTAAGTCTTCTTTCAATCCAAAAAGAATGAACGAGAAGTAAGTAGCACATTCAGGGTTCATGTGGCTCTTAGAACACATCAAAGGAGAGGTGGTGGGAAATTAGTCAGAAGCTCGTTGCCCCATTTTCTGATGTGGACGTTTAAGCATACGTTTGTGTGGATAGATGATTCCTGTGCACAAAAGAAATACCCAAATTAGTTACTGGAGAAGTAAAGACAAAACTCTCTGAATTCCTTGAAGTTTGGCATTTACAATTGCATTTTTAATAATGGATTATAATATAAGGAACTTCCCATTAATTTTTAAAATTTCATTTTCATAATGATCCAATGAAGTTGGTATCATTTTTCCCTATTTTACAAATCAAATGCATTCATGCTGAGAAGAATACATTCTCCGTTTTGATGTCTTGGACTTCCCTTGAAATAGTCTGTGGGGAGTCGAGGCAAGTAGATAAAAGAAGATAAAATCCCTGACTTTTTATGATTTCCTCTTATTCACATTTCCTTTGAATTACAATCTCCTTATTTATCTGTTTCACTTGGATAATGGACATTTTAATCAAAATTGCCTGTATTTATTTTCTTTGATGTATTTCATACTGCTTCAACTTGCAGACCCAAAGTCATGGATGAGAGTCTTGTTATGTTTTTGTTTATTACCCTGAGATTCACTAAATCCACATGGCTATCCATAGTGGTGATTTCAGCTCCCAATGCAAGCTCAATATTGATTTTATCTGCATTCTTGACTGCTGCATGCATCATCACCTCATTTAATTGTACACTCCTTCAGCATCATTTTGCCTACAAAAATTGAAATATTTGGAAAGAATTACGGCTAAGCAAATGCAAAGTTTTTAGTGTTTTTTTGCACACGTGTGTGTGTTTGTGTATGCATGTGTGTGTGTGTGTGTGTGTGTAGTGAGTGGAAGGTTGTCTCTCCAGCAGTTCTGAATAAGGAATTTAAACTGGTAGCAAATTCTATTTCATATCTGAAAATAAGAAAGGTTTCAATGTATGACTTTTTTTTTTTTTTTGAGACGGAGTTTCGCTCTTGTTACCCAGTCTGGAGTGCAATGGCGCGATCTCGGCTCACCGCAACCTCCGCCTCCTGGGTTCAGGCAATTCTCCTGCCTCAGCCTCCTGAGTAGCTGGGATTACAGGCACGCGCCACCATGCCCAGCTAATTTTTTGTATTAGTAGAGACGGGGGTTTCACCTTGTTGACCAGGATGGTCTCGATCTCTTGACCTCGTGATCCACCCGCCTCGGCCTCCCAAAGTGCTGGGATTACAGGCTTCAGCCACCGCGCCCGGCCTGTATGACTTTAAGTGCATTCTTTTGCAGGGAAGACCTGGGTTAAGTATATATTTTCCTGTATTAGTGCTACTTTGTAAATACTGCATCTGTTAGCCTAGGTTAAGTTTAGCTGCGGTGACAAATGACTCCCCAAATGCAGTGTCTTATAACCAAGGTTTACTTCTTACTCAAATTCCATTATGGGGTCTTTATTTATATACAAAAGTATGAATACCCGAAGAGGTAACAACGAGATTTCTCTTGATGAAACCAGCCAGGGAGGGTTTTTTTTTTTTTTTTTTTTTTTTTTTGTAATCTGATATGATAGTGTGCAACCAACCAACTAACCAACCCAATAATTGAAAATCACCATGCTTAGGCTGGGCATGGTGGCTCACACCTGTAATCCCAGAACTTTGGGAGGCTGAGGCAGGAGGACTGCTTGAGCCCAGGAGTTGGAGACCATCCTGGAAAACATGACAAAGCCTCATTTCTACAAAAAGTATAAAAAATTAGCCAAATATGATTGTGCGTGCCTGTAGACACAGCTACTCTGGAGGCTGAGGTGGAAGGATTGCCTGAGCTGGGTAGGTCGAGGCTGCAGTGAGCTGAGATTGCGCCACTGCACTCCACCCTCAGTAACAGAGCAAGACTCTGTTTCAAAAAAAAAAAAACATAGTTAACCTCATTCTTTTTTTTTTTTTTTTGGTATCACACAACTTGCTTGATTTCCAGCTAAAGCCCAGAAGGAGAGAATTCACAAAAAACAGCCTTCCTTTTGCTCTAGTGATCCAAGTAATGTTCACAATTTTCTGCTTTGATTTGGTAGCGGAGACCAAGACATAAAGAGAGGCTCCACTTGGATTCATATTTGCAATTTTATCAAATAATGATGGGTGAGTTCACAGCTGTATAGTCCTTCTTAACAATGCAGAATCCAGAGGTCTGTGGGTTAAGTTCTCTGTTAACTTATCCACATCAGACAGCGTTCGTTAGGTGCATGTCTGCCGGTGGCCTCTGCAGTTTTTCTGCAGAGAAAAGTTACTCTTTCATGCACACACCTCTGAAGCCCTCCAACATGTGACAATTGACCAATCATGCATATAAGTGGATAAACTCAATCATGCATGAATAATTTCAGCAAGTCAGGGCTAAGGGCCAATTGTTGGAAGATGAGAAATGTTGAAATCACTGGAGTCATTTGCTTAGATAGATTCAAGCCCAAGGAAGTGAAATCAGCTCCACTTGGAGCTGATTTATAATGCAAGCCAAGGCAGGCATTATAAAATAATAGAAAGAGAGGAAGACAAAACTGAGGGCAGAATCGATAAAAGAAATTTTGAGCGCCAGGCACGGTGGCTCACGCTTGTAACCCCAGCACTTTAGGAGGCCACAGCAGGTGAATCACCTGAAGTCAGGAGTTCGAGACCGGCCTGACCAACATGAAGAAGCCCCGTCTACCAAAAATACAAAAATTAGCCCGGCATGGTGGCGCATGCCTGTAATCCCATCTACTCGGGAGGTCGAGGCAGGAGAATCACTTGAACCTGGGAGGCAGAGGTTGCTGAGAGCCAGGATGGCGCCATTGCACTCCAGCCTGGGCAAGAAGAGTGAAAATCTCATCTCAGGAAAAAAAACCCAACATTTTGAAAAGTTCCGTTGAATTTGCTTGCCTTTCATGTAATGCCAATTTTAAATCTATGACACTTAGAAACACAAGAAAATGTAAGAAGACAAATAGAAATCAGAAAAACAACTAACACATTTGTTAGATCAAGGAATAATTGTGAGATAAATTAAACAATATAGCAGCTTTTGCACATAGAAATCACTCAACGAAATCGTTAGATATCATCCATCAATTCCATATCATACGTCAAACCGTTACATGCTGGTAGAATTACAGAAGTCTACATGGAGTAAATATATTGTTTAAAAACTAGGCATACTATTGGTTGTTTCAGCTTTTTCTGTGACTGTGGCAGATGCTTGATATACTCATTAAGGGTTTCCTTTGCAACGTGACAGTTTGGGTTTCCATGAACTGTGTTTCCCATTCTTAATATGGAAACAAAACAGATTTCATTTTGCACACTGAAACTGTTCGGGCTTTCTCCCCCCTGCAGGTTTGCCGTTAAATTAGGCTCATATTTTCATCACAAACTCTTAGTTTTTGTTCCCCAGTAGAACTTCAAGACCTAGAGGTTTGCTACCCGTTAAAAACTGAATGATTTGGCATTTTTCATTTTTAGTGGATAAATATGCTCTTGTACTGTGAGCCATTTCCTTCTTTCTTCCTCCTTCTCCTCCTCCTTCTTTATAGAGACAGTATCTTATTCTGTCACTCAGGCTGGAGTTCAGTGGTGTAATCATAGCTCACTGCAGCCTCTACTTCCTGGGCTGAAGCCATCCTCCTGCCTCAGCCTCCCAGGTAGCTGGACTACAAGGGGATGCCACTATACCTGGGTAATTTTTAAGTTTTTTTTTTTGAAGAGATGGGATCAAACTATGTTGCCCAGGCTAGTCTCGAGCTCCTGGCCTCAAGTAATCCTCTTGCCTCAGCCTCCCAAGGTGCTGGGATTATAGGCCTGAGCCACTGTACTCAGCCTTGAAATCACTTCAAAAAGAAGAAATCTATATATTTTTTATTGTGCTAAAATACATACAACATAAAATTCACTATCTTGATAATTTTTAAGTGTATAGTTTCACAGTGTTAAATACATTTATAATGCGGTGCAACTAACACCACCAACAGTTTTCATTTGGACTTATGTTTATTTATTTTTAATTAAGTGAATTGATTTTTTTCTTCTTTTAGAGACAGCGTCTCGCTATTGCCCAGGCATTCCTTGTTTTAGCTTCTACTCCCAGCTTTCTTGGCTCACTATTCCTACGCTGACTATAACAACTTAACCTGCCATGACCTTCAATATTCATTACACCGTTTTTCACTTTAACCCCACCCTCTGCATGCGTTTCCCCACCTAACCAGTGCACAATCTAGAAGACAGTTTCCTCAAAAAATTAAGACAGAACTACCATAAAATCCAGCAACCCCACTACTGGGTATACATCTAAAGAAAATGAGATAAATATCTCAAAGAGACATCTGCATCACCTATGTTCATGACTGTATTATTCATAATAGCCTAGATGGAGAAATAACCTAAGTGCTCATTGTGGGGAAGAACAGATAAAGAAAATGTGGTGTATATACACTAGGGCATACTCTTCAGCATTTACAAAGAAGGAAATTTGGTTATTTGCAACAACACGCATGAACCTGGAGGATATTATGTTAAGTAAAATAAAATAGCCAAAGAGAGATAAATAATGCGTGAGCATTTATTTACATATGGAATCTAAAAAGAGTTTAAATCATAAATGCATAGAGTATGATTACTGGGAGCTGAGGGGCAGGTGAAATGAGGATACTTTGGTCAAATCAAAACTTGAAGTTATGGGGTGAACAAAATCTGGGAATCGAAAGTACAGCAGAGTAGTGATGAACGCGTTAAGGAATTCGACTGGTCACCATCACACAATGTATACAGGTATAAAGCCATCCTGTTGTATACCCTGCATAGGTACAACCTTTATGTGCCAAATATTTTAGAATAACACATTTTAAAAAGGCAAATAAAAACACTATGAGAGGTGGAGAGATTAAGATCACAGAAAAAATAAGTCACTTTCTTGCTTTCTTTTGCACAAAAGGCCTCCATTTTCTCTTGCACTGACACTGCACCCCACTAATTATGTACCTGGCCCTGAAGGCCCCATTGGGCATTTGAGGGATCCCACACTGGACCCTCATTCCTTCAGGGACATAGAATGGAATCTGAAAGTTCAACAAAACACTAGTGGCTGAGGGTAGCCTCTGTCTGACAGATCCACTTGGGACATTCTCTAGCTTTTCAGAAAGGTAGATGATGCTGACGTTTGGGGTATAATTGGTCCCATCAGCCAGGCAGTGAGCATGACACCTGATAGGCAGTCAGTCCTCACCTCCCTCCCTGCTCTAGCAGTCCCCGGTGTCTACTGTTTCCATCTTTACATCACTGTGTACTCGATGCTTAGGTCCCGCTCACAAGTGAGAACGTGCAGTATTTGGTTTTCTGTTTCTGCATTAGTTCACTTAGGATAATGACCTCCAGCTGCATACATGTTCCTGCAAAGGACACGATTTCATCCTTTTTTATGACTGAATAGTATTTCATGATGTATATGTACCATATTTTCTCTATGGAATATATCTTTGTAACAAACCTCTGGACCCCTGATTCTAAAATTAAAGTTGAGAAAGGAAAAAAGTTCATACTGCAAAAAAAAATAAAAACACTTATAGTGTAATGTTTTCATAGTAACTTTGAAAAATGTAAGCATTAAAAAAAATCGGAAGGAAAAACGGAAAGATGTTACAGTTGGTTATTTCCCAGTGATAAGACTATGGGTAATTGTTATTTCTTCCTCTCCAATGTGCTAACTGTGTATATTTTACCATTTTAATCAGAAACAAAAAAAATCTTTTTTTTTTGAGACATGGTCCCACTCTATCACTTAGGTTGGAGTGCAGTGGCACGACCATGGCTCACTGCAGCCTCAAACTCCTGGGCTCAACTGATCCTCCTGTCTCAGTCTCCCATGTAACTTGGACCACAGGTGCACGCCACCATGCCCAGCTAATTGTTTTAATATTTTTGTAGAGATGGGGGCTCACTTTGTTACCCAGGCTGATCTTAAACTCCGGGGCTCAAGTATTCCTCCCACCTCAGCTCCCAAAGTGCTAGGATTACAGGTGTGAGCCACTGTGCCTGTCCAACAATAAACAATTTTTAAAATTGCTAAAATAAAAATGAGAAGAAAAAGTAGAAGACGACTGATGTCCTTTTGTGAATTCTTCTTTAGGACTTGGTTATAGGGTTGCAGAAGATTGTTCAAGCCCTTTGAAGATGCTTTTGTAGAGGCATCACAAGTTTGTTTGTGGAAAGCACAAAGAAAGGTCTTTAAATGCAAGTCCTTTTCAAGGAAGTATCAGGAAGGCTTTGGTTTCTGCAGTCCCTGCTGTAAAACGCTGGCTCTGTTTTACTGGTTAACGAGAATGCTGTGTGACACTTTATGTGGTCTCACATGAGTAGCAAATGTTGCACTTCCCTTAACACCTGCCTTTTCTCTGACCTAGTTGGCATTTGGTAATGGGAGAAATTTTAGTTCCTTTAAAACAGGAGCCTTGCTGAATACAGTTCCTGAGTGCAGTGCCAACAAAATTCATAGCTCCACTGCGTTCCATATTCTGTGAGTGGCAGCCCATTAATGGCAGTACTGAGAATAAGAGGCATGTAAATCAGCCTAGAAGTGGATGATCTTGAGTTTCGCCATGTTTTGCAGAGACTCATTGGGACAGTGGTTCCACAGGGAATAATTTACACTGATTCTGACACTGGGGTAAAATGTGAATCTCGTCTCATTCCGCAGAGGCATGCCAGCATCTCTCTGGTCAGGAGTCACTTTTTGGCTGCATATTTACAACGTTTTACTACATTGCATCCCCCAAGCAGATGATTCAGTCTTCAATTCAAACTTTTTTGCATAGACATGATGTATTCCTTGAAGCTTATCTGGCATGTGGCATTTTTAAAAAAATGTAGGTGCCTAATAAATATTCATTAAATGTTAAATGGACATTGAATTTAAAATCATCCTTTTGTGAAGTTACCTAATGCGTGTTACATTACAGATCTGTATGTTTTTTAAAAATCACTGGTAACTTTTTCCTTTTCCAGTAAAAGAAAATTTAGAATCATGGGGTACATGTGCTTGTTTGTTACATAGGTGTATTACATACTGGTGGGGTTTGGATTCCTAGTGTACCCCAATACTCAAATAGTGATAATTTTTCAGCCCTCACCTCCTTTACACCCTCCCTTCTTTTGGAATCCCCAGTGTCTAACGTTCCCAGCTTTGTGTCTGCTTGTACCCACAGTGTAGCTCCCACTTATAAGTGAAAACATGCAGTGTTTGTTTTCTGTGTCTGACTTAGCTCACTTAGGATAATAGCCACCAGCTCCAACCATGTTGCTGCAAGGACAAGATTTATTCTTTTTTATGTCAGCATAGTATTCCATGGAAAATCAGTGATCATTTATCTGAACTCAGTATGTGTGCATGTGTCAGTGCTATTGGCTTTTAATCAATACAATTGTATTGATTCCCTCTTTCCATGACTAGCAATCTTAAATCATTTTCGATATTTGCAACTTCTTCACAAATGCAAAATACATCTTTAGGTCCATCCACATATTTCATTTATTATTACTTTTTGAGATGGAGTCTTGCTGTCTCCCAGGCTGGAGTGCAGTGGTGCAACCTCGGCTCACTGCAAACCTCTGCCTCCCGGGTTCAAGCGATTTTCCTGCCTCAGCTTCCCAAGTAGCTGGGATTACAGGTGCGTGCCACCATACCCAGCTAATTTGCATTTTTAACAGAGACGGGGGTTTCGTCATGTTGGCCAGGCTGGCCTCGAACTCCTAACCTCAGGTGATCCGCCCACTTTAGCCTCCCAAAGTGCTGGGATTACAGGCATGAGCCACTGCGCCTGGCCTATCCACATACCTTAAACCTAAACACTTTATATCATAACTTTTCAATCATTTTGGTAAAAGCGTTGATCAAAGCCTTTGTGCTCTTATTTTCTTGAGTTTTTGTTGTGTTGCATTATATTAAGATGTTTTATTATTCAAATAAAGGTTTGACCATAATATAACATGCTGTTCACCATTTTGGGTGATTATTCTTTTTTATTGTTGTTGTTTTCCTGAAAACAATCTTTTGAGCTTGTAATCCTTATGTGTACACAATATATTGTTTCTCAATTCTCTGATGAGACGAACATTAAAATAGAATTTATTGACAAATGACTTTCAATTTCCCGCTTGTGAGAATAATAGGATCATGAACCTTTTTGACTGGATATGAATGTAGATTAAACTGCAGTAACGATTTTAACCAGTAGATGGGATTATGGACAATTTAGAGAAGACTTCAAGTATGTATGAAATTTTAGTGAATATGGGAGCCCCTCTTTCCCTCTAAAATAGCTAATAGGGAGCTGTGTGGTAGGAACATTTTTGCCTGGAGGCTTTTATTTTCTTATTTCTATAAAATAACAGCATGCTTACAGATTTACAAAATGTCTTGTAACAGACATCTGGACTCCAACATCATGGACATGGCCAGAAAAGGCCATTTTCTTCAAGTTCAGCAAAAACTTTGATAGAAAAGTTTTATTTGACTTTGGGAAAAAAAGAACACGGGGTTAGAAGTTGTGGTGTTGTCAGAAAAGGGGTTTTGATGTAGACCCCAGAAGAGGGTTCTTAGATCTTGTGTAGAAAGGAATTGAAGGTGAGTCACACAGCACAGTGAAAGAGGCAAGTTTATCAGAAACTGTTCCATTACAGAGTAGGGTGTCCTCAGATATCAAGAGAAGGAATGTCCCATCTTTGTTTTAAGTTTTTCTTAGATAGGGGACTTGTCTGTACAAAGACTAAGCTAAGCTGTGCTTACACGTGGGTGGGCTGACAGCATGACACCACGTATTATTTTACTGATTTAAATACAACTATCCTTGACTTCAAGGCCAACTTGAAATCAACTATCTTGATTTCAAAGCTAGCAAAACATCTGGGGTCTGACCAATGCATGACGCTTTAACATTTTAGTGTGTAAGTACATCAAAGCATGACTATCATTATTTTGAAGGCATATATTGTTATGGGCATGGTGACATCCAGACTTCCTGCTGTTGTAGGAATGTGTCCTTGCAGATATCTTTAAGCTGTTTCCTCAACTATAAACATCTTATGACCATGTGACTGGCAATGAGTGTGTCTTGCTAGTTTTATGATGAAGTCAGTTTTGAAATGATGTCACCGTGGCTCTCCTAGGCTTCCTGCTTCCCTAGCAGTGGTATTATAAGAAAATAATTAGATACGGAGAATGGTCTGCATTTTAATTCTGCCTCTTCTGCTTATTAGATGGGTGGGAACCGATGGGCCCTTTAATGGCCTTATGTATTAAATATATTATACAGGGTATCTCGGGGGTCCCAGAGACCACCCCCAGGTTTGGTGATTTTCTAGAAGGACTCACTGAACTCAGTATGTAGTTGTCCTCACAGACATGATTTATCACAGCCAGAAGACGCAGAACAAAATCAATAAAGAGAAGTGGTGTATGGGTAAAAGTCTGAAGGCCACCGGGCACAAATTTCCAAGAGTCCTCTCCCTGTGGAGTGAAACAGGACTCGCTTACTCCATTCAGCGATTGCAACGATGCCTGTGAAGTGCTGGCCGCCAGGGAAGCTCTCCTGAGCCTAGAAGCCTGGGGTTTGTGTTCAGTGTGTTTGTGTAAACACCCTCTGCCTAGGGCATTCCAAAATTCCAGACTCCAGGAAGAAAAGCAGGTGTGCAGCATAAGTGATATTCTTTATATAAACAGTTTAGACAGAATGAGCCATTTTCTCCATTCTGAGAATAGCAGGAGCTCTTCTGAAATCTAAGTTCCCATATGCCAGTGGATAGAGATTAAATGGTGTCCCCTTGGTCCAAATTCATATGATTCATATGTTGAAATGGTGAAATGTGCTGTATCTGTACTTGGAAATGAACCCTTAACGGAATTAATTAAGGAGGTTAAGTGACGCCATAGGGTGCGATCCTGATCCAACAGATAGGATTGGTGTTCTTATAAGGACAGATCTGACCTCTCTCTCTCTCTCTCTCTCTCTCTGTCAAATGAGGGTACAGAGAGAAGGCAGCCATCTTCTGCAAGCCGGGAGGAGAGAGCCCTCACCAAGAACCAAATAGACTCAGCACTTTAATCTCAGACTTTGCAGCACCCAGAACTGTGAGAGAATAAATGTCTGTTATTCAAGCCAAGCAACCTATGGATTTTGCTATGGAAGCCAAGCTGACCAAGACACCAGCCAGTGGCCAACCGTGCAAGCTGGCCTTGCTGTAGAGAGAACCTCCTGCAGCCTGCTAGGTTAATTCTTCTTTGCACACAAAAATGATATCAAGTTTCCATGTCTGTAAAGGACAGAGGAGATGATGCATTTCTAGGATATGTTAACCAAAATTAGTGACTGAGGCAAGAGTCTCAATCATTCGAGGTTTATGAAGCCAAAGCTTGAGGGTCCACCCAGGAAAAACAGTGACAGAGAGTCTGTGCTCTATGAACCCAAAGTATCTGAGACAGGTCTCAATCGATTTCGAAAGTTAATTTTGCCACGGTTATGGACACGCCTGTGACACAGCCTCAGGAGGTCCTGATGACATGTGCCCAAGGTGGCTGGGGCACAGCTTGCTTTTATACATTTTAGGGAGACATGAGACATCAATCAATACGTGTAAGATGTACATTGGTTCAGTCCAGAAAGGTGGGACTATTTGCAACAAGGCTTCCAGGTCATAGGTAGACTAGAGACAAAAAAAATAAGTTGTATTCTTTTGACTCCTTGATCAGCCTTTCACTGAATACACAATTTATTCTGGCTCAGTGAATCTGCATTTTTACTTAAACAGTAGCGCAGAAGAAGCAATCAGATATGCATTTTTCTCAGGGGAGCCTCAGAGGGATGACAAAGGTTTAAAAAAAGCTCCATACCTCCCACACAATTGAGGGAGGTATGGAGCTAATTAAAATCTTTGTAGCTATCCTATGCAGGAATAAAATGCGAGGCAGGTTTACTGACTGACATAGTTCCCAGCTTGACTTTTCCCTTGGCTTAGTGATTTGGGGGACTCAAGATTTATTTATCTTTCACAGATCAGTGTTATCCAAAGAGGTTTTCAGGATGGTTCGCATTTATACATTTTCTTAAAGGGGGACAGGAGGAGTGGGCAGAAGAATGAGTGACTTCATGCTGTCTTTGTTCTGTTCCTGGGAAAATGCTACCAGTGAAAAATCTAAGACTTCAGTTTTTTAGGAGCTAGACGTAGATTGCAGACCTAAAGTTATAATTGACATGTCCTTGTTTATGGGAGGTTAGGCATCAAAGCCAGCAAAACATCTGGGGTCTGGCTAGTGTGTAATGTTTTCACAAAAGGTTGTGAAGTAATAGTTATTTATTGGGAAGAAAGATAGGGGTGTTGCCTGACTGAGGCTTCACTTTACTTTTGTCATGACAAGTTTGGGGGTCCTGAGATGTTTTTATTTTCCTTTACAGATACAAAGGTTTGTTCAAATGTAGGGTGAGTACGCAGGCTTGCGAACAAATGAGACGCACTCAATTAAATGGCAGGGCCACAAAGGCTTGCGGGCTTACCTGGTGATGTCGTCAGCACCATGAGGTCTTCCATGACTTGGCAAGGGTCTCGGGCCAGCTGAAGAGGGACGTCCCTTGTGATGGACCCACAAGTGGCCTTTTAAGAGGGAGCGCTGAGCCCCAGGCTGGTTGGAGCAGCTTACACACCAGTAAGGAAAGAGATACAGAGGTATCATTAGGGAGTGGACTGAGAGCGGCAGGACCCCTGGCCAGGGTTTTCAATTTCCTTTTTTGTAGGTAGCAGCAATGATGAACTAAGGACAATGGTCAGGACCCATACCCCCCAGGGACAGCTGTCTTGTTCACCTTCTCTTAACCTATGTTGGTCTCAGGTCCGCAGACCAACTCCATGATTTTAAACATTAAGGATGCAGCAAGCACCACTCATAGGATTCTGAGTTAAAATCAGAGTTGGGATGACTTTTATGAAATAGCTACCTCTTGCCCCAACACAACGTAGAATTTCTGGTAAAACGTCCATGGAATCGATTGGAGAGAGCTTTTGACATGCTGTCTCAACTTCAAAACCTGGGCCTTGAGTTTCAGTTTCTGAAATCCCAAAAGTTTCTCTGCAACTTGACCCAGGAGAATCTGATCAACCGTAATTCCAAAGGCGTGGGGATAACAGTGCTCAGAGGGTTGTCCAGTGGGGTACTGTTATCAGACAAATGCCATTTCATTTTTCCTGGACTTTTTCTAGTGGGCAGCATGATTCTGCAAATTTAAAAAGGGAGTAAAATCTAATACTGAATTTCCATTTTCCGTGGGGACTGAAATTCTGAACCAGGTCATAAAACTCCACTTTCAGTAAACTGTATACACTCATTTCCATTAGTCTTCCAGGAATATTAAAAGAGATTTTAATTCAAATTCTGCAAATAGTGAGACCAAACATATTGTATGTGTTTCTTCTGACTATTAATACATCCAGGGGAGCTTCGATTTACATTAAAAAAGCTGAGAAATCAAAAAAAGTAATAGGCTGGCTGTCTCCATAGCCAAATAAAAAGCTGTATGAATTGTCTATTTAATTTCAGTAAAAGGATTTTTGTTTCTCTCCCATAACTTTTTCCTCATAAAGCTGATTTTTTTTCTGATTTTGTTTGTAGTTTCTTGCTTATTTAACCCTAGACACTTGAGTTTTTTACCTTCCCCAAATACTAAGATTTTGCAGCCTCTGGTGTTTAATTTCTTACTACTAATCTTATCAATATTGATTTGGATTTTATATTCTTATTGGGTTTGGAAGATGTAGTTTCTTCAGTTCAAATATATACATATATTTATACACACACACACATACACACACATATGCACATATATGTGTTCAAAAACTGAGCCTTGGGTTTTATATATTTACATTAAAAATATATAAATATTTTACATGTAAATATACATAAATATATATAAATATTTTACATGTAAATATACATAAAGATATTATACTCATACACATATATACATACATATAGATAGATGTGCAGATATACATAACATATATAAATATATTAATTATAATGAGTTAGTTAATATTATTATATATAATATCTTATAAAATTATATATATATATAATGTGATAAAATGCCTGATGTTGTAGCCTCTAAAAGCCCATTTAAATTTAAAAAACCATTTAAATAAACTGAAAGCTAGAAAAACAAAGTGGGTATTATAAACTCATTTAAATGTGCAATTTAACAATAAATGGAAATATCTTGTCACATTGCAGTATTTCGTTAAAATTGGAGGGAAACTGGCATGGTATACCAAATTACAGTAATTACAGAAACAAAATGATAAGATTAATTCTTTGAATAACAAAAGATATTTTCCATAAACATTATGTTAATTTTGAAATATGGAATATTATTAAACAAAAAAATTGAAGTTTTCCTTTTACTGGCAAATTAGGTTAATTGCTACCTCTTGCCTCAAATTACTTTGGAAGTTTCAATATTCTTTGCTATTACTGGTGAACTATATAGATAATGTCGTTTCTAATCCCAATAAAGTCATGATAGGATGAGTGGAATAAAAGAGAATGTTCCTAATAATATGACAAATCAGTATGGAGTGTTTTTATATGATTTTCCAATATCATCACTCAACCTGGAACCGGCTCAATTGCCCCATAGACTGTTCTTTTTGATAAACATAGAAATTGACCCTACTGGTTTTAAATCTTGAAACTTATATGAGTTTTATCTGAGTTCCTTCCCAGGAAAGGACCTTTAGACTGTTCAAAAAACATCAAATAACTGGAACTCACCAGATCACCACATCCTGATAGTGAGATGCCAGAGCCCTCATTCAACATGGTTGCTTCTTTGCCCCTCCCTAGTTTCTATTTTTTTGCACATGGTTACATTTCTTCCCTGCTATGTAAACTCCTAGTTTTAGTCAGTCAGGGAGGTAGATTTGAGACTGAGCTCCCATCTCCTCAGCTGCAGCACCCAGTTAAAGCCTTTGTCCCTGGCAATACTCCTTGCAACTTTCTGTGTGGCAAGCAGCAGGACCTAGACCAAACCCCTGGTGTTTCCGTGAAAAATTTAGCTGTTGACATTAAGTAGGATCCAGGCAGGACAGCATTCATAGCTCAGTACTGGCTTGTAACATGCTTTTCCTCGTTTAATTTTTACAATGAATATTTTCTTGCTGCAGAAAAGGGAAGAGGTTTTGTTCCTCCAGGATTCTGTATTTGTGCCTTACCTCACTTTCTTTGTGCAGTTTTTGGCAGCACGGGAATGGAGCATTTTTGATCACACTCTCATCACCACTGACAAAAAGGGCAATAAATATGAAAATAAGTCCATTCAATTGCACTTTAATTATAAATGCTATTTTCCTAAAGACAGAGTTCTGTTCTCAGAGGTCTGAGGTCTTTTCTCAGAAACCTGAGCTGAAACTTGTGGGTAATTGAAAAAAAAAAGAGAAATGGAAATATTTTTAGAAAGAACTTGACCTCTGGATCTCATTATGTCTTTAGATCAGCAAAACCATCTTTTTCTCTTTTTCTTTTGAAAACAAGCTGTGCTTCTCTTACTAGTCTAATGCTGACTGGTGTGGTTTTTAGTAGCTCTTACTATTTGTGTAGTTGTGAGATAGTTCTGTTGGTCACGGAAGACTCTTTCCCAGGAAGTCACACCACGCTCCTGTGTAGGACACAGTGTACGCCCTTAATAAGCAGAACAGCTCCAACTGATGCTACCTTATAGCAACCTATATCTGTAATGACAAAATCTGGGTCCAGGAAATGAATGGAATTTGCTCAAGAGAAACTGTCTCCAAAGAATTAGATTCTAAGTTTCTGGACATGTATGTTTTTTTAAATGTTTGATTGGTGCCTTATATTTACCCAGTTCCAATTACCTAAATATTACATACAGGTTGGAAAAAATTTGCATGCATCTGAGCAAGACTTTTCTGCAAGAGTTGCTAGAGAATTGGAAGGAGGAAAATGTAAATCTGAGTGCAGCTGTCAGCATTAAAGACACTTTGGCTTCAGGCAATGCCAGAGACTTGAGGAGGAAAGACTTGGCTTGAGACTTCCCATCTTATATTGAACGTGCGCCTGGTTATTAATATTATGCCTCAGTTCTTCCAGTGACTCCAGGACCCAAGGCCAAATTTCAAAGTCAGATGGATATTTTATCAGTGACAACTTGGACAGATGTAGCGGGAAATAACCCAGAAAGGCTAATTTCTAGAGTTTTATAGGTGAGAAAAGGCATAAATCATTACTTTATCTACAGGCTGAAACTGAACAAAAAGAAAATTTTGGACAGCAAAAATTTGGCAATTTGTACTCTATTTACGGAATTTAGACCCTTAGATATCAAAAGTATTACCCCCTTCCACTTTTATTATTTTTTTTATTTTTATTTTTTTGGGAACGCTGACTATCTGACTATTACCCAAAATAAGAGAGCATGATTTACTGTGTTAAAGTTATCTAGGTTCTTCTGAATGTGGAAACTGGATTTGGAATTTTTAATGTGTTAAAATGCTCTTTGAAACTCTCTTCAAAAAATATTTTCTGCATCAGAAAAATAAGCTGCACTTGGAAAAACAAGAAAATTAGCCATAGGCTATGCTATTTGGTGTGTAGTAAAACTCTGGGTTGGAACTGTAACTTTACTCACAGAATTGAAAGAAGAAGGAGAAAGAGGAGGAGGAGGAGGAAGGGAGAGGGAGGGGAGGAAGGGGAGGAGGAGGAAGAAGAGGAGAAGAAGAGGAGGAGGAGGAAAGAACATAGTGCCAGAATATTTCACATGGAAAGAAAAATATAAGAAAACTGAACCTTGGGGAAATTAGCAATTTATATTTAAAATTATTTCTGTTTAAATGGTTATAATGGAAATAAAATGAAACTTCTCTCTTTAGGAAGATAGCATTTATTATTAACGGGTGGTTTCATGGAGTTCTTTTCATATTTATTTCCCTTTTTAAATGATACTTTAAGTTCTGAGCTACATGAGCACAACGTGCAGGTTTGTTATATGGGTATACATGTGCCATGGTGGTTTGCTACATCCATCAACCCGTCATCCACATTAAATATTTCTCCTAATGCTATCCCTCCCCTTGCTCCCCACTTCCTAACAGGCCCTGGTGTGTGATGTTCCCCTCCCTGTGTCCATGTGTTCTCATTGCTCGACTTCCACTTATGAGTGAGAGCATGCGGTGTTTGGTTTTCTGTTCCTGTGTTAGTTTGCTGAGAATGATGGTTTCCAGCTTCATTCATGTCCCTGCAAAGGACACGAACTCACTCTCTTTTATGGCTGCATAGTATTCCATTGTATGTATGTGCCACGTTTTCTTTCTTTCTTTTTTTTTTTCATGCGAGAGAGAGAGAGAGAGAGAGAGAGAGAGAGAGAGAGAGAGAGAGAGAGAGAGGTGCCACGTTTTCTTTATCCAGTCTGTCATTGATGGGCATTTGAGTTGATTCCTAGTCTTTGCTATCGCAAATAGTGCTGCAATAAACACATGTGTGTGTGTGTCTTTATAGCAGAATGTTTCAAAATCCCTTGGGTATACACCCAGTAATGGGATTGCTGGGTCAAATGGTATTTCTGGTTCTAGATCCTTGTGGAATCGCCTCACTGTCTTCCACAATGATTGAACTAATTTACACTCCTACCAACAGTGTAAAAGCATTCCTATTTCTCCACATCCTCTCAGCATCTGTTGTCTCCTGACTTTTTAATGATTGCCATTCTAACTGGAGTGAGATGGTATCTCATTGTGGTTTTGATTTGCATTTTTTTAATGACCAGTGATGATGAGCTTTTTTTCATATGTTAGTTGGCCACATAAATGTCTTCTTTTGAGAAGTGTCTATTCATATCCTTCATCCACTTTTTTATAGGGTTGTTTTTTTCTTGTAAATTTGTTTAAGTTCTTTGTAGATTCTGGATATTAGCCCTTTGTCAGATGGATAGATTGGAAAAATTTTCTCCCATTCTCTAGGTTGCCTGTTCACTCTGATGATAATTTCTTTTGCTGTGCAGAAACCCTTTAGTTTGATTAGATCCCATTTGTCAATTTTGTCTTTTGTTGCAACTGCTTTTAGTGTTTAACTCATGAAGTCTTTGCCCATGCCTATGTTCTGATTGTTCTTGTCTAGGTTTTCTTTTAGGGTTTTTGTGGTTTTAGATCTTACATTTAAGTCTTTAATCCATCTTGAGTTAATTTTTGTATAAGGTGTAAGGAAGGAGTCCAGTTTCGGTTTTCTGCATATAGCTAGCCAGTTTTCCTAACACCATTTATTAAATAGGGAATCCTTTCCCCATTACTTGTTTTTGTCAGGTTTGTTAAAGATCAGATGGTACATGTGTGATGTTATTTCTGAGGCCTCTGTTCTGTTCTATTGGTCTATATATCTGTGTTGGTACCAGTACCATGCTGTTTTGGTTACTTAGCCTTGTAGTATAGTTTTAAGTCAGGTAACGTGATACCCCCAGCTTTGTTCTTTTTGCTTAGGGTTGTCTTGGCTATACGGGCTCTTTTTTGGTTCCGTGTGAAATTTAAATTACTTTTTCTAGTTCTGTGAAGAATGTCAATGGTAGCTTGATGGGAATAGCATTGAATCTATAAATTACTTTGGGCATTATGGCCATTTTCATGATATTGATTCTTCCTATCCAAGAGCATAGAATGTTTTTCCAGTTGTTTGTGTCCTTTCTTATTTCCTTGAGCAGTGGTTTGTAGTTCTCCTTGAGAGATCCTTTACATCCCTTGTATGCATTTCCCTTTTTAATAATACTGAATTACCAAAATACCTATTGCTCATTTGAAGAACAGTCATTTGTGTTTAGGTATGGATTAAATATTCTTTGGAGGTAAACCTCTATATTTCTGCAATATTTCTTCCTGAAACGTAGACTAAGACATCATAAAGCACACATTTTAAAGCACACTTTGGCTTTGATACTGAGAGAATCCTACATTTTTGAAGCCTGAAATATTCCTAGACAAATAAGGCATTCACACAATGCAATCATTCTCTCTGTGCTGTTTCCAATAAATGAAATGTACTGAAACTTTTAAATGAGGTGGATGCTCACAAAAAGGTTTGCTGGGGTTTTGTTGTTGTAACTGTTGATCTGGATATAGTTTTAAACTGATAGTAAGAGTGGCAGCAACAGTATGGGGAAATCCTAATGCTTTTCTGCAGATTCATCCATGTCTATATTTTGTCTGGGTTATTTACAGTTCATTCTCTCTCTGCACCACATACACACACACACACACAAACACACACAATTTCTTCACAATCATCTGAGAATAAGTCAGGTATATTGTACCCTTCTACTCCTAAATATTTCATATTTCTTTAAAAAAATTTCTTTTAAATAACAGAATACTTGAAATCAGAATACTTCACACTTATACAATGTTAAAAAAAGACATATGCTTGTAGTAAGACATGAATAAACCACAGAAATTCAGTGATTCAGATGAAATCTACTGACCACGAATGTTTCTAAAATTAAAACCTAACCCCTGGGTGCTCTAAGGCAGATGTTCTGGGCTTGGAAGTCTCTTCACGATAAGACTAAAGAATGTGCCAGGGTCTTGGTGCCTCTCTGTGCCACCGATCCACTCCTGTGAATAGCAATATACATGTTCCCTGACCTCAATTCCTGATGTCATAATCATTCTTCAGCCCCATTCAGCCTGAATTCCACCCCCTGAAATGGGAATCTCTGTGACTAAGACAGAGACCTCAAGGTGGCCAACTCAAAGGACCATGGTTCTCCATCCTCATCTTGCTTGGTCCCAATGTAGCCTTTGACTTTGTAATACACTTCATTTCCTTCTTTTTCTTTTTTTCTTTTTTTGAGACAGAGTCGTGCTCTGTCACTCAGGCTGGAGTGCAGTGGTGGGATCTCAGCTCACTACAACCTCTGCCTCCTGGGTTCAAGTGATTTTCCTGCCTCAGCCTCCTGAATAGCTGGGACTACAGGCATGTGCCATCATGCCCAGCTAATTTTTATATTTTTAGTACATACAGGGTTTCACCATGTTGGTCAGGTTGGTCTTGAACTCCTGAACTCAAATGATCCACCCACCTCGGCCTCCCGAAGTGTTGAGACTACAGGCGTGAGCCACTGCACCAGGCCCATTCACCTTCTTGAGGCATCTTCATTCCTCAGTTTCACTGATCTAATGGTTATCTCCAACAATAGTTCCAGGTAGACAACGGAAATGATTCTACCATGAGTCTGGGTGAAAAATCTTTCTCATGACAAGAAAATTGTCAGTTAGTGCTTCACAAAATAATCTTAGATGAATTGGTGGCTCTGGATTAATTATGGACTGCACCCCTTGCACTCTCAAAGACTTTTTTGTGTGGATAGCACTGAAATTATTTGCTTAGAATAATGGCCACATTTTTATTTTATTCTTTTAAATTTATTTTTCTTTCTTTTAAATTTATTTTTATTTAAAGGTTTACCCTAAGAAAACAGTTGGCATTCAATGGCATACATTAATATGACTTAAAAAACACGGAGGGAGGGGAGCCATTCTATCTCAGATCTTTCAGAGAAATCACATATAATTAAATGAGAAAGGCATGTTCTCTATTGCTTCTTACTCAGATGGATATCTAAAAATCAACCAGGCTCTTTTCGAACCTATACATGTGTAACATACATTTTAATGCAGATAGATAGGATTAGATCTTGACAGAGAAATTTTTTTTTACCACTTATTTTATTTTATTTTTATCTATTTATCTTTCTTTTTTAAAATTATTTTTTATTTCAATAGTTTTTCGGGGTACAGGTGGTTTTGGTTACCGGGATGAGTTTAGTGATGATTTCTGAGATTTTAGTGTACTTGTCGTTCGAGCAGTGTACACTGTACCCAATATGTGGTCTTTTATCCCTCACCCTTTTCCCAGCCTTCCCCCACAAGTTCTTAAGTCCATGATGTCACTCTTTTTCTGTTTTTTTTTTTTTTTTTAGACAGAGCCTTGCTCTGTCGCCCAGACTGAAGTGCAGTGGTGCCATCTCTGCTTACAGCAACCTCTGCCTCCCGGATTCAGGCGATTCTCCCGCCTCAGCCTCCCGAGTAGTTGAGATTACAGACGCACATCACTGCGTCCAGCTAATTTTTATATTTTTAGTAGAGACAGGGTTTCACCATGTTGGCCAGGCTGGGTTTAAACTCCTGACCTCAGGTGATCCACCCATCTTGGCCTCCCAAAGTACGGGGACCACAGGCGTGAGCCACCGCACCCGGCCCCATGGTGTCACTCTTAGGCCTTTGTGTCCTTGCTGCTTAGCTCGCACTTTTAAGTAAGAACATATAATATTTCGTTTCCACTCTGGAGTTACTTCCCTTAGAATAGTGACCTCTGGCTCCATCCAAATTGCTGCAAAAGACATGATTTGATTCTTTTCGTGGCTGCATAGTCTTCCATGGTATATATGTACTACATTTTCTTTATCTACTCATTGGTCAATGGGCACTCAGGTTGGTTCCATATCTTTGCAATTGTAAATTGTGCTGCTGTAAACATGCATGTGCGTGTTGACAGACACATTTTATTTATCTCATTTTATTTTTTTATAGATGATTCTGCCTTCATTTTTTTCCTGTAGTTTTACACAATAATACTGGAACAATTATCCCCCCAAAAATCTTTCTGATTCTCCTTGGGATACTTACCCTAATAAGAGGGTTTATTCACACAGCTGAGGTCAGCAGATGCCCTGTTAGCTGCTCTTAGCAGTTTAGCGAGATGTCATATCTCCCTCATTTTAGGGTTTAACAAATGGTGAATGAATAAGGTATCCCTTTGACTATTGCTTCTTTCATGGGTTACATTAAATGCTATTGAACTTTGAATCTAGATTTAACCGCCATGATGGAATCATATAGGATTATTTTTAGTTTTCTTCCTTGTTTAATGGATCATTACAGAAAGCAGTATTTTACAATTAATGTAAAACTTTTATGCTTTTATCATTAGTAGGGCATTATTTTAGGTTCTGGGTTAATTCCATAGAATTGGGGAAGGCTTAATTGGTGATCAGAGATATATAAGTATATTGAGAACATGATTTATCACAGAAGAAATGGAAGAGAATAATAAGGTAATGAGGCAGACACTGTTGTAATTATAAGGAATAATTTTTTATGTAAACAGGGAGAGCTTTAATTACAGATCATTAGTAGCATGAAAATATAACTCTTTAGGTTTTCCAAGACTCTAATTTTGTAATAAACAGGCTTAGTTAATTTCCCATGGGAATATTTTCAGTGGAGTCACAAAGCATGCACAAAACAGATGATTTAGAATTAGTGTTGAAATAATAGGAGAGTTGGTCACCTTAAAAATTATTTTTCATACCTAATTGCCATTCAATTTGATTTCTAAATTATGTATTGAGTTCCACTATAGCCTCAGTACTCTTTGATGTCTTATGGAGTAAATAATAAGATTTTGGTCTGCCGTTAAAAGGAGTGAAAAATGAGCAGAAACATTACTTAAATAACTGAGCAACACAATGTATGTTTATGTGATAACTGAGTGCGGCAAATATATGCATTTGCATGAGGAAGAGATGGTCTGGCCTAATGTTTTCAGCAAAGGCCTGAGGATCATACAAGAAAACATGTCTGAGCACCGAGTTGAGTTAAAACATGAACACAGTGCAGGAGACACAGTGGAAAATCAAGCCTGTAGGTATTCACAGTTAGCTGCTAGTGAAGGTTTACGCCAGGGTGAGCCTGGACACATGAAGAAGGATTTTAGGAGAAGTTCTATGATGGTCATGGCTTCAATTTAAGAAGGCTGTCCATGTAAGGTTTATGAGTATGAGATGGACATAATTTATATTAGTAAGGTTATATACATGGGTGGAAGAAAGAGAGAGGAGAGAGAAAGAGAGGGAGAAAGAAAGAGGGAAGATAGGAGGGTGGGAGGAAGAAAGAGGGAGGAGTATAGGAGAGGGAGAGAGAACAGAGAGGAGAGGAGTGGCAGGGGGAGAGGGAGAGACAGAGGGAGGGAGGTAATGAGAACGAGAGAGGAAAGAAAGAAAAAAGAGAAAGAAGAACAAAGGGAGGGAGAGAGGAAGAGAGGGAAGGAGAGACAAAGGGATAGAGGGAGAGAGAGAAATATGTCCACTTTAGAAAGTAAAGGTAGAGAAAGGTGTTGCTGAGTTATTAAACATGTTAAGGATCAAGGTAACACAAAGGTAGAAAAACAGCGGCAATACTGCCATTTCTAAGGCAGGGATTGCTGAGTACCTAGACAATAGAACCACAGCAAAAGGATGCCCTGAAACTATTATAGCTCTAGAATCATATGTTCATGGGGTGTTAGACTCAATGTTAGCACTTCTCAGTCTCAGGACGGATAAAACAAAGAGACAAAATCAATGGCAAAGAAAAATTAGCATTTACAGAAAATGATTTTATTAAGTGATGGTTGATTTGGATTCTGTAGAAGGCTTCAAACTTTACCAGAGCTGACTGCTAGGGCATGGACACATCTCCTAGTTACATGAGCCTTGGTAGATCTATTTAATGCTGTAGAAATTCTCAGTTACGATGACAGTGATGAAGATGATGATGGAATTAAAGGGAAGGAATCAAACCTCAACCGTGAGTGTGGTTTCCAAAATAATGAGTCAATACTTATGGGCTGGGATCAGGAAGATTTTTTCCCAAGTTCTCCAGGTGATTAATCCACCTGGCTAGGATGACATAGCTCCTCGTTTTCTTAGAAGTTGTGCTGGTAAGCATAAAATTAATGTCAAAGAGAAAAATGTATTAATTATTTTATTTGTAGTTCCACCAATACCTTTGACTCCTAAGGCCAATGGATGACTTCTATTTTTTTACAAGTCGAGGGAGTCAGACTGTTAAATATGGGAGTGTGAATGAGCAGTTCTTGCATACTTTCTGGGCTAATAAAAAGTCGTCAGCTTATTTTATTAGATTTACAATCCAATGTTTTGGTAAAATTATGTCTACATTATATCAAAGCCAAAATGATTCTGGGGTTTGGTGACAGGAAGAGGAGGCGTCACTTACCCCTTATCCATCTATCCATATGTAGATGATAGATAATATATAGATATATAAATTATAGATAGATATATAGATAATAGATTGATAGTAGATAGATGATGCTAAAGATAGCTGGATAACTTAGGGTACCACAAATTTGTGACTGTTGATTCATTCATACTTGACTGTTCAGTCATTTTCCATCCTCAGTGCGATGTATACTTCTTACTCTTGGTTTTGTTGCAATCCATAATTATGGGAGCAGCCTCCTAAATCATCTGGGCTGCAGCGTGCATATGTGTACTATAGGCAATGAGATTCTCTCCCATTCAGAAAAGCCTGGGAGTAAGCACATGAGTGGGAATGGTACAATGAGGGAGAAAAACTTAAGTCCACTTAATTTATTGAAACAAATAAATTGTTTCACAGAACTTGACATTTTCTGATTAGTAACAAGCTATTTGCAGCCAACCTCAGAAGTGGTCGTATCACTTCTCTGCATCTTGACATTCATTTATAATCAGCCAAGTGGTGATGTCTGTGACGTGGTGGAACTCATGATAAGAGAATCACTCCCCTTTTCTGTACTTTCCTCAAAACTCCTTGATTTACTGACTCATTGAATCCTTGCATTATCTACTGTTAAAATGCCACTTACCCAGATGAGTAAAAAATGAAAAGTCTACACAAAGTTAAGATAGTATTATGAATGTTGCATTAGTCAGGGTTTTTCAGAGAAACAGAACCAATAGGACATGAATAGTTAGATGATAAACAGATACATGACAGATAAATTTGATAGATTAAATAGAATATATAATAGATGGATAGATAATATGTTTTGAAAACCATACTCATGGCTGAGGTTTAATGTCTTTATTCCAATTCCATCATCGTCCTCATCACTGTCATCATAACTGAGAATATCTATGGCATTAAGCCTAGATAGATCTATCAAGGCTCATGTAACTAGGAGATATGTCCATGCCTAGGAGATAATAGATAATAGATGGATAGATGATTGATGTTAAATAGATAAAAATGGGTTGTTGTCTGGATAGACAGATAGATAGACAATAGACGATGTATAATAGATGATAGATACATAGATAATGGTTAGATGATAGATAATAGATTGATAAGTGACACACAAACGGATGATAGATATTAGATGACAGATAGGGTGAGTGGATGATAGATATCTTCTTTATATATCAAGGAATATCTCTATATCTGTTATATCCATCTATGTCTCTATCACCTGTCTGTCTCTCTATCTATCATCTATCCAGTTATCTGCCTATCTATTTCTCTATCATGTGTCTGTCTGTCTATCGAGGAATATTACGAGGAATGAGCTCAAGAGATTATGAAGACTGGGTAGTCCCATGACCTTTGTCTGCAAGGTAAGACCAGAGATAAGATGAACTGTCCCAGCTCCAACAGTGAGACCAGAAAAAATGGGGGCAAGTTTCTATTTCTTCTGCCTTTGTGTTCTATTCAGGCACTTGGTGGATTTAATAACGCCCACCCACTTGGGGGAGGACAGTCAGCTTTGTCGAGCTCACAAATTCAGATGCTTATCACATCTGAAAACACTCTCACAGATACACCCAGAAATAATGTTTCATCTCGACAACACCTAACCCAGTCAAGTAAACACATAAAGTTCACCAAAACCAATATGAAGATAGATGTATATACGTATACACGTAGACAGTATAAATATGTGAAGACAATATATTGCTTTAAAAAGAAATTCTGCCTTTTTCCTTAGAACATTCCTATAATGAACATAGGAAAGTTGGTTCCATTGCACAGATGGGTAAGCTGAAACAAGAGTCTCGTACCTAAAGTCAACGAGTAAGTAGACTTCTAATTCAACATTTGTTGTTGATTAATTTCTCTTTCCAGAAATCTGGTGTTTGTTTTAAATGATGATGCATCTGTGTTGATGAATGTTCAGACTTCTACAGCTGCACATCTGAACAGGTGTGGTGTATACATGCAGCTATCACTGAGTTAAGTATACAATAAATCACTGCCAATGACCATTGCTTATATGGTAACTCTAGTTATAAAGATTCTGCGAAGGCAATGTGGAAACAGAAAAAAACTAACCCTTGAAGCTGGAAAGAACCATTGTTATTGGTTGGCCCAAGCCTCATATTTTATAAAGGAAAATGAGGCTTGGATAGATGAATGGATAGAATATATAATAGATGGATAGATAATATTGTCATGTGACCATGGTGAAACCAAGCTCACAGGGGAGGTTAGGAGGAGAGAAAGTTCTAGTAATCTGGTCTTGATTTTTTTTTTTTTTTTTGGACCGAGGGTCTCGCTCTGTCATCCAGGCTGGAATGGTGTGATCATAGCTCACTGCAGCCTCAATCTCCTGGGCTCAAGCAGTCCTCCCACCTCAGCCTCCCAGACAGCTGGGACCACAGGTGTGCATGACCATGCCTGGCTAATTTTTTGTAGAAATGGTATCTCACTATTATCCAGGCTGGCCTCAAACTCCTGGACTCAAGTGATTCTCCCACCTCAGCCTCCCAAGTTGTTGGGATTACAGGCATGAGCCACTGTGCCCAGGTGGCCTTGATTTTGGTCCATGTAGTTGATTGAACGATGGGTCCCCAGAATATATCCACAGCCTGGAACTTCTGAATGGGACCTTACATTTGGAAAAGGGATCTTTGCAGATATAGTTAAGATAAGGTTTCTCAAGATGAGATCATCCTGGAAGAGGGAGGGCCCTAACTAGAGACAGAAGAGGAGACACAGACACAGAGGAGAAGGCCACGCGGAGACAGAGACAGAAATGATGCAGCCACAATCCCAGGGATGTCTGGAGCCACCAGGGGCTGGGAGAGGCAGAAAGGATCCTCCCCTAGAGCCTCCCGAAAGAGCTGTATACGATCGCAAGAGACTGAATGGTGACCTCCGAAAGATGAGTTCACATTTAAACCTCAGAACCTGTGAATGGGACCTTGTTTGGAAATTATTTGCAGATATAATTACATAATGCTCTTGAGATGAGCTTATCTTGGAGGAAGGAAGGCCCTAAATGCAACAAGAAGTGTCCTTCTAAAAGACAGAAGAAAATACGCAGACATAGAGAAGGCCGTGTGGAAACAGAGACAGAGAATGGAGTGTTGCAGCTAGAAGCCCAGGGATGCCTGGAGCCACCAGGAGCTGAGAGAGGCAGGAAGGATCCTCCCCTGGAGCCACAAGAAGGAAGTGGGCACAAGTGTAATGGATTGAACTATGGCCCCAAAGGAACTCTGCATGTCCTTATCCCCAGAACCTATGAATGGGATCTTATTTGAAAACAGCGTGTTTGCAGATGTAGCTAAGGGAAGGATCTTGAGATGAGATCATCCTGAATTATTCATGCTGGTCATAAATCCAGTGAAAAATATTCTTATAAGAGACAGAAGAGGAGACACAGACACAGAGGAGAAGGCCATCTCCATGGAGATGGAGGCAGAGATGGGAGTGATGTGGCCACAAGCACAGGGATTCCTGGAGCCATCAGGAGCTGGGAGAGGCAAGAAAGGTTCTCCCCGGAACCCCTGGAGGGAGTGTGGCCCTGCCCACGCCTTCATTTCAGACTTCTGGCCTCCAAAATTGGGAGAAAATTCATCTCTTTTGTTATAAGCTCCCTACTTTTTCTCAGCAAACCTAGATACAGGCTATGTTAGGTTCTTTTATTTTACGTGGCTCCCAGAGTGATTCACAAAGCATCTGCCCAGGTGACTTTCTCCCACCATGTGCCAGGCACCTGTGACACCTGTGTAACGGAGTCTTGAGGAAGGACTGTGTGCCAAAGCTGTGCCTAATTGTAATCTGTGATTTCTTGACTGCACCCTTTGTAAATTGGCTGTGTGCTTCTCAGCTCAAACCATGGCACTTCCTGCAGAAGAGAGATGTTTATTTAAACAAGTAAATTCAGGTTGACGTTTCTACATTTTCAGCCATAAGTTTGGCAGTTTGGAATCATAAATGTGAGGTTGTGTTTTCTTAAAATGATAACGGAAATGCTACAAGCACTTGGCTTTTGAGATATGATAATGTGCTTTCCTGACCTTTCCAGTAGCCTGTTGCCTTGCGGCTGGGACCTTTCATTTATTGCAAGCCTGAGACAAAGACATTAAAAAAAAAACTTCTTGGAGGTCGGATATTACAGGGAATCTGTTGTTTGCTGCAAACTGCCTCTTTGAAATATGTTAGTGCAATCAAAATATAGCTCTTTGAAAAGGTCAGTAAGTCACCATTTTTCATAGGATATAGAAAACATCAATATTGTGACTTTTTTTCTTGTATTACGGAGGTGTCTAAACCATGACAAAGTTGGATAATTTAATTGCACATTTTAAAACGGTGGTTTATAAATGCTAACTTTAAAATATAGAAGTTCAAGTCTTAACATCTCTACTAGTTTGGATTAATTAAAAAACAAAGATGTCGAAGATACTTGTGGGTATCTCATGAATAAATTTCTAATGTCAGTGTTTTTGAGACTTAAGTAATATACAGACTCCTTTTCTTAGTGGATATTGGGGCAACTCTAGAAATAGATATTAAATAAGTATGAAAGATAAAACAGGAAAATAAGTTTAGAAATGTTAGCTATGGGGACAAAAACCACAAAATGCATACCATAAAATGCCACGCATTTGATAATCTGGTCCATACTCCTGGACACCCAACAAAGGAAGTAAGAGTCTACAAACATGTGATACTTGTTCATGGCCTTCCTTGACCCTGAGGTGTTTGAGGAACACCCCTCCTTGGATGTCATACACCTAAACGCGACTCTAAGGGTAGCTAGACATCATATAGATTGAGAGAAAAGTGGAAAAGGGATGTGGGATAGATATTTATTAGGCCCCCATGATGTGCCAAGCATGTTGCACATATTAAGACCTTTTCTCATCCATATGATATGGCCTAAAACTATTCTTCTGATCTTACAGAACAAGTCTTAGAGGATAGACCGCTGGTTCACAGGTTTTACATATCAAAGTTTAATAGATAATGTCAAGTTTCCACTAAAAATAATTTAAACTGCTGTCCGAATCACCATTTCTCCAACCCCCGACCAAAACAGACTGTTAGTCTCTTTACATTTGTTTTGTCAGATAGGACAAAACAGCAAGTCATAGCTTTCATATAATTTCCTTTCACTATTAAAAAAGGTTGCATGTTACCATGGAATACTACACAGCCATAAAAAAGAATGAGATCATGTCCTTTGCAGCAACATGGATGCAGCTGGAGGTCATTATCCTAAGTGAATTAATGCAGGAATAGAAAACCAAATACTGAACGTTCTCATGTATAAGTGAGAGCTCAACATTGAGAACACAAGGAAACGAAGGGGGAACATTAGACACTGGGACTGCAAGAAATGGGACGGGGGAGGGGGCGAGGGCTGAAAAACCACCTGTTGGGTACTATGCTCACTACCTGGGTGACGGGATTAATTTTCCCTCAAATATTAGTGTCATGCAATATACCTATGTGACAAACCTGCACACGTGCCTCACTGAATCTAAAAGAAAAGTTGAAATTATAAAAAGAAGCGGTATAGTTTTTAGAAACCTGTTTATTAGCAATTTCTTTGCTTATTGCCTTTGCCTTTGTGTCTCTGACAAACTGTGGCTTCAATCTGCCTTGTCCCATGCTTCTGAAAGGCAGAGCTACCGAAAGGTTTTCATCTCAGTGTGTTTGTCATTCTGCATTGCTGCAGGTTCCCAGGAGAGCCTCCTCAGAGTGTGTGGGACAGCGTTAAACATGACGGTTAGAGTTCATTCTTGTCCACTGACAGACACCTGCTACTTTTGCAGAATGACGGTAAGGTTTTGGACATACCCGAACTCAATCACATGGCCTTGTGGATGCAAAAATCCTTCAAGCTGATCTAATTCCACTTAGAGGATAAATGCTTGAAGATAGACCTGCGGATGGCTGTCTAAAAAGAGATTCTAACATCTAACTATTAGGTTGGTGCAAAAGTAATCGTGGCTTTTGCCATTACTTTTGCACCAACTTAATAGACAATTGTATATGCTTTCTTCCTCATTTCCTTTGGAACATCCTATGAGCGTGCCATGCTATTTCTGCAACCTGATTAAAACTCGATGAAGACAGGTGTTATCTTTTCAGTCAGAAGAAAGCCTCCCTCCTTAGTGCCTAGAATGGCAGGTGATTTTTCTTTCTCTTTTGTTTGAAGCTGTGTGTCAGGTGGCTGAAATGTGACCAGGTTTATTACCCAGTGGGAATGCAAGTCCTGTTTTTGGAGGGGAGAAAACCAGATTTTTCTACTGGCTGAATTATTTTTGTTTTGCAAAAGGTTGTTTGAGTCTGGTTTCAAAAGAATGGAGATTTGTGTGTTGCCTTTCATCTTACACTCTCTCCAGATTTGAAATGAACTCCACTTTTATATTTACTTAATTTTTTCTGTCAGCCTTGACTGGCATCAGATGTCCTAAACTATTATTTATGAGGAGGCATTTGATGTTCTGCTTCATTCATCTGTACTTTCTGTCCTACTTTACAATGAAAAAATTCTCTGCTGTGTTTCAACTGCCTGAGATCTCTCCCAAATCTAAGGATAGAGGCAGAAACAACATTCAAGAGGGCGTGGCCATAAACCTCTCCTGCCCTTGTTAATGGTACAGCAAGTCCGAATACCATTTCCATCTAACAGATGTGAAAACCAAGTCATGACGTGATTTAAAATCTTTTCAAAACTAATGCAGGATCAGAAAACCAAATACTGCATTGTTCTCACTTATCAGTGGGTGCTAAACATTGAGTACACATGGACACAAAGAAGGGGACAATAAACACAGGGGACTACTTTAGGGTGGAGGGTGGCAGGAGGGAGAGAAGCGAAAAACTACCTATTGGGAACTATGCTTACACCAAACCCTCATGACAGGCAAATTACCTATATAACAAACGTGCACATGTACCCCCTGAACCTACAATAAAAGTTGAAAAACCAAGTTTCTCAGGTCTGTATACTTGGGATGTATAGAACACATCACTATATGTATGGACAGTAAAACTGGAATTGTATAAAAACTAAAGCATTGGCTGAAGTTATCTTTGGATACTGTTCCTTTATTTTTATTTCCTTCCTTCCTTCTTATAATTATTTTTTAACTTTCTCAACCTGCTTTAAGGCATTCATTGAAAACCCACAACTGACATCATAGTTGAGGTTAAAGCAAAATGCTTTCTGCCTCAGATTAGACACAACATATCATCGCAGAGGATGTGATTCCGAGTGCCAGAGGGCACAGCCTGTGTTATGTGGCTGCCTGGTTGCAGTTTATTTCATTTTTTTTCCTCAGGGCTTTCAGACTGCTGTAGCTCTGCGTTGGCTCGATTTGGCTCTGGGCTAGTTTTCTTCTCCCCAGGACAATTGAAGGCAAGGTCAAGACTGCATCCACCTGGCCCCATGAAGGAATGGGAGTGAGTTTAGTCAGGTTGCTACAGGAAATTCAGCAGGAGGGACCTTGGTGTTTGCAGGGTGTGAACAGGGGCTAGGTGTGTGGGAATACGAGAGTAGGATCAGGGATTATCATTCAGGAAGTTAAATACCTGTTATTATCTATCAGTGCTGAAAGTGATATCTTTCTTTGGAAGTGTGGATGCGTCGGTTTATCTCCACATCTTACTAACTTCTTTCTTGAGTCTAAGATGAAACAGGTTGTGAGCTCCAGTGAAGGTCAATTCAGTGTTAATATTGAGGACTTTATAGCTTTCCTACTCAGGTTTATTCTTTGCTTTGGAATTTATCTCTTTAATTGATCCCCTCTCTCTTTGTAATTACAGCATCAGTTGCATAAGTACATCTTGTACTGCAAGTCCCTCTCAGGAATCAAAACTCCCCCTAGGTTCATAGGAATAGTCTGCCTTCTTATGGCATAGCTCAAAGCATGTCTAAGATACTTGTGTGCTTCTAAAATTATCCACGTGGATTCCCCAGGTTGTTGGGGTGTACACTATTAGGAAACCTTATATAAACGAAAGAAAAGCATTTACAGAAGTGATATGGCTATGCTCTGTGTCTCCACCCAGATCTCATCTTGAATTGTAATCCCCATAATCCCCAGGTGTCAAGGGTGGGATCTGGTAGGAGGTAATTGAATCATGTGAGTGGTTTTCCCCATGCTGTTCCCATGATAGTGAGGTCTCATACGATCTGATGGTTTTATAAGTGTTTGACAGTTCCTCCTATGCATGCATTCTCTGTCTCACCTGCCACCATGTAAGATGTGCCTGTTCATCCTCTGCACTTATTGGAAGTTTCCTGAGGCCTTCTCAGCTATGCAGAACTGTGAGTTAATTAAACCTCTTTCCTTTATAAATTACTCAGTCTTGGGTGTTTCTTTATAGCAATGTAAGAACAGACTAATACAAAAAGCCTCTTTTTAAATAATCTATCAGCCAGGATACAACTTATTGATAAAAATAGGCTATATGATGGAATACTATGCAGTCCTGAAAAATAACAAGATCATGTTTTTTGCAGAAATATGGATGGAGATGGAGGCCATTATTCTTAGCAAACTAATGCAGGAACAGAAAACCAAACACCTCATGTTCTCACTTCTAAGTGGAGCTAAGTAATGAGAACTCATGAACATAAAGAAGGGAACAACAGACAGTGGGATCTACTTGAAGGTGGAGTGTGGGAGGATGGAGAAGACCAGAAAAGATAACTATTGGGTATGTCTGGGTGATGCAATAATAATCTGTACAATAAGCCCCCTTGACATGAGTTCAGCTGTGTAACAAACCTTCACATGTACCTCTGTACCTAAAATAAAATTTTGAAAAAAATAAAAATCAATCTGATGTTTATCAGGAAGAAAATAGGTTTATCACAGTAATTTTAAACCAGTGGAGAATAAGATGATTTGGAAGGGAAGCAAATGCTTCCTGGATACTTTTTCTTTTAGTTTTTCTCTTCCAGTTATGTTGAAGTCAAATTCATTTGCAATAAGATTCACCAATTTTAAGTGTGTTGTGAATTGATTTTGGTAATTGCCTGCAATAATTTCAAGACCACCACAGTTAAGATGTTAAGCAGTCTTTATTCCCTAAAATATTTGTGTATTCAAATCTTCTTTGCAGCCAATCTCCATCCCCAATCGCCAGTCCCAGGAAACTGCATCCGTGATTCCTTTTCTCCTTTTTTTTTTTTGATCAGAACTACATCCCTTGCTCTGGTAGTACCTTCAACATGAGTGTGCTGGTACTATCCATTTGGCAACATGGTGATCTCAGACTTGGATCTCATGTCTTCACTTTGGTATGAAGAATATTGACTCTTGGCTGGGCACGGTGGCTCACGCCTGTAATCCCAGCACTTTGGGAGGTTGAGGCAGGTGGATTATTTGAGGTCAGGAGTTTGAGACCAGCCTGGCCAACATGGTGAAATCGTGTCTCTACTAAAAATACAAAAAAATTAGGCAGGTGTGATGGCAGGCACCTGTAATCGCAACTACTTGGGAGGCTGAGGCATAAGAATCACTTGAACCCAGGAGGCAGAGGTTGCAGTGAGCCAAGATCGCGCCACTGCATGCCAGCCTGGGCAACAGAGTGAGACTCCGTTTCAAAACAAAACAAAAAAAAGAATATTGACTCTCATCATTTTTTTACCTCTGTGATTTTTACCTGTACGATTCCTTCATTACCAGAATTTTATGTAAGTGGAATCTAGATAGTGTACATTCTTCAGTGTTTTGTTTCTCTCACTAAGCTTAGTGCATTTGTGGTTTATGTTTTTGTTTCTTTTTTATTGCTGAGTGGTTTATCATTGTATGGTGATGACGTGGTTTTCTTATCCATTCATCAGTTGACGGAAGTTTGGACTGTTTCCAGTTTTTGGCAATTGTGATTAATGCTGATATCCATATTTGTGTACATGTTTTTGTAGGACTGCAGATTTTCATTTTGCTTGGGTAAACCCCTAGGAGTGGGATTGTTAGGTTGTATGGCAAATCTATATTTCACTTTATAAGAAACTGACAAACTGTCTTCCCAAGTGGTTGCACCGTTTCACAGTGCAGGAGCATTGCAGCTGCTCTACGTGACAGCAAACACTTTTTAATGAGGAAGGAAGAACTCTGAGGGACCTGATACAGGCTGCATGCTTTGATAAAAGTGACAACCATGTTAAAAAGAATCGTAAGACTATGTGACAGGAACTGCAGCAGTGCATAGGAAGGAGAAACCTTGGGAATGGGGCTAAATGTGATTGCAGCAGAAGTAATGTTTGAATTGATTCTTGTACTCTCTCTGAGTCAATTTTCTAGAAAGAGAGAACAATAAAGACAAAAGGATAAAGACATCTGTATTCCCTACCTAGGGTTGCTGTAAAAAGTTATCACAAACTGACCACAAGAGAGGCAGGAAAAGGTTTTTGGGGGAGCCCAAAGCCTTGCCTTCCCTACAGAAATGAAAACAACACAAATCAATATGCAAATAACTATGTTTTTTTCTCTGTCATCAGTAAAGGAGGGTAGCATCTTCCTGTCCAATGTGAATTTTAAAATTTCCTTAAACTTAGCTCATAATGCGCTATGCTGCCTGGTATCATGTGGAATGGTAGTTCCTAGACCACATTTGTTATATGAAGAAACTTCAGACAGAGACAAACTTCAGTAGGGACTCAAGGAAGGTTGTATGTGAAATCTTCTACTAGGAGAGTTGGAGTATATTCTTTTCTTTAAAAAGAGATGAGTAGAGGATATGGGCTTCCTGAGACCGTTTCTCTTGAATATAAGGCAGGGAGAAAAAAGTTCTCACTCAGTTCAGTGAAGAAATATTAGACGAAGGTTTTATTCAGCTGGTTCCAAAACCTGTATCAATGACTGTACTCAGAGGTATGTATCTGGTTCTTTTAATGTGAAACCAAATGCACAGGAAAAATGAGCCAGAACAAACGCAAACACAAAATACAAACTCTTAAATACAGGATTCATGCTCCCAAGAGAATATGACAACATTCTGAAATGCAAGAATGCTTTAGAAAATATCAACTTTATGGCTTCAATATCTGAATAGAGGACTTGGCTCTATGAGGCTATTATTGGAATAGACAAGCCTGAGATGCCATGTGAAACAGGCTGTTCTGATGCCAGAGGGCATGTTCTTATCATGAGGTAACTCTGCTTCTTACCTAGAGCTCAGCAGAAATAGAGTATGATGAAGGAATTATATACCCAGCTAGAGTGTCATATTTATGTCAAGACAACAGGAAGATATTTTAACATATGCAATGCTGACATCTCTTCCAATAGAAGTTTACTCACGGACTGGACATGGTGGCTCACGCCTGTAATCCCAGCACTTTGGGAGGCCAAGGAGAGAGCAACACTTGAGATCAGGCGGTTGAGACCAGCCTGGCCAACATGGTGAAACCCTATGTCTATGTCTAAAAATTACAAAAACTAGCCAGGCATGGTGGCATGCACCTGTAATTGCAGCTACTTGGGAGGCCGAGGCACGAGAATCACTTAAACCCAGGAGGCGGAGGTTGCAGTGAACTGAGATCACACCACTGCATTCCAGCCTGGGCAACAGAGCAAGACTCTGTCTCAATAAAAGAGAAAAGTTTACTCATGGATGACATTTAGTTCATAGAAAAATTATTCAAAATGTGCCATTCCAAGTATTGAAATAAATTCATCATGAAAATATGTTCAAATTGTTAAGTAGGACTAAATTCTAAGCACCACGAAGGGACAGTTGCTAATCAAAAATGAAAATGTAAATATAAGATTTTTAAAAAGTACATTTTGAAAAAAAATTTTCAATATGAAATTTACATAAGATGCAATCACATTCTTGTAAACACTTAAATATTACAAATACTCATAGCCATGTTTACTGATGAGGAAATTGAGGCTAATTAATTAAGTGAAATACAGGTGTATAGCTAGTTATACAGATGGTTGATCTATAGTCCATTTTCTACTTGGAGTTTTTTTTTATTATTATACTTTAAGTTCTGGGGTACATGTGCAGAACGTGAAGGTTTGTTACATAGGTATACATGTGAAAATCCACAGACATTTTTACCATTGAAAACTTGATGATTATCTGCAACAAATTTATGAACTGCAGCTTCACAGCCTATTTGGGCGAAAAAATAAAAGATATCGGGTATAGAAATGCTCAATTTACTGGTCCAAAAAGATTTCAGATGATTAAGGCACTTGGGATGGTGATTAAGAGCTTGTGAAGAATGATGCAGCTGTTTGCTAGGAACAAGTGATAAAACTGCAACCATTGCTGGAGCGAAATGTACATGCCACCATCCGTGTACTAAAAATGTGGCTTTTACTTGTGTGCTGGAAAATTACTATAAAAATTTAACATTGTAAGTGTTTTGCAACATATTTAATCCATTAATTGCAACTTCCTGCAGGAATAATTAGATGATTGATTGAGTTGGTAATTATAGCTTCAGGTACAATTGTGACTTTTCAAATGAAGCTCTGAGCACGATCGATGGATCTCTTCTGCATTGAGTGATTTCATTAACTTCCATTACTTCTGTCTCATTTTTAATAGACTGAATTTCTTCTCATATTAGAAAAAAAATTTCTCATAAGTGTGGTATAAAAATGTAAAATATGTGATATCATCAAATGTAAAACGTGTATAGACACTGAATGATTGTTTAGATTATCCGCAAATTACAGTGAGACTGTGGAAATATTTATATGAAATATGTGGTTCTGCATAATACTCTTTTAGCAAAATTTGCAAAAGTAAAAAAATTCGAGTGAGAAGGTAATGGAATGGTTACAAAAGAAACATCATTTTGGACCATACCATGTTATTTAGGGATCATCTTTTTTTTTTTTTTTTGAGATGGAGTTTCACTCTTGTTGCTCAGGCAGGAGTGCAATGGCGCAATCTTGGCTCACTGCAACCTCTGCCTCCTGGGTTCAAATGATTCTCCTGCCTCAACCTGCCAAATAGCTGGGATTACAGGCATTACCACCATCCCTGGCTAATTTTGTATTTTTGATGGAGATGGGGTTTCCCATGTTGGTCAGGCTGGTCTTGAACTCCCGACCTCAGGTGATCTGCCCACGTTGGCCTCCCAAAATGCTGGGATTACAGGCTTGAGCTACTGTGCCCTGCCAAGGGATCATCTTTTTAAACTAAAAACATGTTAGTACCTTCTGAAAAAGTTATAAAACATCATAATTTCATTCATGACTTTCCAAAATATATTTCAGAATATTTTTTATTTTGGGTGTCTTCTTACCTGGAAAATAAAATGACTTTATAAATATCGTTTCAGGAAACTTCTCAGAACTTATTAGATTGAAGCATAAACTATTTCTTCCTTTTATTTAAAGTAAGCCACAACAAAATACCCATGCTGACATTAATAAACTATCTCTTATTCTACGAGATTCACTTCTCTTTAAAACATTTGGTGAAAATATTGAAGATATCTGGCGCATTCTTCCTCAAAGACCTATTAGGAAAACGTGATATACTAAAAAAATTAAAACAATCACCATGAACATTGGGATGTGCAACACTGATATTCAACAACTAATCTTTTCTCTGTTTCCCCTGTCTTTCTGTGTGTGTGTGTCTATGTATGTTGGTGTGTGTGTACGTGTCAGTTTTTGCTAAACCTTTTGAAGTTAAGTTGCATTTAACACAATAGTTCTCCCACATATTATATTTCAGAAATAAGACCTTTGTTCTACATGGCCACAACCAGTTTATACACTCAAGTAAATTAGCAATAGCTAATGTGTTTTCTTTTTCGGTTATTGAACTGAGTAGAGGGCTGAGTTAGTGAGTAAATAATCATTCTAAACTCTTCAGCTCTGAGGTTCTAGCATTCTGCCGTATTGTACAAAAACTGGTGCAAGCTTCATGTTTTGATTATTCATTCTTTTACATAAAATGTTCTTGAGTTTGAGTATGTCAGTGGTATTGGACAGAGAATAGATGGACTTCACCGTCAGGTAGATCTGTGTTCCAGTTCTCCTATGCCAGTTATATGTGGCATTAGGCATGATTTTAATTTTGTTAACCTGAGTCTTCTTATAAAATAAGGATCACAGAGTAATACCTACACTTTCTTATATAATTAGAGAGGGTGTGAAAGCATTTAAGGAGATGGCGTTGCATAGCAGAAAAAAAATACAATTGTGGAACCAAATTGATCTGACTTTAAAATATAGACGCACCGTATATTGGATTGTGGGCCAACCCCTTAAAACTTTGTGACTTTTGCTTTTACTCCTATTTATATTTAATGTTTAAAAGCATTTATTGTTAATCAGACCCTTTGCTTTTGCTCCATTTTTTTTTGTCTTCTGGCTATTGTTATTGTTGGATGAAATGGGCCAGTTGTTCCATGTCGATTTATAAATGTGTCATTGGAGTCTAAGGCACTTTCAAAATATAACCATCTTTAGTGTGCCAGTATGGAGTATTCATTCCTTTCTGGGAAAATGTAGTGCATTTGTTCACTTAATTCAGGCATCTGAATAAAAAGCTGTTGAAAACTATTACCAATGTGAATTTCATCTCAAAGTCAATTTCTTAATCAATATTACGTATTTTGGTGTTGTTTCTCCTAGTAAGTGAGTTGGCAGACTATACACACACACACACACATATATGTGTGTATGAATATATATATATTGAATATACACACACACGTATATATACACACATACACACACATTTGTTGTTTTGTCTGTAAAAATCTGTCTTGAGGTTCATGCAAACAGGATCCTAAGATTTTCCCCAGATATGACCTTTTATTATCTCCTCTCTTTGAGTGTGAATAAAACCTGTGATCATAATGGAAAGTCACTTCCATGATTATGTTACTAATAGGTTGACTTTAAGAGGTGATTAGAGCCAGGCTTAGTGGCTCATACCTATAATTCCAACATTTTGGGAGGCTGAGGTGGAAGGATTGCTTGAGACCAGGAGTTTGAGACCAGACTTAAAAACACAGCAAGACCCTGTCTTTACAACAAAAGAAAAAAAAATCAGCCAGTTGTGATGATGTGTGCCTGTAGTTCCAGCTAGTAGGGAGGCCAACGTAGGAGGATTGCTTGAGTCCAGGAGGTCAAGGCTGCAGTGAACTGTGATCATGCCTCTGCATTCCAGCATGGACAACAGGGTGAGACCCCATCTCAAAAATAAATATATAAAATAAATTTTAAAAATTAAAAAAATTAAAAAGAAATGATTAGGTCATGAGGGCTATGTCATCATAAATGGATTAATGCCATTATTGCAGAAGGGGGTAGTTATTGAGGGAGTGAGTTCCTGATTAAAAGGATGAGTTCAGCTCAATTTTTCTCCCTGTTTTGTGTGTTCACTTCCACCTGTCACCTTCTGTTTTGAGATAACCCTTGCTAGATGCTGGCACCATGCTCGTGGACTTCCCGGACTCGAGAATCATGAGCCAAATAAGCTTCTCTTCTTAATGCATTCCCCAGTCTGTAGTATTCTGTTATAGCAGCAGAAAGTAGACTAAGACACCACCCAAACAAGATATGGATATTGTGATACCTAACTGCTACACTTCCTTTCTACTCTCTCAGCCCTTGTGCAATAGTTTCTACCCATGCTTAGAATGAAGATCAGAGGCACCATGGGAGACTCCATGTCAGACAGCCTGAGTGTCTTGAGGGAGTCAATTCTCTCACCTCCCAAGTTTATACTTGTTTTATTGGAGCAGGTGTTATGTTGTGGTCAATGAGCTTTAAGGGCTGGACGTGTGAAGAAGTAAGGGAGATGCTCTGATATTACAAAGTATGAAGACTGGTGAAAAAAATAGATCATCAGAGATCAACAACTTTATCAAGGTTGTGCTTCTTCTCAGCTCACTACAGCAAGAATGACAGACATCAATAAATGGAGATTCTTAATATTATCATCCTGGGAACCCATTAAGTTCTAATGGTATTAAAATAGTAAAAATTGGTTGAATTCCTGTAAGGTGCATCTTTTCATAAATTAGTTGACTCATTGAGGCTCCAAACTTTTAAAATAACTGCAGCACTTTCTAAACTTGGGCTCGAGGAATTTTAAGAGAGGGATTTGGGATTCTTACAATGTCATTTATTATTGTCATTTATTATTCAGTTTCTACTTGGTGCTTCCATACCTCACTGCTTTTATTTTTCTTTTTTTTAACTCAACACAATGAATGCCTTACAAATTTTAAAGGAAGCAAAGGGAATACCAGTGATTAAGAGAGAGCATATCCTTAAATTTGCAAAGCAATAATGCTGTTGGCATTTGAGCCAAGGCTGTAAAAATCTACTTTAAAATGCTTCCTGGTTCAGTATTTGCTGTATCCATCAATGGTTTTTAAATTGAATTACTGTGATTCAAATAAACACATTTCCTAGAGGAGAAAGAACATAAAGCTTTAAGTGAAAAATAGTTCAATTCAGGACCTGGTTTCATTTCTTGCTGTCTGTGAATTTGGACATGGTGTTTAACTTCTCTTGGTTTCCATTCCATCATCTCTGAAATAGCTACACCTGCCCAACACGGTAACAGTAAAGATTCAGTGAGATGAGGGAAGTGAGATACATTTGTGCACTGCTGAGTGCCTCAAAAACAGAAGGTTTTGACTTTATTATAGCACTTGTATGTCTGAAATACCACATTTTCAGCATACACGTTTATTTAATGTATGTTTAATACACTTTTAACACCAGTCCAATATTTTTAGCATATGTGGTATCATAATGCAAAAAAAAAAAAAATTCAAAGATATCCAGTTTTTATAATAGTTTGGCAAACTTTAGGCTTGTAGTAAATCTTTATATATTTCCGGACTAGGATATTTATAGCAACCAAATGTCAGCTGTGTAAATAAGAAAAAGCAAATGTAGCCTCCCACAACAAAGAAACTTCAGGCCCCAAATGTCACTATGGCCAAAGTTGAGAATCCCTGCTTTAAATTAAATTATTGGTATATAATATTTAGGGGTTGATTAATTAATTAACCGTAGAATAGCTGCTAATTGTCATTATTGCTTAAGTGCTAGAGTGAGGTGTATGGGGTGTCACTGGTTCCAAATAATATAAGAAATTCAACATGCCTTCAGGGATCATAGGATGTATCAAAAGATCATTTTGTGGGATCAACAGGAGTTTTGTTTTGCTTCTGGGTATGATAGAGGAAGGCAGAAAGAAGATTTAGGGCTGGACTGAGATAGGATCTCCCTATTCACCAATCCATTTAACAAGCATTCAAAGAGTTTATGTTGTACAGAAGTAACAACAGATTAGCAAAATCTGGAAAGTGTCACGGTATACAGAAAACCTGAGACGATTTAGTTATTTCTCTACTGTCAGTATCAAAAGCTACTGATCTGAAATCTGGGAATGTAAAGCACTTACCGTGTGTGTCACAAAAGAAAGCGAGGAGTAAAAAATAAAAAGCTTTTAATCTAGGAAGCACTGACTAATATGGAAAGTTTTCATGCTGATAGTTCATTCCACAATGCTAGAAGAAGGCCAAGATTCTCCTGACCATTCTGCAGAGTCCAGATTGTTTCTCTCACTCCACATGGATCATTTGGGTGGCTGTTTTGCTTTTAACATCCAGACACTGAGTATATTGCCTTAATAGAATCACTCTGAAATAGTTCTTGGACTAAACCATTGAATTAACGTGTCATACACCATTACCATTAAGGAAGTCTCCCTTCTACTGCTTGATATCCAGGGTTCAAACTCTCTCCAGTTTGGACTTAGAAAGTTACATATTTTCCCAAAGTATGCTTATCCTAAGTGTCATCATATATTTTTGAAAAGTCCATTAACGAGAATCACAAGGCCATGTTAATACATGCACATATACTAAATTGGGGTAATGACATTTGAGATTAGAGATTTAAAAATATGTATATATCATTACAACATAGGTTTTAGCCTCAATTCTGTGAGCTCAACATTTATGCTTCTCAATGATTTTTAAGTGCTATTTATTTTTTGGCTGCTTTTAATTCTTTCTCCTGGGGTAGCACAGAGCAAAATCATGCTCAGTTTAAGAATTCTTTCAAATGTTTCAAAATAATTACTTGTATCCATGTTTTCTTTTGAACTAAAAAGCCTAGGCAAACTAGGCTTTTTCTTATGCAATAGTCATGAGATTACATTTCCTTTCATTATTTTTTTATTTTTGTTTTTAAGAGCCTTGCCAAAGATGAGTCAAATACCGTTCAACATTCACCTTAGGGAAAGCTCTTTATCCCCGTTTGTTAGGGCCCCTCACCAAATCACAAATGGTGCCATTGAACTATCAGTCCTAGTGTAGATGAGCCATGAGAATAAGGGTGCATACAGATAATTGCTTTTTTTGGCATATGGATGGAAAGACTGTTGTGTTACACTCCTCAATGCCCCGAGAACCAGGATGTTAGGTGCAGGCTGATTTTTGCTCGGTTGTTTTTCTTCTCATGCACTCAGCACTTCGCTTTACGCCTGAATCCGACACCCTAACTCTCGCCCTTTTGTCCATCTGCCTGTAGAAGGTCTGTGTGGGAGAGGAACCAAGCCAGACATCTCATGGCAAGAGACATGGTTTTATTGCAGGAAGAAGCGTCTGGCCATGTCTGACAGGTTTTAGACACAGATAGTGGGAGACTCCCGTCCAAAAAAATAACTGACTTCCAGTTAGAAGAAATAAAGTTGGTTCCAGGTAAGAAAGAAAAGAATTTTTATCTGAGGAATACAAGTCCTTTTAAATGATCAGCCATTAAAATGAGACAGCAATTGCGTCTTGCTTCTCCCATGAACAATGTATTTATCTCTTGAGACTGCTCTCTATTGCCATGGCAGCTGTAAATTGACTTAATGATGCTGCACTGCACACTATAACCCACACTGTAGCTTGACAATACATAGTCAATCACAAATCAGTGTTATTTCTGTAAACCAATGAGAATTTCTAACAAACAACTTTGTATCAGCTTAGTCTCTGTCCATCTTTTCGGCCTTTGAAATCCAATCATAACTGCTAACCATGAGAGTGTGCATTCAGAGCAATTTGAATTTTTTCTCCTGGATTGCAATCTTCAAGCTTGGCCCAATTGCACTCTCTACTTACATTAATTTTACCTACACTTTTTCCTTTTAGGTTAACACATGGTACCCTTTATCCATAGGGTCTCATTAAGAGGTGAATAATATAAATGCAGCTCAGTGTGTTATAATTAATTGTTTCTGTATATTATGATGTTTTGATATCTTCAGTTGCTTCTCTGGCTATGGAGGGATGGCCCCTCGTGGGGCGACCCAACTCTTAGAGATAACAGAGAGACCAGTCAAGGACATGCCTTTGATGTGCAGACCAACCAGTCCAGAACCACACCTCCCCTAGGAAACCCATACACCCCAAAATGCAATATTCCTCTGCCTTAATCATCCAGGGGCCAAGCAACTACAGGCCATCCCTACAACCCATAGTCTGCAGAATTATTCAAGCAAGTCACTCCTAAACAGTTCACCCTGCCCTGTCCTGCCTTTCCCACAGAAACTCCAATAAAAGTATTGTCTTAAACATTCCCTAGCTTCTGTCTACTGCCTCCTGCCCCAGGCTGGTGTCTTTCCCAGGTGGTGCTGTGTAGCACAAATATATTTTATATATAGCTACATATACAATGATAGAGTCTTTATATATAAATATATATTCTTTATATTTTTCTTAATGTTATATATATGCATATTGTATATTTTCATATATATTATATATTTATATATTGTATGTTTAATATACATTATGTATTTGTATACTGTATCTTTTCATATATATTTATATGTTATACATTAAAGACATTATATGTTTGTATATTGTATATCTTAATAGATATTACATATTTATATATTAACAGATATAGAGTGGTATACTGTATATTTTAATACATATTATTTATTTGTATATTGTATATTTTAATATATTGATATATTATATATTTTAATAGATATTACATACTTGTATATGGTATATTTTAATATATAGTGTATGTTTATGTTATATCTTAATATAAATATGTATTATATCTTCTTTCTTAATTTTTAAAGAATATAATATCTTAATATATAATATATATATTCTGTCCTAGTTTTTGAAGAAAATATATTATAGACTTTGATATAACATATATATTCTTTCTTAATTTTTAAAGAATATATACTTTCATATATAATTATATTCTTTCTTAATTTTTAAAGAAAATATAACCTTGAAAGTTAGAGAAAAATTGAAAGAAAAATATTTACTCGTGTGTGTGTGTATGCATATATATATGCATGTATTATACATATGCATATACATGTATGTATTTATTTTGGAGTGTATGCTGGCAGCAAAGAGTTAAAAAGAACTTGAGGACATTATCCGACTTAGTTTACAAGAGAAGTGATATTCAGGGAGTTGCCTGCAAATGGAAATCTAATATGCTTTTACAAATCCCATTATGAAATCTCCTAGTGCTTCATGAAATCAAATCTTCTTAACAGCATTTAACACTCTCAACCGACTCTCTCGACAAAGGGGAGGAAGGTGCGGGCTGCATCTGGTACAAGCCTGCACTTCTCCTCCTTAATGCCCTATTGCAATTTTGTTTTGTTATTTAAAATAATCCCATTGTTTTCATTAATTTAATTTGCAGTATATAAATAATACCATTTTAACTTTACATAGCCATGTAAGCCTTTCTTTGAAGTTAAAAAAAATAAAAGTTTTGGCTGCTAAACTTTGGATGGAGTTGGTGATAGCTGCTCCCTGATTCATGCAGCTCTCTGTCACGAGCTTTAAGAGAAGGTAGAAGACATTGAAGTACCATGGAAACCAGGTCTGCATCTTATTCTCAATCGCACACAACACCCTCTGCTGAGCCACCCCAAATAAGCTCACCAGGAGTAACTACTGACTTTTCCAGGGTGCACCTGCTCAGCATTTCAGTGGTCATTTCTCTCTACACACATCCTCCCTCTCTGTTCTCCTTCTTACTCCTTTCTTTTTTACCTTTTTTCTTTCCTCATTTATTTCTTCTTCCCCTATTCTTTCAAGTTAGCCACTTTTTTTCACTTTTTATTTTTAAACAAAGTTTTGCTCTCTTGCCCAGGCTGGAGTGCAATGGTGTGATCATAGCTCACTGCAGGCTTGACCTCCTGGGCTCAAGTGATTCTCCTGTCTCATCCTCCTGAGTAGCTAGGACTAGACTAATTTAAATTTTTTTAAAATTTTTTATTTATTTTTGTTATTGAAACAAGATCTAGCTGTTCTCAAACTTCTGGGTTCAAGTGATACTCCTGCCTTGGCCTCCCAAAGCACTGGGACTATAAGCTTGAGCCACCATGCCTGGCCCAAGCTAGCCACATTAAATCCAACATTTTCTTTCTTTCTTTACTTATTGTAACTTTTCTTTTAAATTTGGGGGCACAAGTCCAGGTTTGTTATATAGGCTAACTTGTGTCATGTGGGTTTGTTGTACAGATTATTTCATCCCCCAGATATTAAGCCTTGTGCCCATTAGTTATTTTTTCTGATCCTCTCCCTTCTCCCAACTTCCACCCTCGAGTAGGCCCCAGTGTGTGCCGTTACCCTCTATATATCCATGTGTTCTCATCATTTGGCCTCCACTTGTAAGAGAGAACATGCGGCATTTGGTTTTCTGTTCCTGCATTAGTTTGCCAAGTATAATGGCCTCCAGCTCCATCCACGTCCCTGCAAATAACATCATCTTGTTCTTTTTTATGGCTGGGTGGTGTTCCATAGTTTATATGTACCACATTTTTGTTATCAAGTGTACCATTGATAGGGGTTTAGATTAATTCCATGTCTTTGCTATTGTGAATAGTGCTGCAATGAACATACATGTACAGGTGTCTTTATGATGGAACGATTTATATTTCTTTGAATGTATACCCACTAATGGGATTGCTGGGTCGAATGGTAACTCTGTTTTTAGATCTTTGAGGAATCAGTACACTGCTTTCCACAATGGTTGAACTAATTTACACTCCCATCAAGAGCGTATAAGTAAGTGTTCCTTTTTCTCTGCTACCTTGCCAGCATCTGTTACCTTTTGACTTTCTAGTAATAGCCATTCTGACTGTTGTGAGATGGTGTCTCATTGTGGTTTTGATTTGCATTTCTCTAATGACCAGTGATATTAAGCTTCTAGAAATATGCTTGTTGGCCCCATATATATGTCTTCTTTTAAAAACTGTCTGTTATGTTCCTTGCCCACTTTTTAATGGGGTTGTTGGTTTTTTTTTTTTTTTGTAAATTTAAGTTTATTACAGATGCTGGATATAAGACCTTTTTCAGATGCATAGTTTGCAAAAGTTTTCTCCCAGTCTGTAGGTTTTCTGTTTATTTGGTTAATAGTTTCTTTTGTTGTGTAGAAGCTCTTTAGATTCCACTAAATCCAACGTTGTAAATCACCATTTCTCATGAAAGTTAGTGAGTGTGGGCTCTAACTCCAATGCATTTTTATTTTTATTTTTACAGTTTCTGTTTTTAGAACATACAGCAGCCCACAAAGTCTGTTGAGCTCGCAGAGCAGACAATGGTTTATAAGTCTATTCAGGCATCTTGACTGACTTCAGTCTTTCTTCCTGAGATATGAGTTCAGTTAATGAAAATTCAGAGAATGGACAGAGGTCATTGCTTTTTGGAGTTTTTGGAGAGTTATTTCATAGTTCATGGACTATAACCTTTCCGGCACTTTTTGCATAGCTTTCTGTTTCGCTCAAAAGATTAAAAGACCAGTTTACCATTATGAAAGGAAACTCTAACACCCTCCTTGGAAAGTTACTTGACATATTGTGTAATTAAAAAGGACAAACAAACATTGGCTTTCTCACTCTAATTTATTGCGTTGCAAGAAATAGAAATTGGACTCAACAGATTGGTAATAGGAACTACAGTGAGAAAAAGTGGGTGAGTCTTTGAATGAATAAGTTTGGAAAACAATGGGCCTGACAAAGTTACATTTTCTCTGAAGTCTTTTTTTATAAATGCTCCATTCTTAGAATGTTGAATAAATAAATGTATATTGAAAATCCACAAGAAGGGTTATCATATTCAAATTAAAATTTCAAATTAAACATATTTCAAATTAAAATGAACATATTTCAAATTAAAATTAAGCAAAAAAGGACAAGATAATGCAATAAGCTTACAAGCGTCATGTCTGGTTACCAGGGGAAAGGGGAAGAGAAATGGGAAGTGACTGCTTGATGGGTAAGGGCTTTCCTTTCGCGTGGTAAAAATGTTCAATAACTACGTGGCGTTGGCTGTACAACATTATGAATATCCTGACTTGTCACAATAACCTGACTTACTGCCTGTAGTACTCAGGGTTCCCAAGAGGGACAGAACTAATAGGATAGATGTCTACATGAAAGGGGGTTTACTAAGGAGAATTAACTCACGCGATCACAAGGTGAAGTCCTGCAACAGGCTGTCTGCAAACTGGAGAGGTAGGAAGCCAGTAGTGGCTCAGTCCAAGTCCAAAAGCCTCGAAAGCAGGGACCCCAACAGTGCAGGCTTTAGTCTGTGGCCGAAGGCCTGAGAGCCCGCGTGGGAGCCAGCTGGTAGAAGTCCGAGAGTCCAAAGGCTGAAGAACTTTGAGTCTGATGTCCAAGAGCAGGAAGCATCCCGCACGGGAGAAAGATGAAAGCCAGAAGACTCAGCAAGCCACCACATCCCACCTTCTTCTGTCTGCTTTGTTCCAGCTGTGCTGGCAGCCGATTGGATGGTGCACACCCTCACTCAGGGTGGGTCTTGCTTTTCCAGTCAAACTACTCCAATGTCAGTTTCCTCTGGCAACACTCCCTCAGACATACCCAGAGACAATACTTTACCAGCTATCTAGGCATCCTTCAATCCAATCAAGTTGACACCTGATACTAACCATCACACTACATTAACCTGTTTTCGGCCATTATTTCTGTTACCACACGATGATATAAAAGTATTGGCCATTGAGTCATTTTTTTTTTTTTTTTTAGTTTTAAAGTATTTTATATGACTCCTGTGCACATGTGTGCACATAATACATTTTGTAAGACTTCTTTTTCCTGTTAATCTGTGTACTATCAGTTTCTTTATAGACTGATTATTGAATTCTAGGGACTAAGCAAAATTTTCCCCTTGGCCCTCTGAAGGTTTGCTGTAAATCAGCTCACAAAAGGCAGATGAATCAGAGAAAAGGCAGACACATTTATTAACAAGCACGGGGGAGAATCATAGAGGGATATCTGCACCAAGCAAGAGGGTGCAGATGTTTATCTGCCCTTCTTCTTAGGGAAAGGGGAGATGGGGACGTGAGGATGGTTTTAGGAGGGTAGTACATTATTTTTCTGGTAATTCAATCGGCTTGAAGAACACACAGCAGCCCACAAAGTCAGTTGAGCCCGCAGAGCAGACAATGGTTTATAAGTCTATTCAGGCATGTTGACCGACTTCAGTCTTTCTTCCTGAGCTATGAGTTCAGTTAATGAAAATTCAGAGAAGGGACAGAGGTCATTGCTTTCTTCTTTGGTGTGTCTAGACTCTGGAAGATGAGGGAACTTCAGAGAACAACTTCATACTGTGCAATGAGAGAGAGGATTGAGAGACAGGGGCGACGGGGCATCACAGAGAGCTTGAGGCTTCTTCTGCAGTTCAGCATATCAAAGCACCATAGTTTGCGGTATTGGATTCGTGAGTCCCAAAAGAACCTTCAAGATAAAAATGTAAACTGCTTTACATGGTCATGAAGAGTTGCAACTTCTGCTATTTAACATGGCATGAGAGCCAGGAGGACTTGGGAATGAAATTCTCAAGCCACCTCTTCTTCTAGACTTCAATACATCCATTTGCTAATCTTTCCAATGAGAACTCAGAGAGAGGCTCACCCCAGAGAGGCCATAAACAGTGCCCGGACCTCTGAGGTCACCAATGGATGTTCAGAGCAAATAGCTAATGTACATATAGAGGGAGATGGATATTAATAAACAATTACACCAATTGCAGTTATGGTCAGTGCAATGCATGAAATAATATGTAAGGATTTTAGTGCAGATGGTTTTAGGTAGTACTGCAAATTTTACATGCAATTGTAGTGTAGATATTATTGTAAGTCAAGACTGTGGTTCAAAGTGCAAGTTTTTCTCACATCCAGTCTACTACCCTAATTAGAGGTCTGAAAATTATTATTTTTTAAAATAAATAACCTTTAATTTTTAGAGCAGTTTTTAGAGAACGAAGAATATAGAGAGTTCCCATATACTCCATAGAAGGGAAAGTGCACAGTTCTCATATGACATTTTCTTTTTAAAATTATTTTAATTTTTAGTTCTAAGTTTTGTGGGTACACAGGAGGTCATGTATCCCCTTCCCCAGATTCCTCTTATTAAATATTTTTTACATGATAGTCATATTTAATATTATTTTAAATCATATTTTACATTATGCTTTGCTTGAATTGCTTCTTGTTTTGTTTTATTTTAAAACAAATTTTAATTTAAAATTTATTTTTATTTTTAAGGTATGCACGTGATATTTTGCTACATGCATAGAAAGTAAAATGATCTGATCAGCATTACTGGAATAACCATCATGTAGAACATATTTTACTCATAAGTGCATGTGTTATGATCATTTCAAAGCTTCTTTTCTAGCTATTTTGAAATCTATAATAAATTATCGTTAACTATAGTTGCCTTACTGTACTCTCAAACGATATAACTTATTCCTTCTGTTTTACTCCATGTTTGTACCTGTTAGCCAACCTCTTTTGATTTCTCCTCCTTTTCCCTTTCCCAGCTCTGGTAAACACCAATCAACTCTCTACCTCCACGATAGCCACCACTTTCTGTTTTTTAGCTCTGTATATGAGTGAGAACACGAGCTATTTGTTTTTCTGTGCCTGGCTTACTTACCTTAACATAGTGATCTCCAGTTTCATCCATGTTGCTGCAAAAAACAAGGTTTTGTTCTATTTTTATGACAATAATATTCCATCACGTACATATGCCAGTTTCTTTTTAAAAATTATTTTAACATTTTAAAAAATTTTCATTTTAATTTTTGGTGGATACATGGTAGGTCATGCACCCCTCAAATACACCACATTTTCTCATGGACACGTAGGTTGATTCCATAGCTTGGCTCCTGTGAATAGTGCCGCCATAAACACAGGAGTGCAGATATTTCTTTAATATACTGATTTTTTTCTTGTGGATATATATATTTATTTATTTCTATTTATATATCTATTTATTATGTATATTTTATATTTACTTCTATTTGTATATATTTATTGTAGATATATATATATATATATATATATATATGTATTTCTGTTCTTTTGGATATATACCCTGCAGTGGCATTGCTAATTACATGAAGTTTTTACTTTTCATTTGTGTATGAAGCTCCCTACTGTTTTTATGGTGCCTGTATTTTTCTTTTTTCATTTTCTATAGTCAGATACTGGGCTTTAAATATTTTAAAATTTAACCATCAGACATCACGTTTTAAAACGAACTTCAAAATCTGCTCTGACATCATTATTTTTGGCTTCAGTTTTACTCATTGCTCTTTCAAACAGCATTGATCAAAAACACTGATTTTTTTTTTTCCCTCTAGGAAGATCAAATTTGATAATTTTAAATGCAGAAAGATTCTGTGGTGCAAAGGATTTAAGTTTTTATATTGAATATAAGTACAATCTTGTTTTTATTTTGGTGACCTTTCCTGAAGTTTCTTATGAGTTTTGCAATTTTTTATGAGCGTTAACTAAATGTTATGCACTGATAGGAAAACTGATTGCTTCTCAGTTCAAAACTCACCTATCAGAGTTAGTGTCCTTTCCGTAAAAGGAATGTCCTTTTTTCTAAAGTGGCAACTTTAGTCGAATGTATGCACTGTATTCTAACCTGCTATGGTTTAAATGTCTTCTGCAAAGTTCATATGTTGAAACCTTGATTCCCATTGTGGCAGTATTGGGAGGTGGGGCCTAATGGGAATTGCAGGAGTGGGTTTCTTAGAAAAGAAAGGGTTTGGTTATCGCTTGCGCTCTCTCTTGCCCATGTGATGCCTTCTGCCATGTCATGGTATAGCAGGAAGGTTATTGCAAGACGCCAATATTTTGATCTAGGTCTTTCCAGCCTCCAGAATCATAAGGCAATGCATTTCTACTCATTATAAATTACCCAGTCTGTGGTGTTTTGTTAGCAGCATAAAATTAGACTAAGCTATACCTCTAGGCAGATAAAAAATCTTAGTCATCAGAAAACATTCTCCTTTAAGATATTATCACAATAAAACCCTCTGGGGCAAAAATTTCATCAATACTCACTGTCTTTTCCTTCACCACCCGGAATTCACAACAAAAGGATACACAAATAAAAGGATATTTTGCTGGGTTTTTGTTTTATTTTCCATATTCTATTTTATTAATTATTATTATTTTTTGAGGTGGAGTCTTGCTCTGTTGCCAGGCTGGAGTGCAGTGGCGTGATCTTGGCTCACTGCAACCTCCTCCTCCCGGGTTCAAGCGATTCTCCTGCCTCAGTCTCCAGAGTAGCTGGGACTACAGGTGTGCAGCACCACGCCTGGCTAATTTTTGTATTTTTGTAGAGATGGGGTTTCTACAAACCATGTTGGCCAGGCTGGTCTCGAACTCCTGACCTCAGGCAATCCACCTGCCTTGGTCTTCCAAAGTGCTGGGATTACAGGGGTGACCCACCCCACCAGGTCGTATTCTATTTTAAAAGTGTGTATTTGTATAGCTAAACTACTATACTGTATACACATTCTGTATATGGCAATTCAGATTTGAGCTGCAGTTCTTAATATTTGAATACTGTGACAGGCACCCTGCAAATCATTATTTCTAGGTGTCAGTCTCAGAATTGAAGGGGATTCCCAGTGAATCAATCCTTGGAAATTGATTCATGGTAATTAAGTGTGTCAGACACTAATTATCAGAATGGGCTGGGTCAGTCATGGGTACATGCAAGTGCATTTGTAGTTGCACTGGTATAAAATGATCTAGGTTATTCTCTTCCATGTGTTTTCTTTCTTTTTTTCTTTTTCAAGATGGAGTCTCACTTTATCACCCAGGCTGAAGTGCCGTGGTGTGATCTCGGCTCACTGCAACCTCCACCTGCCGGGTTCAAGCGATTCTCCCACCTCAGACTCCCAAGTAGCTGGGACTACAGGCATGCGCCACCACATCCAGCTAATTTTTGCATTTTTTAGTAGAGATGAAGTTTCATCATGTTGGCCAGGCTGGTCTTGAACTTCTGACTCCAGGTGATCCGTCCACCTTGGCCTCCCAAAGTGTCTTCCATGTGTTTTCCTCCTCCTATCAATGAGAATACTTTCTTAAGAAATAGGTTCTTGAATTATATTTTCTAAAGCATAACTTTGCATTCTTATTCTGATTCTGTGTTTTCAAAGACCCTGGAGAGACCTGTGGAGAATGCATGTGTGTTTCAGAGTTTGGAAACAGTTCTAGATCCTAAGTGTGAACTCCCGAGAGTGCTTCATTGAAAACAAGTGAGCATATGTTTTTCTGCAAGAAGAGGTTAAACTGAGAAATTGTTTCGGTATAAAATTACGGAACCAAAGTTACGGAAAGGTAAGTACACACACTGCATGTTGAAAGCCAGCTGGTGTTTACCCACTGCTGTTGAAAGTCAGGAAACCCCGTGTGGCTCAGCAAAAATTCTGCCTTGGCAGAGGAAGGAAACTTAAGGACAAAGCAAAGGAGAGACTAAAATGCTGAATCTGTGTTTCTTTACTTCAGACCTGTACTGGGTCAGCATCAGAAACATTACTAGGTGATTAATGTAATCACCTGATGAGAAAGACGTATTTTAAATGGTCTTAGCAGTTAGCGATGGCCATTATCTAGTTGCTTCTCTTTTCTCTCCTTCTTTCCTAGCTTAGACCTATCCCTTTAGGACATAAACACCTTATGTTGGCACTGGAAAATGGACAGGTGTGTGTGTTCATAAAATTGCATCCTTGCTGCCTCTGGTTCTGAAGGTCTTTTAATTATTTAGTTTTTATAGGACTGAAGGCTCTTGCAAGCTTAATTAAAGCTCCAATTTCTTCTGGGAAACGTAGATGCACTTGTTGGGCAAGGACTGAAAAACTCCAGTGAATATATTTAGGAAAAAAGTATAATGACTCTTCCCAGAGCTGTGGGGATCAGAGTTTAAAACAAATGTGCACAACAGCAGAACAAAAAAGATGTTCCTCTCCAGGAGTTCAGAGAGAATTTAGATTAATTACACTTTTATTAATTCTTATAAGTTATATTTGACAGTCACTATTTTCTACCATTATACTATCTAGTTAATTTCATCTTTTTTTCCTCCTCCTGCTTCTCCTCTTCTTTCTCTTCCTCCTCTTCTCCTTCTCCTCTTCTCCTCTTCCTCCTTGACTTTTCTCTTCTTTTCTGGCTATGAAAAACACAGAATTGTGAAAATACAAGGAAAGTGAGGCAAAATCTAACAGGTAATCCGGGAAACTTAGAATTGGCAATAAAGAATCATATTTGCAGAAACTTTCTCTTCCTAAAACCAGATAGAAACAAAACAAAACGAAACCAAAAATAGATGCAGTAAAACCTTACGAAGCATTTTATCTGGAGTATTCGAATACCCACTAGTTTTGTGGTTTGCTGGAAGGACTTAAACATTTCGACATAAGATTATATATGTAGCTACAACTTATTAAATGAAGGATACTGTGTAGAAACAGCAGGGGAAAGATTTACATAGGTGGAGCCTAGGTCAAAGCCACACATTCTTGTTTTTCCTCGCAAAGATCACATGGATTCATGTTTTTTTCTGTCTGTGAACTGCAGGGACATTTCCTTATTCGGGAAAGCCTGCTTGAGACTTAGAGTTCAAAGTTCTCAAAGGGAGCTTGCCACATATACACATACCTGCCCTGTGATCAACCGTGGTGCAGACACAAAGCAGGTAGCAGGTGCACAGTTCATGAATCTCCATGTCTCATTTCAGCACGCTGGCAGCTGGTTTATCTTATCCACTGCTTCAGGTATATAGAATGACATCTTACCCAAAACCCAGTGAACGTTTCACCAGATTCGTTTCTAGAGTTTCATCAAGAGTCATCACCATGGCTAAAGACATAAGAACTGAGAAAAAGTGACCTTCCTCTGTGGTGGTGTCTCATAAGCAACCATGAAACTTAAGGAAAGGTGTTCTCATAATAGCTCTATCTGAACTGGGTCAACCAGAGCCTTAACATATAGGACTGAACCATAAAAATCTGTACTACCTACAATGTGCTGAATGTGTGTGCTTCCCCAAAATTCATATGTTGAAGGTCCAATTCTCAGTAGGACGGTATTAGGAGGCGGAGTTTTTGAGAGGCTATCAGTTCATGAGTGTAGAACCCTCAAGATGGAAGTAGTGCCCTTATAAAAAAAGCTTTTCACTTGAGGCCAGGAGTTTGAGACAAGCCTGGTCAACATAGTGAGATCCCATGTTCACAAAAAATTTTAAAAAATTAGTTGGGCATGTTCTTGTATGCTATTAGTCTTGGCTACTTGGGAGGCTAAGGCCAGAGGACTGCTTGAGTTCAGAAGTTCAAGGCTGCAGTGTGCTGTGATTATGCCACTGTGCCCCAGGCGGAGTGACAGAACAAGACCTTGTCTCTAAAAAAACATAAACAAACAAACAAAAAGCTGTCAGAGAGTTTGCTTCTTTTTCTCTTCACTATGTGGAGAAACAACCCGAAGATAACTGTCTGCAAACCAGGAGGAGAGCCCTAACCAGATGTTGGATCTACTGGTAACTTGATCTTGAAGTTCCCAGCCTCTAGAAATGAGAGACATACATTGTTTAAGTCATGCAGTCTATGGTACATTTGTTATGGCAGTCCAAGATGGCTAAGACATTGCCAGAAACAATACTATTAGGAAAACCCTTCTTTAAAAAGAGCAGATGACTATAGACTTTCAAAGAAACACTGAAATCGTCCACAACTGCATACCATGGTAGTGGCTTAATTAGTACATATTAAATGGCTCTAGAGACAGTCCTAAACTCACTGTACTAAGGATCTCTAAGGTTTAAGCTATGAAAGAGAGATTTTTTTTTTCTTTTGCCTTAACCCATTCCTTACAGCTGGAGGGAGCATGGAGATTAAGGTTATGGTCTCTGCAGTGAGACACAATCAGATTTGAAACCAGGTTCCTCCATTATAGCTCTGTGATCTGGACAAGTTAAAGATCCTCATCAGAACTGTTCTCTCCCATGACAAATAATAGTGTGGATCATGGTCCTCTTGTCATGTTGATGGGATGACTCTGTATTTACAGCACGAAAGGAATTCAGTCAGTGTGAGGTGTGTGTCAACAAAAACAAATGCCAAACAGATGAGAGATAAAAACTTTAGACCTATAAGGAATCTATTTTGGGGAAAAGTTATCCCCAAATAAGAAAAGTGGATGTAAAACAAATTTTATAAAGTGTTATTTCTTTAAAAGCAAATGCGGACCAAAGAAAAGAAAGAAGAAATAAAGGACCAGATGATAGAGCTAGACATTAAGATTAAAGCCAAGTTGGAGAAGGTGATGAGGAAGTGGGGATACCTCAGGCTGGAGGATACTACAGCAGAAGTGTCCAAGGGCAGAATTGTTTCATGATCAAAGACAGCTGGAGTTAGGCATGCAGAATGCAGTGACCATTCACAGTTACACCACTAATGAAAGATGACAGAGGCTGGGTGAACTGGCTCACCCCTGTAATCCCAGCACTTTGGGAGGCTGAGGCACGTGGATCACCTGAGGTCGGGAGTTTGAACTTCATCCTGACCAACATGGTGAAAACCCATCTCTACTAAAAATAACAAAAATACAAAAGTTATTTACAGGCTTGCAGCACCACACCTAGCTCATTTTGTATTTTTTAGTACAGATTGACTTTTGCCATCTTGGCCAGGCTGGTCTCAAACTGCTGGCCTCAAGTGATCTGCCTGTCTCAGCCTCCCAAAGTGCTGGGATTACAGATGTGAACCACCGCACTTGATCCCTTTTTAGTTCTTAATTTTTTAGGCTTACAGTGAGAATATCTACAAATAGTGGTAGTGTTATCATTTTTCTTTTTTATCACTATTATTTTATTTTCATATGCAAAAAATTAAACTGGAAATAGTTCTAGATGTTTTTCCTCCTATTGTTGGGATGTAGCTGCTTCATCACACAAGGGGACAAAACCACATTCAAGTTCAAGTGGCACAGCCCCAACTTAGCAGATTTAATTCTGAACTTGGCACTCATTTCTAAAATTACAGCAGGAAGGAAGAACAAAGATTCACTGCAAATGAATGAAGTATGATACAATGTTCTTTCAAAAAGTTTTCATTTTGCAACTGTAATTATATGGCTGTCTGCTTTAGGCCATTTTAGATGTGTGTGTGTGTGTGTGTGTGTGTGTGTGTGTATAATATATACTCAGCACATTTTTCAAATCCAGACATGGTAACAGCAATAAGCTTGACTCTGTGTGTGTATGTGTGTGGGTGTGTGCGCTATGTGATACTTTAGTATATATGTATACATATATATGTATATGTGATATTTTAGTATAACTTTTATTAATAAAGTAGTACAAGCTATTTCTATTCTATAAAATTTATATTTTATAGCTACAAGGGTGAAAAGTAACCTACAGCATTTTCATGTCACCTATCTTTGTACACAGATAGTACTTACTGAATTTAAACCCCAAACTAGAAGTGTTTAGTTTTAGCCCTCGAATGAGCTTCCTTGCTTCTACAGCCTTATACGATACACTACTCACATTTCCAGAATTTGACACTACTCATCACTTTAAACTGCGAGAAACAGGTGAATCCAAACTTTTGACTACAATTTTTATATACAAGTTGTATAACACGGCTCAAGAAGACAGAGCTATCCATCCTAAGCCCATCACACAAATCCTGTACCGTTAGACAAGTTTTGAGTTTTCTGCTTTTTCCTTAAAAAATAATGTACAAATTTGGAAGTAACTGGTAAAACTGATAGAGAATGTCAAAGGAAAGGTGATATTTTTCTGTTGGTTCCAAAACAGTTCCTGCAAATTTTGTACTCTGCTTTGTTCTCTAACTATATGTCTGTTACATGCAGAAAGCTCTTTCACAAGAATTGTACTATTTAAATCACATTTTATGTTATATTTTATAACCAATTGTGTGGTTATGATTGCCAGAATAATGTCAGTAAAAAGCACACATTTCTTGGAACCTTTTCCGTTGTCTTTAATTTGGAAAGTAATAGTCCAAAGTCATATTTAATTATTTTCACTGTGCACTTTGCAGGCAATTCACGTAATTGAACATTTCAAATACATATATATATATATATTACCCATTTATTTTTCTTTTATATAATTCATCAATTTGTACCCTTACATACTTATATCTTTCTGATTAAAAGGGCAATTAAAATTCATAGGCATAATTTATCAAATCTAGCATTTATACCACTCATCAAAAATAATTTAAATACTAATTACCACCAAGTAGCAAGAGGAGGCAGTTCCTTATTTTCTTATACTGTAATTGTAAAGAACTCCTAAACAAGTTCCAGAAAAAAGAAAAAGAAGACCTTGGAAACTTCTAACTTCATCGTTGTTTCCCAACGATGGTCTATGGTGAAAATTTCTTTATGAAATCTTGGAAGCAGAACAAATTTGCTGAATCAATAAAATAAGAGCAAAGATCAATGAGGCAAGGCAGAATTAAATGCCCATGACCTTTACATTCTTTAAACAGTAAATATGGAAGAGAATAAATAAATAAACCAGTAATGGAGTCAAACCACAGAGAAGAATCAATTATGATCAAGTTAGACTCCGAAAATATACGTAGAATTTAAAATCAGTGGTTTTAAGTAAGGATTTCTGGCTTTGGGCTGCTTCTGTGCACTGAAAATGCGAGTTACCTGCTTTATTGATCATTTATATTTCAACAGATAATGGCCAAATTGTGAAATCCCACCTGTGGAATACTCTAAAATGTCTATTTTGTCATTAATAATCCATATAGACGTAAATTTCCAAAAAAAATGTTAAAATAGCTACATATACCACTGGAACTCTAGGATGTAAAGTCGAAACCGGGAAAAGTTAAAAACAGCTTGTGAAGGGTTAAATGTGCAATGTGGCTAATTACCGAATGTACCCAGTTTCTCACGGACTGCAGTGCTGCCCTGTCTACTGCAACAACAACAAAAAAGCATGTTTGCATGGCATGAATTGGCACAGGTTATTCAAGGAAATTACGTATGCATCCAGGGAGCTATTCAGGAGAAAGGATAGGAAAAAAGTCAAGCAAAACAGTTTTGCTGTGTATAGCAAATTCTCCAGAATATGAAACTCAATGCTGAGAGAGTCATTTGGAAGCAGCATTTCTACCACTTAGTTAAGAAACCAAAAGAAAACCCCAAACAACACAAATGCAAAGCAAATGCTAGTATTTTCCCCATGAATACTGCAATTTAAATATCTGCTTACCACCCTCCTCTTTTCATGTGTTTTGTGTGATGGCTGACAGGTGTCCTGATAAACACAGTGAGATAAAACAGACCAGAAACTGGTGCCTATGCTATCTATTTTCAAGTCAGAGGAAAAACTCTAAAAGAAAACAAAAGGAAAAAGGAAAAGAAGTAAAGCAAGAATCTCAGCTAAATCTTTCTTTTTTTTTTAAAAGAAAAAATTAATAGCTTACACACATTTTGTTTTCAAGACTATCATTTATATGTATATGTTGTCAGGGGTGCCTTTTGAAAACGTTATTTAAATAGACCGGATTTTGCTTTTCATGGCTTAATTAATGAGTTTTTAGTCCATAATTGCAAAGTTGTGTTTTGTTCCTGTATCCAGGATAAAGGGGAAACCCACTCTGGAATATTGCTGGTTCTTGGGATAGAAGGAAAGGATTAACATTGGAAATGGCTTCTAAGAGTCTGGCAAGATCTGACTCATAATTTTCATCTGTATGACTTTGAACAAAAGGTGATACCAATGGAGAGCAGAGGTGTCATCTAACCCCAGGAAAGGATGGCGATTATACAAGGATGGTCATGAGGTGTGCACTGATGGTACATGCGTAATGCTTAAACTTCTTTAATCTAGTTAAAATTTTATTTTGGTTCAGTATTTTGCTCAGCATGATAAATAAATGCTTATCTTTCTTTATAAGAACTCGAGTCCATGTGGGATACAGTGGCTCATAAACCAGTTCTGTCTGCACAGAGGAGATTGTAAATCACAGAAAAGTGGATTCATGATGACTTAATTTGCTTGATATAGTTTGGATATTTGTCCCCTCCAATCTCACGTTTTAATTTGATCCCCAATATTGGATACAGATCCTAAAGATTTTGGGTCATGAAGGTGAATCATTTATAAAAGGTTTGGTGTCATCCTTGTGATAATGAGTGAACTCTTGCTCTATTAGTTCCTGTGAGATCTGATTGTTAAAAAGGACCTGGTGGCCAAGTCCAGTGGGTAATGCTTGTAATCCCAGCACTTTGGGAGGCCAAGGCAAGTGGATTACTTAAGATCAGGAGTTTGAGACCAGCCTAGGCAACGTGAGAAAACTTCGCTTCTACAAAAAAAAAAAAAAAAAAAAAAAAAAATGCAAAAAAATTAGCTGGGCGTGGTTGTACACATCTGTAGTCCCAGCTACCTTGAGAGGTTGAGATGTCAGGGTCACCTGAGCCTGGGAGATTGAGGCTGCAGTGAGCCATGATTGCACCACTGTACTCTAGCACTGCAGCCTGGGTGATGGAATAAGACCCTGCCAAAAAAAAAAAAAAAGAAGAAGAAGAAAGAAAAGAAAGAAAGAGAGTGACAGAGAAAGAAAGGAAGGAAGGAAGAAAAAAAGAAATCAAGAAAGAAAAGAAAGAAAGCAAGAAAGGAAAGAAAGAAAGAAAGCAAGAAAGAAAACGAGCAACCGGCAGCTTTTCCCCTCTTTCCTCCTCTCTTGCCAGGTGATGTGATGCCACTTTCCCCTCCACCTTTCACCGTAAGTGGAAGCTTCCTGAGGTCCTCACCAGCAGCAGATGCGCAGATGCTGGTATCATGCTTCTTGTGTAGTCCACAGGACCATGAGTCAAATAAACCTCCTTTTCTTATACATTACGTAGCATTAGGTATTATTTTATAGCAACATGAAATGGACTAACACACCGACTTTCAAAGACAAGATTGAACTAAATGAAGATTAATTTGTAAGATCCAAGGAAAGGATTTTGAGTCTCTTGAGGTGCAGGAACACCAGAGTTGGGGCAGGGGGAACAAGTTCAGAGTAAGAAAGAAGGCTTCATGACACGTAAATGTGACATATCTGAGTGGCCATGGTTCCACCTGCCCTTATTGTCCTAGGAGGTGAGCAGACCAGACCTCTTCACCGAATGCATCAACAGCATCTGGATCCTGTTTCAGTGTGCATAGCCCTATTTTTTTTTCCCCAGTGGTGTGTCTGCAACAATTAGAGAAAAAAAACATGGGCAATCCTCTGTTTTGACACCCAGAAGTCCAATTTGTTTTAAGTTCTATTCAAATCAAACTTCACAGGCTGTTCTTCAACCTCTTTAAATTGGGAATTACTGATGCTACTCCCCCCAGCATGACATGTTCCATTGGCAAAAACTGTCTTGAGTAATTCACGCACCAGAATGTCTTGCTTGATTATTATTTTTAATGTATTTATGTTTTATCTATCCAACAATTAATTCTAGATTAAGTACCTTATAGTGCCTTTACATTCCACAAATAAACTTACAATTACAGCTCAGTGATTGCCAAGAGAGCAACATCTTTATTTTGAAGTGTATGAGTTTCTTACGGTTGGTGTAAAAAATGTCTGCAAACTTAGCAGCTTAAAACAACACTTAAAGATCTTATTACTTAAGAGGTGGGAGTCCAACATGGATCTCTTTACGCTAAGAAGGAGAGGTTAATGGGGCTGGTACTCTTCTGGAAGCTCTAGGGAAACATTCATTTCCTTGCTCTATTTTAGCTCCTAGAGGCCACTTCCATTTCTTGGCTCCAAAACCTCTTCGTCAACTGTCAAAGCTAGTGATGTTAAACTGTTTTGTCGCGTCTTTGGAAGTTGGAGGAACATTATCCTGGCTACCACATGAAGTGATGAATCAAAATTACCATGAGTCCCTGGTCTTGATTTCTCTACATTTCTGCCTCAGTTTTTTTTATGTGAAAGAATATTATTTGGAAGAATTTTTCATAGCATGTACTCTAACTCCCATTCTAGGCGTGGGTCACTGAATTTCTTTACTTGTATCCCAGACGTGTTTCCACCAAGGTTTTTCAATCTTGACACTATTGATACTTGGGGAAGGTTGGCATTTTGGACAGGATCAGTCTTTGCTGTGTGTGTGCATGTGTGTGTGTTTTGGTAGGGGGGAGTTTGTGCTGCCCTGTGCTATGTAGGATGTTAAGCAACATCACTGACTTCTACAAAATGGATGCCATTAGCACCTGTCCACCAAGTCATGAGAAAACATGTGTGAAGACATCGCTTAGTGTCTCCTAAGAGGAGAGGTCACCTCAGTTGAGAACCACTGGTTTACAACATTGTAACTGAAACAAAGAGACATGCATCAGCCTCTGACCATTCTGAATGAGACTGTCCAAGATACAGTTGTGTGATGCTTAATTTTATGTGTCAACTTGGGATGTCCAGAAAACTAGTGAAACATTATTTCTGAATGTATTTGTGAGTGTGTTTCCAGAAGAGATTAGTATTTGAATCAATAAGTCCAGTAAAGAAGATTGCCTTCATCGATGTGTGTGAGCAGTATCCAATTAATCAAAGGCCTGGATAGAACAAAAAGGCTGAAGAAGGGACTAATCCCTTCTCTCTTCTGGAGCTGGGACATCCATCTTCTGCCCTCAGACATCAGAGCTCCTTTTTCTTAGGCCTTTGGACTCAAACTGGGACTTACATGATTAACTCCTCTGATCCTCAGATCTTGGGTTTCCATTAAAAATAGACTGCTTTTTCTGGATCTCCTTTTTGAAGATACCATATTGCGGGATGTCTCAGCCTTCATAATCATGTGAGCCAATTCTTCATAATAAATCTCTATCTATCTATCTATCTATCTATCTATCTATCTATCTATCTATCATCTATCTATCTACCTACCTATCATCTATCACCTATCTATTCATTCTATCCATTCTATCATCTATCCATCGTATCTATCTATCTATCTATCTATCTAATCGGGGTCAAATGGTAGTTTTGTTATGAGTTCTTTGAGAAATTATCAAACAAACAGTTCAACTCTCGATTGCATGAAAGGAGACCTTTAATACAGGGGTATCACCCAAGTTAATTTCTCAGGGCCCTTTTCTCTTTTACTATACAGTTGGCCTTTGGACAGTGCAGGCGTTAGGGAAACTGACTCCCTGCACAGTCAAAAATATGTATAAGCCTTTCGTGTCCTCCATAACTCAACTACTAATAGCCTATTGTTGACTGGAAGTCTTATCACTAAACACTTGATTAACATCTATTTTATATATTATGTGTATTATATACTGTATTGTTACGATAAAGCAAGCTATGGAAAAGAAAATGCTGTTAAGAAAATTCTAAGGAAGAGAAAATGTATTCACTGTTCGTTAAGTGAAAGTGGACCATCATAAAGGTCTTAATCTCATCATCTTCACTATGAGTAAGTTAAGGAGGAGGAGAAAGAAGAGGGGTTGGTCTTTCTGTTTCAGGGGTGGCAGAGGTGGAAGAATATCTGCATGTGAGTGGACCTACATTGTTCAAATCCATGTTGTTCAAAGGTCAACTGTGCTAGATAGAGAGCTTTTGTTGGGTACCAACCAATTATGGTGGTTTAGATATGTGATGTCTTTCTGAAATGGAGTGGGAAACTCAGCACTTTTTATGAGATTAAAAAACATGTTGTAGAATATTTGAAATAAGAGAGTCATGTCTCGTTCCCGTTGGCATAATTAGCATAAAAGTCTTGCTATTGGCGAATGGGTTTCTTTGTTTTGTATGGGCGCTCAGTGACTGGTAAACAGTCAATCTAAAGTGAATAATAAAAAAAGATGAAAAAGAGTAATAAATGCTTAACTGTTTCAGTGATTTTAATTAAAACATTTGTCATGCCTGAAACTAATTAGTAATTACTTAAGCACTTTATTATGTCGTGCTGAGGAAACATTACTTTGAGTTGCAGAGCAAATTTGAGTTTCAAGTAAATAATTGTTTAAGTCAGAATTAATTAGTTCATAAATTATATAGCCACAAGATAATTTTAATGAACTTATGTTTTTTAATAAATACATCAAGGTCTTCTTTTCTCCAGTACTAAAATGCTTGTTGTTTGATAATATTATTGAATATAAAAATAAAATACACAATATTTTAGATACATTAAAATGTTTTCTATGCATGTTATCTATGGTGTCTAAGGATGAAGTATATTACTTGAAAGATATTTTATAATGATGATAGACACATTAAAAAGTTCAAAAATTAAAAGAAGCACACACTTTTGTATGTTTATATGAGGAGATGAAATTGTAAAATGTTTTTAAAGTTTAGTATTTGATCCAACGTTTCAAAATCATAAGATTGCAGATGTAAAACCTTTTTGGAGTACCTGTTAGTTTGCCCATCTTTCAAAGGAAGCAGTACAGAGGAATTTATAAATTAATGATATGAATCCTAGTTGGTTCATAATCCCTACCTGTGAAGCAGATTGACAGTGTACTGGTTACTTGCTTGAGTTTGGTAAGAAAGAACGTACCCGCTCCTTGCCCAGCACACAAAAATTACATAAAGTGGATTTGTTACTTACAGATAGATAGAACGAGACAACAGAAACCTAGGATTTATGATGAGCCGGTTCCCGAAAGCTGGGAAAGCTGCCTGGGGTGAAGGGAATCTCAATTGCATGTACCCAACGTGCACAATGGCTGAGAGATCCCTGAAAACAGCTTACTCTGAGTTTTAAACCCCAGCGGAACATGGTTTGCTGGGATACAGTGGTGTAAGACATCCTGTTCTAGGAGGAAGTGCAACAGAGCCTTGCCCAGTTTCTTCCTATCTCAGGATGTTGAATTCTCAGCACATTCTACAATTATTTTGAGAACTACAAGTGAGAAAGAGGAGGAGGGGTGAATAGTTGGGTAGCTGAAGCCATCTGGGGACTTGTGCTGCACCGCACTTAACGTAAAATCCAAATTACTATCATCAGAATTTCTCTTTGAGGTTCAAGAGTGTAAATGATTGAATTTTATTCATGTCAGAATATACATTATCAATAGGTCTTTAAACAGATCACTAGTTTGTAGAAAATCTGTTCAACACAGTTAAAATAGATGCATGATGAAATTCGAGGAATAAGATCTACTGAATCATTCAAGAGACAGCAAGGAGAGTGTATTCTGACATCTATTAATTATACATTTATAGCAGAATAGGATATTCACGGAGACTGCATGCAGGTGCATAGAGAATGTAACTTCTTTATGATTCCAATAGTATTTTGTCCTCTTCTGTATGACCTCAGTTTATTTAGTTCCAATTAATAAAACAATATTTTAGTGCAATGCCGTCATCTTGGTCTGATTTAAAAAACCCCACCTGTTCTGTAGATAAAGACATCTTTGTTTCATGTCTTGTATTTAACACTGTTTGTGTTCTTTTTCACGGTGGCTTTTGTGTGAATGCTAGAGGGCTGGGGGTTAAGTAGGGAGAGGACACAAAGGTGTCAGGTTGCTCCCTGGTCTCTGCTCTGTAGAGAGCTTGTCTGAGCTTTCATTGATTTAAAGACCTTTGAGGACCTGCTGGTTCCATCCATATGGTCCATAAATGCTTCTGAAGACTATTTTTCTCATTCTAGTAGGTGCTCCAGAAAGCCATGGCCATCTCCCCTTGCTGTTTGGGCTCTGTTTTTGCTCTTTCTGGGTCTACACAACCCCTAAGATCTGGCTGGGACCACCTTCACACACTGAGTGCATTAAGTTTGCCTTGCGACTCCCCTCTGCAGAGCTAAAGATTTAAACTGTGCACTTGTTTATTTTTTATTTTTATTTTTAAGTCTAGGCCCTTTACGATGAATCATCCGTACTAAAAATATGTGGGTTTTTTCAATGTCTTTATCTTTTGTTATGGGTTGAATGCTGTTTCTGCAAAAGCTATGTTGAACTTCTAGTATGTGCTACTTCTGAATGTGACCCTATTTGGAAATAAGGTCTTTGCAGACCTAATCAAGTAAAGATGAGATCAGTAGGGTGGACCCTAATCCAAGAAGACTGATGTCCTTATAAGAAGAGGAGATTAGGACACAGACACACACAGAGGAGAAGGCTAGGTAAAGACAGAGGCAGAAGTTGAAGTGATGCGGCCATAAGCTAAGAAAAGCATAGAGCCACTACGAGATGATTCCTTTTAGGTGTCAACTTGATGCAGTTAAGTGATGCCTGAATAGCTAGCCAAGCATTATCTCTGGGGATGTGCTGTTTCTGGAAGAGATTAGCATTTAAATCAGTAGACTGAAGAAAGCAGATTGCCATTTCTAATGGGGGTAGGCATTATCCAATCAGTTGAAGGCCCAGAGAGAACAAAATTGCAGAGGAAATGTGACTTTATTCTTTTTTCTGGAGCTGAGACATCCATCTTCTCCTGCCCTTGGACATCAGAACTCTAGGTTCTTGGTCCTTCATAGTCTAAGACTAAACCAGTGGGTTCCTTCAGTTTTTAGGCATTTGGCCTTGGGGTGAGGTTGACATTATTGGCTTCTGTTGTTCTCTACCTTGCAGATAGCCTATGGATGGACTTTATGGGAGCCAATTCTTCTAACAAATTCCCTCTTCTATTTCTATATCACCTATTGGTTCTGTTATTCTGGAGAACTTGACAATATATACCAGAACCTGCAGGAGCAAGGAAAAATTCTTCCGTACAGCCTTCATGGGGAGAACAGCCCTGCAAACACCTTAATTTTGGACTTTCAGACTAAGGAACATTGAGAGAATACATTTTTGCTGTTATAAGACACCCAGTTTGTGGCACTTTGTCATGTCAGTCCCAGAAAACTAATCTTCTTCTATATAAAAATGAAAAAAAAAAAAGAAGGAAGAAGACCGGGATGGTCCCACACTAGTTACGGAAGCATTCAGGATGAATATTTTTTCTATTTTTTCTCTATCTACTGTGGCTTCCTTTCTTTCTTTTTTCTTTTTTGTTACTGCCCCAGAGCAGGGTGATTTTGTAAGAGGCTTATGTTAGATCACTGGTCATTGGGATCCATGGATAGTTTCCTTTTAGATGGTATTTAATTCATGGGCAGCAAATTAAGCATTGGAAATACACACCATGAATATAAGTTGAGTTACTGCCTAATGCAAGCGCTTAAAACCTGGGAGCATTCACCTTTGGATGCCTGAATGAATAAGGGAGTTCGCTTAGTGGCTTTCACACTGTCTTGCTAATAGATACTTGGTGAAACTCTCTGTAAGACCCCACCTGATGGGAAGAGTAGGTGTCAGCCCTCACTGTACACTTTTTTTTTTTTTTTTTTATTGCATTTTAGGTTTTGGGGTACATGTGAAAAACATGCAAAGTTGTTGCATAGGTGCATTCATGGCAGTGTGATTTGCTGCCTCCCTCCCCCTCACCCATATCTGGCATTTCTCCCCATGCTATCCCTCCCCAACTTCCCCCACCGCTGTCCCCCCCACCCCCCCACAACAGACCCCCCTGTATAGTGCTCCCCTCCCTGTGTCCATGTGTTCTCCTTGTTCAACACCCTCCTATGAGTGAGAACATGTGGTGTTTGGTTTTGTGTTCTTGTGTCAGTTTGCTGAGAATGATGGTTTCCAGGTTCATCCATGTCCCTACAAAGGACGCGAACTCCTCATTTTTAATGGCTGCATAATATTCCATGGTATATATGTGCCACATTTTTCCTGTCCAGTCTATCATCGATGGGCATTTGGGTTGGTTCCAGGTCTTTGCTATTGTAAACTGTGCTGCAATGAACATTCGTGTGCATGTGTCCTTATAGTAGAACGATTTATAATCCTTTGGATATATGCCCAGTAATGGGATTGCTGGGTCAAATGGAATTTCTATTTCTAGGTCCTTGAGGAATCGCCACACTGTTTTCCACAGTGGTTGAACTAATTTACACTCCCACCAACAGTGTAAAAGTGTTCCTATTTCTCCACATCCTCTCCAGCATCTATTTTCTCCAGATTTTTTAATGATCGCCATTCTAACTGGCGTGAGATGGTATCTCAATGTAGTTTTGATTTGCATTTCTCTAATGACCAGTGATGATGAGCATTTTTTCATATGTTTGTTGGCCTCTTGTATGTCTTCTTTTGTAAAGTATCTGTTCATATCCTTCGCCCATTTTTGAATGGGCTTGTTTGTTTTTTTCTTGTAAATCTTTTTTAGCTCGTTGTAAATTCTGGATATCAGCCCTTTGTCAGATGGGTAGGCTGCAAAAATTTTTTCCCATTCTGTTGGTTGCCGATTCACTCTATTGACTGTTTCTTTTGCCGTGCAGAAGCTGTGGAGTTTGATTAGGTCCCATTTATCTATTTTGGCTTTTGTTGCCAATGCTTTTGGTGTTTTGGTCATAAAGTCCTTGCCTACGCCTATGTCCTGAATGGTTTTGCCTAGGTTTCCTTCTAGTGTTTTTATGGTGTTAGGCCTTATGTTTAAGTCTTTAATCCATCTGGAGTCAATTTTAGTGTAAGGTGTCAGGAAGGGGTCGAGTTTCTGCTTTCTGCATATGGTTAGCCAGTTTTCCCAACACCACTTATTGAACAGGGAATCCTTTCCCCATTGCTTGTTTTTATCAGGTTTGTCAAAGATTGGGTGGTTGTAGATATGTTGTGTCGCCTCCGATGCCTCTGTTCTGTTCCATTGGTCTATATCTCTGTTTTGGTACCAGTACCATGCTGTTTTGATTACCGTAGCCTTGTAGTAGAGTTTGAAGTCCAGTAGTGTGATGCCTCCTGCTTTGTTCTTTTTGCTTAGAATTGACTTGGCTATGCAGGCTCTCTTTTGGTTCCATATGAAGTTTAAGGTGGTTTTTTCCAGTTCTGTGAAGAAGGTCATTGGTAGCTTGATGGGGATAGCGTTGAATCTGTAAATTACTTTGGGCAGTATGGCCATTTTCACGATATTAATTCTTCCTAACCATGAACATGGAATGTTTCTCCATCTGTTTGTGTCCTCTCTTATTTCGTTGAGCAGTGGTTTGTAGTTCTCCTTGAAGAGGTCCTTTACGTTCCTTGTTAGTTGTATTCCTAGGTATTTTATTCTCTTTGTAGCAATTGTGAATGGCAGTTCGTTCTTGATTTGGCTCTCTTTAAGTCTATTATTGGTGTATAGGAATGCTTGTGATTTTTGCACATTGATTTTGTATCCTGAGACTTTGCTGAAGTTGCTTATCAGTTTCAGGAGATTTTGGGCTGAGATGATGGGGTCTTCTAGATATACAATCACGTCGTCTGCAAATAGAGACAATTTGACTTCCTCCTTTCCTAATTGAATACCCTTTATTTCTTTTTCTTGTCTGATTGCTCTGGCTAGAACTTCCAGTACTATATTGAATAGGAGTGGTGAGAGAGGGCATCCTTGTCTAGTGCCCGATTTCAAAG